>NW_028270160.1:4424193-5028558 GCF_037043375.1 Chiloscyllium plagiosum
GGAAAATTGACATTTCGGGCATAAGCCCTTCAACAGGAATCAACCTGACCGGCTGTGCTTTCCCAACAACACACTCTTGACTCTGATCTCCAGCATCTGCCAGTCCTCACTTTCACCTCCAGATTGTGACTCTGTACAAGGACGGTCAAGTGTACTCAAGAGGAACATGATTCGGAGATGCCGGTATTGGACTGGGGTGTACAAAGTTAAAAATCACACAACACCAGGTTATAATCCAACAAGTTTAATTGGAAGCACTAGCTTTCGGAGCGACGCTCCATCAGTTGATTCATCAGGCAATCACCTGATGAAGGAGCGTCGCTCTGAAAGCTAGTGTGCTTCCAATTAAACTAGCTGGACTATAACCTGGTGTTGTGTGATTTTTAACTCAAGAGGAACAGGTTGTTATGAATAAAACACTGAGGAGAAAATCTCAAATGTGAGAGTAGCAGCCTCCACTCCTCATACTAATCCCTACCACCCACTCTCACTAAGGTTAAACAGTAGACTAGATTCTCTACATTGTGGAAACAGACCCTTCAGCCCAACAAGTCCACACCGACCCTCCGAAGGGAAACCCACCCAAACCCATTCCCATACCCTATATTTACCCTGACTAACGCACCTATCACCGTGGGCAATTTAGTATGGCCAATTCACCTGGCCTGCACATCTTTGGACTGTGGGAGGAAACCAGAGCACCCGGAGGAAACCCGCACAGACACGGGGAGAATGTGCAAACTCCACACAGACAGTCGGGAATCAAACCCAGGACCCTGGGCCACTGTGCCACCCTAGTATCACTTGATACAATTTTTTAAAATTTATTGATAGGGCGTTGACAACACTGACAAGACCAGGTCCTATTGGCCACACCTAATTATTCAGGGGACAGCTGAGAGTCTGGTGTCACATTGAGGACAGCAGATTTCTTTCTCCAAAGGCATTAATGAACCAGATGGATTTTTTTTCTGACAATAGTCCCATCATCAGACTCTTAATTCCAGATTTTTATTGAATTCAAATTTTACCATCTGCTGTGGCAGGATTTGAATCTAGGACCCCACAACATTAGCTGGGAATAACAATCCAGCAATAATACCACCAGGCCAGCGTCTCCCCTTCCATTAATTAGTTTGCTGGGTTAGCAGAAAAACGCTTTAATGACAATGGGAAAGAACATTGGCTAGTTAAGCTTTGCATTTGTGCAAACAGCAAAACAGAGGCATTGAATCTGGGTAAAAACAATGACTGCAGATGCTGGAAACCAGAGTCTAGATTAGAGTGGTGCTGGAAAAGCACAGCGGTTCAGGCAGCATCCGAGGAGCAGGAAAATCAACATTTTGGCAAAAGCCCTTCATCAGGAATAGAGGTAGAGTGCCTGCAGGGGGGTCACTGAATCTCACTAGCAATGCCTGTTCTCAGTGCAGTGCACACAAAATACTTGTAAGAGCAGTAGACTCAGCCATGAAACCTCCTCACTGCTGTTCATTAAGATCATTGCTGACCTCTAACCTCAAATCTACTTTCCCAACAATCTCCAAATCCCTTTTAGGGTCCAAATATTTATATATGTGAGCCTTGAATACGCTCAATGTGTGAGTGTCTGTATATACATACCTGGGATATAGAAATCCTAAAATCTCTAACCCCAAAATATTTAACCCTTAGGGAAGAATTTTCTCCTCATCTGAATCTTACAGGATTAGTCCTGTACCTATGATTTCTAATTCTGAACTCTCCATCCTGGGTAAACATCTTGCAATATCACCAGACCACAGTCCATCGCGTTACCTGGAGTCTCCATTTTAATTAAATAAATGTTTTATATCTTGTGTAACCCTTACCTTGGTGTGTGCAATTCAATTAAGTAATTCACGAGCAAGGTTTTCAGCTAAAAAACCAAAAAAGATCATTTCTGGTCACAATCACCCTGAACAATGTGATGTCACACAATGTTCTCACACTTGTACACATATACACTTTAAGAGACTTTCACAAACTAAAGTTAACTCAATCTCTAATTTCATATCTCTGGTCTGCCATGTAGCAGATCACATTGGTTTCTTGAAGGCACTTGATGTTTTAAAGTTGAAATGAAGTGTTCACTGCAGTTGTGAGGCTTCTTGTAGTCTAATATCTAGAAGGTTGGTTCCCAGGGGAACTTAGAAACTGGGACAAGCTGCACACTTTGGTTATTTGGTGATTTGAAGTTAGTTTCTGTGTCTAGTTCATAGGCTGGCTGATGTATAATTGTTCCATTGGATCAGACAGAGGACAGACAATATAAACGTTTGTGTCTCACCATGTGGCTTTTCAGCCATTTCATGTCTTCCTTGTTGTGAGGTGTCCATGTTGATTCTCAATCCTGTATTATGGATTCACACTTCTGGAGGCTCACCCAATCTAGTCTGGTTGGGGGAAGACCCCACGCTGCAATGGGAAATTGATAGAGGCTCTGGAGTTTGGATCTTTTTTGAAGCCTCAGAGCAGAACGCCTTTTGTGTAAGCCTGTTTTTAAAGTGATATGTGAATTCTCTGAATAACTGTAAATATCCAGATTTAATTAGGTGTTTGTCAGAGACAGAGGTTTGTAGTCCAAATATCAAAGGCAGATGATTTTTTTGGCAGCTACCCAGACAGCTTGTTTGTGTCCAAAACTCACTGCAGTCATAAAAAGCTATTGCTAGATATACCCATTGATCTTTGCTGAGGTCTACTTTCACCTTTCTATTCCTGTGACTTTGAGGATGAAGTATATTCTGTGCTTTATCTGGCTTTAACTAGCTTATATCAGAAATCCATTCCACGGTGAGTATTGCTTTGTCTGAGATCAGAGATATTTGTCAGTACTATATGTGGAGGATTACAATGTTGAGGAAGTCAGTGACTCAGATGACCATCCAACTGTTCTGTAAAATCCGACACGGATTGATTCAGAACTCCTAATCTCTTTGGAGCAGAGAGAAAGAGATGTCAAGGATGAAGAACACATCCATAGAAACAACAGTGAAAACTTTTTAAGATACAATGAGATTACGGAAATCCTCCTTCTCTCTCAGGCAGCGGGAACAGTAAATGACAGCATTTGAACTGACAGACCTATGTGAGATTGCCCAGGTCTCCTGCTGGTTGCTTAAACATCCTCCTTGTTGATAATACCATCCTGGGGAGGGCATCATGAAAAAGACCCTATCGAGCAGATCCAGTGAGTACAACAAACAAGGTTCAATGTCAACTCTTTTTCTGGACAAAAAGATGTCCACAATATTGTGGGAATTTGTTACACATTGCCTAGAAATGTGTTTATGGGTTTTAAATGAATTTGGAAAATCTGTCATTTAGTATTTGCAGTTACTTGAACTGGCTAGTGCATAGCAATCATATTCGAGAAGGATATGAAATTTAACAGCAGAGCAGAATTTCCTTCTTATTCTAATGAATCAGGCTGTAATATTGCTTCGAATAGTTTTTAAATGTTAATAGTGTTGTCACCCTTTCTGTACAATAGG
This sequence comes from Chiloscyllium plagiosum, assembly GCF_037043375.1. Lineage (NCBI taxonomy): Eukaryota > Metazoa > Chordata > Chondrichthyes > Orectolobiformes > Hemiscylliidae > Chiloscyllium > Chiloscyllium plagiosum. Next base: position 4,427,706 of record NW_028270160.1, read on the forward strand.
ATCAGTTTTGTTTTTCACAGTTCCAATAGATGTTCAATTGATGAACAGGACTGATTGATAATTATCAATGAATGACATTCAATTACTGAACCCATTACTGCACTTACAAGCCTTCATTCAAGAACCACCTCTGCATTTTCATTTGATTTTTCATTGCTTACTCTTTGGGTATCAGAGTGGAAACCTTATAGCCTGAGAAGTGCTCAAATCCGAATTCTCGGGTAATGAGTCCGGTGGCAATATTCTTGATGTTTGAGTATGTAATCCAGGTGTTTTTTTGTTGTTTAGCTATGCATCATTATGCTGCGTTGATGGCTTGTGATGATCCCACAAGATCAATGCTTACACCCTTTACCATCTGCAATACCCCTGTGAACAGCTATCTGTTTATTTGCTCCTAGCTCCCCTTAACACCCATCCCCAGCCCTGACAAAGGGTTACATCTGAAACATTGACTTCTCCACCTCCTGATGCTGCCTGGCTTGCTGTGTTCTCCCAGCACCCTGCTTATCCGCCCTTGGATTCCAGAATCTGCAATTTTACTTGTTTCTAACCCTTGTTTTCATGATAGCCCTGATAAAATAAAGTTATCAAGTTAAGGAAATTGGAAGTTTCTTTTATGATTTTGGATTTAGCACTGGGGATGAACTGCATACGGAAGAAACTCGATATTGTCTATGTGATGTTGCGAGTTCATCTTGAGGACCCTAGTACTGATGTGAACACACAACTGCTCCAATGTAATGGGAATTGAGAAGGCTTTAGATTTCTAAAGTGCATTTCACAACCTCCAACCATCACAAAGTGCCTCAGTTATCGCTGTGCTCTGCCTGTTGCAACTCCATCCTCCTCCCTGATGATTGGTGACTCTGAGATTGTTTGCACCATTGATGCTGTGATTGACTCATAGCTGAGCGTCTGACCACAGGTCGCTAAGACCGGCTGATTCCACACATCGAATGTCACCTGACTCTGCCCCTGCCTCCAGCCATGCAAATCCTCACCGCTGACTTTGATATATATTAATTATCCTCATGAATTCCTAGCTGAGTCGCCACATACACTGCAGGGGCTGAAGATGGAGGCTTACCACCAATAAATGCTAACCCAACCAGCATTACCCAATCCCATCAAAGAATAAAGAAAAATAAAATGACCTCCATAAACATACAGTCACAGAGATATACAGCATGGAAACAGACCCTTTGGTTCAACTCGTCCATACCATTCAGATATCCTAAATCAATCTCGTCCCATTTACCAGCATTGGGCCTATGTCCCTCCAAACCCTTCCTATTCATATACCCATCCAGATGCCTTTTAAATGTTGCAATTGTATCAGCCTCCACCACTTCCTCTGGCAGCTCATTCCATACACGCACCACCCTCTGTGTGAAAAAGTTGACCCTTAGGTCCCTTTTATATCTTTCCCCTCTCACCAAAAACCTATGCCCTCTAGTTTTGGACTCCCCCACCCCAGGGAAAAGACCTTGTCTATTTATCCTAATTATGTCCCTCATGATTTTACAAACATCTATAAGGTCACCCCTCAGCCTCCGATGCTCCAGGAAAACATCCCCGGTCTCTCTGTGTAGCTCAACCCTCCAACATCCTTGTAAATCTTTTCTGAACCCTTTAAAGTTTCACAACATCTTTCCGATAGTAAGGAGACCAGAATTGCACGCAATATTCCAACAGTGGCCTAACCAATGTCCTGTACAGCCGCAACATGACCTCCCAACTCCTGTACGCAATACTCTGACCAATAAAGGAAAGCATACCAAACGCCTTCTTCACTATCCTATCTACCTGCGACTTCACTTTCAAGGAACCTACACTTCAAGGTCTCTTTGTTCAGCAACATTCCCCATTAAGTGTATAAGTCCTGACCTGATTTGCCTTTCCAAAATGCAGCTCCTCAAATGTGTCTACATTAAACTCCATCTGGCACACCTTGGCTCATTGGCCCATCTGATCAAGGTCCTCTGAGGTAACCTTCTCTGCTGGCCACTGAACCTCAGTTTTGGTGTCATCTGTAAACTTACTAACTCTACGTCCTATGTTTACATCCAAATCATTTATATAAATTACAAAAAGCAGTGGACCCAGCACCGATCCTTGTGGCACACAGCTGGTCACAGGCCTCCAGTCTAAAGAGCAATCCTCCACCACCAACCTCTGTCTTCTACCGTCAAAGTTAAAAATCATACAACACCAGGTTATAGTCCAATAGGTTTATTTGGAATTACTTGCTTTCGAAGTGCTCCTATAACCTGGTGTTATGTGGTTTTTAACTTGGTTCACTCCAACAACATCAGCACCTCCACATCATTTCTACCTCCAAGCCAGCTCTGTATCCAAATGGCTAGTTCTCCCTGTATTCCATGTGATCCAACATTGCTAACTAATCTCCCATGAGGAACCTTGTTGAATGCCTTACTGAAGTTCATATAGATCACATCTACTGCTTTGCCCTCATCAATCCTCTTTGTTGCTTCTTCAAAAAACTCAATCAAGTTTGTGAGACATAAGCCATGTTGACTATCCCTAATCAGTCCTTGCCTTTCCAAATGCATGTACATCCTGTCCCTCAGGATTCCCTTTAACAACTTGCCCACCACCAAGGTCAGGCTCACTGGTCTATAGTTCCCTCGCTTGTACTTACCACGTTAGCACCACGTTAGCCAACCTCCAGTCTTCCGGCACCTCACCTGTGACTATCGATGATACAAATATCTCAGCAAGAGGCCCAGCAATTACTTCTCTTGCTTCCCACAGAGTTCTTGAGTACATCTGATCAAGTCCTGGGGATTTAGCCACCTTTATGTGTGTTAAGACGTCCAGCACCTCCTCTCAGTAATTGGACATTTTTCAAGATGTTACTATTTATTTCCCCATGTTCTATTTCTTCTACGTCCTTCTCCACAGTAAACATTGATCCAAAATACTTGTTTAGTATCTCCCCCATCACCTGTGGTTGCACACATGGGCTGTCTTGCTGATCTTTGAGGTGCCCTATTCTCTCCCTAGTTACTCTTTTGTCCTTAATGCAGAATCTCTTTGGATTCTCTTTAACCCTATTTGCCAAAGCATGTCCCATTTTTGCCCTCCTGATTTCCCTCTTAAGTATACTCCTGCTGCCTTTATACACTTCTAGGAATTCTAGGGATCTCTGCTTCTATTCTGAATACATTTCCTTCTTTTTCTTGACCAAACCCTTAATTCCTCTCATCATTCAGCATTCTCTACACCTATGATGCTGGTTTATGTACTCTAGCTCATACTAAGTCTTGTGTGGTTACAATCTTTGAGCTTATTAGTTTGTATTGGTTCCTTGGAATGCCAACATTCAATTTTAAAATTCTCAAAGTTATAAATCGCACAACACCAGGTTATAGTCCAATAGGTTTAATTAGAAGCACTAGCTTTCAGAGCACTGCTCCTTCATCAAGTGGTGGTCCAGGACAACCAGCACTCTGAAAGCTAGTATTTCCAAATAAACCTGTTGGACTACAATCTGGTGTTGTGTGAGTTTTAACATTGTCCACCCCAGTCCGACACTGGCACCTCCACATCATTTAAAATGCTCAACCTTGTTTACAAATCCTGCCATTGTTCTCCTATCTTTTACAGCCTAGAAACTCTCCAAAATGATTTATCTAGTTGTGAACATTGCCAATTCAGCCAGTCCACCATAGATGACCGTACCTTTGGCTACAAAGCTGCTCCACTCTGGCATTCACCCCTAATCTCCTTGATTGCCATCTTGCCTTCTTTGTTCAAGGCTTTCCACAGACCTATATTGTTGACCAAGCATTAGAACTCTCCTACAAAGTGCTTTGAGATGTTTAGTAGTTATCCAAATACAATCTGCACTGTCACTTCAGGAAGCTCTCAAGGAATCATCTTTAATCTAACTCTTCTCCTTTACCTTCGCAACATTATCTAAAGTATTGTTTCCACCCAAACCTATCTGTCTGTCACTTCATCCACTGCTATGTTGATAGAATGCTTCTTCCAGATAAACAGAGAGGCAAAGCTATGATATTCTGCATCAACCTCTCCTTCACAAACACTTAATTCTCCCAACTGACTAAAGTTCCTCTCCTATCACCTTCCAGCCCCCCTGTAATATTTCTAGTGATATCCCTTTCTCCACCTATCTGCCCCTTGAAATGTGCATTCATAGCACAGTTGAAGCAAATCATTACAACCCTCATCCTAAAAGTTTCCAGAAACATCTCATTTGTGCTGATGAAATACCAACAGTAAAGTGATTGCATTGACCAACAATGGTATCTGCTCTCACCAAAGCTGTAGGTTATAAGTGGCCTTAGTCGTGTTTAATTCGGGGTCCAGGTTTCTCCCTCCTGTTGTGTGTAACCTCCACTAGTTCTGCAACTCACTCAAAATGCTCCAATCCTCCTTCTGAGGACTTTTGTGTTCCCATTCTGACTTTTGCTTCACCATTGAATGAAATGCTTTTAGCCTGACCTCATTCTCTGAAGTTTCCTCCCATAAATCCTTTGTCTCTCCTTCCCTTTAAACCTTCCGCAAAATCCACCAATCTTTTATCCCTCTATGAAGAAGTTGACTTCCTTAATGATGCTATAACGAAGCCAAGTTACTGTTGTAAAAATATGAACAGGAAATTGGCAGGAATTTTTACATCTAAAAGGGCGTGAAGATATAGGACTGTGCAAGTGGTTATTGAAACCACGTCCGTTACAACATTTAAAGGGTAAACTAAATGATTCTTAAATAAAAATCCATGGAGAGACAAAAAAAAAATGGGATTGCAGTGGCTAGCTGATGTGGAGAAACGCAGTGTGGCCGAGCTGTGTTGTTTCATCTCCTCATCATCAATCTGTGTCACCTCCAGCATCTTTGTGACACGGTGAAAGAATACGAGCCAGCTTTGACATTTACAATCTCTAAAAATGTCATTCCATTCCTCTTTGGTTGTTTTTTTTTTCTCTTGATGTCTAAGAATTCTCAGATCTGATGCTACAACAGTTGGGAAAGTCAAGCCAGGATTTTCAATCTCCCTTTGGAAAAACCTTTGAACCAACTTCAAAACCTTAGTCAGCATGAATATAATATTGAAGCTGATTGTAGTTTCTACTTCAAGGAACAAGAACTTGCATTTATATAGTGCCATTTACGACCTCAGAATGTCACAGAGTGCTGTCCTACCAAAGTTTGAGCTGTTTTATACTTCTGTACAATGTTGTGTGCAGCAAGGTCTCACAAACAGCTGTGTGTTCAGGACCATAATAATCTGTTTTGCTGATGTTGATTGAGGGTTAAGTATTCATCCAGATATTGACGGGAATGTTCCTTTCTCTTCTTCAACTGAGAGCCAGGAGATCATTTACATCCACTGTTCAGGGCAAAGGGGACCTCAGTGTAATGCCATCTGTAAGCTGGTTAATGATCATCCTTCACAATGAATAGCAGCCTGGGTTTTGTGTTCATGTCCTTGGAAAGGGGCTTAAACCCATGACAGTCTGACTCAGAGTGATACCCTGGGCAGGTAAATTATAACAATTCTGAAACGCCAATGGTGCAAAGAAACCAAACACTCTTAGGTTAGATCGTTTTAGAACTGGGCCAACATGATAAACATTCAGCATTGTTTGCAAATTATCTATATGAGGGCGGGTTGGCCCATAATCTCTCAGCAACCTCAGGCAATCATCTCCATTGAATCACTTGTAGCTGCAGGAGGCAGTTTCATTTCTACCAACACAGAGAAACAAAGACAAGTGTGCATTCTCTTCATGAAGTTTGGTGGGAGGAGACACATGTCATTTTTAAACCAAAACGTTGTCTCTCGTGAGTCTGACAGCAACACTGTGCACATGAAGGAGAAAAATGAACTTTTACAAAACAAAGTGAAGAGATATGGGGAATGGCTCCAGAACTCACCAGGTGTACGCAATGGCCACTCCTCCCTGGCGTTCCCTCCAACATGGTGAATAAGGCTGCTCAGAGCACTGCAAGATACAGTCACATTTCATTCCCTGCAGCTTTAGTTCAGCGTCAGAGCCAGTACTAACACAACAGTGTCACAAGGAAACTGCTGTGTCAGGCTTCTGGCAAAATCTAATAAAACCGGGCCTTTCATTTCTCAGTCCAACCTCACTTCAGTAAAACAATAACAAATTGGAATTCAAAGTGAGGTGTTATCTCTATATTGCCTCAAGGGTTTTTGGTTTTAGTTTCCCTTTATGTAATTGTGCCATACAACAGCAGTCACTGTCAAGTCCTGATGTTTCAGTCATGGTTTTGGTTTCATTCAGAATGTTGGAGGCTGCAGGATGTGTTTCAGTGGAATCTCTACTGCACCACCTCCTCTGCCCCATCCAGATAAAAGACACTGTTAGTCTCTCCTATGTGCGTGTTGGTCAACTCATCTGCTACATTCAGGATGGAGACTAGTGTCTGATGAAGGATGTGGTGTATTCTAAGTAATCACAGATTGTCCACTCTAAACCTCAGTGTAACTAGTATATTCTCTCACCTGCACCCACCTATCGCCATTCCAACTACCCACCCCCCTACTTATCTCTCAGCTCCCTTTCCTCCCCACATTCCTGATGAAAAGCTTATGCCTGAAATGTCGATTCTCCTGCTACTCCAATGCTGCCTGACCTGCTCTGCTTTTCCAGCGCCACTCTTTTTGACTCTATTCTTACATTTAACCAAGGAATCCATTCTGGCAAGAATCTGGTGTGAAAGGTCCCTGTTACTAATAGAGCAATGTTTCCAATATAGATAAATAGCAGGCCATGATATCCCCTTTCAACACTTTCCATGAATGGAACCTCTGAATCTGGCTCTCAGAATGATAGTTACTTGTAAGACTATATTCAGTAAGACTGTAATTCTGTTCAAAGTTAAGGCAATATACTGGTCACTGACTTTATGGAATTACCTGAACACTTGGTGACAACTGAGGTCTCTTCTATTATATTCAGTATACATCAGTGTGTATATATAGATAGATATAGATATCTGGAAAATCGCCTCTGGCGTAGATACAAAATTATAGATTGGATGTGACGGTTCTCCCAGTTGACATTTATTTGGCTAAGGCTGCCATCTCATTAATGACCAAAGCCCTGGAGCTATCAGAACAATGAGGCACCACTTAAAATCTTAGCTTTAGGTGAAGAGGCAGTGAAATGGGTCGAGAGTAGGGGAGACAGTTTGGAAAACATTGTTCACTCATACATACCTTTGCTGTTACAAGAAAATTGAAACAGGACTTGGTCATTTAGTTTCTCCAGTTTGTCCTACCTTTCAATGAGATTATGGCTGATTCTCTGACCTAATTCTTACTTCCTGCCTTTGTCCTAGATCTCTAAAGACAATGGGTTTAGAAAAATTGCTCATCTCAGTTGTACATATGGAATTAACTGTTAGCTGCAGAAAAGTTTCAAACATCCACCACACCTTAAGTATAGAATTGCTTCCTAATTTAACTCCTAAAAGGACTGTTTCTAATTTATTTTGTCTATTAGCCTCAACCTTAGCCTCCCAGACTGGGTAGAAATACTATTTCTTTATCTACTCTATTCTTTCTCCTAGAAGCGTGAAGACTTTGATCAACTCAAGCAAATGGAGAATGTTTCTTCACGTCCCTGACTTGTGCTTTGTTAGGGGTGGGCATTGGAGAGATCGGAATTGAGTTACTTGCTCTGGAATTGCCATCCTCTGACCATTATAATTAAATAACTAATCCAATCCAGTATCTGGTCAATAGTAACACTCAGGCTGTTGATAGTGGGGATTGAGGAATAGTAATGCCATTTAATGTGGCTAGAATTCCTTATTTTTGAGATGCACTTTGTAGCATGGAAGTTTCTTGCCACTGATGAACCTAACCTTGAATGTTGTCCATGCATCTGCATGTGGACTGCTTCACTATTTGAGGAGTCACAAATGGTGCTGAGCACTGTGTAATCATCAGTGTTCAGGCACCATTCTGGGCAATCCTCTAAAGCCACTACATCCTGCCAGATGTGCTATGCCAAATCTGTTCACAGTAGCCTGGGCCTGTATGTTATAGCTATCCGCCAGAGGGTGCGTGTGTGTGTATGTGTTTTTTTTGTTGGTAACCCTTCCCAGATGGTTGTTTGATCCCCTTCCTGCTTGTTCCCTGAAATGTCCGGAATTCTTATGGGGCAGCGTTGAGAAGGTTAAAGAGACATGCTTCCTTTGCTCCCACTTTAATCACTCAATTTTGAGTCTTGCAGTTTCGGGGTTGGGTGAGGGAGGGAGAAAGGGTGCAAGATTTACAAGTCACTACATTGTGGTGGGGGAAGAGGATCTCTCTCTCTCTAAGGTCAGCTTTTCACATAAGCACAGCCCCAGACCACCAAAGGCTGTCCATATACCTTTGTCCCCAGCTCCCCATGAAGACCATCCATCTCAGCTCCACCCCAGCACCTTCAGACCTTATCTTCTTTCACTGACATGAAACTCCATCAGTCTCAGATTCTGGGGCCTGGAAGCTGGGGATTACTCCCTGCAGGGAGGAGAAAGTGAGGACTGCAGATGCTGGAGATGAGAGTCAAGGGTGTGGTGCTGGAAAAGTACAGCAGGTCAGGCAGCATCTGAGGAGCAGGAGAATCGACATTTCGGGTTCTCTGATGAAGAGCTCTTGCCCGAAACATCAATTCTCCTGCTCCTCAGATACTGCCTGACCTGCTGTGCTTTTCCAACACCACACTCTTGACCACTCCCAATAGCCCTAGTCCTGCTCCTGCTGGTAGTATTCCGATGACAGCAGCCACCCGATCCAGTTGCTCAGCAGTTCCCTGTGACTGGGCTGCTGGCTGATTGAAGGGGGAATGTTCTGTCTCCAGTCTATTCACTCCTCCCATACCCCACTGAAGTGCTGAGGGGGTGGCAGGGGCTGATGTAATTAGCAGAGCTCTATTCCCCACCAACTTCTCTGGTGCTTAGGTGAGAAGTAGACAATAGACAATAGACAATAGGTGCAGGAGTAGGCCATTTAGCCCATCGAGCCAGCACCGCCATTCAATATGATCATGGCTAATCATTCCTCATCAGTATCCTCTTCCTGCCTTATCTCCATAACCCTTGATTCCACTATCTTTGAGAGCTCTATCCAAATCTTTCTTAAATGAATCCAGAGACTAGGCCTCCACTGCCCTCTGGGGCAGACCATTCCACACAGCCACCACCCTCTGGGTGAAGAAGTTTCTCCTCATCTCTGTCCTAAATGGTCTACCCCGTATTTTTAAGCTGTGTCCTCTGGTTCGGCACTCACCCATCAGCGGAAACATGTTTCCTGCTGCCAGAGCGTCCAATCCTTTCATAATCTTATATGTCTCAATCAGATCCCCTCTCAGTCTTCTAAACTCAAGCCCAGTCACTCCAGTCTTTCAGTGTAATCCCACCATCCAGAAAAACTCCTGTCCCAGGGATAATCTAATCAGGCCATAAGATAACATGGACGCTGTCTGACCTGCTGTGATCTTCAGCATTTGTTATTTTCAGTACAGATTCCAGCACCTGCAGGAATTTTCTCCTATGTAAGCTAGTCGCTATCCCTTTGTACTCAACACTTGTAGATATTAATTTCAGAATTCATGAAGCCTTTATGATTATTTTATGTTCCTCTTGGTGACATTTTAATGATCTATTTACCTGGATCCCCAAATCTCTTTTGACCTCCGCTGTGTCTAGCTTTTTAACTGTTTAGAAATTACCTTGTTCTTTTTTTTGTCAATGCAAAGTGGATGATTTTCCATTTACCCACATACTTACTTGTCCCAGTTTAACCCATTGTTTATTTCTGTGAACATATTTCTTTGTATGCTGCCAATTGCACTGTCTCATGCCAGCTCTGTGTATGTCCATGAAAATAAAATGTACAGACTTTCTCCTGCCCCCCAAATATCCATCCTTGATCTCAAAGGCTTGCCAAAGATAAGACTTCAGTCATGTCTTCAAAGGTTTTCAGCCAGGCTCCTAAGGCAAGATCAACCTCTACAAATCAATTTTGACTGTCCCTGATCAGCTGAAAATTTTCAAGACCTGTCCATTGTTATTATTATAGATCCCAGTAATTACAGATGTCAGGCTAACTGGTCGACACTTCTTCTGCCTAAGTTCCAACTTCCTTAAACAAAGGAATGACATTCACAATCAACTATTTCAAAGAAACAGATTGAGAGAACTTTGGAAGATTATAGTAGGCTGTTTACAATGTTCATTATGACTTCCCTAATGGAACCATGTGCTTCTTGGAATTGTTACTCTTTAGTGTCATGGTTACTGCTGTTTTACTGATTTTGTTGATGACAGATTTTACCTGCCTTCGTGCTAAAGTCATCCTGACATCAAATAATGAATCAACATGTCTGCATTTCCTTATTTTCATTGGCAATATCAGCAGGCTCTGTTCTTGAGGGGCTCGATCTGCTCTTACTCATTCTGCTTTTTCTGAATAAAACTTTAATGGTCAAGGAATCTCTGCCCTGCAAATGCATGCTCTCTGCCCCCTGAACAGATTTTGCTGAGTCAGAAACTGGAATTCTGAAGCAGGCTCCATACACCACCATCACAGAATCACGGTCAATGTTTGATGGGGAAGTCTGGATGGGAACATGGTAACGAAGATAAATTTTTTAAAAAACTCATTCTTAAGAACGAGTTGGGTTTTTCTTTTGTGTGCTTGCATTGCGTGAAACTTTTGTTATTTTACTTTGTTTACCTAAATTCTGTATGTCAAGGTCATCAACAGTGAATTCCTCTGGCCTGGTTAATTCATTTTGTGTGATGTTGGGGATGCTCTCAATTTGGCTGACTGGACTGATCATCTCTTGTTCCTTCTCATTGGGCATCTGGGCATAAACGTTAATCCCTGGTATCTTCCTGTGTAAAATGACAGACAGCCAATTACAAAACTATACCGGAAGAAGTTTGTGTTTTAGCATCTAACTAAGGATGTGTTAGCTTGCTTTGATAGGTGAATTAGCTTGTTAGTGAGGAGATGACAATTAAGAGCTCGTGTTTTAATTTTGGAGATGCAAATGAGTATTATTTCAAAGTGGCTTTAGCAAGAAGGATGAGTGTTTATACAGTGATGCTAGATTACCTACCTTGACTATGGTCGTCTTCATTAACACAATGATGTTTAACTTCCACGTATGGTTGAGGGGTTTTGCTATCTCTTGGTCAAAGACAATCACTTAGGGACAGGGCCCTTTTAGAATTTCTTACCATTGTTGGGTCAAGTGACTTTGATGGATATAAGACCTCATTTTTGCTCGATCAGCTGGCATCCAAGTAATGGGGTGACATTGATGCATACATGCTAAATGATAAATATTCTGACAGCAAGTAATGTTAGAAAGTGAACGCAGGATTAGTTCAGGAGGATATGGTTAATTGTGAATACCACACATTAGTAAAGATGTCAAGACCTTGGAGAGGGTGCAGAGGCACCTTATTGGAGGGAACAACTTCTGTTATTTGGAAAGACAGGAAAACGTGGGGCTGTTCTTCTTTTAGCAGAGAAGGTTAAGAAGAGATTTAATAGAGGCATGCAAAATCACAAATGGTGCAGATGGAGAAAGAAAGAGGAACTGTTTTCACTGGAAGATGGGTCACAAACCACTTGATACCAAGTGATTGGAATAAGAACCAGAGATGTCACAAGGAACCTTTTATTTACAGAGTTGTTGTGATTTGGATGCAATTGAAGGGGTTTTGGAAGCAAATGTAATTGTAGCATTCAAAAGGAAATTGGACAAAGAAGATAAAGGGGAGTGACTGTGGAGAAAGAGAAGGAGAGTGAAATTGTTTTGACAATTCTACCATAGATTCCACCAGCCACCAAAAGAATTGGTACAGGAGCAATGCAATACTTCTAAACCTTTTGCAACCACCTTCAGCCAAGAGTACAGTGAGTTATCCAAGGTCTCCAGCAGCACAGATGCCAATATCACAATTGTTTTAGAAGTTTTTTTTTAAAAGATCCATTCACAAGATGAGGACGTTACTGACTAGACCAGCATTGATTGCCCACCTTAGGGAATAAGAGTCAACCACATTGCTCTGGGTCCGGAGTCACATGCTCTCCAGACCAGATCAGGATGGATGTTACCTTCTCTAAAAGGACCTTAGTGAATCAGATGGGTTTTCCCAACAATTAACAATGGAATTCATGGTTGCCATTAGAGAATTTATTTCAGTTTTATAATTAAATTCAAATTTCACCGACTGCATGGCGGGATTTGAACCTGGGTCCCCAGAACATTAACTGGGTCCCTGGATTAATAGCCAGTAATAACACTATTAGATGATCATCTCCCCAGTTGGGTCTCCTGCCTTCAACCCTCATGTCCTGTTATCTCCCTCACTCAACTGTCAATCAAGCTGTGATTGCAGGATCCAATAAGTGTAGCTTTTAAAACTCAGCCAATTCATTCCATGTGATATGAAGAAATGGCTGAAGGCCATTCAGAATGAGCCTCTCTTCTGCTATAGCTACATCACAGTTACATCTTGTGAAAAATTGCCCAGGTATGTTTTGTTCATAAAATCCCACTGTTTACCTCTCCGTCAGTCTACTCTCAATGATCAGCCAAGTGATAGACAGTGTCATCGACATGTGATCAAGTGGCACTAACACATGAAGTGTTTGCTCACTGACCACTCAGTTCGGTTTCTGCTAGGGCCATCCAAATCCAGACCACATTACAGTCTTGACTCAAACATGAACAGACAAACTGAATTCCAGAGGGGGATGATAATCTCAAGGGCTTGAAGGCTGATCTTGCCAGTGATATTCACATCCCTCGAAGTAAAATTAACAAGACATCTTCCCAGTAATTTGGAAATCAGTGAGCAGAATAGTTCCATATAATGTCAGGAGGTGATTCTTTTCCTGCAGAAAGACAGGAGAATGAAACAAGCTGCAGGCTTGTATGATAATTACTCATTTGTTGAGTTTACAGCACTAAAACAGGCTATTCAGCCCAACTGGTCCATGACACTGCTTCTGTTCCACACATTTAACATTTGTAAGCCATTTAAAGTTTAGCCTGTGTTACAGTCAGGTCAGTTGATTCACTGACTGGAGATAAATAAACTGGATTGTTCACGTGGATTTTTACTACAGAGATGGACAGTTCAAAACAGCAAGTATCCAAACTCATGATAAAGGATTCCACTCAACTGAACTTTCATTCTGGGGAGGCTGGAGTGGGGGGTGGTGGGGAATGGGATAGAACTTGTTTTAGAAGTTTTTTTTTAAAGATCCATTCACAAGATGAGGGCGTTACTGACTAGACCAGCATTGATTGCCCACCTTAGGGAATAAGAGTCAACCACATTGCTCTGGGTCCGGAGTCACATGCTCTCCAGACCAGATCAGGATGGATGTTACCTTCTCTGAAAGGACCTTAGTGAATCAGATGGGTTTTCCCAACAATTAACAATGGAATTCATGGTTGCCACTAAAGAGTTTATTCCAGTTTTTTAATTAAATTCAAATTTCACCGACTGCATGGTGGGATTTGAACCTGGGTCCCTAGAACATTAACTGGGTCCCTGGATTAATAGCCAGTAATAACACTATTAGATGATCATCTCCCCAGTTGGGTCTCCTGCCTTCAACCCTCATGTCCTGTTATCTCCCTCACTCAACTGTCAATCAAGCTGTGATCGCAGGATCTAATAAGTGGAGCTTTTAAAACTCAGCCAAGCATTCATATGAAAAACCAAGGGTTAAATTAGCCATTGGGAAATGTAACCAGCTCCTCCATGCATGAGAAGCAGGTTCTTCTTTCTACCCTGTCAATCAAAGGAGTAGAGACTTTTTTTTGTTAACTCTCACAAACAGATTTAGGGTTTTTTTATACAGTCATTAAAGGGTGGGGTATTTAAAAAGACTTCAGCTCCCTCTACTTAAGCAAGCATTCTCTGCCTTTGAAGCGTGTTGACTCTCGATGTTACTCAGAGATTCATGGCTCCTACATGACAAGTTCAGGCTTTCGGTGGGAGCAAAATGGAGTATTCCTGATTAAGGGCTCTTGCCTGAAATGCCATTTTTCCTGTTCCTCAGATGCTGCCTGACCTGCTGTGCTTTTGCAAATGGAGTATGTTCAAACTCAGCATTAACTTCGACTGAAATTGTGTTGCTGGAAAGGCGCAGCTGAGGATTAATTTCCCATTTGTGTGTGAATCACACCCTACCTCCTTCCCCCCTTGCTTACAAAAATTGGATTTGTCAAAAATGAGGATTTCCACGGTTGGGAGTGCCTGCATTTTAAAAAAAAAACTCCAGGGAGCCTTTCCAAACTCATGAAAATGCAGCCCCTTGCAATAGGTTTTGAGCAAGATTCCCTTTTCAGAATGTGGAAGCCAAGGAAGATAAATCGGTTACAGGGATAAATCACATTCTATCGAGAGGCCAGCATCCAAAAGTGGTCAGTAAGGAAAGAACTGGGTGAGGCGGGATGTGGAGGCTCAGAATTTACTGTTAATGATGTTGATTGCATTTGCCTTCATTTATATGTAAATGGACAGCAGCTCTGTCGACTCAAGCAAATACTGACACCCAGGGCTTGTCATGGCTCCACAGTTATCTACATACGCTGTCTACCTCATCAACATCATGCAATTGTATCATTCATCCCAAGTGAACGTGAATGATACAGCACCAAGAAATTTTGACAATACTTTAGAAAAATTCTCTACATATTGGAAATTGTTTTGCATCTGTGTGATGAACATAACACAAATCTGGGAACATTGTGATTTAGTTTCTGATATAAGAGATGGTGGAAATCTGAGTCAGTGGTGAGGGGCGGGGTCAAGAAGAGAGAGTTATTTTTAAGGTGGCACAACTTCAGTCTCCCCAGTGATTGTTTTCCATGGGACAGAATGTCTGCATTATATATGGTGGCAGAACCAAGGAGGAAGCATTCAGATCTTCCAAACATTCTTCTGGTCTGGAAGGATTAAATGAAAAAGAAACAATAAACTACGTGCATACCCATATTTCAGTAAATGCAAAGGCATCATAGTCTCAGTGGTGCATAGGGCTGGTTGCTCATCAGAGACACAACTGATGGTAGATTCATGGGGAGTGATGAGAAGATGAGCCTTTCAATGGCAGCTGAGCAGCTGTGGGGATTGAACCTGTCACTGTTATTCTTGGCTTGACATACAGCTAACTGACCGCTTACACTGGCTGAATTACAAATCCATTATTTACTTGGTTCTTTTAACTAGATTGGTTTTGGATATCTCGTCGGCATGGACGATTGGACCAAAGGGTCTGTTTCCGTGTTGTATATCTCTATGACTCTCAGACAAATAAGAAAATTTTAAATCTCCAGATGTAAGGCAGCCGGCTCCTCCTTAACTCTGTAGATTTAAACAATGTGGGAGTGTTTTTGATTGTACATTCATAAATGAGATTCTTATTTAAAAATTCTCACATTGATGAGGAAGCTGTTATGTGAAAATTTGCTGTATTTGAATGTGTTATCGAAAAGGGGAGTGCAATTGTAGATAAAATAAAATGCCCCAAATAATGTTGTGATTATAAATTTGAATCCTCTGACAGCATCAATCATCATTGAATCGTTGCTCTTATACCTACTCTTTACCCTTTGACCCTGAGTTCACTCCCCCCCACCCCAATGGCCCAGTCCATACCAGGCAACATCCTTGTAAACCTGATGCCGGAAGCTTCTGTTGTTTTCCGTGTACCTTTAATCCAGGTGAGCTCTCGTATTGTAGGGTATTCATCAGAAGCCAAACCTTGCACTATTTTTTTCAGAAGGAGCTGCAGTATTCTTGCAACTTCATTCATTTACTACCACACTCCCCTCTGTTAGTGGAACCAGTTATATTCAAACAACTCGGTCACCGACAGGGAAAAGGAGGTGGCTAAGTTCAGCTCAGGAGGTACAAGGTGTCATGGTGGGGTGGCAGGATTGGTGGGTGGTTGACTCTGGTGGAGGTCTGGGTTGGGGATTCTCACGGGGACTCGGGATGTGGTTGGCTCACAAGACCAGCAGAAATAAGAACAGGTAAGGCAGGGGACAGCGCATGGTACTGGTTCCAGAGATGGTGAGAGTGGAGTTGTGCTTACTCTCTGCACTATATCCCCTTCCCTGCCATGATGGGATAGTGTAGGGGGATGAGCTGAGAATAGTTCACAGGTCGGCGCAACATCAAGGGCCGAAGGGCCTGTTCTGCACTGTATTGTTCTATGTTCTATACTGAGATGATGATTGGGTCTGATTCCATGCCACATGTCTCTAAATGTGTTGCTGGAAAAGCGCAGCAGGTCAGGCAGCATCCAGGGAACAGGAGAATCGACGTTTCGGGCATAAGCCCTTCTTCAGGAATGCCCGAAACGTCGATTCTCCTGTTCCCTGGATGCTGCCTGACCTGCTGCGCTTTTCCAGCAACACATTTTCAGCTCTGATCTCCAGCATCTGCAGACCTTACTTTCTCCTCTATGAGTCTTTACCTAGTAGGTTCCACTGTCATTGACTGCAATGTTTTACTATTGCTCTACTATTTCCAATCATGTTTTACCTGAGTCATTAAATGTAACCAATATGTAACACTGTTAAACATGTGGTGGATTAATTTTAGTGATGAAAGCATTAATTCATTGGATTGACTTCCATTGAAAAAATAAACAAAATAATCACTATTCACAGTTACCTAGTGATGCTGGGCTTTGCAGTATATGTACAGACATCACATGACTTCCCCTCAGTGTGTGTGAGATAAATAACCCAATGGCTTTGTTTAAATAGTGAACTAATGAGCTACTAATAGATTTCTAACATCCCACATCATTATAATCATGAAGCTCTCATGCCATCTTATATATCGAACCAGTGATTAGTGACAGACAGTATCATGCGTGTTAACAACCCAATGCCAGTTTAACAACATTCATGTGAAATATTTGAGGGGGAAGTAACAGTAACTAATCTCCAATCTAGGAAGTGATTTAAAACTGAGGAGAATGCTTTCTGCTGCAGGAGGCAGTAAAATTCACAGCAGTCATGAGTTTTGACAAGAGCACCTGGCCTTGTTTGAAAAAAATAAGTATATGTTCACTCCAACCTCTCTATAATTGATGTTCTAGCGGGATGTCAACAGTAGGGAGGGGGTCAGCTTGAGCCTGGAAACTGGCCACACTGTCCAAGAAGGAGGAAACCTCTGTGCATTCCTGAGTGAAAAGGAGACCTTTCCAGAGTGATGTGAAATAAGCAGGAGTCTTGGGAATACTACTGATACTCAAGGTTACACACTGAAGATATGTTTACAGTTCTGGTCACCACATTACCAAAAGGATGTGGACGCAGGGTGCAGAGAAGGTTTACGAGGATGTTGCCTGGTATGGAAGGTGCTAACTATGAAGAGAGGTTGAGTAGGTTAGGATTGTTTTCATTAGAATAAAGGAGATTGAGGGGGGACCTGATTGAGGTTTACAAAATCATGAAGGGTATAGACAGGGTGGATAGAGACAAGCTTTTTCCCAGGTGAAGGATTCAATGACGAGAGGTCATGCTTTCAAGGTGAGAGGTGAAAGGTTTAAGGGGGATACACATGGCAAGTACTTCACACAGAGGGATACAGATGTTTAGGAATTGGGTGACAGGTTTAGACAGTAGATTTGGATCGGCACAGGCTTGGAGGACCAAAGGACCAGTTGCTGGGCTGTAAATTTTCTTTGTTCTTTGTACAATTGTATCCAATGGTCAATTCATAGAATCATAGAATCCCTGCAGTGTGGAAGCAGGCCCTCTAGCCCATCGAGTCCATATCGACCCTTCAAAGAGCATCCCACCCAGACCCATCCCTGTAATCCTGCATTTCCCATGGCTAACCCACCTAGCCTGTGCATCCCTGGATACTGTGGGCAATTTAACATGGCCAACCTAACCTGCGTATCTTTGGATTGTGGGAGAAAACCCACGCAGACACGGGGAGAATGTGCAGACAGCTGCCCGACGGTGGAATCGAACCCAAAGCTGTGAAGCAGCAGTGGTAACCACCAAACCACTGTGCCACCCTAGATGCCAAACGTGAAAGGAAAATCAAAGATAAATATTATTTGGTTTGCCAGCCTTCCAAATTGTTTATTGCTGCAAACTCTGTAGGATTAACCTGAGCCCCAGTGTTTCCCCATTACAAAGTGCATTTCTCATGCAACAAAAATGGTGGAAGAAGGGAATCATAAGCCCAGCCTTGGAATTCAGCATTGCTAATTAGCATGGAGGTTACAGCCTCGGGTCAAATGATCTTTTACATAAAGCATTGAGCATTTCAGTTAAACATTTGTTTGCATAACGGATTAATTGAAGTGATTTCAGTACATTGGATTTTTTTTATCAATGAGTTTTTTTTCAACAGTGGCAAAATGTAAGGAATAATTTTATTTTCTGCCAGGAAGCCTCCTGAGTTATGGCAGGCTGAATAATAGGTGAGGAATGGCATAGAGTGCTGATTGGGTGGTATCTGTTGGCACTGTATAGAAAGACCATGGGGATGATTGGAAGTGTATGATGAATGAGGGGCCAGACAGGATGGGTAGATCATCATGGGAGAAATCTGAATACACGGGGAATGAGTAAATAGGCAAAGATTGGCACAGGGTGCATGGGGGAGTGGATAGAGGGGCATGGGTTGGCTTAGGTGGGACATGAAGAGGGATGGAAGCTAGAGGAACAGGAGTGAAATTTTAAGCTTTAATCTTTAGTTTTGAATGTTGAACATTCTGCTGGAGCCCCTGCGGCAGGGTTTTTGCCTGGTCTGCCTTGGGAATTGGAAATTCCTTCTGCTCTTTCTGTGTTGAGTGGCCTGACTCCCAAATGCACTGCGCCATTGAAATGAAAATGAGAAATAAGTGATGTTTAAAGGTTACAGTGCAGAGACAACATTTCTCTCTCCTTTACATACTGGACCCTGGAAAAAAATTGGGGTCTTAGACTCTTCTGGAATTGAAAGATGATTTTCTAAGACACAATTGTGAGAAGAATAATCCACAGTTTTAGAAACAAATTAGTCATAAAATTACTGGAGATGGCGAGAACACAGCGACCTGATTTGAGGGTCAGGAATCTGCAATGGGAGAGATCGGGAATTCCTAAATGACGTGTGAAGGCAGTCTCAGTGAGGGTGGACATGATGGGGCACGGGGTGGGGGTGAGGGTGTAGGCAGGTACGTAGAGGATTTCCTGTGATAATACACGCAGCATCAGCATGCGACTATACCCCTAATAGGATGAGGTGGTCCCTGTGCTCTTATATGGCTCTCAGACATGGACTGTCTACAGCAGGGACCTCAAGGTATTGGAGTGGTCTCCCTAACACGTTCAGGGGGCAAGATCCTGTGAATCCACTGGGAAGACAGACTCACCAACACCAGTGTCCTCGACCAGGCCTACATCCCCAGCATCAAGGCACTGATCCCCATCCCCCACCTTGATCGGCTATGATGGGCTGGGTACGTTATCTCCATGTCTGACACGAGACTCCCCAAGCAGGTCATAGAGTCCTAGAGATGTACAGCATGGAAACAGACCCTTCGGTCCAACCTGTCCATGCTGACCAGATATCCCAACCCAATCTAGTCCCATCTGCCAGCACCTGGCCCAGATCCCTCCAAACCCTTCCTATTCATATACCCATCCAGGTGCCTTTTAAATGTTGCAATTGTACTTCCTCTGGCAGCTCATTCCATACACGTACCACCCTCTGTGTGAAAAGGTTGCTCCTTAGGTCTCTTTTATATCTTTCCCCATCTCACCCTAAACCTATGCCCTTTAGGTCTGGACTCCCCGATCCCAGGGAAAAGACTTTGTCTATTTATCCTATCCATGCCCCTTATGACTTTGTAAACCTCTATAAGGTCACCCCTCAACCTCTGACACCCCAGGGAAAACAGCCCCAGCCTGTTCAGCCTCTCCCTATAGCTCAAATCTCCAATCCTGGCAACATCTCACCTCCCAGTTCTGGAACAGCAGGCCAGCCCCAGGTGGACGAAGCCCCAGGGATACCCACAAGGCCTCACTGGTGAAGTGCAGCATTCCCACCTGGGATTCACTGCGCTCCAGACCATCCAAAATGGAGGAGGAACATCTCGGAAAGCGTTGAACACCTCAAGACTTGCCGTCAGGAAACAGCCAATGCCTCAACCACCCCCTTCCCATAACCACCTTCTGCCCCAAGTGTAACAGAGTCTGTGTTAACCACATTGGTCTGTACAGCCGCCTACAGACCCACGCTGAGAATGGGAGAGAGTTATCCTCATCTGTGAAGGAACACTAATAATGACGAGGATGTCAACCCACCATCACTATTTGCATACTCTTGCCAAAACTTTAAAATACATCCCCAATGGGAGAGATCAGGAATTCCACTCAATTGAGTCCAAAAATGAATGCAGCAAATGCATCTGGGAGAATTTCTTAGGTCTGGATATTCAGGTACATTGGAAAGTTAAATTAGTTCAGAGTTCACACAGGCCATGTTTTACTCCTGTTGAGCCAGTTAAAAAGGCAAACATAACAACAGGCTCTTTTACAGCCTGAATAATTGATTATTCAATTATGGTCAAAAGGAACAGAACTACAGAATCTCAATCAATGCAACATGAAGGATCAGAAACTAATTGTTCAACTGCCAATGTGCCCAGTAACCTCCACTCCAACAGCTGTGATGTCCAATTTTCTACTGTCCATGAACAATTCAGAGACGAATTCATCTATCTTTTTCTAAAACCTTCATCTTTTTGGACTCATCTCTTATTTCTAATCTGCATGTTGCAACACTAATTCTCGCATTGTGTAATTATGAAATCCCTCTTTCTTAATTCAGGAAAGCCTGGTTAAATTGACCTTTTAAAACATAGGGTTACTTAAATCTCGGACTGTAAAGATGGGGAGCCAGTTAAGCCCTCCTCGCTTTGCAACTTAACAATTTGAGGTAACCCGCCTGGAACCATATAGAGATCAGGCACCCTGCCTGGTATATGTGCGGAATAACACTGTCCATGCTGCTTTATTAATAAAGTGAGAATTTGTTCTCACTCTCTCTTCCTGCATTAGAGATTCTGGAATGTTCCAAGCACTGTTTGAGAGCTCCATTGCTTTGTTTAATTAATCAGTTAATACTTATACTACTGATAACAACATGGTTACGTTAGGAATAGAGCAAGTTCTTTCATCAACTCCCTGCGTTAGTTTATATTACAGTAGCTTATTACAGATGTCATGAGTAATCTTTTTCTGCACCAAAAGGAATTCTCTTATAATAATAACGTTAAGCCCTAAATTGATCATTCTCAAGTGATGCTTTTGCCTTGCCTGCATGAGTAAGTGCTTGGTGAACTGCTTGGGTGAAGCTGGGACTGGAATGGTTGTTGCTGAACAGTCGCACAATGCAGACTGGGACACCATTTGTGCCATGAAGGAGGGAGTTAGAGTTAAGGTAATGTTAGTAAGTCAGTCCAGTCAGATGCGACAGAAAAGCAAGAAACAATATCTCAGTTAAGGTCAGTACAGCTAATGAGATTTGATCTGATTTCACTGAAAAACAAGTCAAGATGTTTGACGTTATCATTCAAGTGTTGAGTGTCACCGGTGCAGAAGGAAAACATTTGATAGACAGGACCATTAAAAAAAACCCACCAGATTTTCCCTCTGCTAATTTCAGGATCAGGAAAATCAGGTGGGATTCTGTAGGGAGTGGCACAATCCTCCCGGGCTGATTTCCTGTCTATGTTCCATCCAGATGATAACAAAGGGGAGAATTAATCCCATTAAACCAAAGGAACTTATTAATAGGAGTGAAATTCCTCTTTTCCTTTTTCCATCAACAAAACTAACATTGTTTTGTGGTCAGCAACTCTGCAAAACATCTACACTTTCAAAGTGTACCCTTGAAATTTATTTGGTTGTCAGTTATACAGGAAAATTAATATTTTCCTCACATTTTGTTGAGAGGAATTTCACTCCATAACATTTTAAAAACACGGAAAAGTAAACTGCAAATTGTTTTAATTAACTTAAATAATTTTAGTAAATTTGTTTTGCATTTCATGTTCAACATTAAAATACTTCAAAGATTCGTAGCAATGAATTAAAAATACAAATACTAACAGGAAAAGCTGTTGCTATTACTGTACGTAGCACTCAATGAGATTACAAAACTCCCAATTATATCATTATTTTACATAATCATAATGTTCTCACAGTCATGCTGGGAAAGTAGCATTAGAATAATGCTTCCTATTTCTATTTCAACAAGAAAGCACTTGATGAATTGCAACATGGAATCAAGCAGCAAAACCTACCTTTTAAACTTGTATATGATAAAAACAGCCAAGCCAACAAAGGCCAATGATAACAGCATCAATAATGCAGAGCCACTGTGTCCTGGGCTAGAATCCACAAGAGGGGCTGCAAGGAAATATCAGTTGAAACAGACATCTTATATGACTGTCATTACATTTTGAGGAAGTCACCCGCAGGAAGAAACATTTGAATTAACTCTGAAACCGTCATCATTGACAACTCTCTGGACTTTCTTTTCAATTGGCAAAGGGAAAAAAAAAGTTGGGACTCCAGATTCAGATGGCCCACGTGCAGTAGGGAATCCAAAATCTGGTTGGCATGGAAACAGGGAGACCGTGTCCTTGAGAAAAGCATTAACCCATAACCCATATAACTACATTAAAAGAGTGTAATCGATAGGAAAAAGAATATGATAAAACAAAGTGAGTACAAGGGCAATATCCATCTCTGAAATCCATACATAGCTCTCTGATTCTTTTAACTTTCTTCTTGACATACCCTGCCATTGATTCCAAAGGACTGGCAACACCCAATGTTCTCTCTGATAGTATAGCCCTCTCACCTTGTGAGACCCACAGTTAGGGGTGCCTTTCACCCCTGCCAACTTGCTGCCATCTGGATAAATTTAAATAATTTTCTATTATCTGTAAATTCAGAAATTGTGCTTTGACACCAACAGCTGGATATTTTCCCAAATCGACCTGCTTGGAGATACCCTTATACCCCTCTGGAGCAGGTGGGACTTAAACCTGGAGCTCCTAGCACATAGGTAAGAACACTACCACTGCATCATGAGAGCCCTCTGAGATGCTGGTCACTATATCCTGGAAGTTCCATTTCAGCTGTTGCTCGATTCCTTCTCAGAAAACTGCTCAAGATCAGGACGTGGTCGATTTTGCAAAGGCACGATAATGATTAATATATTAGAGAATAGTAGAAAAATTATTTTAGAGTATTTCCAACCTTGTATGCAATCTGAGTAAGTTACATCTGAAAATCATTCACTCCTTCAATCCTTGATATAACAGTCATCATAAACATCGATGTCTGCTTAAAGTAACAAGTAAAAACCAATGTTTTCCTTGCAAGAAATTGGGTTGAGTGGATCATGAGGATAAGTAAAATGTCCTTGTTTAATATATTGCTGCATTTGAGAGAGAAGGGAGACCACCGTTAATTCAATTTTAATTTCGGGTTGTTTGAGCATCATCATTTTTAGACCAGACCTGCAATGTTGAAATGTGCTCCTTTGACATTTCTGAGTTCAGGGGCGTTTAGTCAGCTGTATGGCTGAAGAGCTTAGTTAAGAACATGTTTAGTCAGCTGTATGGCTGAAGAGCTTAGTTAAGAACACGTTTAGTCAGCTGTATGGCTGAAGAGCTTAGTTAAGAACACGTTTAGTCAGCTGTATGGCTGAAGAGCTTAGTTAAGAACATCAGCTGTTCAGATACTTCAGTCACAACTTTCTGACTTTATTGTTGAGGAGCCTTGCTCATTGGGAAGCCATAGTGGAGTGTAGGCAGATAGAGAGATGCTATTTTCAACAGCTGGTTAAATATTTGGAGGATCTTGCAGAATTTCCAATTCAATGTCTTCCTATTTGTTCAGGGTCCAGGGAGTGAGCCTTTTTGACCTTGAATACCATAAAAAGACCAACATTGATTTGATAGGCTGTTTCCTAGCATTCACCCTTCCGTGCGAAAGGAAATGAAGCACATGCCATTGAGATGTCTCGGGACTGAATTGGATTTCATCCTTCCCATCATTCCAAAGACATTGGAGACCTCAGAAAATCTCTGACAGGAAGTTGCTTCCATCTTTTTCTATTCATTTAGCTTTGTGTAGACCATGTTTCATCATTAAATGATGACATGCCTGGTCGGTAAGAAGACAAAATTAATTTCCTGACTATTACTTCTCTGATTCCAATTTAATTTGAAGATATGTTTTTCCTGGAACATGTATCAGTGCTTTTGGAAAACTGAATCTTTTGTGCAATGCTTATTTTTAAATCTCAAAACCACTATCATTTCTGATCAAAAGGTTGGTTCAGACATTGGTTTACCAGAAATTGTAATCTGATAGTTACAACTTAAGTAAGGCATGCTGTTCTTTTGCATTGTATCTGTCCAATTGCTCTTTCTGTCCTGTAGTTGCTGATCTTCCCCACCTGTTTCTTTTGCTGTTTGCTTTGAGGATTGTGGAAAGGTGAATCTATGTCTAAACTGCAGATGTTTGAGGCACTCAGTGATGAAATAACCCGAGGAATTATTTCCTACTGGTTTAGAAGAATTATTTTTCTCAACATTTTACATTTAGGACAGCTAAAGAGCAAGATTTCAGATTTTAACAATGACTTGACTTGCGGATAGTCAGAATACCAATTCAAATTCTGAATCGATCTGGCTTCCCACACCGAAAATAAAACCACAAACGTTTCCTCTTGGCAGACTACCAATTCAAGGAAATGTTCATTTTTCCATCAATCACTGATGAAAATGCAATGATATTTAAAATGTATATCTCAATAACCGCCACCAGTGAAATAGTTTACAAGATCACAGCAAGCATGAGGTAGGCTATTTCAAATCAGTTATCCAGGAAATAAATTATAAGTTACTCTGATTTAAAAAGCTGGTTTTAATAATGATCAATTGCAGTAAATCTAGTAGATGGGAAAATAACAGTTATTAAGATCATTTCTTGGTATTTATTTGTCATTTCAAAGTTTTATTGCCTCATCGTAGACACTTTAGAGCAGTTAAAACTGAAATGTTAAATAATTCAGAAATATTTCACTTCCTTAATTATAATGAGATTATAAATGAATCTTTTAGGACAAAGTGAGGACTGCAGATGCTGGAGATCAGAGCTGAAAATGTGTTGCTGGAAAAGTGTAGCAGGTCAGGCAGCATCCAGGGAACAGGAGAATCGACGTTTCGGGCATGAACCCTTCCTGAAGAAGGGCTCATGCCCGAAACGTCGATTCTCCTGATCCTTGGATGCTGCCTGACCTGCTGCGCTTTTCCAGCAACACATTTTCAGCTATAAACGAATCTATAACAAGATATATCACATAGCAAATTGTGTACTTGCAGAAATCCTCCCCTCCTGTGCTCTCAGCTGCCTCAATGTGATTCAAGCAGTCACTTGACAATGAGCAATATTTAAAGACTAAATCTTTTCATAACCAGTGAATTAGGTTGGGTTGAATTTTGTCACCTCTTACCTATGTGTCAGATTTTCTTAAGGGTAATAAACTAACTGATCCAAAAGTCTTCAGTTCCCCATTAAATTTGAAATTGTAGGAAAGAAATGGGTGAGTTAGTGATGGCTAAATGGGTTAGTCAGTCTCTGGTAACATAGAATATCGAAGGCCATTTATCCCATCGAGTCTACACCGACACTCTGAAGAGCATCCCATCCTGACCCATTCCTGCATTTCCCATGGCACCTAGCCCACACATCCCTGGACTTAATGGATAACTTGGCATGGCCAATCCACCTAACCTGCACATCTTTGGACTTTGGAGGAATCCCATGCAGATGCAGAGAGAATGTGCAAATCCCATACAGTCGGTCACCCAAGGCTGGGATCAAACTCAGTTCCTGGCACTGTGAGGCAGCTTTGCTCAGCATGGAGATGCCACACCTGTCTGGGTAACCTGGCTGGTATGGACAGAGTAGAGGTTGATCTGATTGTGTCTAATGATGTGACCGTCCCCATTTTCACTCTTCCCAAAATGAGCTCCGTTAAAGTGATTTCTTTCTCAGCCAATCAACCCCATTTTGTTTTTTAATTCCTTCTTCTAAATAGACCCCAACAGCCAGGGAGAAGTGGCAAGAAGGGCAGGAGGTTAACATTGACCAGAATTCTGTCTGATAAATGATGGGGAATGGGTCAACGATAGCCTTCATTAAACAGCCTACAGGGCCTCAGCTTCTAGTGCCTGCACATAGGCAGCTAAGGATGGAGGTCAGGAGGCTATCATCTAAACTGTCTTGCTCCTCCAGAGACTGCAGAGTAACTCATCGGGAGAAGTAAGATCAAAATGCATGCAGAGGTGAGGAATTGGGCTATTTCCAAGACAATGCCCAATAACTTTTTGAGTAAAGTCTATTCATGTCCACTTGCTTTTAATACTGGGTTTGTGTTTTAATACTGGGAAATAATACAACAAAGAAACAGAGCAGGGGAGAAAGTGTCATACAGGGAAGGAAATTAATTTCAACATTTCATTTCAATGGAATTGTTTAGGTATTTACTTTTGGAATCCAGGGCTAATGTTACCACAATAAAGTTGCTGCTAATTCATAAGAACATAGAACTGGGAGCAGGAGGAGGCCATTCAGCCCATCGACCCTGCTCTGCCATTTAATGTGATCATGGCTGATCTCACCATGGGATCAACTTCACTCTCCTGCTCAATCTCTCCAAGCCTTCAACTCATTACTAATAAAATTCTATGTATCTCTTCCTGAAATATACTCTATGTCCTGGCATTCACTGCACTCTGTGGGAGTGAATTCAACAGACTTACGACCCTTTGACAGAATTAATTTCTCCTCACCACTGTTTTAGATCTGCCGACCGTTATCCTAAAATTATGACCTCTCATTCTAGACTACCCCACATGAGGAAGCATCCACTATATTGTGACAATCCCCCTTGAGCATTTTATATCCCTCTCATTCTTCTAAGCTCCACCGAGTAAGTGCCTAAACCCCATCGAGTATGTGTCTAAACTCCATCGAGTGTGTGTCTAAACTCCATCGAGTATGTGTCTAAACTCCACCGAGTATGTGTCTAAACCCCATCGAATATGTGTCTAAACTCCATCGAATATGTGTCTAAACTCCACCGAGTATGTGTCTAAACCCCATCGAATATGTGTCTAAACTCCATCGAATATGTGTCTAAACTCCACCGAGTATGTGTCTAAACCCCATCGAGTATGTGTCTAAACTCCATCGAGTATGTGTCTAAACTCCACCGAGTATGTGTCTAAACCCCATCGAATATGTGTCTAAACTCCATCGAATATGTGTCTCAACTCCACCGGGTATGTGTCTAAACTCCACCGGGTAAGTGCCTAAACCCCATCGAGTATGTGCCTGAACTCCATCGAGTATGTGTCTAAACTCCATCGAGTATGTGTCTCAACTCCACCGGGTATGTGTCTAAACTCCACCGAGTATGTGTCTAAACCCCATCGAATATGTGTCTAAACTCCATCGAGTATGTCTCTAAACCCCATCGAGTATGTGTCTAAACCCCATCGAGTATGTGTCTAAACCCCATCGAGTATGTGTCTAAACTCCATCGAGTATGTGTCTAAACTCCACCGAGTATGTGTCTAAACCCCATCGAGTATGTGTCTAAACCCCATCGAATATGTGTCTCAACTCCACCGAGTATGTGTCTAAACCCCATCGAGTATGTGTCTAAACCCCATCGAGTATGTGTCTAAACCCCATCGAGTATGTGTCTAAACCCCACCGAGTATGTGTCTAAACTCCACCGAGTATGTGTCTAAACTCGACCGAGTATGTGTCTAAACCCCACCGAGTATGTGTCTAAACTCGACCGAGTATGTGTCTAAACTCCATCAAGTATGTGTCTAAACTCCACCGAGTATGTGTCTAAACCCCATCAAGTATGTGTCTAAACCCCACCGAGTATGTGTCTAAACCCCACCGAGTATGTGTCTAAACTCGACCGAGTATGTGTCTAAACTCCATCGAGTATGTGTCTAAACTCCACCGAGTATGTGTCTAAACCCCATCGAGTATGTGTCTAAACCCCACCGAGTATGTGTCTAAACTCCATCGAGTATGTGTCTAAACCCCATCGAGTATGTGTCTAAACTCCACCGAGTATGTGTCTAAACCCCATCGAGTATGTGTCTAAACCCCACCGAGTATGTGTCTAAACCCCACCGAGTATGTGTCTAAACTCGACCGAGTATGTGTCTAAACTCCATCGAGTATGTGTCTAAACTCCATCGAGTATGTGTCTAAACCCCATCGAGTATGTGTCTAAACTCCATCGAGTATGTGTCTAAACCCCATCGAGTA
The DNA here is from genome assembly GCF_037043375.1 of Chiloscyllium plagiosum. Taxonomy (NCBI): domain Eukaryota; kingdom Metazoa; phylum Chordata; class Chondrichthyes; order Orectolobiformes; family Hemiscylliidae; genus Chiloscyllium; species Chiloscyllium plagiosum. Next base: position 4,456,166 of record NW_028270160.1, read on the forward strand.
TGTGTCTAAACTCGACCGAGTATGTGTCTAAACCCCATCGAGTATGTGTCTAAACCCCATCGAGTATGTGTCTAAACCCCATCGAATATGTGTCTGAACTCCATCGAGTATGTGTCTAAACCCCATCGAGTATGTGTCTAAACTCGACCGAGTATGTGTCTAAACCCCATCGAGTATGTGTCTAAACCCCATCGAGTATGTGTCTAAACCCCATCGAGTGTGTGTCTGAACTCCATCGAGTATGTGTCTAAACCCCACCGAGTATGTGTCTAAACCCCATCGAATATGTGTCTCAACTCCACCGAGTATGTGTCTAAACCCCATCGAGTATGTGTCTAAACCCCACCGAGTATGTGTCTAAACCCCACCGAGTATGTGTCTAAACTCGACCGAGTATGTGTCTAAACTCCATCGAGTATGTGTCTAAACTCCATCGAGTATGTGTCTAAACCCCATCGAGTATGTGTCTAAACTCCATCGAGTATGTGTCTAAACCCCATCGAGTATGTGTCTAAACCCCATCGAGTATGTGTCTAAACCCCATCGAGTATGTGTCTAAACCCCATCGAATATGTGTCTAAACCCCATCGAGTATGTGTCTAAACCCCATCGAGTATGTGTCTAAACCCCATCGAGTATGTGTCTAAACCCCATCGAGTATGTGTCTAAACCCCATCGAGTATGTGTCTAAACCCCATCGAGTATGTGTCTAAACCCCATCGAGTATGTGTCTAAACCCCATCGAGTATGTGTCTAAACTCCACCGAGTATGTGTCTAAACCCCATCGAGTATGTGTCTAAACCCCATCGAGTATGTGTCTAAACCCCATCGAGTATGTGTCTAAACTCCACCGAGTATGTGTCTAAACCCCATCGAGTATGTGTCTAAACCCCATCGAGTATGTGTCTAAACCCCACCGAGTATGTGTCTAAACCCCATCGAGTATGTGTCTAAACCCCATCGAGTATGTGTCTAAACTCGACCGAGTATGTGTCTAAACCCGACCGAGTATGTGTCTAAACCCCATCGAGTATGTGTCTAAACCCCATCGAGTATGTGTCTAAACCCCACCGAGTATGTGTCTAAACCCCATCGAGTATGTGTCTAAACCCCATCGAGTATGTGTCTAAACTCGACCGAGTATGTGTCTAAACCCGACCGAGTATGTGTCTAAACTCCATCGAGTATGTGTCTAAACCCCATCGAGTATGTGTCTAAACCCCATCGAGTATGTGTCTAAACTCCATCGAGTATGTGTCTAAACTCCATCGAGTGTGTGTCTAAACTCCACCGAGTATGTGTCTAAACCCCATCGAGTATGTGTCTAAACTCCATCGAGTGTGTGTCTAAACTCCACCGAGTATGTGTCTAAACTCCATCGAGTATGTGTCTAAACCCCATCGAGTATGTGTCTAAACTCCACCGAGTATGTGTCTAAACCCCATCGAGTATGTGTCTAAACCCCATCGAGTATGTGTCTAAACCCCATCGAGTATGTGTCTAAACCCCATCGAGTATGTGTCTAAACCCCATCGAGTATGTGTCTAAACCCCATCGAGTATGTGTCTAAACTCCACCGAGTATGTGTCTAAACTCCATCGAGTATGTGTCTAAACCCCATCGAGTATGTGTCTAAACTCCATCGAGTGTGTGTCTAAACTCCATCGAGTGTGTGTCTAAACTCCACCGAGTATGTGTCTAAACTCCATCGAGTATGTGTCTAAACTCCATCGAGTGTGTGTCTAAACTCCACCGAGTATGTGTCTAAACTCCATCGAGTATGTGTCTAAACCCCATCGAGTATGTGTCTAAACTCCACCGAGTATGTGTCTAAACCCCATCGAGTATGTGTCTAAACCCCATCGAGTATGTGTCTAAACCCCATCGAGTATGTGTCTAAACTCCACCGAGTATGTGTCTAAACTCCATCGAGTATGTGTCTGAACTCCATCGAGTATGTGCCTAAACTCCATCGAGTATGTGTCTGAACTCCATCGAGTATGTGCCTAAACTCCATCGAGTATGTGTCTGAACTCCATCGAGTATGTGTCTAAACCCCATCGAGTATGTGTCTAAACTCCACCGAGTATGTGTCTAAACCCCATCGAGTATGTGTCTAAACTCCATCGAGTATGTGTCTAAACCCCATCGAGTATGTGTCTAAACTCCACCGAGTATGTGTCTAAACTCCACCGAGTATGTGTCTAAACCCCATCGAGTATGTGTCTAAACCCCATCGAGTATGTGTCTAAACCCCATCGAGTATGTGTCTAAACTCCACCGAGTATGTGTCTAAACCCCATCGAGTATGTGTCTAAACTCCACCGAGTATGTGTCTAAACCCCATCGAGTATGTGTCTAAACTCCACCGAGTATGTGTCTAAACCCCACCGAGTATGTGTCTAAACCCCATCGAGTATGTGTCTAAACCCCATCGAGTATGTGTCTAAACTCCACCGAGTATGTGTCTGAACTCCATCGAGTATGTGTCTGAACTCCATCGAGTATGTGTCTAAACTCCACCGAGTATGTGTCTAAACCCCATCGAGTATGTGTCTAAACCCCATCGAGTATGTGTCTAAACCCCATCGAGTATGTGTCTAAACCCCATCGAGTATGTGTCTAAACTCCACCGAGTATGTGTCTGAACTCCATCGAGTATGTGTCTAAACCCCATCGAGTATGTGTCTGAACTCCATCGAGTATGTGTCTAAACTCCACCGAGTATGTGTCTAAACTCCACCGAGTATGTGTCTGAACTCCATCGAGTATGTGTCTAAACCCCATCGAGTATGTGCCTAAACTCCATCGAGTATGTGTCTAAACCCCATCGAGTATGTGTCTGAACTCCATCGAGTATGTGTCTAAACCCCATCGAGTATGTGTCTGAACTCCATCGAGTATGTGTCTGAACTCCATCGAGTATGTGCCTAAACTCCATCAAGTATGTGTCTAAACTCCACCGAGTATGTGTCTGAACTCCATCGAGTATGTGTCTAAACCCCATCGAGTATGTGTCTGAACTCCATCGAGTATGTGCCTAAACTCCATCGAGTATGTGTCTGAACCCCATCGAGTATGTGTCTAAACCCCATCGAGTATGTGTCTAAACTCCATCGAGTATGTGTCTAAACTCCATCGAGTGTGTGTCTAAACTCCATCGAGTATGTGTCTAAACCCCATCGAGTATGTGTCTAAACCCCACCGAGTATGTGTCTAAACTCGACCGAGTATGTGTCTGAACTCCATCGAGTATGTGTCTAAACCCCATCGAGTATGTGTCTGAACTCCATCGAGTATGTGTCTAAACTCCACCGAGTATGTGTCTAAACTCCACCGAGTATGTGTCTGAACTCCATCGAGTATGTGTCTAAACCCCATCGAGTATGTGCCTAAACTCCATCGAGTATGTGTCTAAACCCCATCGAGTATGTGTCTGAACTCCATCGAGTATGTGTCTAAACCCCATCGAGTATGTGTCTGAACTCCATCGAGTATGTGTCTGAACTCCATCGAGTATGTGCCTAAACTCCATCAAGTATGTGTCTAAACTCCACCGAGTATGTGTCTGAACTCCATCGAGTATGTGTCTAAACTCCATCGAGTATGTGTCTGAACTCCATCGAGTATGTGCCTAAACTCCATCGAGTATGTGTCTGAACCCCATCGAGTATGTGTCTAAACCCCATCGAGTATGTGTCTAAACTCCATCGAGTATGTGTCTAAACTCCATCGAGTGTGTGTCTAAACTCCATCGAGTATGTGTCTAAACCCCATCGAGTATGTGTCTAAACCCCATCGAGTATGTGTCTAAACTGCTCAATCTCTCTTCATGAGACTAACTCCTCATCTCCGGGATCATTTGGAGTAGTGAGCGGTTCAAGTTGGCATTTGCCATCAATGTCAAATGGCCGCTGATTGTCATTGTCCATTGACCCCTGTAACATTCCCAAGGTTTTTATTTTAAAAGAAATAATATTGACCTCATGCGCGAAAGGACTGTGTGATTCAGTGCGGAAGAGATCAGGCACAATGTAAATTATGTTGCCAATTGTTGATAAGCCTGTTTTAATTTCTTTTATTGAACATATTTTCTAATTAAGTTGTGCAGAGATGTTATTGCACATTTCTGGAGCAGGTGGGGCTTGAACCTGAACCTCTTGGCCCAGGCGTAGAGGCACTACCACTGCACTACAAAAGGACAATAAGCCTGTTTTATATTGATGGCAAAGATTAATTTGTATTTCCCTGTCGTTTCGGGTTACTGTGGTCCTAAAACTATTCCTACTTGTCTTGTTTTTTAAGCTCCTTTCTATAGAATTGGAGCTACGACTGATGCTTGAGTTGTTTCAGTGAGATGAAAAGATGCACAATCAGCTGGCCTCCATCAAATCCAAAGAACAAAGGATTTTTGATGACGACTGATTGAACTACTCAAATGCAAAGAGATTGTTTTTCTCGGGTCCAAATGAAAGAGAACAGGTATCATAAAAAGACGCCAATACAAACCATTTTCAGGAATACCCGAAATAGTGGAAAGATTGCCTATATACTCCATCCAGAATCTCAACCAAGGTTATAGGTCCCACAAGGTAAAGGGGTGCAAGTTTAAAAGGCTGAGATGAGGAGGCAATTCTTCTATCAGTGTCCAGTGTCTTTGGAACTCGTTGCCATCATGAGCTGTGGGGGGCAGAGTCCTTGTGTATATGTAAGGCTGAGAGAGATAGACTCTTGATCAGTCGGGGAATCAAAGATTATGGGGGAAAATGCAACAAAGTGGATGAGAGGAATGATAGATCAGCCATGATCCAATTGAATGGTGCAGCAGTTGCGAGGGGCTGAATGGCCTACTCCTCTTATTTCGCATGGTCTTAGATTCTTAGCCCCTTTCTTTAAAAAAAAAGTATTTTGTTAAAAGTCCTGACTTCAGAGGCTACCTTTACCAGTCTGTGATGAGCATTACATCAGTAACACGGCAGAAAAACTCTTGCTATTTGATGGTATTAATGACACACTTACCTAGAGTAAGGTGAGCAGTGGAGACAATGATCTGAACACCAGGCTTGAGCTCAAACTGAACCCGATTCTGATTCAGTGCATTAATCACCAGGTCTAAAATCTGAGGGAGAAGCAATAATGTGAGATCTCTCCATATTCATACTGGGGCATCAACTACACAGTTACCAAGAGACTAACCAAGTTAAGGAGGAGTAAGTGAGGATTACCAAGTTAACAAAAGATCAGTGAAGCAGGATTCTAAGGTTGTTCCTGTTTGTACATAATTCTGCTCCCATATACGTACACGGCACAATCATATTCTGTAAGGTTTTTACTGCCTTGGTCTTTGTATCTCATCTTCACCTATCTAGCAGTCTGCCACTGGGGACCCTTCAGTTACAAGAGATCACACCATCATCATTTCATAATTATCTGTACAGCCATAAAAAAACACAGTAACTCCAAATCAGCAACTGAAAGAGGGATTGATGCTAAATGATTTATTATAGAACAGAAAACAGGAGGATACGACTTGTTACCTGCTTCAGGACACTGTGATTTGTACTGATAGCAAATGATTCATTTTGCAGGATAGAATCAAGCAGAACTAAAAGAGACTGTGCTGGCTGTTTGAAAGAGTTATTCAATAAAGTAGCTCTTCCCTGCTCCATTACTATTAACTTGGAAATATTTCCTGCTCAAGTTGAGGACAGATGTTCACAGGTAAAGGGACAGCTGGAAAATGGGAAGCCTTCAGAAATGAGATAACAAGAATCCAGCGAAAGTATATTCCTGTCAGGGTGAAAGGGAAGGCTGGTAGGTATAGGGAATGCTGGATGACTAAAGAAATTGAGGGTTTGGTTAAGAAAAAGAAGGAAGCATATGTCAGGTATAGACAGGATAGAATCGAGTGAACCCTGAGAAGAGTATAAAAGAGGTAGGAGTATACTTAAGAGGGAAATCAGGAGGGAACAAAGGGGACATGAGATAGCTTTGGCAAATAGAATTAAGGAGAATCCAAAGGGTTTTTACAAATACATTAAGGACAAAAGGGTACCTAGGGAGAGAATAGGGCCCCTCAAAGATCAGCAAGGCGGCCTTTATGTGCAGCCGCAGGAGATGGGGGTGATACTAAACAAGTATTTTGCATCAGTATTTAATATGGAGAAGGACATGGAAGATACAGAATGTAGTGAAATAGATGGTGACATACTGTAAAATGTCCAGATTACAGAGGAGGAAGTGCTGCATGTCTTGAAATGCATAAAAGTGCATAAATCCCCAGGATCTGATCAGTGTACCATAGAACTCTGTGGGAAGCTAGGGAAGTGATTGCTGGCCTCTTACTGAGATATTTGTATCATCGATAGTCAGAGGCGAGGTGCCGAAAGACTGGAGGTTGGCAAACGTGGTGTCACTGTTTAAGAAGGGCGGTAAGGACAAGCCAGGGAACTATAGACCGGTGAGCCTGACTTCGGTGGTGGGCAAGTTGTTGGAGGGAATCCTGAGGGACAGGACGTACATGTATTTGGAAAGGCAAGGACTGATTCGGGATAGTCAACATGGCTTCATGCATGGGAAACCATGTCTCACAAACTTGATTGAGCTTTTTGAAGAAGTAACAAAGAGGATTGATGAGGGCAGAGCAGTAGATGTGATCTATATGGACTTCAGTAAGGCGTTCAACAAGGTTCCCCATGGGAGACTGCTGAGCAAGGTTAGATCTCATGGAATACAGGGAGAACTAGCCATTTGGATACAGAATTGGCTCAAAGGTAGAAGACAGAGGGTGGTGGAGGGTTGTTTTTCAGACTGGAGGCCTGTGACCAGTGGAGTGCCACAAGGATCGGTGCTGGGTCCTCTACATTTTGTAATTTACATAAATGATTTGGATGTGAGCATAAGAGGTATAGTGAGTAAGTTTGCAGATGACACCAAAATTGGAGGTGTAGTGGACAGCAAAGAGAGTTACCTCAGATTACAACAGGATCTAGACCAGATGGGCCAATGGGCTGAGAAGTGGCAGATGGAGTTTAATTCAGATAAATGTGAAGTGCTGCATTTTGGGAAAGCAAATCTTAGCAGGACTTATACACTTAATGGTAAGGTCCTAGGGAGTGTTGCTGAACAAAGAGCCCTTGGAGTGCAGGTTCATAGCTCCTTGAAAGTGGAGTTGCAGGTAGATAGGATAGTGAAGAAGGCATTTGGTATGCTTTCCTTTATTGGTCAGAGTATTGAGTACAGGAGTTGGGAGGTCATGTTGCGGCTGTACAGAACATTGGTTTGGCCACTGTTGGAATATTGTGTGCAATTCTGGTCTCCTTCCAATCGGAAAGATGTTGTGAAACCTGATAGGGTTCAGAAAAGATTTACAAGGATGTTGCCAGGGTTGGAGGATTTGAGCTATAGGGAGAGGCTGAACAGGCTGGTGTTGTTTTCCCTGGAGTGTCGGAGGCTGAGGGGTGACCTTATAGAGGTATATAAAATCATGAAGGGCATGGATAGGATAAATAGACAAAGATTTTTCCTGGGGTCGGGGGGGGTCCAGAACTAGAGGGCATAGGTTTAGGGTGAGAGGGGAAAGATATAAGAGACCTAAGGGGCAACTTTTACATGCAGAGGGTGGTACGTGTATGGAATGAGCTGCCAGAGGATGTGGTGGAGGCTGGTACAATTGCAACATTTAAAAGACATCAGAATGGGTATGTGAATAGGAAGGGTTTAGAGAGATATGAGCCAAGTGCTGGCAAATGGGACTACATTAGGTTAGGATATCTGGTCAGCATGGATGAGTTGGACCAAAGGGTCTGTTTCCATGTTGTACATCTCTATGACTCTATGTGTTGTAATTGTCCCAATCTCCATCACTCCATTCCATGTCCACAGAGGGTGGTGTAGCTCATTCCAAACATGCACCACCCTCTGGGTGAAAAAGTTGCCCCTTAGGTCCCTTATATATCTTTCCCCTCTCACCCTAAATCTATGCCCTCTAGTTCTGGACTCCCCAACCCTAGGGAAAAGACTTTGTCTATTTATTCTATCCATGCCCCTCATGATTTTGTAAACCTCTATTAGGTCACCCCTCAGCCTCCGATGTTCCAGGGAAAACAGCCCAGCCTGTTCAGCATCTTCCCATAGCTCAAACCCTCCAACCCTGGCAACATCCTTGGAAATCTTTTCTGAACCCTTTCAAGTTTCACAACGTCCTTCTGATAGGAAGGAGACCAGAATTGCATGTAATATTCTAAAAGTGGCCGAACTAATGTCCTGTACAGACGCAACATGACCTCCCAACCCCTGTACTCAATGTTCTGACCAATAATCTTCTTCACTATCCTCTCTATCTTCGACTCTACATTCAAGGAGCTATGGACCTGCACTCCAAGGTCTCTTTGTTCAGCAACACACCATCGGACCTTACCATTACGTGTGTAGGTCCTGCTAAGATTTGATTTCCCAAAATGTAGCACTTCACATTTATCTAAATTAAACTCCATCTGCCACTTCTCAGGCCATTGGCCCGTCGCTTGCCTTCAATTTGCACCACATGCAAAATCCTTTCAGCAGTGAAAAGAAACCCAAAGAACTCCAGATGCTGGAAGTCAGAAACAAAATCGGAATTTGCTGGAAAAACTCAGCAGGTCTGGCAGGATCTGTGGAGAGAAAGTAGAATTAACATTTTGGTCAAGTAACCCTTCTTCAGAACTGGCTGTAGCTCAGGAAAGATTGGCTTTTATGCTGAAGATGGAGTGGAGAGAAGAGGGAAGAGAAAACAATTAGGTGGAGATGGAGTCCAGAGAGAGAGAGAGAGAGAGAGAGAGAGAGAGAGAGCGAGAAAGAGAGAGACAGAGAGAAAGAGAGACAGAGTGAGAGAGAGAGAGAGAGAGAGAGAGAGAGAGAGCAGTTAGACAGACAAAGGAATGGGCAATCAGTATCTGTAACTGCTAATGGGGACCATTAGTAACTGACAATGGATTGTTTGTGGTGACAGCTCATGTATTGACAAGGCCTGGTGTGGGGGTAGGAAGATGGGAGAAGGTGCTCAAGTCCTAAAATTATTAAACTCAATATTGAGTCCTGAAGGCTATAGGGTCCCCATGCGGAAAATGAGATATTGTTTGTCTAGCTTGCGCTGAGTTTTGCTGCAGCACTGCAGCCAGTCTGAGACAGAGATATTGGCCAGGGAACAGGGTGGTAGCAGGCAACTAGAAGCTCAGGGTCTTTTTTGAGGAGAGAATGTTGATGTTCTGTGAAGTGGTCACACAGTCTATGTTTTGTTCCCCCAGTGTAGAGGAGACCACACTGTGAGCAGCGAATGCAGTAGACTGGATTGTGGGAAGTGCAGGTAAAGTGCTGCTTCACCTGGACAGTGTGTTTGGGCTCTTGGATACTGAGGAGGGTGGAGGGAAATAGGCAGGTGTTACACCTTCTGCGGTTGCCGTGGGGCTGTGGGGGTTGCTATTGGGAGTGAAGGAAGAGTGGACTAGGGTGTCCCGGAAAGAATGGTTCAACAATTACAAAACAGTCTCAACACTTACACTCAAATTTGTCAAGAATACTAACTCATTCAGCTCAATAGTTCATTATTGAGATAGTTAATGGGCTCCCATATGAAATGGATTAGAACAGATTAAATAAATAAAACTTTTTAGCCGTCATTTTGTACTGTTGATTTGTAACAGTGCTGAACATGTTTCCTGCATTACTAGACCTACACTGCATGTATTTTTTGGAATGAATTACCAGGAAAGGTCACTGAAGCAGACAGCATAAATGTATACAAGCTGGATGATTTGCAATGAAAAAGAATTATAGCGAGTGTATGAATAGGTGGAAGGAATCACATTATGAACTGGCATTTCTTTCCCAGTTCCCAAGCCTATTTCTATTCTTACGCTCATGCACTCAAATGTATATTCATCAGAAGTTGCAGAAAATCAAAAACAATTTTGCTCATTATTAATTGACAAACTCATCAGTTTTTTTGGATCAGATTTTCATTGACAGTTATCAGTTGAACAAACAGACTAATAATGCAATAATTTACTATGTAATAGATATTTGAGTAGGGTTCATCCTGTTTCACAATAATATCGAAAAGGCATATTACATTTTGTAAAACTAAAGTATTAAATTCAAATAAAATCATTGTAAAAAATATTCTTGAGCACCTCATTTAAACTAAATGTAATAAAACCTAAATATGTCATGTTTCATGTGGCAAAGTCTGTTTTATTAATAGCCTAATTGTCACATGTAAATTGTTTAAATAAATTTTATTTAATTATTTTTAAAATATTTAATTATACAACCTTTTAGGAAATTCAAGATATGTTTTACAGATCAAACAAATGTAATCTGAATGTTTAAATTAGGTAAAATGATTATTTTTAACAGTTATAATTCCATTGTAAGCTTCATCTCTGAGTTTCATACCCAGGTGCTTGTTAGAGGAGGGTTTTTTTTAAAAAAAGGTACATTTACATTTTAGATCAAATTAACATTTGCAAATAATGCATTTTCTCCAAAAGATCTATGATTCATATTTAATAAGTATTATGCTTGGAATATTATCAGTTGGATTTGAGAGGGAAAATTGTTATTTAATTCAATTAATTGACAAATTGAAATATAAATGCAATAAAAATGATGTTCCCAGATCTACATTTTCAATGCTATGAAAATAGTTTTTGTGTCATGGTCATTTTCAGAGAGATGTGCTGTCATCAGGGGGAATAGCGCTGTTGCTGAGAAAAATATGAACATAGGGAATGCTCCATATGAAAAGCAAGCTGTCACCCTGATGGTTGTTCAAAAGCAGAAACCAATCTCTATCAACAGGCTTACAATAACCTGTCACAGAGCCCCTCAGGGTATTCCCTCAGCACCAATATTAATCTGAACGTGGTTAATTCTGTAATGATCATAGAATCCCATAGAAATGTGGAAGCAGGCCATTCGGCCCATCGAGTCCACACCAACCCTCCAAACAGTATCCCACCCAGACTCAACCACCCCCCTACCCTATCCCTGTAAGTCTACATTCCCACAGCTAACCCACCTAGCCTCCACATCCCTGAACACTATGTGTGATTTCCCATGGCCAATTAACCCTAACCTGCACATCTTGGGACTGTGGAAGGAAACTGGAGCACCCGGAGGAAACCCACGCAGACACAGAGAGAATGTACAAACTCCACACAGACAGTTGCCTGAGGGTGGGGAATCGAACCCTGGTCCCTGATGCTGTGAGGCAGCAGTGCTAACCACTGAGCCACTGTTTAAGTTAAGAGTCACCCTCTGTATAAAAGTCACAAGATGATTCTGTGAAGTGACAGGTGGTAAATGGAAATACAGAAGCAAGATAGAACATGCTTCACTGGAGCCGCCTTCCATCAGATCAGAGTCCATTGGCACCTGATGTCATCATATCTGATAATGCTGTCTAGCTATTAAATTGCTATACAGATATTAAAGCTGGGAGAAAGTGAGGAGTGTGGATGCTGAAGATCAGAGTCCAAGAGTGTGGTGCTGGGAAAACATGGCCGGTCAGGATGGAGATCTTGATGAAGAGCTTATGCTCGAAATGTTGACTCTCCTGCTCCTCAGATACTAAAGCTGCTCAAGCTCACTTTTCCCACCAACTGTTCACCTCATGAACTATTTAAAGCAGTTCCTACTCCATGTTGCTTATGCTCCCTTCCAAGTCCCTTTTACCATCGGTGCCAATTTCCAAAAACGTTCACTATTCTCTTGGAGGATGCTCGAGTCCTCGAGGGGAAGGTGATGGCTGATTGGTGTTATTGCTCGACTGTTAATCCAGAAACTCAATTAATGCTCTGGGGACTCAGGTTCGAATCCTGCCATGGCAGTTGATGGAATTTGAATTCAATAAAAATAACATTTGGGAGTCTAATGAGGGCTGTGAAGCTATTGTTGATTGTTGGAAAAATTCAACTGGGTCTCTAATGCCTTTTCGGGAAGGAAATCAGCTAACCTCACCTGGTCTGGCCTATATGTGACACCAGACTCACAGCAATGGGGTTGACTCTCAACTGCCTTTTGAAAAGGCTTAGCAAGCCACTCAGATCCATCAATTTGCTACAAAGTCTCAACAAAAAAAATGAAAGTAACCAGATCCATCTTGCATCGACCTAAGCACTGGAAAATACAATGGCAGAAACAACTCTGTTGACCCTGCAGAGTCCTCCTCCCTAACATCTGGGGACTAGTGTCAACACTGGGACAACTGTCTCCACAGACTAGTCAAGCAGCAGCCTGACATAGTCATACTCACAGAATCATACCTTGCAGACAATGTCCCAGACGCCACAATCACCATCCCTGTATATTCCTGTCCCACTGGCAGGATAGAGTTGGTGGCACAGTGGGAGACAGTCAGGAGGGAGTCACCCTGGGAGTCCTCAACATTGACTTTGGACCCCATGAATTCTCATGGTAACAGGTTAAAAATGGACAAAGAAGCATCCAGCTGATTACCATGTACCATCCTCCAGCAGATGATGAATTGATGCTCTTCCATGTTGAACGAAACTAAGAAGAAGCATTTTGGGTGGTAAGTGCACAGAGTGTCCTCTGGGTGGGAGATTTCAATGTCCATCACCAAGGGTGGCTCAGCAGCAGCACGGCTGATGGAGCTGGTCATGTCCTAAAGGACATCGCTGCTAGTCTGAGTCTGTGGCAGGTGGTGAGTGAACAACAAGAGAGACTAATATACTTGGCCTCTTTGTTACTATTCTGCCAGCTGCAGATGTATGTTTCCATGACAGTATCGGTAAGAGTGACCACCACACAGTCCTTGTGGAGATGAAGTTCCACCTTCACATTGAGAATACCCTCCATCGTGACATTATCACTGTACTGAATGAGAAATCCTTTGAACAGATTTAGCAACTGGACATCCATGAGGCGCTGTGGGCCACCAACAGCAGCAGAATTATACTCCAGCACAATCTGTAACCACATGGCCCGGCATATCCCCCACTCAACCATTACCATCAAGCCAGGGGCTAAACCTTGGTTCAATGGAGAGCACAGGAGGGTATGCCAGGAGCAGCACCAGGCACACTTGAAAATGAGATATCAACCTGGTGTAGCCACCAAACAGGACTATTTGCATGCCAAAAAGTATAAGCAGCAAGTGACAGACAGAGCACAGTGATCCCACAAAAACGGATCAGACTTAAGCTCTGCAGTCCTCCCACATCCAGTCGTGAATGGTGGTGGACAATTTAACAATTCACTGGAGGACGGGTCTCCACAATTATCCCTATCCTCAATGATGCAAGAGCCCAGCACATCAGGGCAAGAGAGAACGCTGAAACAATCATAGCAATCTGCAGCCAGAAGTGCCAAGTAAATGATCCACTTCATCCTCCTCCAGTGGTCCCCAACATTAAAAACACCAGTCTTCAGTCAATTCGATTCACGTGATATCAAGAAACAGTTGGAGACACTGGATAGTGCAAAGGCTACAGTCCCTGACAACATTCCGGCCTTAGTACTGAAGACTTGTGTTCCAGAACTTGCCACTCCCCTCGCCAAGCTGTTCCAGTCCAGTTACAACACTGGCATCTACCCAACAATGTGGAAAATTGCCCAGGTATGTCCTGTACACAAAAAGCAGGACAAATCCAACTCAGCCAATTCCTGCCTCATCAGTTTCCTCTCCATCATCAGTAAAGTGATGGAAGGGGTCATCAACAGGGCTAACAAACACCACCTGCTCAGCAATAATCTGCTCAGTGACGCCCAGTTTGGGTTCCCCCAGGGTCACTCAGCTCCTGACCTCATTATAGACTTGGCCCAAACATGGACAAAAGAGCTAGATTCCAGAGGGTGAGGGGAGAGGGACAGCCCTTGACATCAAGGCTGCATTCGACCGAGTGTGGCATCAAGGAGCCCTGGCAACACTGGAATCAATGGGTGTCAGGGGGATAAAATCTCCCTGGTTGGAGTCATACCTGGCACATTGGAAAATGGTTGTGGTTATTGGATGTTAGTCATCTCAGCTCCAGGACATCTCTGCAGGAGTTCCTCAGGGTTATGTCCTAGGCCCAACCATCTTCGGCTACTTCATCAATGACCTTCCCTTCATTATAACGTCAGAGGTGGGGATCTTCACCAATGATTACACAATGTTCAGCACCATTCCTGACTCCTCAGATACTGAACGTGTTCAAGTACAACAAGATCTGGACAATATCCAGACTTGGGCTGACAAGTGGCAAGTAACATTTGCTCTACACAAGTGCCAACCGATGACCATCTCCAATGAGAGAGAATCTAATCACTACCCCTTGACATACAGTGATGTTATGATCACTGAATCTCCCACAGAATTACCATTGATCAGAAATTCACTGGGCTCGCCACATAAACACAGTGGCTATTCGAGCAGGTCAGAGACTAGGAACACTGTGGTGCATAACTCACTTCCTGACTCCTCAAGGCCTGTCCACCATCTACAAGGCACAAGTCAGGGGTGTGATGGAATGCACCCCACTTGTCTGGATGGGTGCAGCTCCGACAACACTCAAGCAGCTCGACACCATCCAGGACACAGCAGCCCAATTGATTGGCACCACATCCACAAACATCCACTCCCTCCACCAGCAACACTCAGTAGCAGCAGTGTGTACCATCAAGATGCACTGTGGAAATTCACCAAAGATCCTCAGACAGCACCTTCCAAACCCATGACTACTTCCATGTCGAAGGACAAGGGCAGCAGATACATGGGAATGCCACGCCCAGTAAGTTCCCCTCCAAGCCACTCACAATCCGGACTTGGAAATATATTGTCATTCTTTCAGAGTCACTGGGTGAAAATCCTGGAATTCCCTCCCTAAAGGCATTGTGGGTCAACCCACAGCAGGTGGACTGTGGTGGTTCAAGAAGGCAGCTCACCCCCACCTTCTCAAGGGGCAATTAGGGACGGGGCAATCAACCGGCGACACCCACATCCCACAAGTGAAAAAAATATTCTAAAAGTGGTCTACAGCTCAAAGAAGAACCCTCCAGCCCTGCACGAGTCCAAAACACCCACCCAACTATTCTAACCCCATGTCCCAGCACTTTGCCATTTGCCTTGTATACTTTGGCATCACAAGTGCACATCTAAATCGTTCCTCAGCGTGATGAGGATTTCTGCCTCTCCTGTGCAGATAATGGCATTGTGGACCTCCTTCAAACTGTTGCAGCATACCATCATCAATAACAGAGTGAACTTGAAGATGTAACAAAGTTTGAGTCTCTTGGGCACATCAGGATTGGGATTTATATGGAAGTCCTGCATTGTACACTGATCTGTAGACTTGTGACAAAACTCACCTTTAGCATCAGGCATTGCGTCTGCAAGAGCTTTGGTAATTATAGGCAGCCAATATTTCCGTTTGATGTTCTTGTAATTTCTTTAGATGCTGTGTGCTTTTCCTGCAGTCTGTCCCTGCAGTACATTGATTGTTTTTTATTGCAGCATTTCTAACACGTGAATCCTTCTCTGAGACCCGAAACTGCTGCTTAACTGCTAACAGCTGAACTTTTAGTTCACCAGCTCTCGTAGGTTTTAGAATTCTCGAATGCTTGTTTAGTATTAACATGGTCAGGCGTTCCGCTTTTCTACGGTATTCCTCAGCTCTGTTGTTTGGGCATCATTGACTGAAAGAAAGTGAGTGTTGTTTCATGGTTCCAATGAGACACAGTTCTGGTTTTTTTGTTTATGGGATATTGGTGTGCTGGCTGGGCCAATATTCATTGCCAATCCCTAACTGCCCCTTAATCTGAGAGGCTCTGAGCCATTGCAAAGGGCAGTTATGAGTTAACCACATTGCTGTGAATCTAGAGTCTCATGCAGGCCAGATCAAGTAAAGACAGCAGATTTCCTTTTCTAAAAGACATTAGTGTTGGGTTTTTAACAATTGACAGCGGTCACCGTTCTGACTAAGTCAATTACAGATTTTTATTGAATTCAAGTTTCACCATCTGTTCTGGGTGGGGCTCAAGCCCAGGTCCCTCGGACAAGAGCCCAGAGTTCTGGATTACCAGGCCAGTGATATCACCATGCCTCACAGCGCCAGAGACCCGGGTTCAATTCCCGCCTCAGGCGACTGACTGTGTGGAGTTTGCACGTTCTCCCCGTGTCTGCGTGGGTTTCCTCCGGGTGCTCCGGTTTCCTCCCACAGTCCAAAGATGTGCAGGTCAGGTGAATTGGCCATGCTAAATTGCCCGCAGTGTTAGGTAAGGGGTAAATGTAGGGGTATGGGTGGGTTGCGCTTCGGCGAGTCGGTGTGGACTTGTTGGGCCGAAGGGCCTGTTTCCACACTGTAATGTAATCTAATCTAAAAATCTAATCTAATTACTGGGCCCCTGTTTTGTAGACCTGATTCCCACATTGATGATCTGCCCATGGCCAGATGTGTGGGAGAAACATATCAGGTCACATTTCACAGTGATGATTGGTCAAGCAGCTTATTGGGCGTTTCAGCAAAAACCTTCATATGAGGAGAAACTGTTTGGATTTTAATGATCTATGTATTTGGAGCCCCAAGTACCTTCGCACCTCTATTGTTTCTAGATTACAGCAATTTACAAAATACCCTATTTCATCCTTCTTGAGATGTAAAGTTACAACCTTACATTTAGAGTCATAGAGTCATAGAGGTGTACAGCATGGAAACAGACCCTATGGTCCAACCCGTCCATGCCGATCAGATATCCCAACCTAATCTAGTCCCACCTGCCAGCACCCAGCCCATATCCCTCCAAACCCTTCCTATATATATACCCATCCAAATGCCTCTTAAATGTTGTAATTGTACCAGCCTCCACCACTTCCTCTGGTAGCTCATTCCATACACGCATCACCCTCTGCGTGAAAAGGTTGCCTCTTCGGTCTCTTTTATATCTTTGCCTTCTCACCTGACTCCCCAACCCAGGGAAAAGACTTTGTCTATTTATCTTATCCATGCCCCTCATGATTTTGTAAATCTCTATAAGGTCACCCCTCAGCCTCTGATGCTCCAGGGAAAACAGCCCCAGCCTGTTCAGCCTCTCCCTGTAGCTCAAATCCTCCAACCCTGGCAACATCCTTGTAAATCTTTTCAGAACCCTCTCAAAGTTTCACAACATCTTTCCGATAGGAAGGAGACCAGGATTGCACACAATATTCCAACAGTGGCCTAACCAATAGCTGAAACGTGACCTCCCAACTCCTTTACTCAATACTCTGACCAACAAAGGAAAGCATACCAAACGCCTTCTTCACTATCCTATCTACCTGCAACTCCACTTTCAAGGAGCTATGAACCTGCACTCCAAGGTCTCTTTGTTCAGCAACACTCCCCAGGACCTTACCATTAAGTGTATAAGTCCTGCTAAGATTTGCTTTCCCAAAAGGCAGCACCTCACATTTATCTGAATTAAACTCCATCTGCCACTTCTCAGCCCATTGGCCCATCTGGTCCAGATCCTGTTGTAATCTGAGGTAACTCTCTTCGCTGTCCACTACACCTCCAATTTTGGTGTCATCTGCAAACTTACTAACTGTACCTCTTATGCTTGCATCCAAATCATTTATGTAAATGACAAAATGTAGAGGACCCAGCACCAATCCTTGTGGACTCCATTGGTCACGGGCCTCCAGTCTGAAAAACAACCCTCCACCACCACCCTCTGTCTTCTACCTTTGAGCCAATTCAGTATCCAAATGGCTAGTTCTCCCTGTATTCCGTGAGATCTAACCTTGGTAAGCAGTCTCCCATGGGGAACGTTGTCAAATGCCTTACTGAAGTCCATATAGATCACATCTACTGCTCTGCCATTTGCCTGAGTATTTTTCCCATCCACCAGCTGTCAATATCTCTATAATGTTACACTCGACTTGCACAGCATAGCCTCTCCTTTTTGTCATTAAGCAGTTCCAATCCAATGTGTCCATTGTGATCCCACAATCCTTCCTTTATCTGCCTTTCAATCAACTGTCTAATCTATTCTTAAGCACTGAAATGACCTCTTTTCTATCATTTCAAGTAATGCATCACTCAGTCTCAAAGCTCTGTCTGAAAGTTTTTTGACTGCTTGTTCTGTTCTAAATCTTACAGATAACTCTTTAACCACGTTCCCATGTTCAAGCGCTCTGAATCATTAGAAATAATGTGAAACTGCATTGGTAAAGAGGTTTTGCTTATTACATTTTTGAATTCAATGAGCACTTTGACACAAATGCTGAGTGATATGAAGGTGCCAAATAGCTCTTGCCCCAAGGCCTATTTTTGGACTATAAAACAAACCTAATTAAAGGTCTGCAATTTTAATGTGTGTTCATATTGTTTGTGGAGTTTGGATTTTAAAATAGTGACATATGGGTTCTGGTTACTTCTGTGAACCATTTTGTTTAAAAAAGAGTCCTTCTGGAAGTGAGAGCTAGTTGAGTATGTGTCACAGAGCAGGTGACTGAGAAACCCCTGAATTTTAATCGAAAGATGGTTATACTGTCTTTTTCCAACATACTATGTTTATGACAGATAGGTTAAACATGTCAGACTTTCAGCTCTGCTTCCAGTTCAGAAGAATGTAAGATGAGCAAGTTTTTTTTTAAAAAAACCCTCAGAAGCAGCTTTTTTTTTTCAGTTCTGTTTAGAAAACATCAGTTTTGAGTTCAAAAGCAAGTTTAGTTTCTCTCTCAGAAGAAGGATTCAGAACAGTTAATGTAATAAATTACTGAAGAAGAAGAATACTTTGTGAAACTTTCAAATCAGGAGGGTTTGATTAGGTTATTAAAACTGAGAAAGTTTAGGTTTATGGAGAAGCTCATGTTGGCAGATTTGCGAAGGACTCATTGAATTGTCTCTATGGTCTATGGCCAAGCGATGGTAGTCAGTTATACACAACTCGAAAAAATTGAGATATGATGGGGGGAGGAGGAAGTTAATTCAAAGCTGAAGAGTTGAGGTATTTTGGGTGGAGGGGATAGGTTCTCGGAACATGAGTGTTTGGAACAAGGTTGAAACTTTATTTGCTAAAGATTATAGCAATCATTCTAATCATTGTATATATTTTATTTATTCCTTCATTTGAATCTTAGACTTCTGTTGTTAAAGTAATTCTGCAGCCTCGTGTCAGTCAGTCTCAGTGACTGACCCATCATGTTTACTAACTGAACATAAGGAAAACAAAATCCATCAAGCCAGGTTTCAATCTGGTGTCTGACTTGCCTAGCTGTACCATCAGCTGGGATGGAAACGCACATTATTGCCCTCAGGGTATCCCCTTGTTCACTCTCTGATCTGTGAAAAAAATAAAACTTTCCCTGAACAAACTGTGACTCACCTCATCTAAATCCAAATGGTTCGGTTTCTCTTCTGCAGGACCTTGGTATGGCAGGATGTAGAGTTCTGCTGCAGTTGGTAAACCAAGGGGAATGGCCAGCAACATCTGTTGTTCAGGTACAGCTGTGACCTAGTGAAGATACACACAATTCATCATCTTCATGGAGACCTCTCAGAAAGCACTTCCCCTCTGGCACTTCTTCACAACGTTTTTAACTTTTAAATTAGAAATTTTTCAAAAAACAATCTTTTCTGTCACATTGATGTAGGAATATGGATTTCTTTTTTGGGTCATTGGGGTTCACGCCCTTTGGTCAGAGAACCAGCAGCGAACATTCCTTTTGGTTCAGGAGGCCCAATGTCATGGAATCCCTATAGTGTGGAAGCAAGCCATTCAGTCCTTTGAGCATACACCAACCCTCCTAATAGCATCCCACCTAGACCCATTCCATCCCTGTAATCCTGCATTTCCCATGGCTAACCCACCTACCCTGCACACAATGGGGAATTTCCCATGGCCATTCCACCTAACCTGCACATCTATGGACTGTGGGAGGAAACCCACACAGATGTGGGGAGAATGTACACACTCCACACAGATAGTTGCCCAAAGCTGGAATTGACTCTGGGTTCCTAGCGCTGTGAGGCAGCAGGTTGGGTGGACTGGTCACAGTAAGTTATCCTGTAGTGTTCAGGGGATGTATAGGTGAGATGATTGGCTGTGGTAAATGTGGAGTTACAAATAGAGTGGGAGGTGGGTCTGGGTGCGGTGTATCTGCGCACTCGATGGGCCAAATGGCCTCTTTCTACTTTGCAGGGATTCTATGAATGATCAGCTGCCTGGAGGAAGAGGCTCAATGCCCTTCTCCATTCTGTCAGCAGAAGTAAAACCATCTGCTATCCAACATCTCGCACGCACACTCTCTTTGTTACTGTACTCTGGATCCACTGAGGCTCCTGCTCTCCCCCTCACTACTGCCTGCAGCATCTGCCCTCAGTTGCTCTTGACCACTGAAGGCCCTCATGCCATTAATCTGAATGGTTATTACACTGACGACACACTCCCTGCTGACACACTCCCTGCCTACACACTCCCTGACGACACACTCCCTGACGACACACTCCCTGCTGACACACTCCCTGCCTACACACTCCCTGACGACACACTCCCAGCTGACACACTCCCTGCTGACACACTTCTTGCTGACACACTCCCTGCCGACACACTCCCTGACGACACACTCCATGACGGCACACTCCCTGACGGCACACTCCCTGATGGCACACTCCTTGCTGACACACTCCCTGCTGACACACTCCCTGACGACACACTCCCTGACGACACACTCCCTGACGACACACTCCCTACCGACACACTCCCTGCCGACACACTCTCTGCCGACACACTCCCTGCTGACACACTCCCTGCTGACACACTCCTTGCTGATACACTCCCTGCTGACACACTCCCTGACGACACACTCCCTGATGACACACTCCCTGACGACACACTCCTTGCTGACACACTCCCTGCCGACACACTCCCTGCTGACACACTCCCTGTTGACACATTCCCTCCCGACACGCTTCCTGCCGACACACTCCTTGCTGACACACTCCCTGCTGACACACTCCCTGCCGACACACTCCTTGCTGACACACTCCCTGCCGACACACTCCCTGCCGACACACTCCCTGCCGACACACTCCCTGCCGACACACTCCCTGCTGACACACTCCCTGCCGACACACTCCCTGCTGACACACTCCCTGCTGACACACTCCCTGCCGACACACTCCCTGCTGACACACTCCCTGCTGACACACTCCCTGCCGACACACTCCCTGCTGACACACTCCCTGCTGACACACTCCCTGCCGACACACTCCCTGCCGACACACTGCCTGTTGACACGCTCCCTGCCAACACGCTCCCTGCCGACACACTCCCTGCCGACACACTCCCTGCCGACACACTCCCTATTGACACACTCCCTGCCGACATTCTCTGCTGACACACTCCCTGCCGACACACTCCCTGCCGACACACTCCCTGCTGACACAATTTGGACAATCACAAAGGCCAACCTCCCATCTATAGAATCCATCTACCAGGCCCGCTGTCAGGGAAAGGCCACCGACATTCACAAAGATCCATCCCACCCTGGCAATGTTTTTCTACAACCTCTACCATCGGGGAGAAGGTTCAGAAACCTGAACACACGCACCAGCCGGTTTCCAAACAGTTTCTACCCTACTGTTAGAATACTGAATGGACTCACAAACTCTTAACATTTGCCTGTAGCTGTGCTTTTGTTTTTGCTGCTGTTTACCTATTATTTACTAACTATGCTACTTAACTCTGAGATCTGCCTGTATTGCTGGCAAGACAAAGATTTTCACTGTACCTCGGTACATGTGACAATAAATTCAATTCTATCCAATTAGATATGATGCAGAGCTGGGCTGAGGAGTGGCAGATGGAGTTCAACCCTGTCAAGTGTGAGGTTGTCCATTTTGGAAGGACAAATAAGAATGCAGAATACAGGGTTAACGGTAGGGTTCTTAGTAAGGTTGAGGAGCAGAGGGATCTTGGGGTCTATGTTCATAGATCTTTGAAAGTTGCCACTCAGGTGGATAGAGCTTGTAAGAAGGCCTATGGTGTATTAGCTTTCATTAGCAGAGGGATTGAATTCAAGAGTCGTGAAGTGATGTTACAGCTGTACAGGACCTTGGTAAGGCCACATTAGGAGTACTGTGTACAGTTCTGGTCGCCTCATTTTAGGAAAGATATGGAAGCTTTGGAGAGGGTGCAGAGGAGATTTACCAGGATGTTGCCTGGAATGGAGAATAGGTTGTACGAGGATAGGTTGAGAGTGCTAGGCCTTTTCTCATTGGAACGGCGAAGGATGAGGGGTGACTTGATAGAGGTTTATAAGATGATCAGGGGAATAGATAGAGTAGACAGTCAGAGACTTTTTCCCCGGGTACAAGAGAGTGTTACAAGGGGATATAAATTTAAGGTGAAGGGTGGAAGGTATAGAGGCAATATCAGGGGTAGGTTCTTTACCCAGAGAGTGGTGGGGGCATGGAATGCGCTGCCTGTGGGAGTGGCAGAGTCAGAATCATTGGTAACCTTTAAGCGGCAATTGGATAGGTACATGGATGGGTGCTTAAGCTAGGACAAATGTTCGGCACAACATCGTGGGCCGAAGGGCCTGTTCTGTGCTGTATTGTTCAATGTTCAATGTTCAATGTTCTATGTTCTATGTTCTATGTTCTATGTTCTATGTTCTATGTTCTATGTTCAATGTTCAATGTTCAATGTTCTATGTTCTATGTTCAATGTTCTATGTTCAATGTTCTATGTTCAATGTTCAATGTTCAATGTTCTATGTTCAATGTTCTATGTTCTATGTTCTATGTTCCATGTTCCATGTTCCATGTTCAATGTTCAATGTTCTATGTTTTATGTTCTATGTTCTACCTTCGTCACTTCCCTCCTGTTCGCTTGTTATTAGTGCAAACAGTACAAACAGAAAATAAAAAGCTAAACAAAACCAGGCTGGCTGCAGAGAGGGTTAGGATAATGATTGAGGAGGTATACTTTCCAATATGTAAAACTTAATCAGTATAGTAATTCGCCTGGACTTGCCTGAGGAATTCTGACAACCATGACCAGCGTCCTGACATAAGCGACAAGACAGTAAAGTACAGGGTTCCCATGAGCCTCGCTGCTGTGGCTGAGGGAGAATAGCCAAGTCCCAATGAGCTTTCAGGTATAATCATGGTAGTAGGCAGTGAGAGAGTGAGAGGGTCACCCTGAGATACTGTCTGCCTGTGAAATGTCTTTGCAATATTTTGTTGCTGATGTGCTTGAGGATCCACATTAAAGTTCAGAAGGAAAGTCACCATAGTCTTCTCAGACTATAGCAATGCTCTCTCATTGGAGAGAGATGATTGGTGGTGGTTTGTCTGAAGGTCACAACATCTCAGTGGACCAAGTGGAGAGGACAGTCCTTCATATTTACCTCAGCTGGTGGGGCAGGAATCAAACCCATGTTGTTAGCATTAGTCTGCATTGCACTCCAGCTGTCTAGCCAAATTAGCCAACTGAGCATATTGCAAGTGGATGGGAGATGTGTCATAATGATGCAGAGAGGCTGGTACATGATATGTGCCAGCAGGCAAAGAAAGGAGGCGGGGGAAGGGGAGCGAGGATGGGACACGCGTGGAGTGTGCCCTGAGATGTTGATGCCAGGTATTCAAGATGGCGGCCTGAAGGACAAGCAGTAAAAGTTGAAGTCCTCTCAGACACGTCAACATGGCGTTTCATCCCAGTGGGTGGTAAGACAGGACAGTGTATATTCATGAGGTGAGATATGCAGTCAATGAGAATCTCAACAAGCAATGATCCCCTTCAATAGTATTTCCCTGCTCTCTCATGACAACCTCATCTCGATGCCTGGAATGACGCTTGAAAATGCAACAATTTGCTCTCAATCTTTAGAAAAGCCTTGCTGGACTTCTGACGTGATTCTGCTGGATTTCTTTATCATCGCCAACAGCTTTCAGAGCTCTATAAGATTCAGCCTCTGATACTTACCAAGGTTAAACAAATACATAAACTAACAATACTACAAAGAACTACTTGACTGTATATCAGATCTTTCAGCGGTATGGGATTTAGGGTGATGTAGTGGTTTGGATCAGAAATTGGCTAGCTGAAAGAAGACAGAGGGTGGTGGTTGATGGGAAATGTTTGTCCTGGGTTCAGTTACTAGTGGGTTATCGCAAGGATCTGTTTTGGGGTCAGTGCTGTTTGTCAGTTTTATAAATGACTTGGATGAGGGTGTAGAAGGATGGGTTAGTAAATTCGCAGATGACACTAAAGTCGGTGGAGTTGTGGATAGTGCCAAAGGATATTGCAGGTTACGGAGGGACATAGATAACCTGCAGAGCTGGGCTGAGAGGTGCCAAATGGAGACAAGTTTGAGGTGATTCACTTTGGAAGTAGCAACGGGAATAAAGAGTACTGGGCTAATGGTAAGAATGTTGGTAGTGTGGATGAGCAGAGAGATCTAGGTGTCCAGGTACATAGATCCCTGAAAGGTGCCACCCAGATTGATAGGGCTGTTAAGAAGGTATACGGTGTGTTAGCTTTTATTGATAAAGGGACTGAGCTTTGGAGGCATGAGGTCATGTTGCAGCTGTACAAAACTCTCCTTGGAGGAGGCCAAGGATGGTCATGTCAGAAAGGGAGTGGGAAGGGGAATTAAAATGGACATTGATTGGGAGGTCCGGTCGGCCTCAGCGGGCCTGGCTGAGATGCTCGGTGAACCGTTCCCTCAGTTTACATTCAGTCTCCCCGATGTAGAGAAGACCACATCAGGAACACCTGATTTGGCAGAAGTGTTTAAGGATGATGCGTTGGATGTGGTGACTGGTGGGATGGTGGGGGGGGACAAGGGGGATTCTGCCTTTATTGTGCTGGGGGTGTGGAGTTTAGAGCAGTGGAAAAGGGAATGGGGGAGGTGCGGCAGAGGGTTGTCTGGATGATGAGGGAGGAAAAGCACATTGTTCAAAAGAGGTGGACATCTGGCATGCTCATGAGTGGAATGTCTCCTCCTCTGAGCAGATGCAGCAGAGATGCAGGAATTGGGAGAACAGGATGGAGTTCTTGCAGGATACTGGGAGGGAGGAGGTGTGGTCCAGGTAGTTATGGGGATCTGTGGGTTTGTACTAGATGTCAGTCTGGAGACTCTTGCCAAAGATGGAGAGATCAATAAAAGAGATAAAGGTGTCCGAAATGGACCAAGTGAACTTGAGGGCAGGGTGGAAGTTGTGGGCCAAGTCGATGAACTGCTCCAGTTCAGCCTGGGTGCAGGACACTGCACCGACACAGTCATCGATGTAACAATGGAAGAGTTGGGGCACAGTGCCTGTGCAGGTACTGAAGAAGGACTGCTCAATATTCAACAAGATCACAGATAATCTGCCTTGATGTGTCTGCTCAGCTCCCCAATATATCAAAAGTCCACCACGTCTTTAAGTACATTCAGTGATCTAGCCTCCACAATGTCCGGTTTGGAGAATTCCAGACAATCACTTCTCTCTCGGAGAAGGCATTCATCGCCGTACAAAATGTGCATCTCCTTATTCCATAACTCTGGCTCCTAATTCAAGATGTCCC
This sequence comes from Chiloscyllium plagiosum, assembly GCF_037043375.1. Taxonomy (NCBI): domain Eukaryota; kingdom Metazoa; phylum Chordata; class Chondrichthyes; order Orectolobiformes; family Hemiscylliidae; genus Chiloscyllium; species Chiloscyllium plagiosum. The sequence goes on from NW_028270160.1 coordinate 4,481,706, forward strand.
CATGGATGGGAACATCTTGTGAACATCTAGCCCCCTCAGAATCTTGTATGTTTCAATAAGATCACTGCTCAATCTTTGAAACACTAATGAATAAAGGTCTAACCCATTTAACTGTTCTTTATAAGTCAACACCTTCACCTCAAAAATCAGTCCAGTGAATCGCTTTTGAAATACCTCTAATGCCAGGATTACCTTTCTCAAATATAGGGACCAAAACTGTACACAGTACTTCAGATGAGTCATCAACATCCTATTCAGTTGTAACAAGACTTCCCTATAGCAATAAAGGCCAAATTTCATTTGGCATCTTCATTAATTGATGTCATGATGTCAAGCTACCAGGCATGTCCTGTGCAAACAAGGAGTTATCTCCTCGGAGCTAAACTTACCCGAAATTGTGACTTGTGTGGATATAAAATGAGAACAGAGTTTCCTTCACAAATCTAATGAAGTTACAGAGAAAGGTGTACTGGGTGAAATCATTCTCTCGAGGGTGTTGGTGCTTTTCCAACTTACTTGTTGCAGAGTTCTTTTGACGAGCTTACTGAGATCGTGCCTCCATTCGGGAATGTTTGGGTTGTAATCCTCCAAGTTTGGTGTGAACGACAATACCAAAGAGCGATAAGAATCTGCAGGGTGAAGACAAGAGGACATTGTTAGAAAAAAAATTGCCTTCCATCTCTCAGTTAGATTTTGATCCCAGAAAGTTTTGGCCGAAACAAGAAAACAATTTCACTGTTTGTTTACAGATGTCGCTTCACTTTGTTTGATGAAAAATGTTGCTCCAACAATTTTTTTCCAGTTTATTTTTTTCACAAATCACAGGCTGTGGTGTTTCATCCTTCAACAATAACAATGTACATTCCCACAGATCCTTCAAAGTAGCAAAACATTCCAAATTGCCTTAGAGGGGCGATACCAGAAAAGCATTAGCCCGGGATGAAGGAGGAGACGTTAGCACAGGGGTTACAGAGGTAGGTTTTAACATGGGTCTTAAAGGAGATGAGAGAGGTGAAGAGATTTAGGGAGGGAATATTGGAGCATAGAATCTTGTCACAGACATACAGAAACAGACTCTTCGGTCCAACTCGTCCATGCTGTGCAGATATCCTAATCTAATCTAGTCCCATTTGCCAGCTCATGGACCATATCCCTCTAAACCCTTCCTATTCATATACCCATCCAGATGCCTTTAAAATGCTGTAATTGTACCAGCCTCCACCACTTCCTCTGGCAGCTTATTCCATACACCAGCCTCTGCATGAAAAAGTTGCCCCTTAGGTCCATTTTAAATCTTTCCCCTCTCACCCTAAATCTATGCTCCCTAATTCTGGACTCTCCCATCCTGGGCAAAATACTTTGTCTCTTTATCCTATCCATGCCCGTCATGATTTTGTAAACCTCTATAAGGTCACCTCTCAGCCTCCGACACTCCAGGGAAAACAGCCCCAGCCTATTCAACCTCTCCCCATAGCTCAAACCCTCCAACCCTGGCAACATCCTTGCAAATCTTTTCTGAACTCCTTCAAGTTTCACAACATCAGATAGGAAGGAGACCAGAATTGCAGGCAATATTCCAACAGTGGCTTAACCAGTGTCCTGTACAGTCGCAACATGACCTCCCAACTCCTGTACTCAGTACTCTGACCAATAAAGGAAAGCACACCAAACGCCTTCTTCACTATCCTATCTACCTGTGACTCCACTTTCAAGGTGCTATGAACCTGCACTCCAAGGTCCTTACCATTAAGTGTATAAGTCCTGCTCTGATTTGCTTTTCCAAAACGCAGCACCTCACATTGATATTATGGAAGGTGATTGACTTCACATGAATCATTCTGTTGCAGGATTTTATTGTCACGGGAGAAAGAACAGAGATGAATGCTCACTTCTTTAAAACCTTTCAAGGGATATTGGATATAGGCTGGACTCAAACATTTGATGATGAGCAATATTCCCCCTTAACCTGTACAGTCACACGAAGTTGAGACAAGCCAAATATCCCTGTGCAGCCTGTGAACATATCGACCCTTTTTACTGCCCCAAAGGTTTAAAAGGGCCTTGCACGCTAAAAACAATGAGAGGCTGAGTAAACATCTCGCACGGTTGCAAAGATGACAGTCTGATACAAATGAATAGCTTGCTCAGCCATTTCAGAAGGACATTAAAGATGTTTTCTCTTGTTTAGCTGCTACAAGATTTGGAGATATTTGTTTAACACACTTGTTACTATTATGTTATGTTTCACAGCAGATGTGTGATATATCTTAAAGGCATATGCAGATAATGTGATTATCATGTGACCTAATGGTATAAAGTTCTCAGTTTCCATCTTACTGAGTCCTCTTGCAGAATGACGTGCTGAGGCTCACATATGACCGTACATGGAATTGCTTAGCTTGAGCCCAAACTTGCAATTCCCTGCCTGTGCTTGTAGTGTATAAAAGCACCAGGACCTTTGATTAGATTAGATTAGATTTCCTATAGTGTGGAAACAGGCCCTTCAGCCCAACACGCCCACACCAACCCTTGAAGAGCAACCCACCCAGACACATTCCCCTACACCTAACACTATGGGCAATTTTTAGCATGGTCAATTCACCTAACCTGCATATTTTTGGACTGTGGGAGGAAACCAGAGCACCTGGAGGAAACCCACGCAGACACAGGGAGAACATGCAAACTCCACACAGACAGTCACCCGAGGTGGGAAATGAACCCAGGTCCCTGGTGCTGTGAAGCAGCAGTGCTAGCCACTGAGACACCATAACCGGTAATAAAAATTCATTTATTTTTCAGTGCTATGTGACCGATGTCTCGGATTTATGCTACACAAGCTAACATAAATATCACAGCATGATATTTGAGGGCCATTGGCTATTGTGCAATCCGATCAAATTAGTTTGGTCCAGCCCTTCGATGAGGTTCCACAATTTGTTACAGTTTCATTTGGGATGCCCCAAACCGCTAATCTCCCTGGAAAGGGATGACAAACTGACCCATCTTCTTTATTCACCCATTTCTTCAGTTAGTCACAACAAGGTTACTTTCTAAAGGAAGTCATCCTTTCTCCCAGCTCAAAGTAATTTACACTTTAAAAGGAGCAGGCTCTCTTGAGTTAACAAACAGGTGGCTTCTCAGTTACTAAACATGAGAAGAAACAATTATATAACATGCATACACACAGAATAGGAATGAAGAGGGTGAAATAAACCATTAAAAAAATTATGCACCATTTCTGAGTTGTTTACGATGGAAGAGAAGTTAATAGAACATTGTAGCTGTTGATGATATGGATAGCATTGATTTTGGTAGCTGAGAAGTCAATTTTGTTTTGCAGGTTAATTTAAATTCTTGCCTGTTTCCTTTAGGTAGTAGCTGACAGCACTCAGAGCGAGAGAGAGAAATATTCCTCTTTATTTGCAGTGTAGGGATGTTTAAGAGCTGTCCTCAAAGAACATTAGTGCACACACTATCGCATCAGGCCACTAACACACGCACAGCAGGAGTTGCACTCAGTTTTTAACTCTGATTCTTTGGGTATTCCTAGAAAGCAGAAACTCTCCAGCCAACTGAGCTAAACTGACCCCATACGCATCAAGAATCAACCACGTTGTTACGTGTCTGGAGTCACATCTGGGTCTGATCAGGTGAGGGTAGAGATTTCTTTCTCTAAGGGCATTAGTGGAATGGATGGGTTTTAGTGACAATCTGGTCACTATTACTATACCATTAACTTGATAAGACTAACTTCTCAATTCCAGATTTACTGAAGGCAGTTTCCGAGCTGCTGTGGTGGTGTTTGAACTCATATTAACAGATCACTAGCCCAATAATGTATCCGTGATGCTGCTGCTGCTGTTGCACACTGTCCTACGTGGTAAAGGTTGTTGGTAGGAGAGTGGCAGGACTGGACTTCCATAAATTGAAGTGATCTGAAACTTATATAACCACAGAATGTTCCAGTACAGAAGGAGGCCATTCGACCCATTGTGTCTGCACTGGCTCCTGAAAGAGCCACAAAGCTCGACCCATTCTCCTGCCCTATCTCCATAGCCCTCTGAATTCATCACCTTCCAATATACATCCGGCTCTCTTTTGAAACATCCTATGGAATCCGCTCCACCACTCTCCCAGGCAGCACATTCCAAATCCCAACAACTCTCTGAGAAAAGATATTTTCCTCATCTCACTCCTAGCTCTATTGCTGACAATATTGAAATTGTAACCCCTTGTTACTGACACACCAACTAGTGGAAACAGAATATCCTTCCTTACCCTGTCAAAATTGCTCATTATATTGAATATCTCAATAAGGTCATCTCTTAATCTTCTCTGCTCCCAGGAGAGTAAGCCCATTCTGTCTCATCCTTCTTTGTATCTGCAATCCCTCATTCCTGATATCATTCTTGTAAATCTCCTTTGAAATCGCTCCAGGGCTTTAACATCCTTCCTAAAATAAGGTGCCCAGAACTGAACACAAACCTCCAAATGTGGTCTGTCAATGGTTTGTAGAGATGTACCATCACTTGCCTGTTTTATACTCAATGTTTCTATTTATAAACCCAAGGATCCTCTAGGCCTTCTTAATAAATGCTTCAACTTCCCTGGCCACGTTCAGGGAATTATCCGGTTAACGCTCCCTGGCCACGTTCAGGGAATTATCCGGTTAACGCTCCCTGGCCACGTTCAGGGAATTATCCGGTTAACGCTCCCTGGCCACGTTCAGGGAATTATCCGGTTAACGCTCCCTGGCCACGTTCAGGGAATTATCCGGTTAACGCTCCCTGGCCAGCTCCAGGGTGACTTCCTGGTGATGTTGCTGCTTCAGTTTGGCAGGTGACCTGGAGGTGAAGGGGAAATGCTCCTGGGGCTTATGAATTCTTACACCTGCAGCAGCATAAAGGGCCATGCAGCTTTTCCAACTGAGGCTTGACAGCTGTCTCCCCTTGCCAATGAAAGCTCTGCAATTTAGGAAATAACATAGCACACCCCTTTCTTTCCATCAAACTGTCAGCTGTGTCTATTGAAAGTTACTTCGGTCGCTGTTATTCCCTGGCAATGGTAAGAGCCCTGGTTGGTGCAGCTGTCAGCAATATCCAGCGTTGCTGAGGATATAATGACAGGAATGATGCTGTGTCACTCTCAGCATAACATTACCCACTCCATGCAATTTGCTGTCCCATCTCTGGGCAGGCGATTCAGTCTCTGGCTAAAGTGACCACCAGAAAATCCAATGTTCAATGATTAAATAAAATGAGTCCTTCACCCATTGTTCCTCACCTGGCCTGCCTGACAATTGTGTTGCTTTGAGAGCTAAATCTACCTTTGGCAAGTTTTATTTTGCTCCAGAGAAAATGAGCTAACTGTGGAGGGAGTTGATGGGAAGCATTGGTCTGCTCATATGTTTGAACCAACAAAAGGAGTGAGGGCAGTCCAGAGGATCATCCACGAGTGAAGAATAGTCAAACTGTTTAAAGAAACATTTCTTGATCAAGGGTCTGTATTCTCTATAATAACACAGATAAAACAGTAAGTTTTTCTCTCACCAAATACAGCTATACTCTTTATGTCTTGCAGAATGGAATTCCCAGCAGATACCTGCACCGTGACGCTGTTTATTCCCTCTGTAGAGAATGCAAAGGAAGCATTCTCCTCTAGGGTAATGACGGGCTGTAACAGACCAATAAAGATAAAAATCCTCAGTGTGAGAAAACAGGAATTGAAGAAAATACCACAAGCTAGTCAATGCTGGTGAAACACAAAACAGGATGGAGTTACAATGCATTAAAGCCAATAATCCTCATGGAGACCATTTAGTGTAGCTAATATAATATTGCCATGCTTTTTTCTTTCACTTTATCACTGAACGCAGTGTTAGTGAGCTACATCAAATGCAAAGTTGTGAAAATCCAATCTTCCTGTGGTAGCCAAAATGTATTGGTTGTCACATCGTATTTATGTGGAGATGGTTTTATCACTTTGTTACCAGCCTGAATGTCAGATCAACACATACATTTACACACATTGAATAATGGCGAGAATCTTTCCAAATCTCCCTGATATAAATGCTCCGCCAGTCTGCTCCATTCACTGGGGGTTTGGGTGCTCGTACACACAGTGAGCAGGATGCGTTGCCTGAGAATGTTAGAATTAGGGATAAATAATGAAGCAGCTGAATGAAGAAACAGTGCAGGAGTGGAGCAAAGACAAACAGTCTCCAGCATTTGTTCAATTCATTGGTCAATTTAAATGACAGCCAGTATTGTCTGTCCTGATTCCATCTCATCTGCTCTTTCCTTTCTATATCTCATTATGTAATTATTTTGCAAAATGGTGTAATCGTTTCTGCCTTTGAGAACTCATGTTAATTTTATTCTTTCAAGGGTTGTGAACTTTGCAGCAATTATAGCCCCCTCCCTGGAACTGACCTTCGGCTAACTTCTTAAGGTGCGGTAACTGTTGTTGTTTTGGTAGATCTGAGTGTTCTGTTTGATCATTTCAAAGTCAACCACATATAGACCCGAGCAGAGAAGGAAGAATCCAGCTGGGCTTTTATGACAAGCTAATAGTTTCATGGTCAGTATTACTGATTTAAATTATTATTCCCGACTTTTGATTGAATTAAATAGAATTTTCCCAAATTCTGTGCTGGCATGTGAGTCCATGTCCCTCAGAGAGTTTAAGTCGCAGCGTTACAAGTTCATGAAATACATAGCACATTGGCTCAGAGTTCCCCTCAGCCCCCCATCAGCACTCGTTAGTATCACAGTCATCTGCTAATGCAGCTCTACTTTCATCTATAATTAGCATATTCTTCAATTCCTTCATGTCCAAAATTATTCTTGAACTTACTGAATGACTGAGTGACCACATAGGGTCAAGAACTCCTCAGCTAACTGACAATGGTGGTGAGTTTTGATTGCTTTCTCGTCGCTAGGTAACTGTGTGCTGACGGTAAAATTCACAACATTCACTCACCTCAGTCTTGTTCCCGAGCCACCAGAAATAGGTAAGAGGGCCAAAGGGACTGGGCCACACCACCGCTGTCATGTTCACTTGCTGATTGGTGATTGCAACATAAGGTAAGGTCAAGTGCACATGCTCAATAGGACCTGGGGAATAGTGGGTAAGAAGACAAAATATCTTTATATCCTTTCATTTATTTTACACCAAATCTCACATCAGAAGTCAATGTGATGCAGAGAACAAAAGATATCAGAGTACTGCTCTCTTTGTTGGCATGTTGTATTTTGTTTAAAAATGTGTTGCTGGAAAAGCACAGCAGGTCAGGCAGCATCAAAGGAGAAGGAGAATCGATGTTTCGGGCATAAGCCCTCTTTCCTCATTCCTGAAGAAGGGCTTATGCCCGAAACATCGATTCTCCTGCTCCTTGGATGCTGCCTGACCTGCTGCGCTTTTCCAGCAACACATTTTTAAGCTCTGATCCCCAGCATCTGCAGTCCTCACTTTCTCCATGTTGTATTTTGTGTTAATGAACCAAGAGACATTAAATTGAAACAGTTGTGATTTCCAGGAATTCAAAGTAGATCAGTCAGCTTCTGTGATATGAAAAAGTATAGGAGTTAGGACGTCATGTTGTGGTTGTACAGGATGTTGGTAAGGTCACTTTTGGAATATTGTGTACCGTTATGGTCACTTTGCTACAGGAAGGATATTATAAAACTGGAGAGGGTGCAGAAAAGATTTCCCAGGAAAGGAGGGTTTGAGTTTCAAGGAAAGGCTGCACAAGCTGGGACTTTTTTCCCTGGAGCATAGGAGGTTGAGGGGTGACCTTATAAAGGTTTATAAAATCATGAGGGGCGTGGATAAAATGGATAGCAAAAGTCCATTCCCTAAGGTGGGCAAGTTCAAAACTAGAGGGCATAATTTTAAGGTGAGGGGAGGAAGATTTAAAAGGGACTTTTTCACAAAGAGGGTGGTTCATATGTCGAATGATTTGCCAGAGGATGTGGTAGATGCAGGTACAGTTACAACATTTAAAAGACATTTGGACGGTAAATAAATAGGAAAGGTTTAGGGGGATATGGGCCAGACACAGGTAAATGGGTCAAGTTTAGTTTTGGAAACATGATCAGTATGGATGATTTGCGTCCAGGGATCTGTTTCCATGCTGTATGACTCTATGACTCTAAGTTGTCAAAGTGGAACACCTGAAAGTCTAACCCCTCATTCTCTTTGCCAGGTTTGGCAGTGCTGCTTGGTGTTTTCAGCTTTTGCTTTAGTTTGGGCAGATATCAAACATAACAAAGTTTAGATGGAAAGTAAATCCCCCCTGTGCAGCAACACCAATGCTCAGTAGCAGCAGTGTGTACTACCTACAAGATGTATGGCTGAAATTCACCAAAGATCCTCCGACAGCACCTTCCAAACCCACAACCACTTCTATCTAGAAGGACAAGGGCAGCAGACGCATGGTAACACCACCACCTGCAGGTTCCCCTCCAAGTCACTCACCATTCTGACTTGGAAATATATCACCATGCCTTACATGTTCACCCTGAATGCCATTCTGCCAACTGTAAATACACAGAGTTGTAACTAAGCCGCGGGGGTGATAGCTTGTGGCAGCTGGTTCGACCTACTTCTGAATTACATTTGCCTTAAAATGGACAGGTGTTCAAAGTTTGTGTGAAGATTTGTAGCTCGGGTGCTCATTGCTGTGGTTCTGTTCGCCGAGCTGGAAGTTTTTGTTGCAAACGTTTCGTCCCCTGGCTAGGCGACATCATCAGTGCTTGGGAGCCTCCTGCGAAGCGCTTCTATGATGTTTCCTCCGGTGTTTATAGTGGTCTGTCCCTGCTGCTTCCGGTTGTCAGTTTCAGCTGTCCGCTGTAGTGGTTGGTATATTGGGTCCAGGTCGATGTGTCCTAAACTATGAAAGTAACCACCCCAACACACACACAAACGAAGCTGCATCAGGACACTATTCAAAAGGGCCACAACACACTGCAGTACACCAGAACTGCAAAAAGAAGAAGAGGAACACCTATACAAGGTATTCGCCAAAAACGGATACCCGCGCAACTTCATCAACAGATGCCTAAGAGAAAGACCACGGAACGAGGACATACCACAACCAAAAGGACTAGCCACACTACCATACATCAGGAGCATCTCGGAACTGACAGCCAGACTACTGCGACCCCTAGGACTCATAACGGCACACAAACCAACAGCCACACTCAGACAACAACTCACCAGAACGAAGGACCCGATACCCAACATGAGCAAAACTAACGTAGTGTACAAAATACCATGCAAGGACTGCACAAAACACTATATAGGACAAACAGGAAGACAGCTAACTATCCGCATACATGAACATCAACTAGCCATGAAACGACACGACCAGCTATCCTTAGTAGCCACACACACAGACAACAAGCAACATGAATTCGACTGGGACAACACTACTATCATAGGGCAAGCCAGACAGAGAACAGCCAGGGAATTCCTAGAGGCATGGCATTCATCCACAAACTCCATCAACAAACACATCGACCTGGACCCAATATACCAACCACTACAGCGGACAGCTGAAACTGACAACCGGAAGCGGCAGGGACACACCACTATAAACACCAGAGGAAACATCAAAGAAGCGCTTCGCAGGAGGCTCCCAAGCACTGATGATGTCGCCTAGCCAGGGGACGAAACGTTTGCAACAAAAACTTCCAGCTCGGCGAACAGAACCACAGCAATGAACAGGTATTGCTTAGGCTGGGGCGAGAGCAGAGATTCCACCAGCTTTTTACTGTTGTGCACTGAATTCCCACTCATCCCAGAGAAATATCACTCCCACCATCGTATTCAGCATGTCCGAAATATTGGGGCCGGGGGGGGGATTAATGCCACAAATTCACATCAGATTGAACCAGTCCTAACTCACTTTGTCGGGAATGTTTCCTGCTGTTATAGGGAAGAGGTTTTCGTATCTATTCATTTGGAGTGAATTCAAACCCTAATAACAGAAATAACAGACCATGTGCAAATTCACTAAGTGACAATCCTCACTTTATAATAAACACATGGTGTGCTCAATAAACTGGTGATTTATTCCACTGAATTCAAACAAAAAAAAATGTCATCTCAAAGCCTTTTCAAAATCTGTTGGCGAAATATGATTAAAATTAAGAGGTGATCAGAGACAAAAATCAAATAACATTTAATCAAATCCACAGGTCGATCTACCTCACAGTGCACAACACAGGCTGACAAATTCCACACAGTCAAATGAAATTCAAATTCTAATGTTGACCAGTAATACCATTCAACTGTAAGCACTGTGAGGACACATTGGAGGACCCTGACTATTATCTGTTCTTCTCTATCTTATTCCATGTCATGATTTGGAGATGCCGGTGTTGGACTAGGGTGTACAGAGTTAAAACTCACACAACACCAGGTTATAGTCCAGCAGGTTTATTTGGAACCACTAGCTTTCAGAGCGCTGCTCCTTCATTGGGTGGTTTTGGAGAATAAGATTGTAGGACACAGAATTTATAGCAAAAGTTTATAGTGTGATGTAACTGAAATTATATATTGAAAAAGATCCGGATTGTTTGTTAAGTCTCTCATCTTTTAGAATGACCATGTTGGTTTCAGTTCTTTCATATGAAAATTTCAGAACTTTCTTAAAGTGAACTTTAACAATATGTGCCAGGTCGGCCCAGATAATGCATTGAGAGTGTGAGGTGCCCTGTGAGAGGTTGTCTGTGCCCCAATGTTCAGACTGATTCTAATCCAAAAAAGGGATTTACAGAATCCATGCCATTATTCCATGCCAGTCTCTGTAATTGTCTGTTATTGTAACAGAACCACTTATAACTAACTGGTTCCTTGCACAAGGTGCTTTCTGAGTACTGCCTTATACTGGGAGGAAAAAGTGAGGACTGCAGATGCTGGAGATCAGAGCTGAAAATGTGTTGCTGGAAAAGCGCAGCAGGTCAGGCAGCATCCAAGGAGCAGGAGAAGAAGGGCTCATGCCCGAACCGTCGATGCTCCTGCTCCTTGGATGCTGCCTGACCTGCTGCGCTTTTCCAGCAACACATTTTCAGCTACTGCCTTATACTGACCGGATTGGCTTGAGGTGATTGGGAAAGTTTGAGTCTTCGTCATCGTTGCTTTGGGAAAGGAAGCTCTTTCAGTGTTATTGTTATTCCTGATCATGGTGCAATGATAGAGAGCTACACAAGATCACAACAGGTCCAGACCAGTTAGACAAAGAGAAAGCTTTACTCATGAGCAGCAGGTACCTAAATCTAAGGGACACAGATTGAAGGTTCTGTGATCAAGGCAGTGGGGAGCTGTGAGGAATTGTGAGCAGTTTTGGGCCCCATACCTCAGGAAAGATGTTTTTGGCCTTGGAGCAGGTCCAGAGGAGGTTCACGAGACTGATCCCAGGAATGAGAGGCTTAACATATGAGGAACATTTGAGGACTCTTGGACTATACCAGATGGAGTTTAGAAGGATAAGGGCGGATCTAATTGAAACTTACAGAATACTGAATGGCCTGGATAGAGTGGATGTTGGGAAAGTGTTTCCTTTGGCAGGAGAGACAAGGACCCGAGGGCACTGCCTTAGAGTAAAGGGAAAGCCTTTTCGAATGGAGATAAGGAGAAACGTCTTCAGCCAGAGAGTGGGGAATCTGTGGAATTCATTGCCACAGAAGGCTGTGGAGGCCACGTCATTGGGTCTGTTTAAAACCGAGCTAAATAGGTTCTGGATTGCCAAGGGGATCAAAGGTTACGGGGAGAAAGAGGTAAAATGGGGTTAAAAAACCTATCAGCCGTGATTGAATGGTAGAGCAGACATGATGGACTGAATGGCCTAAGTTTTACACCTATGTCTTATGGAAGATTCTATTTATACAGTGAATAATAATTCTTAAAATGGTGTGGTCATGTCCATGTGACCATCTGCAATACCTCAGGTAGATTTATTGCCATCAATCTTTATCATTGGCATTAGTCTCAGCTATTGATACCATGTGAAGAAGGATACCCACATAAGGTCATTGGGAAAAGCTAGGCTTATTCTTGATAAACAGAATAGGTTTGTTGTGGGTTACTTTACAGTTACTTATGTTACACCTGATATACATGATAGTCTTCTATGAGAGACCATGGTTAACTTAAGAATAAGTATTCACTATTACTGAACCATTCTTATTCATACAACACAGCTAGGTTAAACCCAGTCAGCTTCGCTAAGATTAACCCTTCATATCCTGATGGGTGGAGCATACCTTACATTGGCTGTTAACCCTTTCAGATGCTAACTATAATATACAATGGTAAAGACCAGGTGCTTGTAACTATGGTGATGGTGGAAGTAGAGACAATCATTGATTTCAAAAGGCAATCGGATGAATACTTGCAGGAAATCTGCATCCGTGAGACATCTGACAAGTGTTGATATTGGAGAAACAAAAGCCACCCAGTATGAGTCAAAGGGCGTTTGTGAAAGGAAGGAGGGAATGTAGAGGGAGGGACAAGGTTAAAAACCAAACTCTGCAACTACCGTTAAACTGAACATCAACAAATCCGCTATTATCAACAGAATCAGGTAATGACACAAAAATAAGCAGGAAAATGAGCTGTGAAGAGAACATAAGGAGCTCTCAAAGGGATACCGATAGGCTAACTGAGTGGGAAAAGACCTGGAAAATGGAGTACAATGTGGGGATAGTGTGAAATTGTCCATTTTAGCAGAAAGTGTAAAAAAAGAAGCTTGTTAGCTAAATGGTGAGAAGTTGCAGAGCTGTGAGCTGTGAGCTGTGAGCTGTGAGCTGTGAGCTGTGAGCTGTGAGCTGTGAGCTGTGAGCTGCAGAGGGATCTGGATGTTCTAGCACATGAACCAGAAAAGGTTAGTCTACAGGTACAGCAAGTATTTAGGAAAGCTCATAGAATGTTCAGGTTTATTGTGAGGGGAATTGACAGCAAGGGTAGGGAGGTTATGGAGCAGTGATCTGAGAGCTAATGCTTCCAAATAAATCTGTTGAACTATAACTTGCTGTTGTGTGATTTCTAATTTCAGTTATACAGGGCAATGGTGACACTGCATCTGGAGTACAGTGTAGAGGACTGGTCGCCCTACTTACAGAAAGATGCTAATGTGTTGGAAACAGTTCAGAGAAGGTTTTTCTTTGGACTAAGATCTGGAATGATTGGATTGCTTTATGAGGAAAGGCGAGAATGGCTCGGTCTGAATCCTCTGGAGCTTAGAAAAGTTACAGGTGACTTAATGGAAACATGCAAGATCCTGAGGGGTGGTACAGTGGCTCAGTGGTTAGCACTGCTGCCACACAGCGCCAGGGACGCGGGTTCGATTCCAGCCTTGGGCGACTGTCTGTGTGCAGTTAGCACATTCTTCCCGTGTCTGCGTGGGTTTCCTCTGGATGCTCTGGTTTCTTCCCACAATCCAAAGATGTGCAGGTTAGGGTGGATTGGCCATGCTAAATTGCCCAAAGTGTTAGGTGCATTATTCAGGGTAAATGTTGGGTAGGGGAATGGGTCTGGGTGGGTTATTCTTCGGAGGAATTCTCTTCCTGAAGAGGCAGTGGATGCAGAATTTGTATATGTCACGAAGCAAGAGGAGATCGATTCTTGATTCCCAAGGGGGTGAAAGATTACCAACGGATATGCAGGAATGTCGAGTTGAGGTTAAAGTCAGATCAGCCATGTTCCCATTGAACGACAGAGCAGATTCAAAGATCGGAACGGTCTATTCTTGTTTCTTATGTGCAACTACCTGGCTTTGTGGGAATCAGATCAGACTGAAAAGAAACACAGCCTTTCTTGCAGTTTGCATGGGAGATATCTGCTCAAGTTAATTGATTATTACACAAACATGAATGTGCTTTCCCTCTTCGAGTATTTCAGGTAGTAAACATTAACTGCTTTAAACAGAGGACTTCAGTAAATTAAACAGAAAGTAAATTAAATAGATAGCAAATTGCATCAAAATAGAAGAACCAATTCTTTTCGTATGAGGCACAAAACCATTCCTTTGATTATCATAAACTTTAAATAACAAATCAAGCCCAGCTTGATTTGTTCACTCTAACTTCAGAAAGCTTCAAAATGTGAAGTCACTCACTTCAGCAAATAAATAAAATGGGACAAAGTTTAGATATTCCACTAATGAAAAATAACTGAGGAAATGGGAGAAATGTAATAAGCCAATTGGTCTCTGTATCTTAAAAGATAAATAAATTCAAAATTTCAATCAAGTTAAACATAACGCAGCTGAGATAACCAGAATGACTGCTTTATCTATCTCCCACTCTGTTATTGTTGAAAAACCATCTGCTAAAAATATTGGCATTTTTTAAAAAAGCAAATTGATAACAATTCATGCATTTTTTCTATTTATCTCTCTATGCCTTAAAACTGAAAGACTGGGCTGGATTTTCCGGTCGGGTTAGACCAGAAGACACAGAAGCAGAAATTAGGCCATTCAGCCCATTGAATCTGCTCCACCATTCAATCATGGTTGATAAGTTTCTGAATCCCATTCTCCTACTTTCTCCCCATAACCCTTGATTCCATTGATACTCAAGAACCTATCTATCTCTGTCTTAAATATGTTTAATGACCTGGCCTCCACAGCCTTCTATGGCAATGGATTCCATAGATTCCCCACTTTCTGGCTGAAGAACTTTCTCCTTATCTCCATTCTAAAAGGTCTTCCCTTTACTCTAAGAACTAGCGTGGTGTTAGGGAGAAGTGACCATTGTCTGTCTCTCACACCATGACCAAGTGGTCTGTCATCAGTCTCCCTCTTGAAACTGTATGTCCTGCAAGAAAATCCTGCTGGAGCAAACTGGATTGATTCAGAGTGGGACTTCCACTCCTAGCTCTGTATTCCCAGTAGCACCAGAAACGGATGGGGTCTGCTGCTGGTTCTCTCAGCGTGTCCTTGAGGAAGAAGAGACGTGGAGCCTAAACTTGGAGGTAGGTTTGGACTGGGCCTGGCTCACAGCTCCTAGACTGTGGGGTGAAGGGTAGGAGGGGAAGGCCCAATAACGTTAATGTAGATGGTCTACCCGAGGTTTTCCCTGCCTGTCTGTAATTTACGGTCAAGTCCGACCAGGAGAGAAAGCAATGGCCAGGGTACATGCTTCATTTCATGAACTATGACCTATACATGTGCCAGTGGGGCAGGGAGGTGGTGGAGGATTATGGTGACTGTAAAATCCAGTCAGTGTTCCACTTCCCAAATAGCTAACTTTCTGCTCTGTAGTATCTCGTTAGTCAATACAGCATGATGGAATATATTCTATAAACGCATCAATATCCATCTGTTCTGAAGAAGAGTCAGACCAGATTCCAAATGTTCTAAGTTTCTCCAGCCTTCTCTGTGTTGTCTTTGTGAGAAAGAGTCTATGCCGCTCACAATGAATTGATTTCAAACACACAGGAAAGAGGGAAGCACATTCAAATTTGTGTCAATATGAAAATCAGGACCACAGAAACTGGCCAATGACCAGGCATTTAGGGTTGAGATTGTTCACCAGAACTTCATAAGTTGGGGACTATTCCTTATTTTGTTGGTCAAGACAATGTCGTGATGCTGCACAGTATATCATTGTCACATGGAAATGTAGGCTTTCCCAGGTAAAGCTGTGGTGAATATTCAGATTGGTTCCTTTATCTCAGTGCTCCCAGATGATTTCTCACTTTAATCCAATTTTGAGGCTGAAAAATTGCTCCATCCCTAGTATGGAATATAGGAGGAGGAGAGCAGCAGGAGGGGGGTTGTTTCCTTGGATCTCAGACCCCCTCCTCTACCAATTTCACCACTTTGGGTCCTGAGATTTACCTTGGGAAATGCTCTACCTCCAGGTACCCAGAAGAAGTTAGTTCCAGTAACAACCAGAACTTGCTCGTCCCCCAGGTATCTGAACTGTTGATCACCTATTGCTGTTCAGATGTCTGGAGGAGTTATGGTCTTCACCCCTTTGTGTTGCAGACACTGCAGTCTAATTCCACAAAACAATCATTTTTTTTTTAATAATCTCAATTAAAAACAGAAAATAGGTCAGTTTGTATTTGGGAGACAAAAGACAACTTCGAAAACTGGAATAAAAACTCAACAAATGTTAATTTACTTAATTAAAGGAGCAGATTAGACGTATCACAGAATTAAAGTATCTTTTCTCCATAATGTAACAGAGATCATCTTAGTGAACCAATTGAGAAATAATTGGGAAAGGAAAAAGCAATAGGTCAAATAGAATCCAGAACAGCAAGAAAAGTAGAGGGATGAGAACAAGACTGCTATGTTATATGGAGCCACTTGGTCCATAATGAGTCTATGCCAATCTGTACAATACGTTGACTTTATTGCACATTCACAAAATTTCAATTTTCTGTTGAGCATTTTGATCTTTAGAATATTAACCTACAAGTTACATGGAGGAAAAGATGGGCTCGGGTGGATCCAAGGCTGTTCCATGCTTGAGCGATGACACGAAAGATTCCACAGTGTCTGTAGACGTGTTTGACTCCAGTTTCGACTGAGCTGAGATTAGAGTAGGTCACTGCTGTCCCATCACCAAATTCCATCTGCAAACTGGTCCTTGGTACATCTCCCTGTGCAAATGGAATAGGCAAGTCCACAAGTTGGTTAGCAGGAGTTCAAATGTGTAGATAGAGCTAATGTTGTATTTTCACAGTGATAGTTTTTTTGTGAACATCTCATCTCCAGCACCCAGATCATAAATTAAAATTACCGAGAACTTTCAACACAAGAGCAGGTCATTCTGCCCAACAGGTCATTAAGCTCTTTCTGAATCTCTGCCACCTTACATCACCTCAATCTATTACCCCATCCTTTCTACCTCAAATGCACACTCTAAAATGCACTGGCTTAGTTCTAGTTTGAAGGATTACTAGTGCAGAAAATCTTATTTTGCTCAATACAACAATAATTCTGAAATGAATATCTCAGTTTTGATGATGTGTAAATCATTTTAGGACCATGTAAGTTAAAAGCACCATTAAAATTTCTGACTAAATTGCCGAAATCTAGTCTGCAGATACACCAAGTAATAAGGTCGGCAAGTGGAATCAATTGCAAAAGGAGTAGAGTATGAAAGTATAGAAGTCTTGCTGCAGCTGTACGAGGCATTAATGCGACTGCACCTGGTGCATTGTATCCAATTTTGCTTCCCATGAGCAGGGAGGTAGTTGCAGTAGACGCAGTTCAAAGGAGGTTCATTAGATTGATCCCAGAGATGAGGGGTTTGTCTTATGAAGGGAGATTGAGCAGTTTAGGCCGATATTCTCTGGAGTTTAGAAGAATAAAGGGAGAGCTAATTGAGGTATATACAAACTACCAGAGGGGATTGACAAAGCGAACAGTGAGGACTTTGAAACAAAAACCAAAATTGCTTGAGAAACTCAGCAGGTCTGGCTGCAGAGAGAAACAGAGTTACTGTTTCAAGTCCTGTATAAGTCTTCCTCAGAACCTAAAGTTGGTTTTGAAGGTTGACTTGAAGGCAATGGTGGAAATAAAGAAAGAAAGTACTTCCAAACTTTCACCTCAGAAAGCTCTTCTCATCCAACAATACATTTTGATTTTATTATTACAATTAAAACATTGAATTCCTCAAAGGTTTATTGATTCAATTAACTGTGTGTTGCTGCGTCAACAACTGACGATTGGATCCCTGTCCCTGAGACATTGTGGATGGCAGTAAAGACAGAATATGTAATCTTTCAATCCCAGGCTCAGGAAGAGGGGGAGTTGGCAAAGGTTTCCACTTGTAATTCTATTCCATTGTCATCGTGTACGGATTTTTAAATAATTCATTCGTGGAATGTGGATGTCATTGGCTAAGCCAGCGTTCATTGTCAACTCCATTGCTGTGGGTCTGGAGTTACATGTAGGCCAGACCAGTTAAGGATGGCAGTTTCCTTCCCTGAAGGATATTAGTGAAACAGGTGAATTTTTCCCGACAATTGGCAATTGATTCATGGCCATCATTAGACTCTTAATTCCAGCTTCTTTTTATTGAATTCAAATTACACCATCTATTGTAGTGGGATTTGAAACCAGGTCCCCAGAACATTACCTGGGTTTCTGGATTAACAGACCCGTGATAATACCACAAGGTCATCACCTCCCGACGTGTTAGATAGACCTTGGGCTTGGCTGTCAGAAAGAGCACCCGCACCAGCATGACTGAACATGGTATTGGGATATGAAGAAGAGTAACATTTTGAGGAAAGTATCAGAGGCATCTGTGGAATCTTCCCCAGGGTATATGATGAGAGAAGGAGGGGATTGTGCAAACGAATAACAGTCTGAATACTTTCTTTTCCAGATGCTTCACTCCAACATCTCCAAATATGGATGTTAATTCAATAAATAATGGCTTTATGCTATCCATGCATGCATCAAACACAACCCAATTATCATGTTATCTCCAACAGTGACACTTGTATAATTCAGCACCAGAAAGTAGGATAGATTGAAATCTTATTCATTAAGAAAATGTTGTACTGTAAGCCATGAATTACGAATCAGTTAAGCAGTTTATATGCCACACCAGTGGCTTAAATCTCAACGACAGCCCAGGGCTAAGGCATTAGTTAATGAGTTTGGAAACATCTGTGAATAGAAAGCAGAATTAACATTTTGAGTCTAGTGACCATTCTTCAGACCCTCTCTGGACTTTAAATGTTAACTCTGCTTTCTCTCCACAGATGCTGCCAGACCTGTTGAGTTTCTCCAGCTATTTCTGTTTTTGTTTCAGATTTCCAGTATCTGCAGTGCTTTGTTTTGTGTTATCTGTGAGATTACTGTTTGGTTTCATAACTGAAAGGGAAAGGTAGCGGAAAGGCCGGGAATAGTGTGAGAATGAAAAGGAGGAGCAGAAGAAAAGCTCGAGAAACATTGGGGTTGGAGAAGCTAAGAATTGGTTGAGAAGAAAGTGGGAAAGAAGAGGGACAGTAGATTTTTCTTTAATCCATTCACAGGATGAGTGTCTTGTTAACTGGGCCAGCACTAATTGCCTATTCCTATTTGCCCAGAGGGCAGTTAAGAGTCACATGTAAGTCAGACAAAGTAAGGATGGCAGTTTCCTTCCCTAAAGGACATTAGCGAACCAGATTTGATTTTCCCTGACATTTAACATCAGTTTCATGGTCACTGTTAGTCTCTTAATTCCAGCCTTTTACTGAATTCAAATTGCACCATCTGCCATGGGAGGGTTCAAATCCAGGTCCCTGGAAAATTAGCTGGGTCTCTGGATTAATAGTCCAGTGATAATACAACAAGACCATCATCTCACCTTCAGCAAAATTGTTGGCCAAAGAGGTAAAATGACAAGGTAAAAGCAGACACAGAGTAGAAGGAGGAAATTAGGAAGAGAGAAGAGTTATCAGAAACCCAAGAAGAAGCATGCACAGTCAGGCACAGCGGTGATATCGCTCTCTGATCTCAGTATTGTTTACAAATATCACAGAGAAACTCAAACATTTACTCACAATCCACAGATGTGCCTCAAATGCTATTATGTTTGTCCTTCGACTGTCACAATGGATGTGAATGCAAACATGATTCCAGCCCAGAATCAGCTTTCAGTGTAATAACCAGACATCAGCTTTCAGTACAATAACCAGACATCAGCTTTCAGTGCAATAACCAGAGATCAGCTTTCAGTACAATAACCAGACATCAGCTTTCAGTACAATAACCAGAAATCAGCTTTCAGTGCAATAACCAGACATCAGCTTTCAGTACAATAACCAGAAATCAGCTTTCAGTGCAATAACCAGACATCAGCTTTCAGTACAATAACCAGAAATCAGCTTTCAGTACAATAACCAGACATCAGCTTTCAGTACAATAACCAGAAATCAGCTTTCAGTACAATAACCAGACATCAGCTTTCAGTGCAATAACCAGACATCAGCTTTCAGTGCAATAACCAGAAATCAGCTTTCAGTACAATAACCAGATATCAGCTTTCAGTGCAATAACCAGACATCAGCTTTCAGTGCAATAACCAGAGATCAGCTTTCAGTGCAATAACCAGACATCAGCTTTCAGTGCAATAACCAGAAATCAGCTTTCAGTACAATAATCAGACATCAGCTTTCAGTGCAATAACCAGAGATCAGCTTTCAGTACAATAACCAGACATCAGCTTTCAGTGCAATAACCAGAAATCAGCTTTCAGTACAATAACCAGATATCAGCTTTCAGTGCAATAACCAGAGATCAGCTTTCAGTGCAATAACCAGAAATCAGCTTTCAGTGCAATAACCAGACATCAGCTTTCAGTGCAATAACCAGAAATCAGCTTTCAGTGCAATAACCAGAAATCAGCTTTCAGTACAATAACCAGAAATCAGCTTTCAGTACAATAATCAGACATCAGCTTTCAGTGCAATAACCAGACATCAGCTTTCAGTGCAATAACCAGAAATCAGCTTTCAGTGCAATAACCAGAGATCAGCTTTCAGTGCAATAACCAGAGATCAGCTTTCAGTACAATAACCAGACATCAGCTTTCAGTACAATAACCAGTTATCAGCTTTCAGTACAATAACCAGAAATCAGCTTTCAATGCAATAAGCATCCCTACTTCCTTTAAAATTTTCAATTTGAAGTTTAGGAATTACTGTGACAAACAATCATGTTTTAATTATTCAATCTTGTATTTTCTATGATCCTTAATAGCTTTGATTATATTATGAGTACTTGAAGGAATTATTTTTATGGTTTTAATATTTCCTCTTCAAGGTGCAGTAAACCAAGGTTGAGAAGAGGAACACCTCTCTGTTCTAAAGGGTTCCTTCTGGTGGAATCAAGAGGGAGAATGACAAATTCCAGTTCTACATGATGCAATCTCCATCCCAGTCAAGTTCTCGTCAGGAAACTAAGCAATTTCTGATGCATTTGGTGGGGGGGGGGGGCGGGGCACAGGCTTAAATAAAAACGAATGGCCACATGATTCAGCAGTGCAATTGATAAGGGTTATGAGCATGATTTTGTTTTAGGTATTTTAGGTGTTGTAGGTGATTCCCTCGAATTCCAGGGGCAGCGATTACTGTTTTATATGCTGTTGCATTGTTTTGGAACTTTGGTAAAAAAAAGTCAAAACAACAGCAGTTTTAAAAGCGAGAGGAACAGACAAAGGCAGCACATGGTGAGGTCAGTGAAGGGGGGAGAGAGAGAGAGAGAGCGCGAGAAAGTGAGAAAGAGAAAGAAACCCACACTGCTAACTGACACAGAAGTGAACCTGCACAGTTTACTGGCTTTGCTGTTTGAATTCATCTATCGCTGGACATCGGAGTGCGTCTGGGAAAATTAACAAACAGTGAAATTCACAACTAATCTTGGAGGGACCTGTTTGAGTGACGTCACTGCACAGAAACAGATAAATGAATATTTTTAAATGTGGCCCCAATAAAGTTTGCAGTAGTGAGTAGAATGGGTTCCTTTTGAATATATGTTTTATTGAGATATGTCTTTTGATTAAACTTAAAAATATAAGCCATAATTTAACCTGGAGCTGTGTTTTGTAGAGGAATAAGATGCTATTTTCTGCATCTGTGATTGGAAGAAGCAAAAATGTCCTTTAGTAGAGTGATATGCTCTTAGATTAGATTACATTACAGTGTGGAAACAAGCCCTTCGGCCCAACAAGTCCACACCAACCCTCCGAAGAGGAACCCACCCAGACCCATTTCCCTCTGACGAATGCACCTAACACTATGGGCAATTTAGCATGGCCAATTCACCTGGCCTGCACATCTTTGGACTGTGGGAGGAAACCAGAGCACCCGGAGGAAACCCACGCAGACACGGGGAGAACATGCAAACTCCACACAGTCAGTCATCTGAGGCAGATGTGGGATGTCGGATGTGGGAGTTTAGGGAGAGTTTGCGGGTTACTGTGGATTATGTCTGCAATAAATGCCATTGGTTGCGAAACCTATCAGATTGAATGGATCAGTTGGAGAGACAGTTTGAGGCAATGAGGAATTTAGAAGAACAAGGGGATGTGATGGATGGCAGTTATAGGAAGGGGGAAAAGTTGCAGATACAGTCACATAGATGGGTTAACTCCAGGGAAGGTAAGAGAGGTAGGCAGGTAGTGCAGGAGTCTTCTGTGTCTATCCCCATTTCAAACAAGTATGCTGTTTTGGAAAATGTAGGGGGTGATGGACACTCAGGGGAATGTAGCAAGAACAGCCAAGTTTCTGGTATTGAGACGGGCTCTAATGCAATGAGGGCTATGTGGGGTCCCAAGAGATCAATTGTGTTAGGGGATTCTCCAGTCCGAGGTACAGACAGATGTTTCCGTGGTCAGCAGTGAAAAATCAGAATGGTGCGTTGCCTCCCTGGTGCCAGGATCAAGGATGTCTCAGAGAGGGTGCAGAATGTTGTCAAGAGGGAGAGGGGCCAGCACGAGGCCTTGTCCACATTGGACCCAACAGTATAGGAAGGGAAAATGTTGAGATTCTGAATATAGAGAGTTAGGCAGGAACTAAAAGGAAATCCTCGAGAGTAGCAATATCTAGATCACTCACAATGTTGTGATCTAGTGAGGGCAGGAATAGGATAGAGCAGATGAATGCATGGCTGAGGAGCTGGTGTATGGGATAGGGTTCACATTTTTGGATCATTGGGGTAGAAGTGACCTGTACAAGTAAGACGGATTGCACCTGAATTGCAAGGGGACTAATATACTGGCAGGGAGATTTGCTAGAGCTGCTCAGGAGGATTTAAACTAGTAAGGTGGGGGGTGGGCTGGGGGTGGGGCCCAGAGAGAGAGTGAGGAAAGTGAGGTACAGTTGAGAAAAGAAGCGAATCAAACAGTCAGGGCAAGAGGGACAAAGCAGAGAACTTTAAACTGATAAATTATTTCAATGCAAGGGGCCTAACAGGGAAGGCAGATGAACTCAGAGCATGGTTAGGAACATGGGATTGGGATATCATAGCAATTACAGGAATATGGCTCAGGGATGGGCAGGACTGGCAGCTTAATGTTCCAGGATACAAATGCTACATGAAGGATAGAAAGGGAGGCAAGAGAGGAGGGGAGGAGTGGCATTTTTGATTAGGGATAGCATTACAGTTGTGCTGAGGGAGGATATTCCCAGAAAAACATCCAGGGAAGTTATTTGGGTGGAACTGAGAAATAAGAAAGGGATGATCACTTTATTGGGATTGTATTTTGACCCCCTAATAGTCAGAGGGAAATTGGGATCAAATTTGTAGGGAGATCTGAGTTATCTGTAAGAATAATAGGGTGGTTATGGTAGGGGATTTTAACTTTCCAAATGTAGACTGGGTTATGTTGAGGGTTTAGATGGAGACAAACTTGTTAAGTGTTTAAAAAAAAAAAATTCTGATTCAGTACGTGTACCTACTAGGGAAGGTGCAAAACTTGACCTACTCTTGGGAAATAAGGCAGGGCAGGTGATTGAGATGTCAGTGGGGAGCACTTTGGGGCCAGCGACCATAATTCTATTAGATTTAAAATAATGATGGAAAAGGATAAAAGTTGAAATTCTAAATTGGAAGAAGGCTAATTTTGACGGTATTAGGCAAGAACTTTCAAAAGCTGATTGGGGGCAGATGTTCGCAGATAAAGGGACGGCTGGAAAATGGGAAGCCTTCAGAAATGAGATAACGAGAATCCAGAGAAAGTATATTCCTGTCCGGGTGAAAGGGAAGGCTGGTAGGTGTCGGGAATGCTGGATGACTAAAGAAATTGAGGGTTTTGTTAAGAAAAAGAAGCAAGCAGATGTCAGATATAGACAGGATAGATCGAGTGAATCCTTAGAAGAGTATAAAAGCAGTATGAGTATACTTAAGAGGGAAATCAGGAGGGCAAAAAGGGGACATGAGATAGCTTTGGCAAATAGAGTTAAAGAGAATCCAAAGGGTTTTTAGAAACACATTAAGGAGAAAAGGGTAACTAGGGAGAGAATAGGGCCCCTCAAAGATCAGCAAGGCGGCCTTTGTGTGGAACCGCAGGAGATGGGGGAGATACTAAACGCGTATTTTGTATCAGTGTTTACTGTGGAAAAGGACTTGGAAGATATAGAAAGTGGGGAAATAGATGGCGACATCTTGAAAAATGTCCATATTACAGAGGAGGAAGTGCTGGATATCTTGAAACACATAAAAGTGGATAAATCCCCAGGACCTGATCAGGTGTACCCTTGAACTCTGTGGAAATCTAGGGAAGTGATTGCTGGGCCTCTTGCTGAATATTTGTATCATTGATATCCACAGGTGAGGTGCTGGAAGACTGGAGGTTGGCTAATGTGGTGCCACTGTTTAAGAAGGGTGGTAAGGACAAGCCAGGGAACTATAGATCAGTGAGCCTGATATGGGTGGTTGGCATGTTGTTGGAGGGAATCCTGAGGGACAGGATGTACATGTATTTGGAAAGGTAAGGACTAATTAGGGATAGTCAACATGGCTTGGTGCATGGGAAATCATGTCTCACAAACTTGATTGAGCTTTTTGAAGAAGTAACAAAGAAGATTGATGAGGGCAGAGCGGTAGATGTGATCTATATGAACTTCAGCAAGAAGTTTGACAAGGTTCACCGTGGGAGACTAGTTAGCAAGGTTAGATCTCATGGAATACAGGGAGAACTAGCCATTTGGATACAGAACTGGCTCAAAGGTAGAAGACAGGAGGTGGTGGTGGAGGGTTGCTTTTCAGACTGGAGGCCTGTGACCAATGGAGTGCCACAAGGATCGGTGCTGGGTCCACGAGTTTTCGTCATTTATATAAATGATTTGGATGCGAGCATAAGAGGTACAGTTAGTAAGTTTGCAGATGACACCAAAATTGGAGGTGTGGTGGACAGCGAAGAAGGTTACCTCAGATTACAACAGGATCTTGATCAGATGGGCCAATGGGCTGAGAAGTGGCAGATGGAGTTTAATTTAGATAAATGTGAGGTGCTGCATTTTGGGAAAGCAAATCTTAGTATGACCTAATGGTAAGATCCTAGGGAGTGTTGCTGAACAAAGAGACATTGGAGTGCAGGTTCATAGCTCCTTGAAAGTGGAGTCGCAGGTAGATAGGATAGTGAAGAAGGCGTTTGGTATGCTTTCCTTTATTGCTCAGAGTATTGGTTACAGAAGTTGGGAGGTCATGTTGCGTCTGTACAGGACATTGGTTAGGCCACTGTTGGAATATTGCGTGCAATTCTGGTCTCCTTCCTATTGGAAGGATATTGTGAAACTTGAAAGGGTTCAGAAAAGATTTACAAGGATATTGCCAGGGTTGGAGGATTTGAGCTATAGGGAGAGGCTGAATAGTCTAGGGCTGTTTTCCCTGGAGCATCGAGGGGTGACCTTATAGAGGTTTATAAAATCATGACGGGCATGGATAGGATAAAGAGACAAGGTCTTTTCCCTGGTGTGAGGGAGTCTAGAACTAGAGGGTGAGAAGAGAAAGATATAAAAGAGACCTATGCGGCAATGTTTTCGTGCAGAGAGTGGTACGTGTATGGAATGAGCTGCCAGAGGAAGTGGTGGAGGCTTGTACAATTGGAACATTTAAAAGGCATCTGAATGGGTATATGAATAGGAAGGGTTTGGAGGGATATGGGCCGGGTGCTGGCAGGTGGGACTAGATTGGGTTGGAATATCTGGTTGGCATGGACAGGTTGGATGAAAGAGTCTGTTTCCGTGCTGTACATCTCTATGACTCTGTGACTCTGATCAATCATTCCTGATCACAAAATTTGACAACAGCTAACATCTGATATTATCTTTTGCACAATTTACAAGTGACTAACTTATGTAACTTCTGGTGCTGAGGAGAATTTTGTAGCACAGAAGGAGACCATTCTGGTTATTATAAACTATCCTGCTTTGAGGAAGGTCATGGAACCCAAAACATTAACTCTGATTTCTCTCCACAGATGCTGCCAGACCTGCTGAGCTTTTCCAGCAATTTCTGTTTTTGTTTCTGATTTCTAGCATCTGCAGTTCTTTCAGTTTCTGCAGTCATGGCTCTTTGAAAGAGCCATCAATTACTCTCACTCGTCCACTCCTTTCCCAAAACCCAATTTTGTTTTCAAGCATATATCCGAATTCCCCTTTTCCTGGTCGTCCATATCAATAGGAGGTGTTCAATACCTAGAAGTGTCAGACAATTTTCTTATGAATCATAAAGGAACACAATTGGACTGAAACAGTAATCAAAACCCTGTCACTGTCACAGAGAAGATATTGCACCAGAACTGCAAAAAAAGGAAGAGGAACACCTATACGAGATATTTGCCAAAAACGGATACCACCGCAATTTCATCAACAGATGCCTAAGGGAAAGACAACGGAACGAGGACATACCACAACCAAAAGGACTAGCCACACTACCATACATCAGGAGCATCTCGGAAATGACAGCCAGACTACTGCGACTATTAGGACTTATAACAGCACACAAACCAACAGCCACGCTCAGACAACAACTCACCAGAACGAAGGACCCGATACCCAGCATGAGCAAAACTAATGTAGTGTACAAAATCCCATGCAAGGACTGCACAAAACACTATATAGGACAAACAGGAAGACAGCTAACGATCTGCATCCATGAACATCAACTAGCCACGAAACGACACGACCAGCTATCCCTAATGGCCACACATGTTGACGACAAGCAACATGAATTTGACTGGGACAACACTACCATTATAGGGCAAGCGAAACAAAGAACAGCCAGGGAATTCCTAGAAACATGGCACTCATCCACAAACTCCATCAACAAACACATCGACCTGGACCCAATATACCGGCCACTACAGCGGACAGCTGAAACTGACAACCGGAAGCGGCAGGGACAGGCCACTATAAATGCTGGAGGAAACACCACAGAAGCGCTTCACAGGAGGCTCCCAAGCACTGAGGATGTCACCTAGACAGGGGACGAAACGTTTGCAACAAAAATTTCCAGCTCGGCGAACAGAACCACAACAACGAGCACCCGAGCTACAAATCTTCTCACAAACTTTGAATATTTCATAAAGCTAGAGTCAAGATTAGAGTGGTGCTGGAAAAGTACAGCAGGTCAGACAGGATCTGAGGAGCAGGAGAATTGACGTTTCGGGAATGATGAAGGGCTTTTGCCTGAAACATCGATTTTCCTGCTCCTCGGATGCTTCCTGACCTGCTGTGCTTTTCCAGCACCACTCTAATCTTGACTCTAATCTCCAGCATCTGCAGTCCTCACTTTTGTCTATTTCATAAAGCTAGTCAAACTAGGGCTGTATCGGTTAAGAACAAAAATATATTAAAGGCTTCTCAGAGGGAGTTTGGGGAGAGCTGGGATTATTTGTAAAAGAGGCAAATTGAAAGCTTTGCATTGGAAATGTTATTAGAAATTATTTTCAGATGTTAGCAAAACTATTGGGAAAATCTGCTACAAAAAGGCAGCAAAAGGTGAGTTCTGAAGAAGTCATACTTGGCTTGAAACATTAACTTTGTCTCTTTGCCAACAGTTACTGCCAGACCTGCTGAGTGCAACAAACCAACACTTGCTGTTTTTTTTCCCCCTTTCAACAAAAGCTGTTATGGATTGCAAATTGGAAAACAGTCTTAATTTGCAAACTGTTACAAGGAACGTACAGCTCAGTAACTGACCATTCAACCCAACCTATCCACTCTGGTGTTTATGTCCTGCACTAATCTCCCCATCTCTCTTCCATCCAGCTCTTACAGCGTAACCTTCCAATCCCTTCATCCACATTTGTTTATCCTGAAAAGAAATCAAGTGCCCCAACCACTCCTTGCTTCAGTGAGTGCCACATTTTAACTATTGCCAGGGTAAAGATTGTTCTCCTGAATTCCATATTGAACTTATTGGTTATGATCGCCATCCAAAAAAAAGAGAAAGATTTGAATTTATATTGCATCTGCAATGACTTCAGGATATCCCAATGTACTTTATCATCAACCAATGGAATTTTCAGATGGACTCTCTGTTGTGTGTAGGTAAACACACTGCAACCAATTAGTATTCATCAGGAACCCAAAGATAAATTTTGTTTTAAGGAAGTATGGGATGTGGGCATTGCTGGCTTAGCCAGTAATTATTGCCTGTCTCTGGTTGGCCTTGTAAAGGTGGTGGTGAGCTGACATCTTGAACCGATGTGGCCTCAGTAAGATAACAGAAATAGGTTTAATAACATCCAGACAAGTATCTCTTTATTCATTCACAGAATTTTGGGCATTGCTGGCTAGACAAGCATTTATTACCCATCCCTAAATATCCCAGAGGGCAGTTTAGGGTCAACCACATTGCTGTGGGTGTGGAGTCACATGTAGGCCAGACCAGGTAAGAATGGCAGTTTCTTTCTCTAAAGGACATGAGGTTTTTCCTAACAATCCACAATGGGTTCCAGGTTATCATTAAATGGCGGGATTTGAATTGGGGATGTTCTGGATTAACAGCTCAGCGATAATACCACTTGGCCATCCCTTTGAAAGTGTTTTTCATGATATTGGGGAAGGGATAAAAGTATTTACTGGAAACTGTGGAGAACGTTTCCTCTCTTCTTTAACATGGTTCAGTGGGATCTCTTAAATCCATCTGAGGTTTAATATTTGATCCAATTGGCACCTCCAACAGTGCAGGACTCCCTCAGGATCTACTATAATACTGTCTCCTGCTGTTATCTAAGCTGTTACTTTTTTCTAAACATTGCTGGAATTGCTGCCACATGAACAATGAATGTCTGGTCCACTGACAAAAAACAGAGAAGTCATAATCCAAACATTGCTTTCAGTTCCCTATCCCCTTGTTTATGCCTGCAGTCTCGCTGCCATCATGTTGCATTCAAAATGGAAAATGACAGCCAAAGCAACAACCTGTATGGGCGAAAGGTTACATGTAATACCAGGAAGTGCACACAGTCTGCTTCCAATTCCAGGGAGAAATGGGTGCTGCACATCCAGTGCCTCAGAAACATTGAAACTTTTTTTTAAAAATGAGGACCCGATATGAAACCAGCTCAGCTTGAGGCCTGTTCAGAAACTTACCCAAATATCCAAACCCTCAAGGGACTGTGCAAACCATCACAAGACTCAAAGAGAAAAAGAAATACATTGAACAACAGTGCAGTTGGTACAACTAATGCAAAACTTTTCTAAAGTTAGGTTCAAGTAATTGCAGGTAATTAAGCCAATAAATTATATCCAGCAGATAGAATGATAATCAGTACAAAGTCGTCTGAAAACAAACACTGGAAAAATGTACCTGCTGAAGAAATGTTTAGAATCATCAGTCAGGGGAGAAGAAGGAAATGTAAAATATGGCTGGAAATTCCCATGGATTGAGGACATCTTTTTTGACCCATGTATTTCCTAATTCCATGTACTGGCAGATAATTGAAATGCTTTATGTGCTTTGAGTTAACAATCTGCACTGCAGTGTAGTCATTATTATAACTGCTCCAAGTTTGAGAGGGTTTCACACACATTTCAGTGACTTTAACTTCATTGAAAAGCCAGCTGCATACATGATGATAAATGGTTCGCTTATCTCAGGTGCAGGGCTTGGAGTGCATAGATTAAATGGAGTTGAGATCTGCCAAAATGAGACTTTTCAGAACAGATGAAAGATCTGAAGGTGCACCTTCACGGCTTCAGTTTATCCTCAACTTCATTCATTTTGTATGATGCAAAAAAAAACAATAACTCAGGACAGAATCAGCTCCTGCTGAGATCTTCAGGCTGGTTGGTATTGGTAAAATGCACTGATTCCAGTCCCCTCAGGAATTAGGTCCTGAGGAGGAGGGTGCAAATTATTACCACACATCCACAATCAAATAAGGCTCTTTAATTGGTCAGTTAAAGATCACTTATAGGCTTACTTCACACACGGCTGTGATTAACTCTGTTCTTGGCAAACAGGAACACTGGCAGGCTTTGTGACTGAGACACAAGGTACCTGTTGGAGTGGGTGTGTGTGTCCATCTGTATTAGTGTGTGCGAGCATGTGACCCCATGTGTCCATGTGTGTATGTTTGAATGTGTGTATGTGGCTGGAAGGAGATAAACACTAAGATTGAGAACAATATAATTCTGAAAAAGGGTCACGGGACATGAAACATTCAATCTGCTTTCTCTCCACAGCTGCTGCCAGATTTGCTGAGTTTTTCCTGCAATTTCTGTTTTTGTTTCTTATTTCCAGCATTTGCAATTCCTTGCAATTCTTTTGTTCAGTAAATAATTGATCCTTGGGAAATTGGAAAGGTAACTATTTCAGAGTGGAAGGAGGAATTCCTGTGGGTGATTTGCTGTCTATTTTTTTCATCTTTATTTCTGCGTGTTCTATTTGATTGGTCAATTGGTTCTGGGAAAGTGCTGCAGTGATTAATTGTTCCCCTCTCCATCACTGCTGACCAGGAATCTCTGCCAATTTTCAAGTCTGCCATCAGCTGCATTGGAAGGGTTTGCAGATTGCTAATCTACCTGCTTGGCCATGTTACAAACTCACCTTCCCCAACCAGTAGGTTCTGGTGTAGGGCTTGCACATAGAGCTTCTGGCCTGAGGTAGGAACACTGACACTGCACTACAGATGGCATCCAACACTCTGTCAGTGATGAGCTCTGTAAGAATCGAATCAGGCAGGTACTGCTAGACATTCGGAGTGGAAAAGGATAGGGTGGTCAACTGTGTCTAAAGCTGCAGACAGATTGAGAAAGAGTAAGGTGGGATGGTTTCCCATGGTAACAGTCACACGGGACATCATTTATAGCTTTCATAGACATTATTTCAGGGATAGGAACCTGCATGGAACCAATCAAACTCGGTGTTGGAGGGAAGGTAAAATGGATTTGGAAGACAAAAATCAGACTGGAGTAGGAAAAAGATGTCATTTGTAAAGATGGTGGAGTCAATTTTATTGTTGAACAGAAAGGCAGATGTGAAGGAGAGTGGGACAGAAGCTGTGGATGAAGGTAAAGATGTCATAGCCTTACCAGACCATGCGCTGCTCCCTCATTACAGACAGACAACTGGGGGTGGGTTGACCTGAGGGTCACCATGCCTCAGGT
Source organism: Chiloscyllium plagiosum (assembly GCF_037043375.1). Lineage (NCBI taxonomy): Eukaryota > Metazoa > Chordata > Chondrichthyes > Orectolobiformes > Hemiscylliidae > Chiloscyllium > Chiloscyllium plagiosum. Next base: position 4,512,786 of record NW_028270160.1, read on the forward strand.
TAGGCTGAGAACAAAAGCTCTTCAGAGTAAGCTCAGCCAGTGCTTGTACTGAACCCACACTGTCAGTGTTACTCTGTCATAAACCAGCCATTTAGCCAACTGAGCAGAACTGACTCAAAAGGCAGAAAGGGTTTAACAATATCAGCTCCCGTGGGAGATGGGAAAGGAGCTGAATGGTCAATAGTGGGAATGAGATCGAGGGCGTGGGAGGTTTGTAAATTTGAGAGAATGAGTTTGGAAAGGGGAGGAGGGAAGATTGGAGAGAAACCAGAGAAAGGTCAGAGCTCAGTTCCATGCCAGCAAGGAGTCTTTAAGGAAATGGAAACTGAAAGGACTGTGAGTGTTGGAGGTCTGAATCAAAAACAGATTTTGCTGGAAAATCTCAGCATCTGTGGGCAGAAATCAGAGTTAACGTGTCAGGCCAACGGACCCTTCTACAGAGCTGAAGGTTTATCCGGATGAACAAGGGGAAACAAGTGAAGCAGCAGAGTTAGCTGAACAGATTGTTTGATTCTTCATGACAATGAAGCCCATTTGCAACTATTGCTGTGGATGAGAGTCAAGGAGACAAGGGAGAAGGGTTTATTTTAAAGAAAATCTGCTTTATCACATAACACAGGCTCAGGAGGACAAGAACATGAAGTAACATCCTGGCTGAACAAGTAGAAGGGAAGACGAACTAAATCTAAAACACTGGGCCAGCTGTAAAAGGTTTATTCCTTCAAGAGTTTTGATTGTGTTGAAGGGAGAGGTTAGGACTTCCTTTGTACTGGGCTGATTCTTTCTTCTCGGTTGTTACGCACTTTGTTGATAAATGTGATGCTGGAAAAACACAGCAGGCCAGGCAGCATCCGAGAAGCAGGAGAATCGATGTTTCGGGCATGAGCACTTTGGGTGTCTCCCTGAGTCGCTCTGTGTGTGCATTCAGAGTGAGCCACCTGATAGGGGTCAGTTACATGTATTCATATGGCAATGGCACATTATCTCGCTTGAGGGATAATAGTAAAAAGGTTGGGTTTACTCAGCTGTGCTTTGGTCTTTAACATCCTGCAGCTAGACCACCAGATTTATTGAATGCAATGCTACAACTTGGCATTGTTGAACATGCTTATGCATTTTCTACATTGCCCTAGCGTCTCGACCATCCAGAGTCAGAGATGAAGACTGCAATAATCTTAATTTCTCCATTGGTTTGGAGAAGAAGTGGAATAAGTGAGCCTTGGAGATTTGGAACAAAGTCTTGCGACAAGAGAAATCAAAAGTTTGCCATCTCCAAAATAATTTATTTTATGGCAGATATTAAAAGTAAAAAGAAAGATTTGCATCTATTTAGCACTTTGCATGACTTCAGGATTATTCAAATCTCTCAATTACATACTTGCAAAGTGGACTCTCACTGTTATAATGCACAAAATGCAGCAGCCAATCCTGCACACAGCATGCTCCCACAAAGAGCAAGATGATAATGAACAGATAATCATCTTTTTAACAATGTTGATTGAGGGATAAATGTTGGGCAGGATGCCAGGGAGAACTTCTCTGCTTTTCCTTGAAACATCATAATGTCAATCTGAGAGTTTAGATAGGGCCTCAGTATAATCATCACATCCAGAAGACAGCACCTCGATTGTGCAGAGCTCCATCTCTAAGTTGTCAGCACTGATGCTTTGCTCACGTCCCTGGTGTGAGGTTGCAAACCCCGATATGGGTCAGGTGCTGGCAGGTGGGACTAGACTGGGTTGGGGTATCTGGTCGGCATGGACAAGTTAGACCGAAGGGTCTGTTTCCGTGCTGTACATCTCTGTGACTCTATGACACTACCTCTTGACTTGGAGGCAAGTGTGTGCTGTATCTCACTGAGTACTACAGCTCACACAAGGCCCCCCCAAAAATATGGAATGAAATAAAGCAAATATCTTTCTTGCTGAAATCACAGCAGACTCATGCTGGAATAATCAGTTATCGGTTCCAACTGTTGCTACATGCCTCGATGAAATCTTATTAACGTTGACAGCTTGTGATTTGTTTTGAGGGTACAGCAGAGCTCAGCATTCAGCTGAAATAGTAAAACCACTTGATGACCCTTTCCGTGTTCCTGCAAACATTGAATTTTCTCCACAGAAACAGACCTCTCCTAATTATTTACACCACACGAATTGCAGTGGTCAAGAAGATTCCTCCCCACCATCTTGGCCAGGGCGATGAGGGATGGGCAATAAACGCTGGCACGTTCTGGCTACACCTACATCCCATAAATAAATAAAAAGTGTTATTTAATCTTAAAGTACTGATGTTCATGGTCCCACAATGTTAGGATGTACCACAACACTTGTCCCCGGCAACTGACAGCATTAAATAGATGGACCCAATGGATACAAACATTGATTCCAGCTTCGTTTGAGAGCTTGGAGTGAATTCATCTTAGACCATGAGTGTCTGTTGGCTGAGAAAGGGAACTATTTCAAAGAGGAACAGGAAGGTTATCAATGGTGTCCTGGTCAATCACCAAACCCGGTTATCCGATTATGCTCACACTGCTGTTCTTGGGAACTTGCTGTATGCAAACTGACCTCATTTCCTGATCCAACAGTGGAAAAGGGCTACATTGGCTGTAAAGCACTTTGGGACATTCTATGGTTGTGCAGGCGCTTTGTTAATGTAAGGCGTCTTTTCAGCCTTACCCATTCATGTCAATGCCCGATTGAAACAACGTACTCTCCAGTTCCACTTTCCTTGTATCCATTTATATTCATTCATGTTAAATTCTTCGGGGGCATCTTTGAAACATCAGAATAAAATGTCTTTCACAAGTGACTTTCAACAAATAAGGGAGGTGCTGGTTGTGCACGGAGGTGGACGAGATCAGAAGTCAGGTGACACCAGGCTATAATCCAACTGGTTTATTTGAACTCACAAGCTTGTAATTTCAAATAAACCTGTTAGACTATTACCTGATGTCAACTGACTTCTGACCAAATGAGGAATGACCACTTTGACAAACTAGTGGAGAACAATACCCTGAATGAGTTATGACCATCGTATGAAAGAATTCAATATCAGCCCCACTCCCTGTACTATTATGGGTTGTCACATCAGTACCAAAAAAAAAATACAGTACTGATTCCTTTCTCTGTCTTATACTCAAGCATTTCCTGTAGGGAGCAGTAAGTCCCCAGGGAAGAGCTGGAGTGGCTCTGACCTGCATGTTATAAGTGCAAGCAATTACAACTTATGCTTTTACAGAATAAAAACCATTTGGGTATCACCATTCATTTTATAATTCTGGCTCCCATTCAAATGTTTACTGGCTCAAACAAAAAAATCATTGGATTGGCAACAAACAAGTAAGATATTCAGTTTGGAGATTGAGCCACTTAGTAAGCTGATGGTAACATACCTGCTGTCACTTTTGATCAATGCATCAATCAAATTTTCTGCTCCAATTACTCTCTTGAAAGGGAATTCTGAGCAGCAGGGAACTAGATCATTACACTGCTCACTTCTTTCCAGCTAATTATTGCTATGGAATCTCTGTTTTCTGTTTCCATCAGCTCACTACCTTTAACTCTGGGTGCTGGGGAAGGGAGGTGGTGAGGGAGGTGGTGAGGGAGGTGGTGAGGGAGGTGGTGAGGGAGGTGGTGGGGGAGGTGGTGAGGGAGGTGGGGAGGGAGGGGAGGCGGTGGGGGAGGTGGTGAGGGAGGTGGTGAGGGAGGTGGTGGGGGAGGTGGTGAGGGAGGTGGGGAGGGAGGGGAGGCGGTGGGGGAGGTGGTGAGGGAGGTGGTGAGGGAGGTAGTGGGGAGGTGGTGAGGGAGGTGGGGAGGGAGGTGGTGAGGGAGGTGGGGAGGGAGGGGAGGCGGTGGGGGAGGTGGTGGGGGAGGTGGTGAGGGAGGTGGTGGGGGAGGTGGTGAGGGAGGTGGTGAGGGAGGTAGTGGGGAGGTGGGGAGGGAGGTGGTGAGGGAGGTGGTGAGGGAGGTGGTGAGGGAGGGGAGGCGGTGGGGGAGGTGGTGGGGGAGGTGGTGAGGGAGGTGGTGGGGGAGGTGGTGAGGGAGGTGGGGAGGGAGGGGAGGCGGTGGGGGAGGTGGTGAGGGAGGTGGTGAGGGAGGTAGTGGGGAGGTGGTGAGGGAGGTGGGGAGGGAGGTGGTGAGGGAGGTGGGGAGGGAGGGGAGGCGGTGGGGGAGGTGGTGGGGGAGGTGGTGAGGGAGGTGGTGGGGGAGGTGGTGAGGGAGGTGGTGAGGGAGGTGGTGAGGGAGGTGGTGGGGGAGGTGGTGAGGGAGGTGGTGAGGGAGGGGAGGCGGTGGGGGAGGTGGTGGGGGAGGTGGTGAGGGAGGTGGGGAGGGAGGGGAGGCGGTGGGGGAGGTGGTGAGGGAGGTAGTGGGGAGGTGGGGAGGGAGGTGGTGAGGGAGGTGGTGAGGGAGGTGGTGAGGGAGGGGAGGCGGTGGGGGAGGTGGTGGGGGAGGTGGTGAGGGAGGTGGTGGGGGAGGTGGTGAGGGAGGTGGGGAGGGAGGGGAGGCGGTGGGGGAGGTGGTGAGGGAGGTGGTGAGGGAGGTAGTGGGGAGGTGGTGAGGGAGGTGGTGAGGGAGGTGGTGAGGGAGGTGGTGAGGGAGGGGAGGCGGTGGGGGAGGCGGTGGGGGAGGTGGTGAGGGAGGTGGGGAGGGAGGTGGTGAGGGAGGTGGGGAGGGAGGGGAGGCGGTGAGGGAGGTGGTGAGGGAGGTGGTGAGGGAGGTAGTGGGGAGGTGGTGAGGGAGGTGGTGAGGGAGGTGGTGAGGGAGGTAGTGGGGAGGTGGTGAGGGAGGTGGGGAGGGAGGTGGTGAGGGAGGTGGTGAGGGAGGTAGTGGGGAGGTGGTGAGGGAGGTGGGGAGGGAGGTGGTGAGGGAGGTGGTGAGGGAGGGGAGGCGGTGGGGGAGGCGGTGGGGGAGGTGGTGAGGGAGGTGGGGAGGGAGGTGGTGAGGGAGGTGGGGAGGGAGGGGAGGCGGTGAGGGAGGTGGTGAGGGAGGTGGTGAGGGAGGTAGTGGGGAGGTGGTGAGGGAGGTGGGGAGGGAGGTGGTGAGGGAGGTGGGGAGGGAGGGGAGGCGGTGAGGGAGGTGGTGAGGGAGGTGGTGAGGGAGGTAGTGGGGAGGTGGGGAGGGAGGTGGGGAGGGAGGTGGTGAGGGAGGTGGGGAGGGAGGGGAGGCGGTGGGGGAGGTGGTGGGGGAGGTGGTGAGGGAGGTGGTGAGGGAGGTGGGGAGGGAGGGGAGGCGGTGAGGGAGGTGGTGAGGGAGGTGGTGAGGGAGGTAGTGGGGAGGTGGTGAGGGAGGTGGGGAGGGAGGTGGTGAGGGAGGTGGGGAGGGAGGGGAGGCGGTGAGGGAGGTGGTGAGGGAGGTGGTGAGGGAGGTAGTGGGGAGGTGGTGAGGGAGGTGGGGAGGGAGGTGGTGAGGGAGGTGGTGAGGGAGGGGAGGCGGTGGGGGAGGTGGTGGGGGTGGTGGTGGGGGAGGGGGTGGGGGAGGGGGTGGGGGAGGCGGTGGGGGAGGTGGTGAGGGTGGTGGTGGGGGAGGGGGTGGGGGAGGTGGTGAGGGTGGTGGTGGGGGAGGTGGTGGGGGAGGGGGTGGGGGAGGGGGTGGGGGAGGCGGTGGGGGAGGTGGTGGGGGAGGTGGTGGGGGAGGGGGTGAGGGAGGTGGGGAGGGAGGGGAGGCGGTGGGGGAGGTGGTGGGGGAGGTGGTGAGGGTGGTGGTGGGGGAGGGGGTGGGGGAGGGGGTGGGGGAGGTGGTGGGGGAGGTGGTGTGGGAGGGGGTGGGGGAGGTGGTGGGGGAGGTGGTGTGGGAGGCGGTGGGGGAGGTGGTGAGGGTGGTGGTTGGGGAGGGGGTGGGGGAGGGGGTGGGGGAGGGGGTGGGGGAGGGGGTGGGGGAGGCGGTGGGGGAGGTGGTGGGGGAGGTGGTGTGGGAGGCGGTGGGGGAGGTGGTGAGGGTGGTGGTGGGGGAGGGGGTGGGGGAGGGGGTGGGGGAGGGGGTGGGGGAGGCGGTGGGGGAGGTGGTGAGGGTGGTGGTGGGGGAGGGGGTGGGGGAGGGGGTGGGGGAGGCGGTGGGGGAGGTGGTGAGGGTGGTGGTGGGGGAGGGGGTGGGGGAGGCGGTGGGGGAGGTGGTGAGGGTGGTGGTGGGGGAGGGGGTGGGGGAGGCGGTGGGGGAGGTGGTGAGGGAGGTGGTGTGGGAGGCGGTGGGGGAGGTGGTGAGGGTGGTGGTGGGGGAGGGGGTGGGGGAGGGGGTGGGGGAGGCGGTGGGGGAGGTGGTGAGGGTGGTGGTGGGGGAGGGGGTGGGGGAGGGGGTGGGGGAGGGGGTGGGGGAGGTGGTGCAGTGAGGCAGCCAGGTGGACCTGATAGAATATGAGTTCCCTAATTGGGGCTGTTAGTCAGGACACTCTGGCTGACAAGTATAAACAGGAGTGTTAAAAGCTCTGTTCACTCTGAGAGCTGGCTCTGAGGGAGCTGGATCAGTGTAAAGGGCTCTCCACGTGGAAACAAAGGGTGAGTTGGTGATGGGATACTGGTCTTTGTGGAGTTATTTCAGTATAACACTCACCACCTTCCTCCCACCACCACAGAGCCTGTTCTGTTATTTAATAAGATCCTGGCTGATCTGACTGTAACCTCAAAACACTTTCCTGCTTCCCCTGAATATCATTTCACGCCTTTGCTCAGCAGGAATCTATCTAACGCAATCTGAAAGATATACAAGCACTCTGCTCCAACCCCTTTTTCAAAAAGAGAGTTTCAAAGATTCAGGATCCTGAAGAAAATAATTAATCTCATTAGCACAGATGTGGTAGGCCAAAGGGCTTGTTCCTATTCTGCGTTCATCCCCGTTTTAGATGTAAACTTATTTTTATGCAGCGACCTCTAAGTCAGAATTCTTTCATACGATGAAATAATCTCTCCACATCCACCTGATCAAAACCCTCCAGGTCTTTTCTCTTTCAGTCAGCTCACCTCTTACTGTCCCAAGTTCCAGTAGAAACCAGCCTAGCCTCTCCAAACGTAACTCAGAAGCAAAACCTGCCCCCTGCAGGTAATAGTCTGAACTTCTCTGAAAGCTCAATTTGCCTTTCTCAACGTTAGAAAAGATTATAAAGGGACCTAAGGGGCAAGTTTTTCACGCAGAGGGTGGTGCGTGTATGGAATGAGCTGCCTGAGGAAGTGGTGGAGGCTGGTATAATTACAACATTTAAAAGACATCTGGATGGGGACATGAATAGGAGGGGTTTTAGAGGGATATGGGCCAAGTGCTGGCAAATGGGACTTGATTAATTTAGGATATCTGGTCAGCATGGACAAGTTGGACTGAAGGCTCTCTCTCTGTGCTGTATATCTCTATGGCTCTAAGTCACATGACATGAGGTTATAATCCAGCAGGTTTATTTGAAATCACAAGCATATGGAGCGTTGTCCCTTCAAACAATCAGCTCTGAAAGCTTGTGATTTCAAATAAACATGTTGGACTATAACATGGTGTCATGTGAATTCTGACCTTGTCCACCCCAGTCCAACATCAGTACCTCCACATCATGCCCTTCTCAATGGGAGAGATTGCAATTAAATGGGAGACCATCAACATGGCCGATGGTATTCCATTTCCCTGTGAGGAATGGCTTTAGCAATACAACTGCAGATCGGGATATTTAAATATTCTACCTAAGAAAAAACTGAGGTGAAGAACTTATAATGAAAGGTATTATATTACAGGAAGCATATGGGTGCACTGGAGGGTGTGCAGAGGAGAATCACCAGGATGTTGCTTGGGATGGAGCTGTTTAGCTATAAGGAGGGGCTGGATAGGTTCGGGACAGCCGTTCAGAACAGTTCTGGAGAAGGGTCACTGGATTCAAAATGTTAACTCTTTTCCTCTCTCCACAGATGCAGCCAGATCTGCTGAGTTTCTCCAGCAATTTCTGTTTTTGTTTCTGGATAAGCTCGGGTTGTTTTCTGTGGAGCAGTAAGGCTGAGAGGGGGCCTGATAGAGGGGTATAAGACTATGAGGGGCATAGACAGGGTGGATAGAAAGCAGCTGTTTTCCATTACTTGAAGAGACAATAACAAGGGGCCGGATTTTAAAGTGAATTGCAGATAGTTTAAAGGGAACAGGAGGAAAAACATTTTTTCACACACAGGATAGTGGTCATTTAGAATGCGCTACCTGGGAGGCAAGTTGAAACAGGAAACCCCACAACATTTAAAGAGTATTTATATGAGCACTTGAAGAAATTAGGGTCAAGTGCTGGAAAGTGGGACCAGTGCATTTTTTTGTCAGTGTAGACTTGATGAAATGAAAGGCATCTTCTGTACTGAGGGATGATTCCATGATTTTATGATTTATTTTAAGTTTGGATTTCAAATTAATAGCATATGGACTCTTTTTTAGGGATTTAATAATCTTTTGCAAACCAGTATATGTTAGAGGCCAGATAATTTGATTACTTACAGTGTGGAAACAGGCCCTTTGGCCCAACAAGTCCACACCAACCCTCCAAAGAGCAACCCACCCAGACCCATTTCATTACATTTACCCCTTCACCTAGCACTACAGGCAATTTCCCCTGGCCAATTCACCTGACCTGCACATCTTTGGACTGTGGGAGGAAACCGGAGCACCCGGAGGAAACCCACGCAGACACGGGGAGAATGTACAAACTCCACAGTTGCCCGAGCCAGGAATTGAACCTGGGTCCGAGGTGCTGTAAGGCAGCAGCGCTAACCACTGAGCCACCGTGCCACCGTGATGGAAGGCATCCTGTAGAGTTAAAGGAAGATTGTTTGTATTGTAGGGTCTTATGACAAGAAAAAAGAAAATTCTGAAATATATTCACTTGTTTTTGGGTTTAGAACAGAATCAAGGATTGTGTTTAGCTTCGAAAACCCAGAGATGGGTAAGGTTTTGGTTCCATGTGAATGAAACCCGAGTAAAGTCAAATGTAAGAATCATTTCTCCCAGAAAAAGAGAAGTGTTTGCTCAGAGCAGTTAGGGAATAAGTTATTTCAGGGTAAGGATCTCAGTTGTGTGGGAATCAAAGGTAAAAGCTTCATACCTCACAGGATTGGAATTAAAGGGAAGCAGTGGAGTCATCCACAGTTTTGATAAGGAATGAACACATTTAATTTTGATTAACTGCAAAGTGAGGGTGTTGTGAGGTAAGTGTAATTTTGTTTTGCTGGTCATCAAAATATTTTAATCTGTGCAATATAAATAAATTCAATTCAATTCAATTCAATAGCTTGGTCTGTTTCATTTCATTTTCTTTTCTTTTGTGTGATAAAGTTCTGTTTTATTGTTAAAAGTAGATCTGCAAACTTCAGTATTTACGTTTTACTGAAGGATCGTCACATAAAATTTTTAAAAAATCTATCAAGCCAGATTTCATACTGGGATCTGTCTAGGAGCATCATCAGCTGGAATCATAACAAACGAAAAGGAACTGAAATGGCTAGGAGCTATAAAAAAAAAGATTTCTATTTGTCACTTTAAATTTCTTTGTATTCACCCGTGGGATGAGGGTGTCACTGGCTGGGCTCAGCATTAATTGCCCGCCCCTAGTTGCCCCTTGAGAAGGTCGGGGTGATCGGCCTTCTTGAACCCATCTACTGTGGGTTGACCATCACTGTCCTTAGGGAGGGAATTTCAGGATTTTAACCTGGAAGTGAAGGAACAGCGATAGATTTCCAAGTCAGGATGGTGACTGTTTTGGAGGGGAACTCGCAGGTTCCTGCTATGAATAAAATTTCCACATGTGGAAAGAAACGTGGAAATTGAAGGATGTGATGAAAAATTAAGAAAGGTGACGGAGTCCTGTGAACAAACTCTGCTTGAACTACTGCATTCTTTCAGTAAGCATCTGAAGAGACATAGTCAGTAATGTGTGGATTAATATTGTGGGCTGTTGCTAATAACTGGGAGTCATACAAATCGTTTTGTTCTTGCTGTTCTTGTCTTTAAAAAAGACAAATAATAAAAGTATCACAGAATGAGAAGGCAAAGAGCGCCTCAAACCTGTTCTGCCATTTAATTAGGTAATGGCTAATTTACACTTTCAACTCAATTTGCTCATCTCAGTTTCATAATCTTTAAAACTCTTTATTGACAAACATCTACAAATCTCATTAATTTCTAGTTTAGCCCTGGCCTCAGCAGTTATCTTGGGAGAGCCAGTTTCAAATACCACTACCTCTTCCTAATGAAATGTTTGCTGACGTCACTCCTGAATGACCTCAATGTAAATTTATAGAGATGCACTAAACCTAAACAAAGTACTGAGAACACTGGAGATTGGAAACAAACAGAAACAGAAAGTGCTGGAAAACCTCAACAGCTCTGGCAGCCTCTATGGAGAGAGAAAACAGAGTTAATGTTTCTGGCCCTGTAACCTTTCTTCAGAAATGTCAACTCTGTTTTTCTCTCCACCGAGGCCTGCCGAGTTTCTCTAGCATTTTCTGCTTTCATTCGTTAAAGTTATGCAGTCTTGTTTTGAAATTCTGTTACCAGTGAAAATAACTGAGGCTAGTCAATGTGACATTCCCAGAGGAAAGCTCACCTCCTCCAGGTGTACGATGAAGGTGATGTTTTGTCCTGAATCAGTGGCCAGTCTGCCGTTGCTGGTGATGAGGTGTAGACCCCGGGGGACTCGGTTTGAACATTGTTGCTGCTTAGCTGCGTACTGATCTCTGACACCGTCGGTGCAATTGTTAGAGCCAACTTTTCTGTAACTGAATACATAGAAAAACATTGAATTAAAGTTGAATTTTGGCGTTAACAATAGACAATAGGTGCAGGAGTAGGCCATTCTGCCCTTCGAGCCTGCACCACCATTCAATATGATCATGGCTGATCATCCTTAACAGTCTCTGACTATATTCTTGCATGCCTGGTACATGAACAACTATTTCATTATTGTGACCAACTACCTGAAAAATTAACTAGACAAACATAACTCACCCAGTGGGTTGGAGTGGAGAAGAGTTGGGACACTAGCTGGAGGCTGGACAAATAAATGTGGAAGAAGGAATTGAAGATGATTCTGGGAGGGAAGAAATGATGTGTGGAAGAAAGTTTGGATGACATAGATCAGTTGAGTCGAAAGACTCAGTTCCAAACAAGGGTGACTGGACTCAAAAGGTTAACTCTGCTTTCTCTCCCTATCGATGGCACCTGGCCTGCTAAGCTTCTCCAGCAATTTCTGCTCTAATTTGAGCTGAAGACTCTGATGTAGTTTTGTGAACCTATTCCATTGTGGAAACTAAAACGTTACACTTACTCCAAGATTGGGACAATAAGAAGTGACAGAGAGACCTGGAGTTGTGTGCTGAGCTAGGAAATACAACCCAAGATTTCTCTTTGGAGAGACTTTTTGCACTGACATTGATGCACGGTGGCTCAGTGGTTAGCACTGCTGCCTTACAGCACCAGGGACCCAGGTTCAATTCCACCCTCGGGGGGCGATTGTCTGTGTGGAGTTTACACATTCGCCCTGTGTCTGCGTGGGTTTCCTCTGGGTGCTCCGGTTTCCTCCCACAGTCCAAAGATGTGTAGGTTAGGTGAATTGGCCATGCTAAATTGTCCACTGTGTTCAGAGATGTGTAGGTTAGGTGCATTAGTCAGGGGTAAATGTAGAGTAATAGGGGAGTGGGTCTGGGTGGGTTACTCTTTGAAGGGTCAGTGTGGACTTGTTGGGCTGAAGAGCCTGTTTCCACACTGTAGGGGTTCTATGGAATATATGGATTCTATTCTATGATGCCACGTTGAAGATTTGACATTGAATCCATAATAGAATTCTGGGAGATTGAAGTGATAAAATAAGACTTGTAATTCAGTTTGATTCCCAATCCTGCTGGAAGCCTGAGGTGAACATAATCTTAAGTAAAAATTGACAGAATTGTGGATGCTGTAAATCAGGAACAAAACCAGAAACTGCTGGAAAAGCTTAGCAGGTCGGGCAGCATCTGTGGAGAGAAATCAGAGTTAGTGTTTCACTTGACCTCAAACATTAACTCTGATTTCTCTCCACAGATGCTGCCCGACCTGCTGAGCTTTTCCAGCAATTTCTGGTTTTGTTTGTGAACATAATCCGAGTTGATTGTTCTTCATGGATGTTTCTTTGCTTTTAAGTCACTTTCTCATTGAGTCCCTGGTCTCTGAGGCAGCAGATGGAAAATAGCAACAAAGTGAAAGAACTTTCTTTTCAACCAGGAGATAGTACTGCCAAGATCTTGATGTTGTTGCATGCAACAGTACAGGAAAAAAAAAGACCAAAGTGCTGAGAACTGAAGATGGATAATGTAAATGTTCTCTTTACAAAGGTTTACTGGCTTTATTTTAAGCAAAACATTACTTCACATCGTGATAAAGCAAAAAGCGTAAATACAGAGCTAAAATCAATCTGTCTGTTCTCATCATAACATGTGTTTCTTAATTTCCTGTAAATACATTTGAACCTTCTGGGGGTACAAGCAATTTGTCTTTGTCGTGTTTTCTGCCGTCTGCTAGTAGGGAATGGAACGCTTTACATAAAGCTGACTCCTGCAGTGTTGCTAATTTTAATGCTAGACCCCCTCAATTTTTCCCACAGAACAAATGAACAGCTTTCTGCCATTGCTTCAAGCTTCGTAAAAGGATTTGATTTAGTTTCTCGGAGTCCCTGCTGTTCCTGGATTGTGCAGCTACCATCACCTGACTGCGTGACTTGCTACAAATGGAGAACACATCTACCCAGTGACAAACTTTGCTGTTTCAGCCAAAGATTTAATGGAACTAAAGAGGTGACGGTCGTGTCTGGAGAATTGGCACATGGATAAGGCCATGTGACAGCAGAGAATTTTGCTGCTGAATCCCACAACAAAACAGGAAAACCATAAGAAGGAAAATCATTGGAAGGAACAATGAGGAAGAATCCCTCCCATTTCAATGTTGCCACTTTTTATGTAATTGCCTCCCAGGTTTTTTTCAATCCCTAACGTCTGGATTGGCTGATCGATGATGGCTAAGAGAGCCACAGGAGCACTGGCACAAGTCTTTTTTTGCCTTTCCTGACCCCAATGAGATGTAAAATACTAATCATCTGCAAAAGAGATCTGTCCAAAAACAAAGCTGGGAATGTGTGAAAGGTCACCCACAAAACTCTGACTTCAAATGCCATTTGAACACAGTCCCCAAGAGCAAGAATTCAAATCAATACACTGACCTAATCAAACGTCAAGCAATGTGCTGAACTAATCTCACTGCACTGTGAAAGAATGGAGCCTTTTCAGCTTGCAGTTACTCGGGGAGTGTCAGAGTGAACTGACCTTGATCTCCGTAAGGGACAGTGGTCAGTGTCTAAATATTCACAGTTAATTGCAAATACAGGGGTGTCACAGCAGCATACTCACCCTGTACTGTTGAGGTAGCTCTGCCCCGTGATACACTCCATCGCCATGAAAGAGGGATTGTACCAGAATGCAGGTAGGCACCTTCCATCAGAGTGACGCTCATATCCATAATCGCTGTCCCAGTGTGAACGAAAGGATGAGAGAAAGAGACAGGGAGAGGAAAAGTTGGAACACTAAAATCAGCATGAAGCAAATGCATTTTTTTTTTAAATCCAGCAACATTATTCACCAAGTCAAAGACAACAAGATGCACTTTGCTCAAGAGGCTCCAAAGAACAATAACTTGCATTTACATAGCACCTTTAACGTACTAAATGCCCCAAGCATTTCACAGCATTACTATCAAAACAAAACTCAACACCAGACCATTCAGGGAGATATTAATGATGATAGTAAAAGGGACACTTTTTTTAAAGCTATTTAAGAGGGAGGCAAAGGTGTCGAGAGGTTAGTGAGAGCTTGGGGAGTAGACATCTGAAAGTACAGCAACTAAGGGAGGAGCAAAGGAAATTGGAACTGTGGCTGAGGTTATAAGGTTGATGCAGGGTGTGGGAGCAGTTACAGTGACAGCGAGGAGAGTTGAGGCCGTGGAGAGATTTGAAAATAAAGATCAGAATTCTAATTCTGTGGTGTGTCCGAAGCACACTGTCTCTATGACAGGATTAGAACATCCCATTTTGGAAGGCGTGAATGATATGTGTACAATCCTGGCACAACACAGTCCCTGCTAGTATCTACACTGAGGACTGGCCTTTCAGAGATTTCGGGAATGATACGACACAGGAGGACTACTGCAGGAGGTCATGAAGATTTGGGAAGGTACATTATTAGTATTGGACTATTTTCATTCCAGTGCATCAGCTGTGATCCGTTTAAGCAAGACTTTTGTTTTAATTCATTCATAGGATGTGGGGGTTGCTGGCTAGGCCAGCATTTATTGCCCATCCCTAATTGCCCAGAGGGCAGGTAAGAGTCAACTACATCGCTGTGGGTCTGGAGTCACGTGTAGGCCAGACCAGGTAAGGATGGTAAGGACATTAGTGAACCAGATGGGGTTTTCCGACAATTGACAATGGATTTATGGTCATCAGACTCTTAGTCCAGACTTTTATTGAATTTAAATAACACTTTTAATCCATAACAGGATTTGAACCGGACTCCCCGGAGTTTTACCTGGGTCTTGGATTAACAGCCCACTGATAATACCACAAGCCCATCACCTTTCTTTCGGATAAATCAAAAACTGAAATTGCTGGAAAAACTCAGCAGGTCTGGCAGCATCTGTGGATGGAAAACAAAGTCAACATTTCAACTCAAGTTCTGATGAAGAGTTACTGGGCTCAAAACATTCATGCTATTTCGCTTTTCTTAGGTGCAGCTAGACTTGCAACGCTAACCACCTTACCATACATCAAAGAAGTTTTGGAAATGACAGCCAGATTACTAAGACCCCTCGGAATCCTAGTAGCACACAAACCCACCAACACTCTCAAACGAAAACTAACAAACTTAAAAGACCCAGTAAAACCCATGGACAAAACCAACGTCATCTACAAAATTCCATGCAAGGACTGCCACAAACACTACGTAGGACAAACAGGAAGAAAGTTAGCCACCAGGATATACGAACACCAGCTCACCACAAAAAGTCACAACCCTCTCTCCCTCGTAACCCTACACACGGAGGAAAAAAAACACCATTTCGACTGGGACAACACCTCTATCCTGGGACAGGCTAAGCAAAGACATGCCAGAGAATTCCTAGAGGCCTGGAACTCCAACCACAACGCCATAAACAATCACATAGATCTAGATGCCATCTATCAACCCCTCAGAAAACGAATAGGAAATGACATCACCACAAACCCCAGGAACCCCATCCAGGAGAAAGATATAAATAGAAAGCAGGAGACAACAGCTTCTCTTCACTTGGAGGTCGCCACTGATGATGGTTACCTAGCCAGGTAATGAAACATCTGGATATCAAACCTACAGCTCAGCGAGCAAACCTACACTCCATTGTATCAGTCATTCACGTCAAAAATGTGCAATGCCATCTGCTCAATTTTCTCAAGAGCAGGCATAACTTTCTTTTGCAGAACACATTGATTAATCAATGCTACATTCAATAACCAACAAAAGGCATTCTTTAATGAAGTGAATAGGTATCCTCAAATTCACAGAGCTCAAAACTATGGAAGGGAGCTGGCTTAGAGTTTGACTGGAAAATATAAGACTTCATGAGAGGGAGGAAGAATGTGTAAAAGAGGATAACAGCTAGAGAAGCACCAAACTCCCGAATAATTATAACACCTCTGATAGTTGCTCCATGATTTTCTGAACACTGATCCCTGCAATGTTTTTTGACATCGTATGAATTTGTAAGCAACTGCTTAGCAGAACTATCATGAAGATGTGCATTATCAAATGGTGATTTCAAATCCAAGGTCTGGAAACTTGAACTTTTAAGAACAACTTTTAAAATAATTGACTAAAGAAGATGATTGGAGAATGCTGAAGGGGCAACTAAATGCTGGCTCAGTGGTTAGCCCTGCTACCTCACAGCACCAGGGACCAGGGTTCAATTGCTGCCTCAGGCAACTCTCTGTGTGGAGTTTGCACAGTCTCCCCGTGTCTGCATGGGTTTCCTCCGGGTGCTCCGGTTTCCTCCCACAGTCCAAAAATGTGCAGTTTAGGGTGGATTGGCTGTGGTAAAATGTAGGGTTATGTGGATAGGGTGGGACAGTCTTTGGAGGGCTGGTACAGATGTGATGGGCCAAGTGTCTGTCTACACTGCAGGGCGTTTATGATTTAAACCTAGTTTACAGCTGCCCGTGAGGCTGTTTTGCTCCCACAAACCTGCTTTAACTGAAGGAATATGAAGGGTGTGTTTGCTCAATTGTAGCTGGGTAAAAACAAATTAGCAGTTTCACTAGAAGAGATTCTTGTATCAAACAAGAAATAGTTTACTACATGGTAGCAACTAGTTTGAGGTTACACTGGCATGACGGACATGTGTCTTAAAGGTATATTTTCACACTGACTGTGAGACACAACAGTTCCAGGTTATGGTGAAGTGATAGATATCGTTAAAGAGACTATGAGCTTGATCTCCTCCGAGATCCTGATCCATTCTCCCTGGTGACATCGTCATCGTAGGTACTGCTTTTCCTCCTTTTCCAACCCTTACACAGCGATACACTGAAACAACAGTATGAAGACAGTTATCCCCAGTTACATTATGGCGCAGCACACATTCCACATCAGCCTGTGGTTTTGCAGAGACCCCACCAGAGAAATCAACCCCTGAGGAATATGGAAGATTCCTCTTTGTGTAATTAACAAGATTTCAAGATGAACAGCCAAGCTTCAGCTGCTGGGAAATAGGACATTAACTTGACTTAAGTGATGAGCTAATAGCTAATCAGACATGAACTAATCAAGCTACTGTTTGGAATGTACAAACAACAGCCTCATTTGGATCTCTGCAGTGATCATCTTCATGATAATGACATGATGCATATTTTAGCTCCCAGAATGTACGAATGAAATGTAACTCCTATAGTACAGCAGAATTCAATGAACATTTATTATAGCTCCTGTAAGCTACATATATTCAGTGCCACCACAGACACTTGCATGTCTAGGCTTAAACTAAACAATTTGATGGACTGCCATACCCTTCCCTCAGCATGCCATGCTGCAAGAGGACTCAGTAAGATGGAGACTGCAACTTCTATATAATTAGATCACATCTCACAATATGGTACCATGAGTAAATCTCTTGAAAAGTATATTTCGTATCTGCTGTGAGATTCCCTTCTGTGACAGTAGAGAGAGAAGTCATATGACTAGACAATAAAAATGGAAAGTGCTGGAGAAACTCTGCAGTCTGATAGTATCTGTGGAAAGAGGAACAGGGTTAACATTTCGAGTCCAGTAAAAGTCCTACTGGATGAAACTCAATTTCTCTCCCCACGGGTGCGACCAACCTCCTAACATTCCCAATAGCTTTCTGTTTTTATTTCAGATTATCAGCATCCACAGTATTTTGCTTTTATATGACCAGACAAGCTTTTAGTGTGTTCTGAAGCATGTTCTTGCTGAAGAACTGAAATAACTAGGCTCAGAGTGGAGAAAACAACTCCTACCTCTAATCTGAATGCTAATCCAGCTCCCATCGGTCCTGCCCACAAAGTGGTGCTCTCTCACCCAGATTTGATTGTGTCTTCACTGCCACAGCAGACAGAGATCTTTTAAACAAAGACTTCATTTTCACAAGAGTGGTTTCAGACAGGAGGAGGATTTCAGTTTCAGCTTTGAACCTCTCTCAGCCGAAAGCAAAAACTCTTGGGATCTACAGTCAGACCAGACAGCAAGCTGCAATCAGTCTACCTCATCTTAACCTTTTTATTGAAGATTAATGTAGCTAAACAAATCCAGCTATATGCTGTTTCTTTTGTGTTTTTTGACTGTCTATGCACAACTATATATTTGAACCTATAGCTTCTAGTATTTGACATTTCCACCCTGGGAAAAACTCTCCGACTGTCCATCCTATTCATGCCCCTCGTTATTTTATACACTTCTGTCAGGTCATCCCCTCAGCCTTGAATCCAAGTTTGTCTAACCTCTCCTTGCAGTTAATGCAATCCAATCCAAGCAACATCCTGGAAAACCACTTCTGCACCCTCCCCAAAGCCTCCACATTCTTCTGATTGTGTGGTATACCATCGGGGCATGGAGAGAAACCCTCCAGGAATCTCATCAGAGTTGATAAATTAGCTAATTTCTGGTAAAAGGTCAGTGTCAGGCCTCTACATTGCTCTTTCAGTAACATTCCCACATTACTGAAGGGAACAGAACTCAGATATTGCTCAAAAGAGTCATGTTGCTGAGGCCCTTTGTCTTACACACATCAGGACAAATGCAAGAATACCACATTTCAAATGATCTGAAAATGTCATACTCAACAAGGGAAGGACTGCTTGACAAGTTGACTGCTAGCTACCTTTCCCCAGCCCCACTCCTTCCCCTTTATCTCTCAGCTCCCTTGGGCAAGCCCCATTCCTGATGAAGGGCTTATGCCCAAAACTTCGACTCTCCTGCTCCTCAGATGCTGCCTGACCTGCTGTGCTTTTCCAGCACCACACTCTCAACTTTAACTCTCTAGCATCTGCAGTCCTCACTGTCTCTGAGTTGATTATAACCTTACTGTGAAGCCTCTTCCAAGGATGCCCACCTTGAAGAAGTTCTCCTCCTCCCTCTCCAAGCATCTCAATGAGTCTCTCTATCTCACTGCAGCCCATCCTCCCCCAGGTCATCTTCTCTGCCCCGAAGCTCTTCAGCTCCACCCCCCTCTCTGACCTAACACCTTCATTGACCTATCGCATTCCCAGCTATCTCCCCCAGCCTTACCCCCCCCTCCCCTTTATCTCTCTGCCCCCTTGGGCCACCCACCCACCCCTACATTCCTGATGAAGAGCTTACTCTTGAAACATCAAGTGTCCTGCTCCTCAGATGCTGCCTGACCGGCTATGCTTGAAGTTGACTCTGGTTGGTTGAGGTGTTCCCATGGGGAAGACAATGAGAAACGATAGGTTCCCCACTCTCTTGGGTAATAGAAGGTGTCACACACCTGAACATTTACCTTCCTTTCCAGAGAATGGGTTGCTGTGAACAAATCTATGATGTTTCTAGCAAACGTAAATGAGCACCCTTATAGAATTTAAGAAGCATTTGGATGTACAGGGACTGTAGTAACATGGATTTGGACTAAGAGATTGAATGTGGGGTTAGATTTGATAGCTCCTTGTTGGCTGGTGTGGACCGAATCCATGTTGTACATTCGATGCTTTAACTGATATCCATGAAGATTAGTTTAGATTCCATACAGTGTGGAAACAGGCCATTCGGCCCAACAAGTCCACACTGACCCTCCAAAGGGTAAATCACCCAGACCCATTTCCCTACCCTATATTTACCCTGGACTAATGCACCTAACATTATGGGCTGTTTAGCATCGCCAATTCACCTAACCTGCACATCTTAGGACTGTGGGAGGAAACCCACACAGACACAGGGAGAATGTGCAAACCCCACACTGACAGTCACCTGAGGGTGGAATTGAATCGGGGTCCCTGGTGCTAACCACTGAGCCTGAGTTAGTGGAATAAACATAACATTTTTTAACGCGTTGCCCTGACGATGAATGAATAACAGGTGTTGAATATTAATATTTGCCGCAACATTTTGATCAATGAGGACTTGTAGCATCCCTATCAGTTAATAATGCAAAGGAAATAATGTTAGTCAAATGGAAACATCTGGTAGAGATTGCATTGCCACTAGACCCTTACGGAATAACTGTGATGGTTTGCTAAACAATTCAGTGACAAGTTTGAACGCCCCAGCTGTACAGTATTTACTACTCACTTTCTCTCATACAGCATTTACTAGTTTGGTAATACTTATATTTTGAACAATGGCTTTCTTCTGTATTGGAAAAGTTAGGTACTGCTGGGCAATGGTGAATTGAAATTGTACACAGGAGTGTGGAGATCATGGTAGTCACAAGACTGGAGGAGAATTTGAATCCTAGAGATGTGCAGTTTGTGAATCTGCCAGTAAGGCACAAGGGAGGAAGATATATGGATTGAGCCATTTAACATCTGTACACAGACCAGCTTTAGCTATTTGCTATAATAGAACTGCTCCTGTTTGAGCTGTTTGGATTGATGGAGAAAATCAAACCATAATTTTTCTCTGCAATATAAAAACTGTTGATGAATTGGCTTCATTGTGTATGGCCTGCTTATCCTTCCTGAAGCTTTGCAGTTTGTATTGTCATCATTTTTACAATGAAACCACAAACTGATCCATCCTCCCTGTTGTTTATGCCCCACACATGCCCCAGTCACCCTCATCTCATCTCATCAGCATTTTCTTCTCTTTCCTTTCTTCACCTATTTATCAAACGTGTGCTCAACATACTGTCACGATTCATTGCAACTACTTCTGCGGTGGCTGCTTCCACATTCTAATCCCTCCCTGGGCGAAGAAGTGAATTTTACATTGGTTACTGGATTTATTGTTGGGCTGGGGTGGACAAGGTCAGAAGTCACACAACACCAGGTTATAGTCCAACAGGTTTATTTGAAATCAAAAGCTTTTGGGGCAAGGACTGGAGAACTTGAGCTGAAAGAAAAAAATTGTTCAAGCTTGGATTGTTTCCTTTATATCAAAAGAGGCTGAGGGAAGGTTAATTGAGATGCAGAAAACTATGAAAGGCCTGAACATCGTCAATAGGCAGGAGCCATTGCTCTACTTAGCAGCAAAGTCAATAACCAGAGTGCATAGATTTAAAGTGATAGAGTTATAGGGTCATACAACACAGAAACAGACCTGTCGGTCCGACCAGACCATGCCAACCTTAATCCCAAACCAAACTAGTCCCACCTGCCTGAACTTGACCCCTATCCTTCCAAACATTTCTTATTCATTTACTTATCTAAATGTCTTTTAAACATTATAACTGTATCCTCATCCACCACTTCCTCTGGAAGTTCATTCCAAATATGAGCCACTCTCTATGTAAAGAAATTGCCCCTCATGTCCTTTTTAGATCTTTCTCCTCTAACCTTAAGAATATGTCCCCTAGTCTTGAAATCTCCCACCATAGAGGTTTATAAAATCTTGAAATCTACCCCTCAAGATTTTATAAACCTCTATAATGTCACCCCTTAACCTGCTGCACTCCAGTGAAAAATGCCCCAGTCTATCCAGCCTTTAATTATAATTCAAGTCTTCCATACCTGGCAACATCTGGGTAAGCCTCTTTTGTCCTCTCTCCAGCTTAATGATATCATTCGTATAGCAGGGTGATCAAAACTGGAGACAGTATTCCAGAGGAGACCTCACCGATGTCAGTGACTGACCTTTACATGACGTCCCAACTCCTGTACTCAATGGTCTGAGCAATGAAGACAAGCATGCTAAACACCATCTTAATTACACTGTCTACATGTGACGCAAACTTTAAATCAGCATGTACCTAAACCCTTAGGTCTCTGGTCCACAATACTACCCGAGGCCCTACTTTTCATTGTATAGGTTCTGCCCTATTTTATTTTACAAAATGCAACACCTCGCATTTATCCAAATTAAACGTCTTCTGCCACTCCTCAGTTGATTAACCCAACTGATCAAATCTTATGTAACCTTCTTCACTCTCCACTATATCACCAACTTTGGTGTCATTCACAACTTGCTAACCATGCCTTCCATATTGTCATCAAAGTCATTTATATAAACAACGAACAAGAGTGGGCCCAACACAAATTCCTGTGGCAACAAACAGCTACTGCACTGTGGGTCTGGGCTCAGGAAAGTTCAAGCTTACCAGCACCTCTCAAAGTGAATTACTTTGAAACTGAAGCACTATTTTTGCCTGCAATGGGCTTTGTTTGTAAGTGCTGGCTACACAGATGATGTCTGGTGGTGGTCAGTAGTTGAAAAAGGCTAAAATGTTGCAAAAAAAGAAGTCATGGTGATTTTGTTGATGAGAAAGTTGCTCAGTTGTGTGTGATTGCATTTCTGGGTATAAAAAAAATGGATTTATGAAGGAGAATCATTGGCGCTCACGTGGTAGAGTCCCTGTCTCTGAGCCAGGCGACCTACATTTATGTCTGACTTTCTCTCGAGGTGTGAAATAACTTCCTGAACAGGGCAATCAGGAAAATATCCAAAGGGGAGTTGTGTTTAACAAACTTAATGGATTTTACTTGAGGATGTTACTTGTAGTTCAGATAAAGAGATCAGTTCATGCGGTGTACTTAGATTTTGAGAAAGATTTCCATAAGGTCTCACACAAAATCTTAGAAGTCAGAATGCACCAGGTTCTCATCCAACATGTTTATTTGAAATCACAAGCTTTCGGAGCGCTGCCCCTTTGTTGGGTGAAGTCACAACAGGTACACTAAGCAATTAGAAAGTGGAATGGCACGAAGAAAATAATTTCAAGGGGCTTTGAGTATAGAAGGATTGCTGCAGGTATATGGAGCCTTGGTGGGACATGACCTGGGGGTGTGTGAACAGTTTGATCGCTTTATTTAAAAATGTACTTGCTAGAGAGAGTGTGTAACACAGGTTCACCAGAATAATCCCTGAGATGGCAGGATTGTCTTATGAGGAGAAACTGAGGAAATTGGGTTTGTCTTCTAGATGCAAAGAATGAGAATTAATTTCATTATAACTTATACATTACTTAGAAGGTGTGACAGGGCAGATATCGATAGGATGTATTCCAGCTGGTGACTCCAGAACCAGGGGACTTAATCCCAGGATATAGAGTAGGCCAAGCTGCAATGCAAAGGAATTTCTTCACTCAGAGGATAGTGAAGGTTTGGAGTTCTCTGTCCCAGAGGCTGTGGAAGTTGAGAATCTTCAAGGATGAAATCGATAGGTTTCTGGAGGCTAATGACATTAAGGGTACCTTAATAGAAATGTGGCACTGACTTAGCCATGATCTAGAAAGTCAGTTCAGGATTGATGGGCTGAATGGCCTATGCTGTTCCGACATTCTATAATCTGAATTGGAAACTTTAGCAATGATTAAATTTAAAATAATGAACCTGGTAGTTCCTCTCTGAACCTATCTGTTTCTCTACCTCTATGTCTCTTTCTCTAAAGTTCTCCTTAAAATGTATTTCTTCCATCAAATGTTTGGGCACTTGACCTAATGTTCACGAGTTTCTCAGTTTCAAACGTGGACTGATGATACCCCTGTGGAGCCAATTGGAATGTATTTTCCAGTTTTAAAAGTAATTTATGTAAATGCATATTGTTTTTGTTGAAATTAACCCACAAGGTATGAATAATAAATG
Organism: Chiloscyllium plagiosum; assembly: GCF_037043375.1. Classification (NCBI taxonomy): domain Eukaryota; kingdom Metazoa; phylum Chordata; class Chondrichthyes; order Orectolobiformes; family Hemiscylliidae; genus Chiloscyllium; species Chiloscyllium plagiosum. Next base: position 4,536,048 of record NW_028270160.1, read on the forward strand.
CATTTACTTTTTAAAAAATGCTTCTTCCCATGACTTCAGTAAGTGTCTTTGAATCAAATATAACCTATTGCTGATAATTCAGAAAACAATTTTCACAAATTTAAGGAATTATCCAATGATATGAAGTAAGCAATAGAAGTAACACTTCAACTGAACAGTTTGAATATTTGAATTAAGATTCCCTTTTTGACAAATGGCTTCACTGTAAAATACATAGATCCTCAGATAATGACTTGATGTTTGCTGTGTATGAGAAGCTTACAAGGTGCATTCTGCAATGGTAACTAATGATTAAAGATTTCTTTGATTAATTCATACTTGTGACACTGGCATTGTTGCCTAGACCAGCATCCATTTCGAATTGTCCAGAAGGCAATTAATATTTAACCATTTTTCTGTGGGTCTGGAGTCACCAGCAAGTCTGATCAAGTAAAGACATTTCTTAAAGCATCAGACTCATTAGAAACAGAAACAGGAGTAGGCCATTCAGCCCCTCCAGCCTGCTCCGCCATTCAATAGGATCGTGGTTGATCCTATATTCCTCATGTCCAGGGGTATGGGCCAAATGGTGGCAGATGGAACTCAATTAATTCAGGATATCTGGTTGGCATGAACAGGTTGGTCCAAAGGGTCTGTTTCCATGCTGTATATCTCTCTGACTCTATGACTTTCATACCCTTTCCCCATAACGCTTGATTCCCTTACTTATCAAGAATCTACCAGCCTTAAATATATACAAAGATAAAGGACTTTAGAGAACCAGATGTGTTCTTCCAACAATCACTTCATGGTCATCATCAGCCTGTTCTTTCCATGATTTTATTGAATCTGCCATGGCGAGATTCGAACACTGGTTCCCAGGACATTACCGGGGTACCTGGATTACTGGCTCCAGTGACAATATCACCATGTCCACTGCACAATTTGCTATACATCATGGAGACCAAGCATTCATGAGGTACCCACCCTGCCAGTCCCTTCTCTGTGATCAAGGGTAAACCTGAGCTCTGACAGAGATCTACCATGATCCGATTGAACGGCAGAACATGCTCAAGGTTAAAGGTCACTTCCTCCTTCCCTCTGCTACCTTAACAAAATACAGAGCAAGGTTGAAGGACATTATCCCCCAGCCCATGCATATCCTTCTGTCTCTGAAGATCCGTAGTTAATCTTCGATAGGATGTTGGAATGAACCTCGAGGGAGTTCAGGGAGGTGGGGGTTGGAATGAGGGAGAGACAGAGAATGATAATTTGAGAATGGGAAACACTCATCAGAACAAAGTGAGAATGAAATAGCAGGGCAGTGATCTCTTTGACTTGCTATGCGTTATGTTTGAAGCTGATAGATCAGTTAGACGTTATCAGTGCTTTCAAGTCGAATTTAATACCTACTTTAGCTTCACCGACTTTTTTTGACATGGGATCATTATTGCCTACGTAGAGTCATAAAGTATGGGCAGTTCCACAGTTTCACATGGATCCTGTTGTAAGTCTGTTCACAAGTCATAGAGTCATAGAGATGTACAGCACGAAAACAGCTCCTTCAGTCCAACTTGTCCATGCTGACCAGATATCCCGTACACAAGTTGGAACACAACGCAGGACAATATAAAGGAGCTGTTCACATATTGGATCCTTAAACTGACACAATGGGATGACATTCATAAGTAAACAAATTCTATGTTAGATGTTGGTAAATCACGGGCCCCTGGTATTTTATTTATTTCTGACCAATACAGCATTGATGGCAATTTATATGTATGCAACAATAGTTTCAAAATATCTCTGCAATACTGTCTGCAGACTTGCTTAAACTGACTCTGCTTCGAGAACCTTCTATGGTGGCTGTTTACTTTAGTTCAAAGTGTATACACAAACTTAACCAATCAAGGACAGATACCAGACTCACAGAAATACAGAACAATTAAATCACTGAATATTACAATAATCTCTCATGTTCTAACTTTCCCTTAAGTCTCCCAGTACTAGACAGATCTATCTTTTTTGTAATGTTTCAAATGTCTCTACTGTTTCCAGGGATTGGTTGTGAGGATTTGATCCATCACTCAATAATCCAGTCACTGGCACTTTCTGCTCTGTCTTTCTTTAGCTTATACTTTTAAATATTTTTCTTCTCTGCCTCATCCTTTTTTTCTCTTATTAATGTGCCTGTTTGGGGAAGGCAATGAATGATTTAAGATAATTGGCAAAAGAACAGGATGGGAAACGAGGAGTTGTTTAGTACAGTCGGGGTTGATGTGTTTGGAAATTCACTGCATGAGAAGCTAATTGAATTGTAACTTTCAGAAGGGAATAGGTATAAACATAAAAACGAGGAAAGTACAGAGCAACAGGGAAAGATCAGACCAGTGAGACTAATTGGATAGTTCTTACTAACAGCCAGCACTCGCATGAGGGCTAATTAGCTTGTCCAACCCAAAACATTTACCGTTTTTACAGCCCAGACCAAACTCCCTCAAAATATGTTGAGAAAATAGCCGAGGGATTAGCTTTGCCTTGTTTTAAAGGTAAGTGCTAGCTCCGGACACAATTGGTCAAGCTAACAGATTTGAAGCAAAACACACTTTATGAATACATGATACTTAAAATACAACAAAAGAAAGAAAAATTGAAATAACTCTTGGAAGAATTTGCAGAATAATACATTATATGACTACTTAACAGGAACTGTTCCAATACAACAACTTCCCACAAACATACCATGGCAAAAGGGGAAAGTGAGGACTGCAGATGCTGGAGACCAGAGTGCTCCGAGGAGCAGGAGAATCAATGTTCCGGGAATGAATGATGAAGGGCTTATGCCCGAAACATTGATTCTCCTGCTCCTCGGTTGCTGCCTGACCTGCTGTGCTTTTCCAGCACCACACTCTTGACCCGTGGCAAAAGGCAAGATTAGTAAAAATAAATTGTCTCACAAGCAACCCATCAGTCCAGGAAGAAAAACATCAAAGGGAAACTCTGAGAGAAAAAGAATAGCGAGGAGACATGCACTATAGCAGGGGTGATGTACTAACAGGGAGAGATGTAGAGTCATAGAGTCATAGAGATGTACAGCATGGAAAAGACCCTTCGGTCCAACCTGTCCATGCCGACCAGATATCCCAACCCAATCTTGTCCCACCTGCCAGTACCCGGCCCATATCCCTCCAAACCCTTCCTATTCATATACCCATCCAAATGCCTCTTAAATGTTGTAATTGTACCAGCCTCCACCACATTCTCTGGCAGCTCATTCCATACACGCACCACCCTCTGCGTGAAAAAGTTACCCTGTAAGTCTCTTTTATATCTTTCCCTTCTCACCCTAAACCTATACCCTCTAGTTCTGGACTGCCCGGCCCCAGAGAAAAGACTTTGTGTATTTATCTTATCCATGCCCCTCATAATTTTGTAAATCTCTATAAGGTCATTCCTCAGTCTCTGACGCTCCAGGGAAAACAGCTCCAGCCTATTCAGCCTCTCCCTATAGCTCAAACCCTCCAACCCTGGCAACATCCTTGTAAATCTTTTCTGAACCCTTTCAAGTTTCACAACATCTTTCCGATAGGAAGGATATCAGAATTGCATGCAATATTCCAACAGTGGCCGAACCAATGTCCTGTACAGCCGCAACATGACCTCCCAACTCCTGTACTCAATGCTGTGACCAATAAAGGAAAGCATACCAAACGCCTTCTTCACTATCCTATCTACCTGCAACTCCACTTTCAAGGAGCTATGAACCTGCACTCCAAGGTCTCTTTGTTCAGCAACACTCCCTAGGACCTTACCATTAAGTGTATAAGTCCTCCTAAAATTTGCTTTCCCAAAATGCAGCACCTCGCATTTATCTGAATTAAACTCCATCTGCCACTTCTCAGCCCATTGGCCCATCTGGTCCAGATCCTGTTGTAATCTGAGGTAACCCTCTTCGCTGTCCACTGCACCTCCAATTTTGGTATCATCTGCAAACTTACTAACTGTACCTCTTATGCTCGCATCCAAATCATTTATGTAAATGACAAAATGTAGAGGACCCAGCACCGATCCTTGTGGCACTCCACTGCTCACAGGCCTCCAGTCTGAAAAACAACCCTCCACACCACCCTCTGTTTCTACCTTTGAGCCAGTTTTGTATCCAAATGGCTAGTTCTCCCTGTATTCCATGAGATCTAACCTTGCTCATCAGTCTCCCATGGGGAACCTTGTCGAACGCCTTATTGAACTGTAACAGGGAGTGATGTACTGTAACAGGAAGAGTTGTACTGTAACAGGGAGAGATGTACTGTAGCGGGGAGAGATGTACTGTAACAGAGAAAGATATACTATAGCAGGGAGAGATGTACTGTAACAGAGAGAGATGTACTCTAACAGGGAGAGGTGTATTATAGCAGGGAGAGACGTACTATAGCAGGGAGAGATGTACTGTAACAGGGAGAGGTGTATTATAGCAGGGAGAGATGTACTGTAACAGGGAGAGATGTACTCCAGCAGGGAGAGATGTAGTATAGCAAGGAGCGATGTACTATAGCAGGAGAGATGTACTGTAGTGGGAAGAGGTGTACTGTAGCAGGGAGAGGTGTACTATAGCAGGGAGACATGTACTGTAGCAGGGAGACATGTACTGTAGCAGGGAGAGATGTCCTGTAACAGAGAAAGTTGTACTGTAACAGGGAGAGATGTAGTGGGCAGAGGTATACTGTCGCAGGGAGAGATGTACTATAACAAGGAGAGATGTACTGTAGCGAGGAGAGATGTACTATAGCAGGGAGAGATGTACTGTAGCAGGGACAGATGTCCTGTAACAGAGAAAGTTCTACTGTAACAGGGAGAGATGTACTGTAGCAGGGAGCGATGTACTATAGCAGGGAGAGATGTACTGTAACAAGGAGAGATGTACTGTAGCTGGGAGAAATGTACTATAGCAGGGAGAGATGTCCTGTGACAGAGAAAGTTGTACTGTAACAGGGAGAGATGTATTGTAGTGGGCAGAGGTGTACTGTAGCAGGGAGAGATGTACTGTAGCGAAGAGAGACGTACTACAGCAGGAAGAGATGTACTGTAACAGAGAAAGATGTACTGTAGTGGGGAGAGATGTACTACAGCAGGAAGAGATGTACAGAAACAGGAAGAGGTGTACTGTAGCAGGGACAGATGTACTGCAACAGGGAGAGATGTACTGTAACAGGGAGACATGTATTATAGCAGGGAGAGATGTACTGTAACAGGGAGAGATGTACTGTAACAGGGAGAGATGTACTATAGCAGGGAGAGATGTACTAAAGCAGGGACAGTTGTACTGTAACAGGGAGAGATATACTGTAGCAGGGAGAGATGTCCTTTAACAGAGAGAGTTGTACTGTAACAGGGAGAGAAGTACTGTAGCAGGGAGATGTACTGTAACAGGAACTGACCTACTGTAACAGGGAGAGATGTACTGTAACAGGGAGAGATATACGGTAACAAGGAGAGGTGTACTGTAGCACGGAGAGATGTACTGTAACAGGGAGAGATGTACTATAACAGGGAGAGATGTACTGTAGCGGGGAGAGATGTACTGTAGTGGGGAGAGATGTACTATAGTAGGGAGAGATGTACTGTAACAGGGAGAGATGTACTGTAGCAGGGAGAGGTGTACTGTAGCAGGGAGACATGTACTGTAGCAGGGAGAGGTGTACTGTAGTGGGGAGAGATGTATTGTAGCAGGGAGACATGTACTGTAACAGGGAGGGATGTACTGTAGCAGGGGGAGTGGCACTGTAACAGGGAGAGATGTAGTGTAGCAGGGAGAGATGTACAGTAACAGGGACAGATGTACTGTAACAGGGAGAAATGTACTGTAGCCGGGAGAGATGTACTGTGAAAGGGAGAGGTGTACTATAGCAGGGAGATACATAATATAGCTGGGAGAGATGTACCATCGTGAGGGTAGATGTAGTGCAACAGAATGAAAAGTGTTGCAGCTTCCACCTGGTTTCATATATCGCAGCATCTATGACTACTGTTGAAAAACTAACATTAAAGAATCCTGGTACTGTGGGAGCTTGACTTGACTTGCTCAGGCTGCTTCTATTGTTATTATGGTTAAAAACCCCAAAGCCTCCCAGCTGATTGCTTTATTGACCTTGAAATGACAGCTCTGCTCTCTTTCGGACACAATTTAAAGGGATATACCTGAGCTTTGAGTTCACTTCACTGCAGTTTTCTCTGGGATGGTCAGATTGTGCACATGTCAAGCAAGTCAAGGATCAAACTGTGCCTGGATCCCTGTGACATCAGTGGACATTGACTTTTAAATATTTACGGGAGCTCTCTGTGTTGGTGGTGAGGGATGGACATGCCCCAAAATCTAAAAATAGCAGCTTCAAGCACAAACACAGAGGGAGCAAACGGACCAGAATATCACTCTTCAAGTAAGCATCACTGCTCCTGTTCCCTGTTACTCCTGCTAACTGCTACCTCGCAGGTGATTTATCATTTCCTGGATTGCTTTAATATATTAGATTTATTTAGCATATTGTCACTTGTATCTAGATACAGTGAAAAGTGGATAATGTTGCCATATTTGGGTGCTGCACTAGATTACAGAATAAATTCCAGAATATTACTTAACGGCCTGGACAGAGTGGATGTTGGGAAGTTGCGTCCATTGGGAGGAGAGACTAGGACCCAAGGGCACAGCCTCAGAGTAAAGGGAAGACCTTTTAGAACAGAGGTAAGGAGATGCTCCTACAGCCAGAGAGTGGGGAATCTATGGAATTCATTGCCACAGAAGGCAGTGGAGGCCAGGTAATGACTCTATTTAAAACAGGGATAGAACGTTCTTTATTGTTAAAGGGATCAGAGGTTATGGGGCCATATCTGAATGGCAGAGCAGACTTGATGGGCCAAATGGCCTAATTACTGCTTATGGTCCAAATTGTATAAGTGGTAAAATACTGAATACATTAATATTAAATTGATATTACTAAAACTGAAACCTCTTCAAAAATTCATCCGTCCCTTTCTGTTGCCTTCACCCTCTCTGTTCCTCCAGTCAGTCCCGGGTGCCCTGGCTATGTGCCCCTTTCCTGTCGCTACCGTGCCCACCACCTCCGAGCTGGAGGTGATCACATGGCGCAGGCCCCACACCTCCCCCTGACACTGGACATTGACCGATGGGGTTTTGCCTCTGCGTTGATCAACAGGCTCCTGGCTCTGAGTCGATGGACAGGTTCCAATGCTGCTACCCGAGATAGAGCTACACGGGGCCCCAGAACCCCAGGAGCAGGTCCCAGGGCAACCAAAAGAAGCAAACGCTCCTGAGCTACTGAGCTGGAAAGACAACGATGAAGTCTTGTGGATGTAGCAGAACCTGTCTCATGAGCCATGAGCGGCTGAGAATCATGTTCAAAAGCTGAACACTGCTGACTCCACTGTCACCACCTGCTACCTGTTCATTCTCACCTGTTCAATTCCAGTGTTGCTGTGAGAGAACTAAGTGACCTTTTGGGGGTGTTCTGATTATGTTCCTGTGTCTGAACTGTTATGTTTGGCTTTTCAAACGTCAATGGTCCTCCTCATTTGTTCAGATACTTCGTTACATTTCAGATTTTTGGCACTTATGGTTGTGTCTCTTGTGGTTTTTATTGTGGAGCGAGTTGACAGTTTAGTGAGAATGCATTTTGTTGTAAAATACTTGATGCACTGATCTTCAGCTGCTTACCTCTGGTTCCATAAGGAAGGTAACTTTGTTGTGACATCTCCCCTCTAACTGGGTCGGGCTGCCCAGAGGTAAACTTTGAAGGACTCTCAAGGGGAGAGAGGCTGTTAGGAGTTTGCTATAATACAGGCATTCCAGTTTTAACCATCTGAGGTTACACTAAATCCAACAAAGGGTTTAAAAGGCTATTTAGAGAGCTCAATGATATTAAATGGCTTTAATGAGATCTAACAGCAATTTAGCTAATTTCCAACTTGCAGTGGAAGCTAATAAACATGGACGTGACAGCAGTGTTCAATTTCAATTGGAAAATTGAAGTCATGATTTGGAGATGCCGGTGTTGGACTGGGGTGTACAGAGTTACAAATCACACAACACCAGGTTATAGTCCAACCGGTTTAATTGGAAGCACTAGCTTTCGGAGCGACGCTCCTTCATCAGGTGGTTGTGGAGGACACAATTGTAAGGCACAGAATTTATAGCAAACGTTTGCAGTGTGATGTAACTGAAATTATACATTGAAAAATACCTTGATTGTTTGTTAAGTCTCTCATCTGTTATAATCACCATGTTAGTTTCACTTCTTTCATATGTAAATCACAGAACTTTTTTAAAAGTTATATTCTCAGGTTAACTGTAGCAATTGGTGTCAGTCCAGATAAGATGTTGAGATGTTGAAGGTGTTAGCCCCCTGTGTTCTCTGTCTGTGCCATAATGTTTAGACTGATTCTAATCTAAAAGGTGAGTTAACAGAGTCTTACATGGAGTCATACAGTTTTTCAGCAAAGTACTATGTAACTCTGCAATTACAAATTCACCCCACAAATGTATATGTGTATGTGTGCATGTGTATGCGTGTGCATCTGGAGTGGGGGTTTGTGAATGTCTGTGAAAGAGAGTGTATGTGTGTGTGTGATTGTGAGTGTGCATGAGTGTAAAGTGGTCTAAGTCTGTGAAGGGGTGCATGTGTGAGTGTGGGTGTCTGTAGGAGTGTGTGTGTGTGTCTGTGTCTGGAGTGGGAGGTTGTAAGTGTCTGTGTGAGAGTGTACGTGTGTGAGTGTAAAGTGGTCTAAGTCTGTGAGAGGATGCATGTGTGGACTATAACCTGGTGTTGTGTGATTTGTAACTTTGGAAAATTGAAGGAACAATTAACTGAAAGGACAATAAATAGTTGGTATCCTCAAACACTTATAAAGTTGCAGAAGACTTTTATACAGGTATTTGGAAAACAGAAAATGTGAAATCCGTGAAAATTTATGAGACTTTAACAGAGTCATGGTAGAATACAAGGCATATAAACACACAGATACACACAGAGGGAGAAATGTGGAAACTATCAACAGGAATGGAAGAACAACATTCCTCTGTGGATAAATTAGTATCAAATACTGAAACTATCTGGTATTGTCTTGAGAAAATAATAATAGACAGTGAACAGAGGTTATTTTGACACACATATTGGCTGCATTTCTTGTTACTTTAAAAAAATCCTTGAGATTCTTACCAACACTAAATAGATAATCACATAAAAGGTTTGTGTTTTACTTTGGAGCTGAGCAAGGAAATATTCCCTGGTATCCTGGTATCCTCCACCAACATTGTGGAGAGGGATTATCAAGGTTTCCTAGGATGATCCCTGGGATGGAAGGATTGTCTTATGAGCAAAGGTTCAACAGGTTGAGATTCTACTCACTGGAATTTCGAAGATTGAGAGGTGATCTCACAGAAACGAATTAGCTACTTAAGGGTTTGACAGGGTCAATGTTGAGAGGATGCTGCACGTCATGGGAGAGTCTAGCACCAGAGGGGACAGTCTCAGGATGAAGGGGCGCCAATTTCAGACTGAGATAAGGAGGAATTTCTTCTCTCAGAGGGTTGTGAGTGTTTGGAACTCCTCGCTACAGAAAGCTGTGGGGGCAGAGTCTTTGATCCTTCGGGGAATCAAGAGATTTGGTCGTGAGGAATGTCTAATCAAGTGGATCGTCTTGAATAGCGGAGCAGAATTGAGGGGCTGAAGGCTCTGTTCCTGGTCCTATTTCTTATGGTCTTCAGTGTCTGTAAAGTGCTCAGGGGCATTCCTGAAGTTTGTGAAAGGTGTTTTATAAATGCAAGGCTTTCTGTTTTTAATTGTCAGGTTTCTGAGACAACATTTCTGAGGCAACACGTTCAAAACAAAAGCATTTGTGACAATTGCTTGTTGAAGTGCTCTTGATACTATTTCTTCACCAGCAGAAAATAATCAGCAATTCTTTAGCCTATCCAAGTAAACATTAAAAATCCTGGAAATGAATGCTCAGTCAGCATTGTCTAGCATAAGCCTACTCCATTGACAGTGAACACCAAGAGATAAAAGAGGGAATGTAATACTCATGGTTAACTCAGTTGTCTGGATGGCTGGTTTGCCTTGGGGTCAATTCCTGGACTGACTGAGGTTACCCCGAAAGACTCTCCTTCACAACCTCTCCCCTCGCCTGAGGCACAGTGACCCTCAGGTTAAACCCCCACCAGTCTTCTGTCTGTAATGAGGCCTCTGTGATCTGCAATGATGGTGGTGACTTTAAAAGTCAGATTTCAAAGCTGAAAAGCTTTCGTGGCCTGTCTTTGCAGAAGCCAGATAGAAATGATTTTCACTGTTGATGAAAATGGGGACAGCAATAGGAGAATGGGACCATTTCATCTGATATGTGGCCCAAGTCATTCAAGGCCTGTGCCTCATTTACACTTTGCCAATGAATGATAAGTGCCAAATGATCAGTGGCTAGTTCTGAGAGGGAGAACTCATGCGTTTCAAAGGCCATTTTCAGCATGGTCTCGAGTGCCCCCCTCCCCAAATTATGCTGCATCCCATCCAAGGGGGAGATGTTAGTCCAGAGTCCCCTCTGCTCTCTCAGTGGACATGGACCCAGAGGGGCACAGCACTCATGTACATGTTTACAAAGTGATACCTAGACCTGGATGGTTCAGTTATGAGGAGAGATTAGATAAATTAGGTCCTTCTTTCTCTCGAATTTAGGAAGTTAAGGGGTGATCTGATCGAAGACTTCAAGATATTAACAAGATATTAACAGAAGTAAATCATTTCCACTGCTTGGAGTATCGGGGGCATAGACTAAGAATTAGGGCCAGACTGTTGAAGAGAGATGTTAGGAAGCACTTCGACACACACAGGGTGGGAAAGGTTTAGAACTCTCTTCCACAAACAGCAGTGGATGCTGGATCAATTGTTAATTTTAAATTTGTGATTTTTTTTTGTAAGCAGAGATATTAAGGGATATGGATTAAAGGTAGGTACATGGAGTTAAGGAACAGATCATCCATGGTGGAACAGGTTTGAGGGGCTGAATGACCTACTCCTGTTCTATGACAAGTGGACAAGCTGTAATCAGAGCCCTTACACATTATAGGAAGCCTGTTCTTACACTGGAGTGAGGCTTCTGTCAGGTTCACCTTTGTTCAGTCTTTCGGCAAACCTGCAGTGAATTGGATCATCATAGAGACTGACAGCACGTAAATCCTCGTGACATTCGGGCTGGTTCTGTTCCATTGTTCATGAAGGTAGGCTGGATTAAAAAATGAACTCTCTTGTCCTGGAACAAAATAACTTGAACCTCATTTACTGCATCTGATACAGTCTCCTCTTCATCAGAGAAACCGAGCGCAAACTGACAGAATGGTTCAGGGAACATCTCTGGTCTGCATGCACCAACCAACCCCACCTTCCCATAGCCGTCCATTTCAACTCCCCCTCCCAACTCTCCCCACGGTGTCAACCAGGTCAGAGTAGAAAGTGCCTAATCCCTGAAGTAAAATAAAAGGGAAGGAAAGTAAGCCACAAAACAATAAGCCAAATACAGAATTAGTCTTGTTCTTTAGAGCTTAGAAAACATTTATCAAATCACAGATGAAACAATTTGTGCTAAATTAATGTACATGACAAATCCAGCACTTTTATTTTATTCTGCGTGAAAACAGAACCAAAAAACCAATAACTCTCCAACTATAAATATCACATCGACTAGTTCAGACAATCTCCGAATGATCTAATTGGGAGCTTATGCTATTAAATTTGTTCTAGAATCATTGTATCTTAGAACCTTACAGTGTAGAAGGAAGCCATTCAGCCCTTGTGCTTTACTGGATCTGACACAGATCAATCCCATTAGTCCCACTGCCCCATTTGCACCTATTTATCCATTTTCTCTTTGAAGATTACTATCAAACCCACTTTACTGCCCTCTCAGTCCGCAAATGGCAGACCATAACAACTCATTTTATTAAAAAAATTCCTTCTGTCCTCTCTGGACCTTTAGTTAATTTTATTAATTCTAATCTACCTGCTTCTTGGACTATTGAACCTTCTATCAATAAGAAGCCTTTCACTTTATTTATTCCGTCAAAACTCCTATTATTCCTAAAAATCTGATAAGAACATGAGAAGGCTGAATCCCAGGCAGGTGTCCCTATGAGCAGGATCTGGATCAGTGATGCTGGAAGAGCACAGCAGTTCAGGCAGCATCCAAGGAGCTTCGAAATCGACGTTTCGGGCAAAAGCCCTTCATCAGGAATAAAGGCAGTGAGCTTGAAGCGTGGAGAGATAAGCTAGAGGAGGGTGGGGGGGGAGAGAGTAGCATAGAGTACAATGGCTGAGTGGGGGAGGGGATGAAGGTGATAGGTCAGGGAGGAGAGGGTGGAGTGGATAGGTGGAAAAGGAGATAGGCAGGTAGGACAAGTCTGGACAAGTCATGGGGACAGGGCTGAGCTGGAAGTTTGAAACTAGGATGAGATGGGGGAAGGGGAAATGAGGAAACTGTTGAAGTCCACATTGATGCCCTGGGGTTGAAGTGTTCTGAGGCGGAAGATGAGGCGTTCTTCCTCCAGGTGTCTGGTGGTGAGGGAGCGGCGGTGAAGGAGGCCCAGGACCTCCATGTCCTCGGCAGAGTGGGAGGGGGAGTTGAAATGTTGGGCCACGGGGCGGTGTGGTTGATTGGTGCTGGTGTCTCGGAGATGTTCCCTAAAGCACTCTGCTAGGAGGTGCCCAGTCTCCCCAGTGTAGAGGAGACTGCATCGGGAGCAGTGGATACAATAAATGACATTAGTGGATGTGCAGGTAAAACTTTGATGGATGTGGAAGGCTCCTTTAGGGCCTTGGATAGAGGTGAGGGAGGAGGTGTGGGTGCAGGTTTTACAGTTCCTGCGGTGGCAGGGGAAAGTGCCAGGATGGGAGGGTGGGTCGTAGGGGGGGTGTGGACCTGACCAGGTAGTCACGGAGGGAACGGTCTTTGTGGCAGGCGGAAAGGGGTGGGGAGGGAAATATATCCCTGGTGGTGGCGTCTTTTTGGAGGTGGCAGAAATGTCGGCGGATGATTTGGTTTATGCGAAGGTTTGTAGGGTGGAAGGTGAGCACCAGGGGCGTTCTGTCCTTGTTACGGTTGGAGGGGTGGGGTCTGAGGGCGGAGGTGCGGGATGTGGACGAGATGCGTCGGAGGGCATCTTTAACCACGTGGGAAGGGAAATTGCAGTCTCTAAAGAAGGAGGCCATCTGGTGTGTTCTGTGGTGGAACTGGTCCTCCTGGGAGCAGATACGGGGGAGGCGGAGGAATTGGGAGTGCTGGCCAGAGTTCACAGCCCTTAAAAGTTACGTCATGCAAATCTATCGATTAAGTTTTAGGGACTGTAAGTTTCCTGATTAGGGATTCCTGTTTGTGCCAGTTAGAGAAGTAACCTTCTGGAGGTCTCTTACAAACTCTCTCTTTGGTTGTCTCTTCAAGTGAGAATGACACTTGTTCATGGGAATTACCAGGCACAGTGAGTCTTTTAAAGTGGAGAGGTTAGTGCATTAAACCTACAATAGAGTTGTGGTTGATAATAAAACACCGTGAAAATACCATTTATGTTTCAGAAGGATTTACAGATTGACAATCAACTGGTTTACTGCGTTATGACACCATCCCCTCCCTCGTTGACCAGCATCTCCTGAGGTGAGACGTGAACCCAGAACCTCTGGCCCAGATGTCACTACTGTATCAGATGACCAACTCACTCTCTTTATAAACTAAAGCATAACTGACCACTCCCATGCTGCCGCTGTGGGGCTAGGATGGGGACTTGATTGGGGGAGCAACTGAAGTGAGCAAAGTAAATTACCTCAAAATCACACAACGCTGAAGAAGGCCATTTGGCCCATCATGAACATACTGGATGGCTCTTCGAAACAGCTACTCAATTAATCTCAGCCCCGTGCTCTCTCCTTGTAGCTCTGTATATTTATTCTTTTAAAGAATTCACTCCTTTTTTTTAATGTTACTAGTGAAGTGGCTTTTCAAGCAGTTCATTCCAGATTAAATGCAATGTACAAAAATCTCCTTGTCTTTAATGTTTTGTAATGAAAGTGCTTTATAATGACAGATTGTGGAATTGTTTGCTACTAGTGTCATCCAGTAAGATACAACTCAAAGGAATTAAAATTCAATTGAGGAAAATAACTGAAAGCACAAAAGCATTTTGAAAGACAAGTTAAAGAGTTCAATGTTAATTCTAAGTCTTTAACGTGAAAGATTCTGCTTGCATTTGGACTGATTTTCAGTGCACCATTTTATATAAATGACACAATGTTGAGAAAGCCATTCAACAGTCCTGAAATACTCAACCCTGACATGTCCTGGCATAAGCTACCCGTCTTATTATATTATATCTGACAACACTCACACAACAAACACCTCATTTGGCTGAACTCCAAACGTTAGCCTCCAGAAAAAAAGTCAGGAGGCCCTGTGAGATTGTTAAAAAACAGCTTTGGCAACATACAGCATGTAAACTGAAAATATGGTGACAGCTGTCACATCAACACTTTAAATGAACTGCTTAGCAAATATTGCACTTATTTCTTTGAACCTGTCGATTGCTACCAGAGTCTAACATCTTGAATTCCTCCGAGATTTATGTAAGAATTCTGAAACTGCTCTTATCCTTGAAAAGAAAGAAAATTGCAGTATGGGCTTAAGTGGCAAAAAGAAAGTTCGATGAATACTGCAGTTTTAATAATCCAAGACTGTGTAGTGCAACTGTGTAGTACTTGTGTTGTACCAACACGAGAGTGCATTGGTACTGTCAGGGATTAGAACCTGCCATATCGATAATGGTGCTGCCATCAAAGAAGGAGAATCTGCAACCAAATGTAATGGACAAAGGAATCGCAAAGTCCGATATGAAAGTACTGTTTGATTGAAAGTTCTTTATATTCTGTGGTGAAAGTTAGGTGAACATTGAGAACTGGGAAAATCATGTTATGCCATTAAGATGAGAAACCAGGTAAGCAGATCATTCCAATTCCCTCATCGGAGTACTGGTTTCAAAGGATGCTATAGATTGGGGTTGGCTAGCTGAGTTTGCAATATCGAGTGACTCCAACCAACATGGGTTCAGTTCCCACACCAGCTGAGGTTATTATGAAGGACTCTCCTTCTCAATCTCTCCCCTCGTCTGGTGACCCTCAGGTTAAACCACCATCTGTCATCTCTCTTTAATGAGACGGTATGGTGACTTTACCTCATTCCTGATGAAGGGCTTCTGCCTGAAACGTTGATTCTCCTGCCCCTCGGGTGCTGCCTGACGTGTTGTGCTTTTCCAGTACCACTCTAATCTTGACTCTGAGCTCCAGCATCTGCAGTCCTCACTTTCTCCCTGGTGACTTTACCTGTTGTACTTGATTCACAGAGGCACAAGCCTGTCTGAGGCATTACCAAACTGGCCGCTGTTTACATGTTGTCCCACCCAGTAATCAGTTCCGCTGAAGTAAATGTGATTGAATAGTGAGTGAGAAGGATAACACACAGGCTCTTTAACACCCACAACTTCATGCTACCAGCCATTACAACTCCAAATTCGCTTTGTGTTAGACGACTGTCTGGGGCCACCAATCCTGCTTGGATGTGCAGTGACTATAACGAGGTCAGCCAGGTGGACCTCACAGAGTATGAGTTCCCCGACTGGGGCAGTTAATGCGGTCCAATCAGGGAGCCCTGGTTGATAGATACAAACAGGAGTGTCAGAGGGAGCTGGATCAGTGTCAAGGACTTTCCACATGGAAATAAAAGATGATTTGGTGACAGGATACCGGTCTGTATGGAGATATTTCTGATGGATTCCTGGAGGCTGGTATCCCACAATCTCCAACTGCCCCATCCAGTCGACACTTTGGCCTCTTCTACCCCAGATAGCCTTAGAAATAATGAAGAAAATGCTTCAATGTCACAGGAATGTTGGAATAACTGTGTGATCTTGCTCCTTTGATGCAGAGAGCCTGAGAACGTACAGTTCAGAAGCAGGACTAAGTCTCTTGGCCTGCCTCCAGCTTCCTCCACCGTTCAATCTGACCCTGGCTGATTGGAGTATTTACCTTCCCGCTGATGACCTTTCAGCCCTTTGCTTATCAAGAATCTATCTACCTCCAGCTAAAAAATATTCCAAGTTTGCTTTAATCCTTTAATTTTCAGATTTTTGAATGCCACATTTTTTTTAACCTCTCAGACACACCGCAGCAACCCTGGAAGCTTGGCAAAGCTAACACTGCTCTTTATTTTACCTGGTCACAGGGGAACCACACCATCCACTGACAGCTGCATCTTCAAAGATGCAAAATGCTGAGATTTTGGCTTTCTATTACATTTTTCAGCAACCAATCTGCTCAAAGGCATCCTTACTGTTACCTTTGATCTCCTCGTATCTTTTAAATTAACTGCTCTCTCTCAGCCTGTTTACTGTTCCTGGTTCTCCTCATCTCCACTCCCCAAGGTCCTCTCATCTCCACTCCCCTGGTTCCCCTCATCTCCACTCCCCTGGTTCCCCTCATCTCCACTCCCCTGGTTCCCCTCATCTCCACTCCCTGGTTCTCCTCATCTCCACTCCCCTGGTTCCCCTCATCTTCACTCCCCTGGTTCCCCTCATCTTCACTCCCCTGGTTCTCCTCATCTCCACTCCCCTGGTTCCCCTCATCTCCACTCCCCTGGTTCCCCTCATCTTCACTCCCCTGGTTCTCCTCATCTCCACTCCCCTGGTTCCCTCATCTCCACTCCCCTGGTTCCTCTCATCTCCACTCCCCTGGTTCCCCTCTTAGATTAGATTGGATTACATTACAGTGTGGAAACAGGCCCTTCAGCCCAGCAAGTCCACACCGACCCGCCGAAGCGCAACCCACCCATACCCCTACATTTACCCCTTACCTAACACTACGGGCAATTTAGCATGGCCAATTCACCTAACCGGCACATCTTTGGACTGTGGGAGGAAACCGGAGCACCCGGAGGGTGCCCACGCAGACACGGGGAGAACGTGTAAACTCCACACAGTCAGTCGCCTGAGGCGGGAATTGAACCCGGGTCTCTGGCGTTGTGAGGCAGCAGTGCTAACCACTGTGCCAGCGTGCCGCCCTCATCTTCACTCCCCTGGTTCCTCTCATCTCTACTCCCCTGGTTCCTCTCATCTTCACTCCCCTGGTTCCTCTCATCTCCACTTCTCTTCATCTTCACACCCCTGGTTCCCCTCATCTTCACTCCCCTGGTTCTCCTCATCTCCACTCCCCTGGTTCTCCTCATCTTCACTCCCCTGTGTCCCCTCATCTCCACTCCCCTGGTTCCCCTCATCTCCAGTCCCCTGGTTCTCCTCATCTCCACTCCCCTGGTTCCCCTCATCTTCACTCCCCTGGTTCTCTTCATCTGCAATCACCTGGTTCCCCTCATCTTCACTCCCCTGATTCCCCTCATCTCCACTCCCCTGGTTCTCCTCATCTCCACTCCCCTGGTTCTCTTCATCTTCAATCCCCTGGTTCCCCTCATCTTCACTCCCCTGGTTCTCTTCATCTCCACTCCCCTGGTTCTCCTCATCTCCACTCCCCTGGATCCCCTCATCTCCACTACCTTGGTTCTCCTCATCTTCACTCCCCTGTGTCCCCTCATCTCCACTCCCCTGGTTCCCCTCATCTCCACTCCCCTGGTTCTCCTCATCTCCACTCCCCTGGTTCCCCTCATCTCCACTCCCTGGTTCTCCTCATCTCCACTCCCCTGGTTCCCCTCATCTCCACTCCCCTGGTTCTCCTCATCTCCACTCCCTGGTTCTCCTCATCTCCACTCCCCTGGTTCCCCTCATCTCCACTCCCCTGGTTCCTCTCATCTCCACTCCCCTGGTTCCCCTCATCTTCACTCCCCTGGTTCTCCTCATCTCCACTCCCCTGGTTCTCCTCATCTCCACTCCCCTGGTTCTCCTCATCTCCACTCCCCTGGTTCCTCTCATCTCCACTCCCCTGGTTCCCCTCTTAGATTAGATTAGATTACATTACAGTGTGGAAACAGGCCCTTCAGCCCAACAAGTCCACACCGACCCACCGAAGCGCAACCCACCCATACCCCTACATTTACCCCTTACCTAACACTATGGGCAATTTAGCATGGCCAATTCACCTGACCTGCATATCTTTGGACTGTGGGAGGAAACCGGAGCACCCGGAGGAAACCCACGCAGACACGGGGAGAACGTGTAAACTCCACACAGTCAGTCGCCTGAGGCGGGAATTGAACCCGGGTCTCTGGCGTTGTGAGGCAGCAGTGCTAACCACTGTGCCAGCGTGCCGCCCTCATCTTCACTCCCCTGGTTCCTCTCATCTCCACTCCCCGGTTCCCCTCATCTCCACTCCCCGTTTCCCCTCATCTCCACTCCCCTGGTTCCCCTCATCTCCACTCCCCTGGTTCCCCTCATCTCCACTCCCCTGGTTCCCCTCATCTTCACTCCCCTGGTTCTCCTCATCTCCACTCCCCTCGTTCCCCTCATCTCCACTCCCCTGGTTCTCTTCATCTTCACTCCCCTGGTTCTCTTCATCTCCATGCCCCTGTGTCCAAGGTGTACAACATAAACCTTTATCTTGGACATCTGGTTTAACAATTCATTGCCAGATCTAACAGGACCACTTTAACGCACCATCAGGTTTTCTCTCCTCTGATTGAAAACTGCTCCCAATCCAGAATTACCTGAAATGCAAGGATGGCTTCCTATCTCAGTTGCAAGCTAATAAACATCTCTTCCCTTTCTCCTCTATCCTCACTTCCATCAATTGTAATCTGCTCATGCTCTGTTTCCTTCCCTTCTTCAAGCCCATTGGGCCAATTTCCCCCCAAGCTTACCCCTAGTTGTAGCCCTGAAATCAGGTCTTATTGTACATGGCTTTGGAATGGTTTACTGCATTAAAATATAAACCCATGATGAAATCACTTGGGAGTGAATGCTAAAGAGGTACATGCTCAACAAGTTACCAACACCAATCAGATACCTCGAGCAATGCCTCCTATCCTAAACTTATATTGTTGCTTTGATTAAGTGAACATAGGACTGCCTTCTCCAATCAGAGCCAGAGAAATGGATCCATTACCAGGAAGGGAAAGACTAGAAGAGGTCAGATAATACCTTTGCTGAATAGGTGGGTTATCGAGAACACTATTGAAGGAGATGGAAAACAGCAATATTTGGGGTGGAATTCCGTGAAGTGGAACTCAGCCAGCTGAAGGATCTTCTGGTCCATGGAATGATAAAGCAAGAGAAGGAGAAGACCATCTTGGACAAAGCAACCCCAGCGATTGTCATCATAGAGTCATGGAGTCATTTAGCACGGAAGCAGACCCTTCGGTCCAACCCTTCCATGCCCGCCAGATATCCTAAATTAATCTCGTCCTATTTGCAAGCATTTAGCCTATAACCCTCTAACCCCTCCCTACTCATATCCCCATCTTTTTAAATATTGTAATTGTACCAGCCTCCACCACTTCCTCTGGCAGCTTATGATGTACACATATATCCACCCTCTGCTTGGAAATGTTGCCCCTTTAGGCCCCTTTTAAATCTTCCTCCTCTCACCTTCGATTTGTGCCCCTCTAGTTCTG
Organism: Chiloscyllium plagiosum; assembly: GCF_037043375.1. NCBI lineage: Eukaryota > Metazoa > Chordata > Chondrichthyes > Orectolobiformes > Hemiscylliidae > Chiloscyllium > Chiloscyllium plagiosum. The sequence continues at coordinate 4,555,671 of NW_028270160.1, forward strand.
GACTCCCCGTACCCTGGGTAAATGATCTTGCCCCTGCAGCACCGATGCTCAGTTGCAGCAGTCTGTACCATCAATAAGATTCACTGCAGAAATTCACCAAAGATCTTCAGCCAACAGCTTTCAAATGCATGACCACTTCCATCTGGAAGGACAAGGGCAGCAAACACATGGGAACACCATCACCACCACTCACCATCCTGACTTGGAAATAGATTGTTGTTTCTTCACTATCACTGGGTAATGTTCTGGAACTCGTCCTTCATGACAATATGAGTCTATCTAAATCAAATGGACTGCAGCAACTAAAGGCGGCAGCTCACCAGTACATTCTCCAGTGTAACTAGAGATGGACAACCAATGTTGCTGAGTCAGAGAAGCCACGGAATGAGCAAAAGGGGACTGGAGTTAGAAAACTAGCAGGTATTGAGGGGGTATAGGGGTATTGAGGGCATGGAAAACTGAACATGAAGGTTTTAAATTTGGTGCAAAGTGAAATAGGAATTCAATGTATATAACTGCTGCCCTCTGTGCCTGATCAATAGAAAATGTTGCTCAGGATGTTCCCATCCCTAATTAATATTTAAATTACTCCTCTGAACCTGAGTATTTATGATGAAAACATCCCCTACTACACTGATGTACAAGATGAGTAGTATAATACATCTTTGCTGTCATTTATGATCAGATCTGTATGATTTACACCTTTCATCCTGGGAGCCTGATTGAGTGTTGTAAGAGCTGAAAGGTAATATTAAAGTCTGCTGCATCAAATGAGTTGGATGATTTAATAAACTGATATCTTTCAGCACTGATGATTATTATGATGAACAACTGTCAAGTTTATCATAGTTAGCATTATATCTGGCTGTAGCTATAGCCACCAAAATACAGGATAACATCCTTACAGGGAAAACAGCTATTACAACTCGAGATAAAAACACAATTGTTCATTAAACTAACTTATTGCTGTAGGAGGAAAATTCTGAGAAATGGATTGACTTAGAGACCCAACCCACAAAGAAAAATGATGGTTTTTATTTATTCTTCAATTTCTTAAGGAGACTGACAGCTTTATGACTGAAGTAATTAATCATCTCCAGAATCTCTCTGTTCCATCGAGGGAACTTCAGAAACCTTCCCTAAGAATCCCAATGAAATCCATCCCAGCTCTCATCTAGGGATTACTTGTTTGGAGCCTTGTAGAGTTGCGTTTCTCCCACATCTGGAATTGCATTCAGCGAGTGTCCTTGATGTGGAGTCAATGGAAGGAACAGAAGACCATAGCACTACGCTCCCTCTCCAGTTTAATTCTGGATTTTATTATACTCACTCATGGAATGTGAGTGTCACTGGCCGGGTTCATTTTTCATTCTGAACAGCCATTGAGTTGATGGTGGGGAACTACCTTGCTGGATATAACTGAGTGCTCTGTGAGGTGACAACAGAGGATAGTTAACAGCCAATCACATTGTTGAGGATGGATACACATATTGGCCAGAGTCTGGGGAAAAGATAGCAGGTGTCATAGAAACAAAGAAAATAGGAGCAGGAGTAGGCCATTCGGCCTTTTGAGGAGAAAGTGAGGACTACAGATGTTGGAGATCAGAGCTGAAAATGTGTTGCTGGAAAAGCGCAGCAGGTCAGGCAGCATCCAAGGAGCAGGAGAATCGACGCTTCGGGCATGAGCCCTTCTTCAGAAATGGGGGAAGAGAGCTTCTTCAAGGAAGGATTCCTGAAGAAGGGCTCATGCCCAAAACGTCGATTCTCCTGTTCCTTGGATGCTGCCTGACCTGCTGCGCTTTTCCAGCAACACATTTTCAGCTCATTCAGCCCTTTGAGCCTGTCCCACCATTCAATATGATCATGGCTGATCATGCAATCTCAGTATTCCATTCCCACCCTCTTCCTTTGATTCCTTTAGCCACAAGGGACATACCCAGCTCCCTCTTGAATATATCTAATGATCTGGCTCCAAAAGCTTCCGGCGGAGAGAATTCCACAGGTTCACAACTCTCTGAGTGAAAATAAATTCTTCCTCATCTCAATCCTAAATTATTCTTACACCTTATTCTTAGACTGTGACCCCCTTGATCTGGACTTCCCCAACATCGGGAACATTCTTCCCGCATCTAGCCTGTCCAGTCCCATCAGGATATTATGTTTCTATGAGATCCTCCCCCCATTATTCTAAATTCCAGTGAGTATAAGTCCAGCTGATTTAGTCTTTCTTCATATGTCCTTCCTTAAAGGACGTTCATCAACCAGATGGGTTTTTACAACAGGTTGGCATTTACATGGTCACCATTGCTAACACTAGCTTTCTATTGTGAATTGATGCAGAGTGAAGCTTACATTCCATGATGGGCATTTGTACTCATGCCCATGGTCCGTTGACCAAGCCTCTGGATTAGTAGCCCAGTAACATCACCACTCTGTCCCAATAAGCAAGCGGGATGTATCATGCCTCAAATTTCAGCCTACAGCGATGAGACTGCCAGACCCAGGATTACAGTGTAACCCAAAATGGTTCAATGGTATTAAAAAAACTGTGTGTTAGTGGAAAGAGTGAACACAATAAGCCAAATGAACTTAGCATGGACATACTCATTGGGTCAAACAGAATCTGTAACAAGAGGACAAGATCTCACATTTAAAATTTGAAGCTATGTATCAAGTGCTGGAAAGTGGGTTTAGTGCAGATCGGTCAGTGCAGAATTGTTGGGTCTAGGGTCTTTTGTGCGCTATATGACAGGATGATGGTTATCAGTCACCGGAACTGAATGCTTCTGCTCATCTGGATTATTTAGATTGGGATCTTTTTCTTTGTAATTTGTATGATGAGAGACAAGTGTTTGGGTATGTCACTCACACCTTTCCTAACACTTGCAGCTTTGCTGAAATAGTTGATGAGGAAAGACAGGTAGGAAAGTCATTTTCAAACAGGATATAAGGAGTCTGCAAAGGGATGGAGATAGGTTACGTGACTGGGCAGAAATTTGATAAATGGAGCATGATATGGGAAAATGTGAACGTGTCCATTTTAGCAGGAGGAGTAGAGAAGCAGTATATTATTACAGCGTGGAGAAACTGCAAAACTCTGGGGTGCAGAGGAATCTGAGAGTCCTAGTACTGCAAAACGTTAGGATAAAGATACAGCGGTGATTCGGAAGGTAAATGAATGCTGTCATTTATTGCAAGGCAAATGGAATGTAAAAGTAGGAGAATTTTGCGACAATTGTATAGAGCATAGGTGTGATCTTATTTTGTTCAGTGTGGACAGTTTTGGTCTTCTGCTTTGAGTAAGTACATTATTACATTAGAGGCAGTTTAAGAGGTTCACTGACTGAGTCCTTGGATGAGGTTATCTGATGAGAAAAGGTTAAGGCCAAAACACCATAAAAAATAGGAACAGGACAAGGCTGTACGGCCCCTTGAAGTTACTCTCCCATTCAATACGATCACAGGGGCTGATCTGACATTCCTCACGTCCACTTTCCTGCCCGTTACCCAGAACCCTTGATTCCCCGAGTGACCAGGAATCTATTTCAGCCTTAGATAAGGACTCTGGCCCCACAGCACTCTCTGTGGCAAGGAATTCCAAAGGGTCACAACCCGTTGAGAGAAGAAATACCTCCTCATCTCAGTCTTCGATTGGTGCCCCTTTATACTGAGATGATTCCCTCTGGTACGAGACTGTTCCATGAGGGGAAATGTCCGCTCAGCATATACCCTGTCAAGCCCGTTAAGGATTCTATATGTTGAGTAGGTTGAGCCTGTATCCATTGGAGTTTAGGAGAGTGAGAGGTGCTCTGATTCAAACAGATTACAAAGCTGCAGCTGTTTGACAGGATAGAAGTTGAAAGGATGTTTCCTTTATGGATGAGCTTTGAATTAAGGACCACAGTTTAAAAACAAGGATCTACAAAGTAAGACAGAGATGGCGAGATTCAATTTTTTTTTACTATTTCAGCAAGTGTTGGAGGCAACATCATTGAGTATTTTTTTAAAAATCATAGAACCTGTACAGTGTGGAAGCAGGCCATTTAGCCCATCAAGTCCACACCAAACCTTTGAAAAGCACCCCACCCTATAACCCTGCATCGGTGAATCCACCTTAACCTTCACATCTTTGGATCAAGGGAGGAAACTGGAGCATCTGCAGGGAACCCACATGGACATGAGGAGAATGTGCAAACTCCACACAGAGAGTCACTGAGGCTGGATTCAAACCCAGGTCCCTGGCGCTGTGAGACAGCGTTGCTAACCACTGAGCCACCATACCACCCACAAATGTTGATAGGCTCTTCACAAACAAGTGAGTCAAAGAATACAGCAGCAGACAGGAAAATGGGGATGATTAGATGTTTGGGGAACACCAAAGGGCCTGAAAGACCTTCTCCTTTTCCCAGTCAGTAAGGAACAAGTAAAAGGACTACATCAGTGTTTATGGTTTGTATGATTGTGGATAAATTCTGAGGAAACTAGCAGGAATAAAATCAGTCTTACAATTGCTGTACCTTCCTGCTGTTTTGATATTTTCTACCATTGACATAAGGGGAAGAATTAAATAGAGTACATGGTCGAGGCATGTTTGAGGCATTTGTAATTTTGTGCTTTCACCACCTGGGCAGTGGATTAATAGTACCAACATTTCTCATGAAATAAATACGTTTCTTAAGGTGTTATTCTCTTTTGCAAGTATAGATAAATGGAACAATATTTTATTTACTTGAAGACTATTGTTTCTTAATGCAACGTTTACTTAAAAACCTACATTTGGTGATTATTAATCATTTAAGGAACCAATTACACAGATAGTGACATGAGTTTCACTATGTACATAATGGATGAGATTATCTCTTTAATTATTCCAAAGAGTTAGGAATATTTGAGACAAGCTTTTAAAACGGCCAATCACTAAGTGCTAACATGTTTCCGTTTTGATGATATAGCAATTCTGTGGGAATACGGGGAATTTCATTGCCTGGTGAGGGAGAGACGTTCAGCCTAAAGGGAAATAAAATGTGTCATAATAGAGAATAAGTTAAAAGGTTATAATTCCAAAACTAAGAGGTTCAGCTGATACAATATCCTTTGAGAGTAAATTTCAAACATTTCCTATGAAATCACCCATGCTTGGATGAACAGAAGGACTAGGAGCAGGAGGAGGCCATTCAGCCCCTTGAGCCTGCCCTGCCATTTAATGTGATAATGGCTGATCTCATCTCGGCCTCAACTCCACTTTCTTGCCTGTACCCTTAACCCTTCAACCCGTTGCTCATTAAAAACCTGTCTATCTCCTCTTTCAATTCCCAACATCCTCTGTACTCTGGAGTCATAAATTCCGCATATTCATGACCCTGTAAGAGAAGTAATTCCCCCTCATCTCTCTTTTAAATCTTCTGTCCTTCTCGTTCCAGACTGCCTCACAAGAAGAGACAAAAGTTATGATGCTGTTCTCTTGCATTCATTCTCATCTATTCCAGACATTATCATGAAGTGTCATTAACTTTCTCAATCTCCCTACTTTGGCGTGATACGTGGGCCTTTTCTTTAAAGTACTTTCTGGCTCTGAGTAACAAAATGACAGCTGAGATAATGCAGTGAGAGCTGTACAACGTATTATTAAAGACAAAGTAGATCCCTAGGACTGGCTTCGAGACTTGATGCCATTAACCGTGAAAGTGGTTTACAAACATCAAATGGACTTTCACTTGATTGCTGCTACTCAGCAAAGAAACAAAAATAAGACACTGACAAATACCTCAGCCTGAATTTGACAGTCCTTTGGTTAGGAGTCATTTTCACTGAGATTTCTGGAGGATTTCTCTCTGCAACGCCTTGCAGGTTTTCTCACATTCGTATCTGAAACACATGTCATGAACTACCTACTCCCCTCCTGTGGTGCCCCTTTCATCTGATGCTAGCCTGATTCACTGTAGCCAGAGAGTTCCCCAGTGCGTTGCGTCTCTCAGGTCAGTCCAGCATCCCTGGTGTATTGTCCATTCTGTCAGCGGCTGGCATTTCGGAGTTGCCCACAATTCAGGACACTTCGATGCAATGGCAGGCAAGGACAGATTGGTGTCTCTCTTCATGGACAGGAAACTGAGGGTCCTAGTGGATGTGATGGTATAGCGGACCATGAGAGGAGACCACAACATCCAACCTGGCCAACCTGCCCTGTAACTGGCCTGCAGCGAGTCAGTTCAACTAATACTTGGTGGAAAAATGAGGAATGGAAAATGGAGAGCCCCTTTCCCCATTACTGAGGACATTGGGCATTGATAATGTGGTATTGAATAATCCAACAGACATTTTCTACAGCTAACAAATATATCCAAAAAATGACATTCCTCAGGAGCACAGCCAGCCTTATATAAAGCCAAAACGTTATACAGAACAGCAAGCTTCCTAGAAGCACGCTATTATTTAAGTGATCTCCAGGATATGATGGACTATGAGACTTATGTTACAGTGATTATACCATGACAATATCTCTGAAATGTACACTGATCCACTGACCATGAAATATAATGTAACACAAAATGAGTGTGTAAACACTATTGAATTAGAAAGAGGGCAGGAGGGAGAGAGAGACAGACAGAGACGGAGAGAGAGAGACAGAGACAGAGACAGAGAGAGAGAGACAGAGAGAGTAATACCAGGAGAGGTTACTTAAAAGATTTGTAGGCTTTACAACACTCTGAAAGAGGTTTACAAAAATTGTTCCAGGGATTGAGAAATGTCGATTCTGAGTATTACAGGAGTGGAGACTGTTACACTTGAAAAGGAAAAGGCAAAGATCTGATAGAAATTTTCAAAATTGCAAGGAGTCCGGACAGAGTAGATGGAGGGACTGTAGCTGCTTGAAAGAGGTTTGCGAAGCAGAGGGAACAGATTTAACGCATTTTACAAAAGAGATATGGGTGAGATGAGAAAAGAAACATTTTCTCTAAACGAGTGGTTGGGATCTGGAATGTACTGCCTTGATGTGGTAGAGACGGGTAAATGTGAGACATTCAGATATTGGATGATTATGTAAGCAGAAATCACGTGCACAATTGGAGTATTGAGTCATACAGCAGAGAAACAAACCAACTCATCCATGCCCACCAGGTTTCCCAAACTAAACTAGCCCCATTTGCCTGCATTTGACCCATATCCACTAAACCTTTCCTATTCGTATACCTGTCCAAATGTCTTTTAAATGTAATTATACCAGTAACTATCACTTCCTCTGGTAATTCGTTCTATACACACACCACCCACTGTGTGAAAAAGTTGCCCCTTAGGTCCTTTTTAAATCTTTCTCCTCTCACTTTAAACTTATACTGAAGAAGTGTCACTGGACCCGAAATATTAATTCTGTTTGTCTCCATAAATGCTGCCAGACCTGCTGAGATTTTCCGGTAACTGCTGTTTTTGTTTCCCATTTCTAGCATCCACCATTTGTTTTTTTAAAAATATGATCTTTAGTTTTGAACCTCCCCACCCTGGGGAAATGATCTTTGTTTATCCATGCTCCTCAGGATTTTATAGACCTCTATAAGGTCACCCTCAACCTCCCACGCTCCAGGGGAAAAAGTCCCAGCCTATCTAGCCTCGCCTTATAACTCAAACCCTCCAGAGTCCCGGCAACACCCTGGGAAATCTTTCCAGCAGTCTTTCCAATTTAATAATATTCCTCTGATAGCAGGACGGCCAGAACTGTAGGCAGCATTCTAGAAGTAGCCTCACCAATGTCCTGTAGAGCTACAACGTGACCTCCCAACTGCTGCACTCAGTGCTCTGACCAATGAAGACAAGCGTACCAAACACCTCCTTCACCACCCTGTCTCCTTGTGACACCACTTACCTGGAAACCTAGATCTCTCTGTTTGACAATGCTACCCAGGGCCCTACCATTAACTCTGCGAATACTTGCCCTTGTTCATCTTAAAATTGCAACACCTTGCATTTATTCAAGACTCCATCTACCATTCCTCAGCCTATGGTCCAATCGATTAAGCTCCCTCCGTCATCTTAGACAACCTTCCTCACTGTCCACTATACCACCAATTTTGTGTCATCCACAAATTTACTAACCATGTCTCCTAAATTCTCATCCAAATTATTTATCATGGCACCAAGAACAAGGCACTCAGTCACATTGTTCAGAGCAGGCACGATGGACCCAGTGAGTCAAGATTAGAGTGGTGCTGGAAAAGTACAGCAGGTCAGGCAGCATCCGAGGAGCAGGACAGTCGATGTTCTTGTTGATGAAGGCCAAAGCCCTTCATCAGGTATCTGGATGGATCCACTAGCTGCCTTGTGCACTGTATCAGTTCTGTGATTCTGTGATAACTGGCAAAAGGTGAGTCTTCATGGGGTTCTGCACTAGTCCACAGTAACTCCACAGGATAACTGTGAACATTCTGGAAATCTTTTCCAGAAATGTTTCTGACATCACTGATGACAATTTGATTCTCCCAGCAAAAGGCTTGGAAATCAGAGATCACCAAGTCCAATGAATTGGCATTGAGGTGAAGTCATAGGAGCTGGAATGTGCTGCTTTCCAGGTGATACTGATAGGCAAAAATGGGGACTGCAGATGCTGGAAACCAGAGTCTAGATTAGAGTGGTGTTGGAAAAGCACAGCAGGTCAGGCAGGATCCGAGGAGCAGGAAAATCGGCATTTCGGGCAAAAGCCCTTCATCAGGAATGGAAGCAGGGTGCCTCCAGGGTGGAGAGATAAATCACAAGGTGTTACTGATAGTCAAGGTCTGGGGCAAGGAAGTGAGTATGATGCTAAACACTGCAGACCTGGTCTCTGATGGGGTTCCAGGCTCCTTGGCTGAGTTGCCTCTTCATTTGGATGGTCAACGTCCCAAGCAGCCAAATTGGTACTTAGACCATCATCATTCGTCCCTCAATGACGCTACAGTTCAAGTTTCCCCATGTGAGTGTGTGTGTGAAAATATCCGTGTTAGAGTGTGGGCAAGGCAGAGTGCGTGGGAGAGAATGGGAGCCACTTGAAGTTGCCTTGTGTATAGACACATGGAGTTCAAAAGCCAAAAGGGTTTTGGCTCTACAGCATGGTGTGCGCCCATGGTGATTATTGTTTCTAAATCTGGGCATCCTAACAAAATGAGGAGGAAGCTTCAATACTGGATCGTAGGAGAAGGGGCAGGCCATAAGAAACCTGGAACCAGGAAAACACAAGGCCCTAGATGTCTCTCACACCGACCCTGTTGGAAGAAAGTCCAATTGTAATCTTCAAATACATGTGTATACTAAAAAAGGGGAGGTGTAGTGGTGTCGGATTAATTGTGGCACTCTTTCAAAGAGCTGACCATTTCAGAGGGCAGCTGCAAGTCAACTACAGTGCTGTGGGTCTGGAATCACATGTAGGCCAGGTGAGGATGGCTGATTTCTTTCCCTGAAGGAGATTAGTGAACCAGATGAGTTTTCCCAACAGTTGCCAATGGCTTCTTGGCCATCATTGCAGATTTCTCTGAATTCCAGAGAATTATTGAATTCAAATTCTAACCATCTGCCATCGTGGATTGTGGACTCAGGCCTCCAGCACATTAGTTGAGTTTCCTGGTTGAACAGTCCATCTATAATACTTATAGGGCCATCACCTCCCTATGTAAATTGACACAGATTAGCAGGTCATTGCACATTTTTACAAATATTACCAGCAAGAACAAAGTTTCAAAAACACTGGTAAAACTGTGAGGACAATAACTCTACAAAAGCAGAATCTATTCCATTGGATGATACAGTGCAGCTGTAATTTTACTAATTCATGAACCTATCCACTGAACAAACAAGAACATGCTCCTGGCTGATTATGTCAATTCACTGAAGATCAGTTGAGTGATATACATGTCAACTCCATGTTAATTTCTCCTGTCAGCTTCGGCCTACCGGCTGGTCTTTTATTCCTCTTCTGGTATTACACTCTCTCTCTTCCGTCCTTCTTGTGTTTCAATGGTGTTCACACACTTTAAACATCTCTCTCTCTCTTCCATGTCTATCAGAAAAATCCCACATACTAATGTAGAAAGTGACTTTGTTGGTGGTTCAGGCACTAGCTGTGAACATGGCTATAAAAAAAAGGATTTCTCTGCAAACACACAAACACAGATCTGCAAATATTATTTCATTTGCTGTCTTTTTTCAATATTCTGTCCTGCTTGGGAGTTTAGTTTACCATCTGTCATGTCAGATGAATGGCTGCTCTCTGCTGGCATATCTCAGGGCTGCTCATTCAATAAAAAAGACAGTGGCCTGGGCTTGGGACAAACAACAGAGCATAATATCACTGGGTCATCCTCCCCCTCATGCCAAACTACCTCTTCACTTCATTGCAGATTTTGAATCCCTGCTGACTTGATTAATTTACTATTGCAATGCCATAATAGTAGAGGAATACTCAGCGCACAAAGCCCAGAAAGCTGTATTCAATAACAGCCTTTAGGGAAACTAAATGGAAAGGCATTGCTCCCAGTGTTGGAAAATCCGGTCAGTGCAATGATCCTTCAGGTCAGTTACAATGCTTTTACTGTATATCTTGAAAAGGTAACACAGACTGACACTTCTTACTGAAAATTAATAGAGTCCTGATGCATAGCTTGTTGTGGGTTTTCTTAATCTCAACCTATGGCTTGTTCAAAAGATATTCACAATCATTCCTGCTTTAATTGCAGGTTCAATTAATTTTTAAAATCATAACGTAATAATTACATTAAATGTTATTACATTTTGTTAGTTTATACGTCATTATATTTTGATATATATTAAGAAGTGGCAAAATTTAGGTATAATAAAATTGTAAATTAAGCAGAAAAAATTGTATTAATTGTTTTCAAAATGCCATTCTGTCTTACTTTTAGCGGTCAGTTCTGACCTCGTCACAAGCTTTGTTTGGTGAAGTCACTTTGCCTGATGAAGGAGCAGCGTTCCGAAAGCTTGTGATTTCAAATAAACCTGTTGGACTATAACCTGGTGTCATGTCATTTCTGACTTTATTCACCCTGGTCCAAAACCAGCACCTCCCCATCTTGTCAAGGAAGACGACTTTATCAGTGAACTGTTTGTCCCTGGAGTTGCAGTTAATTCTTTATAACAAGACTTGTGTCAGGAAATGAGAGCCCCGTTGATTTGTAGTTAAGACAGAAAGGGTACAGAATGTTCACTTTCAATTCCTTCTGGTGTCAAATGAGATTCCAGGTTCTGGAGGCCCAGTGCACTTTCTGTATATCAGAGTTAATAAAGGATTGCTGATGCATTGCTGTCTCTCAGTTCAATAAATCCAGTTTACTTCATAAGAATTACCTGCGTTAGCATTCATATGACTCAGTCATAGCTCAGTTGTATCACCTCAAACCTCAGAATCAGATGGTTAAGTTCTACCCCAGAATCACAATATATACACTGACTATCTGGGTTAGTACAGAGAGGATGTGACATGATTGGAGATGCAGTCTTTTGAATAAAATGTTCAACTGAGGCCCTGTTGACCCTCTCAGGTGGACATAAAAGATCCAGAAATACTACAATTTGACCAGCTGGGTAATTCTCTCTCGGGTCCTTCCTGACAAGGTGGTGGTGAGAATTCTGCTGCAGTCTGTCCAATGCACAGGTGCCCATAGAGCTGTTGGAGAGGGAATTCCCGGATTTTCACCCAGTAACAGTGAAGGAGCTGTGATATAGTTCCAGGCCAGGACGGTGAGTGGTTTGGAGAAAGCGAGCAGCTGGTGGTGTTCTCACGTATCTGCTGTCCTTGTCCCTTGAGGTGGTCAAGGCCATGGGTTTGAATTACTTCCTTCCTTCCTCTTTCAGCTCTTCCCACGTTACATTTTCAAACATTCAAGGACATGGGGCAAGTGGGGGAAATTGGGATTCGCACACCCTTAGTGGTAGCTATTGCCAGTGCACACTCGATGGGCCAAAGGGTCTTTGTTGCATTGTTTGACTCTATGACTATCTACGACTTCCATTCTTCACATCAACCATCATTTTTGGATTTGGCAAGTGGCCTTTATGTTCAGATTACCTCCTTGCTGCCATCTGTTCTCATTTATCTCATTTTCTATTTTTATTTTTATTTTTAGCTCTCATTTACCTACATTGATACATTTCTGTGCTCCACTGGTTATTTATTCTTCAAGCAATATCTCAGAAACAGGTTATCTAGTCATTATCTCATTTTGTCTGAAGGAATTGCAGTGCACAAATTGATTCCATGCTTTTCAGATGACAAAGGTGTCTACCCTCCAAATACATGTCATCCTGAGATCATAACAGATGCTATGTAAATGCAAGTTATTTATTTTCGTCAATATTGAGCATAGACAGAGTTTGGGGCTTACCCACTTTAGGGTTACTATCGTGGGATAAAATTTGTAGGTAAGCACTTCTCAAACATTTTCTGTGACCTGTGTGAACAGTATAATGTTCATGCTTTGTACCCTTAATAAAAACATGTTAAGTTAAAAATAACGAAAGCACACAGGGCCATTTGAGTGGGCAGGACTCTCGACCACCTCCTCTGTCATCCCAACCAATACATAAGACTCCTCAGCTGATAGGTCATTCTGGCTTTTATTGTGCAATGTGTACCTTCCCTTCAGGAGAATTCACTGTCAGGGATCATTGTCACAAAGGTAGGTAATTTATATATTTAGGACTTGGTTAATTAAAATATAGACAGATGGATTTTGTTCTAACTTCTGTAAAGGAAATTAATTTTTAAGAGGTCAGAATTCATTTGGAAAATGGCCTAATTACATAATTCTGCATTAGTGGTGCTGGAAGAGCACAGCAGCTCAGGCAGCATCCGAGGAGCAGTAAAATCGACGTTTCGGGCAAAAAGCCATTCCTGATGAAGGGCTTTTGCCCGAAACGTCGGTTTTACTGCTCCTCGGATGCTGCCTGAACTGCTGTGCTCTTCCAGCATCACTAATCCAGAATCTGGTTTCCAGCGTCTACAGTCATTATTTTTACCTAATTACATATTTGTCAAGAAAGCCTGTGAATTAGATAGTGCCTAGCCAGGTGTCTGTGGTGTTAAATGTTAATAACATACAGAAAAATAATTGAACAAACAACCAGGGGGATACTAAGAGAAAGTGAGGGCTGCAGATACTGGAGATCACAGTTGAAAAGTATGGCACTGGAAAAGCACAGCAGTTCAGGCAGCATCTGAGGAGCAGGAGAGTCAACATTTCAGCCATAAACCCTTCATCATGGAACAGCCAGTTAGTAAGAAATTAAAGAGCTAAAGTAGAATGATATTTGTTTAGGATTGAGTATTGGAAAACTATAAATGTATTGTGAAAAAAGCTTGAATCTATGCTTTCTGCTCTTTATGTTTAGATCTTTACAAATTGATTTACTCACATGGATGTGTTTGTTTTTGCGTTTTTGCACAATAGAGTTGTGTTCTTACATTAAAAGAACATTGGAAGTCTAGTATGAATATGTTCAAAGATTAACCACCAGAGTAACCAACTGCACAAATTAAACACATGATCGATTAAGCAGGTTTCACTCTGAGATATGACATTAGATTAGATTACATTACAGCGTGGAAACAGGCCCTTCGGCCCAACAAGTCCACACCGACCCACCGAAGCGCAACCCACCCATACCCCTACATTTACCCCTTACCTACACTATGGGCAATTTAGCATGGCCAATTCACCTGACCTGCACATCTTTGGACTGTGGGAGGAAACCGGAGCACCCGGAGGAAACCCACGCAGACACGGGGAGAATGTGCAAACTCCACACAGTCAGTTGCCTGAGGCAGGAATTGAACCCGGGTCTCAGGCACTGTGAGGCAGCAGTGCTAACCACTGTGCCACATGTTCAATATTACCATCAGCTGGAATCAGAACATTGTCTGACTACAATCATGAAACTCCACCTGCTCACTAAGCTGCACAAACAGAAAACAGTTACATTGCTGCAATGCCTGCTTCATAACTTGTGATATATTTTACAGTTTTGAATACGCTAACCCATGGCGTTAATCGCTTCCTGACAAATCACTAATTATTAGGCCACTTTCTCTGATATCTATCACAACCTTCCTTCTGTACCTCTGAACATTGATTTAGTCGCTGCTCTAATGTCTGCTCTTCACCAACTTGGATCTTTGGATCCATTTGCTGAAAAGGTTTTTATCTATTGGTGATTGCTATGCTGCTGCTTTGTGCTTTTCAGGGTCACAGAAGTCCACTGGACCCTTCGGTCCATCGAGTATGCATCAGTGAGAAGTATCCACCTGAATATTCTAATCCCAAAATGGAACATTCTCACCCGTGAAGGCCCTAATAAATTATTCCCATTTCGAGACTGGTTTTATTGGCTAATTGTGACTCTCTGAGGCTCTGATAATAATCATTGTTCTTTTATAGTTTTCCTTTCAATAATTCCTGCTATCTCCAGCTTAAATAAATGCATTCCACATTTATCAGGGGATTTAATAATGAATTTCCTATCTTTTCCAAAGTCTCAATAAAACTTTCTAACTTTCTTCTTCTGTTAGATATTCCCTGTTTAGACTTTGAATATGTCCCCTTATGACTTTAATAAGCCCCTGCAACATCCTCAGGTCTGTGACCTTGGCGTGTGCGGCCTTTGAATTCTCTTACCTCACGGTACCCAGGTGCTGCAGTCATGACACTCAGACTGAGCTGCAAATATCTCTCATTACTTGGCGCTTTCCCAGCCTGTAGTTCTGAGCTCAGTTTTCCCTTGCCTATCAATGACCTTAACTTTATGCCAGATCCTCTGATGGCTAATCATTGCTCAGCTGAATCCTGACTGATAACGGCTCCCACAGACAAGTGTTACCTGATGCCATTTGTAACTGCAGTGGAGTTGAGAGTGTGGTGCTGGAAAAGCACAGCAGGTCAGGCAGCATCCAAGGAGCAGGAAAATCGATATTTTGGCCAGAGCCCTTCATCAGGAATGAGGGCTCATTGTGTCCTAACTGCAGTGGAGTGTCTAACACTCCAACTTCAGGAAGTTCTGAACTCTGTCCTGCTGCTGTGTATCTCTTACCAGATCTGAAATGGTGTTACCACGGACTGTAGATCCTTGTGAATCTCACCATGAAGTTTTCCTCCCCATGTTCTTGCATGTTCAGGTCTTCCTGTTGCTGACTGACCATTTGAGGTGAATTCTTAAAGTTGCATCATGAGACAGTGAAATGGATCAGTACCCACCATGTGGCCCAAGGATTTAAGGCCATGAAAGACTGACTCTTGATCAAGAGGGAATCAAGGGGAAAATGCAGGAAAGTGGCTGTGAGCAATGTAGGATCAGCCATGATCCTATTGAATTAAAGAATTCCTACAGTGTGGAAGCAGGCCATTTGCCCCATCAAGTCCATGCTGACCTTCTGAAGAGCTTCCCATCCAGATCCATCCACTACCCTGTCCCTCTAACTCTACATTTCCCATGGTTAATCCACCTAGCCTACACATCCCTGGACACGAAAGGCAATTTAGCATGGCCGGTATACCTAACCTGCTCATCTATGGATTGTGGGAGGAAATCCATACAGACATGGGGAGAACGTGCAAACTCCACACAGAGAGTCGCCCGAGGTTGGAATCGAACCTGGGTCACTGGTGCTGTGAGGAAGTTTGCTGACCACTGAGCCACCGTGCCACCACCAATGGCAGAACAGGCTTGAGGGGCTGAATGGCCTACTCCTGTTCCTATTTCTTGTGGTCCTGTGGAATCCTCACCACAGAGCACTGTGTTGTATGAGGATGTCTGCTCAATCATACTCCACAGGGAAGGTGTGATGTTATCATCCTTTTTTGGGGAAGGGATCGAGAGAGCCTCACTCATTCTGGCATGGCAGCAGAAGATCACTTGCTGTTCTATTGAGAGAGGCCCTTGCTTCAAACCAGACATAGAAATTGCACATTAACAGCTAAGTGAAAGTGACATTGATGTGATAGACATTGTTATAGAGATGGTAAGGCTAACCTGGGCCATGGGTCTTAGTCCCTTGATACCAGAAGCTGTTCTCTCACTTTCTCTCAAACAACATTCTCAGAGTGAGTGACCCCTGGACACTCTTAATCCTTTCAGACCCATACATCCTTACCCAACAATGCCTGCAACCTGTAAATGGCTAAGACTCAGATATGAAAAGAAAGACTTGCATTTATATAACAGTTTTTACGCCGGCTGCATATCTCATGGTGTTTTAAAACCGATTGCAATCCCTGTTGTAATATTGGGAACACAACCAGCTCTGACAAACAGCAGTGTTTGTGAGACTCTGATTGAGGGGTCAATGTTGACCCAAACTGCTGGAAGAACCACTTGTTACTCTTCAAATCTGAAGCTGGGAATTCTTTACAACCAACTGAGCAGGTCAATGAGGTCTCAGTTTGACATCCCATCCGAATGACACATGGGCACAGATTTTGTGCGATCTGCACTGACAGAAATTGAAACTAACTCATCTCCCTTCCTTCCCCAATCTCCCACAGCTACAAACAAATCCCGTCGTCCCTTACCCCCTCTGAAACTAACAAACAGGTTGAATGGGAAATTAAAAACAAAAGAATTGTGGATGCTGTAAATCAGAAACAAAAAGTGAAGTTGCTGAAAAAACTCAGCAGGTCTGGCAGCATCTGTGGAGAGAAATCAGAGTTAGTGTTTCAGGTACAGTGACCTTTCCTCAGAATGGTTCCGAGGAAGGGTCACTGGACCTGAAACATTAACTCTGATTTCGCTGCACGGAATCTGCCAGACCTGCTGACCTTTTCCAGCAACTTCACTTTTAGTTGTAGTTTGAATGGGAGGGTAGCTAATAAAAGTAGAAAATGCTGGAAAGACACATAGCAATCAGTCAGGTAGGTTGGCACCATTTATGGAGAGAGCAGATGTGCAACTGCACACAAGAAGTTCAAGAGCCTTACAGAGAGATAATGGAGCAAGCAGCCTCAGGGATAGTGTATGTGCAGAATTAAATGTCAAATGATCCTGATAATTTAATAAATACTTGTTGAAAATCTTGAGTTATGGATATACTGCACTCTTCTTTTCTCTATTAAGCATTTATAGATTCATTTTAGCGTAAAAGTGTCCAGTTTGTAGGGAATTATCAACCCATTTGACTTAAATAAGGCACAATCATAAGCTAAACATGTATCTGTTGTGACCTCCCCGTCAAAATATTTCAGATTAGTCTCTCAATCTGCAGGTAGCAGGTACTGACCTAAAGCACGTCTCTTATTCTGGGCAGAGGAACAGGTGACAACAATTAGTAATCTTGATTATTGACTTTTGAATTTTGCTTCAACTCAGCATTTAATTTTATTCTTGGGGTGGCACAGATGACATACGAAGCGAGACTGGAGTGGGTAGGACAATATTCATTAAAGTTTAAATGAATTGGGGCAGGGGGGTGTCTCAGAGAAACCTTTTCACTTTTAACAGGCCGAAGCGGGGTAAAATCAAAAAGGATGTTCCCTACATTTCCATGCCACCCCAAAACATTTGGAGAATCTATTGCGAAGAAGACAGAAGGAAGCTACGGATGGCTATAGATCGATCGGTTGAGTGAGTGGGTAAAACTCTGGCAAGTGGACTGTACTGTTGGAAAATGAGAAATTGTTCACTTTGACAAGAAGAATGAAAAAGCAAAGTGTTAATTAAATGGACAATGCCTGTGGGATTCTGGGGTGCAGAGAGATGTAGGTGTTCTGACACGAGTCACAAAACATTAGGATGAAAGTAGATTACATAATAAAAGTTGATAAAAAGTGGAGCAGGAAATGTACAGCAGGAAAGTTCAGCAGAACCTGATGAAGTGTTCCGACCCGAAATGTCAACTTTCCTGCTCCTTTGATGCTGCCTGACCTGCTATACCTTTCCAGCTCCACGTTTTATCAATTCTGACTTCCGGCATCGGCATTCCTCACTGTCTCCAAGCAATCAAAGTTATTGCATGCTCTCCTTTATTAAAAAAGGCATTGAACATAAAAGGATTTTATGCTTTTGCTAGACTAGACAATGCATTAATGGGACCACATTTCAAATACTGTGTACAGTTCTAATCTCCTTACTTTAGGAAGATTTAATTACATTGGAGGCAATTCAGAAGAGGCTTAGAAGATTGATCCTCCTAAAGAGTAGATTGTCTTCTGAGGATAAATTGGATATTGAAAGATGTGCATGTTAGTGTGGGATGGGCTAAATTACTCAAAGTGTCCAGGAATGTGCAGGCTAAGTGGACTAGCCATGTAATATATGGGGTTATGAGGATGGGGCAGGGCTGAGAAACTGGGTGGGATGCTCCTCCAAGGGTTGGTACAGATTTGATGGGCCAAATGGCCTCTATCGGCACTGTGGGGATTCAATTATTCCGTGATTCTTTACGCGGCTTATTCCCACTGGAGTGTAGGAGAGTGAGGGGTGACTTGGTTGAAGTGGACAAGATTGTTAATGGTCTTGACAAGGTGGACACTGTCTTGTGGGTCAGTCCAGGCCCGAGTCTGTTGCACTGTTGTAAGATTTGGGATCACCCTGTCAACACAGATTCGGGGGTTTTATTTCTGTCAGAGGTTTGTGCAACTTTGGAACTCTCTGCCATAGAATTCTGTGGAGGGGTGCAGTTGTTGAATATTTTTAAGACAGAGATGGAGAGTCTGTCATGAAGCAGGGCAATCAAAGTTATCGGGTTACGATGAGAATGTGAAATTTGAAATACCGACAGATCATCTTACTGAATGGTGGGGCAGACTCAAGGGCTCGAATAACCAAATTTTGCTCCAATTTCTTATGTTCAAACATTTGCATATTGCCCCACCAATTCCATTACAAAGGTTGCAGCCTTTCCTCCACCAAGAATATAAAAGTATGGAACAGTTGGCATTGAAGCTGATATGTAACACAATAATCAATTTAACTGTTCACACTGAATCACATTCTGATGCATTTGTCACCTTACCTTTCTCTCATATCAATGAAAGATCAACCTTAAACATAGGATCTAGCTAAACTCATTGACACCTCAAACATATCCTTCCATTGTGCTCTGTCATACATCTACAACAAATTTCATTTATATAGAACCTTTAATGTAAGAATGTGTCTTCAGAAACTTCACAGGAATGCAGCTGGTTTAAAAAAAACAATATTGAGTTGAAGGACTTATGAAAGCAGTGAATGTTCGGTTTGGCTGAGGTGGCCATGTTTAATGGGGGAGAGGATGAGGGATGGGGATGTCTAGGAAAGAAATTCCAGAGCTTCTGGCCTTGAAGGTCCCAGTGTTCCTGGTGGGATGAAGGCAGTGGACGTGCACAACAATCCTGAATTACTGGAGGTCTGCACAGCCGGAGGAGATTACTGAAGGGATGGGGCAGGGGATGGGTGAATTTTCACAGAGGCAGAAAACCTCTTAATCTGTACAAAAATGGCATGAGTCCTGAATTTGGAAGTTTCACCACACCCCCCAAACAAACATTTACCATTGTCACAGAGGTGATTAGGGGTGGTGTGGGAGTCAGATTGGTGTGAATTGACAAGTCTATCTGCCTCATACCAGAGGTAAGTCCCAGAAAAAATGTCTGTGCACTTTCAACCTGGTCAGAGATTGTATAGAGCTGCCAAAGGTCTTTGAAAAAGTAAGGTACCCTCTTGTTTATCGTCCTGTGATACCTTTGGGAGAGAGAAGTCACCCTTTGGTTGAGGTAAGGTGGCCATGGCAGCTGTTAAAAGTAAACATGAAACTATATAAATCGTGAATAAGCTCATAAAAAGCATCTGTCAAAGACACCTTAAAACAAACCTTCCAGTTCAGCGAGCAAACTTACATCCAGAACCTCAACCTGAGGTACAAATCTTTTCAAAACTCGCTAACACTCTTAAAGGGATCTATCAAGCTTTTAAAACTTATGCCCTTTAAATATTTGAAAATGAAATGAGTAGTTTTCTAAAATAAAAGCCCACTCTTTCACCATGATTGTTCACATAAGTCTGAAGGTTATAAATATAAGATCAGTGTTTTATGAGTGATTTCATAGCCATCCATTATCACAGGGGGGTACCTGTCAATTTACAATTTCATTGACTGCTCAGCATGAAAATAAACTCTTTAAATGGAATCGTGAATTCTAATAATTGTTTGTACAAGGAAGTTAAATGTTACAAATAAGGTTTTTATCAATAAGAATGTTATTTTTGAAATAGCAAGGTCATCAAAGACTCTTAAGGGATTTATTTAATCTCTACGTGGGTCCTGAGATCTCTCTGTAGTATTCTAGGGGCATTGGCAGTATAAGTATGGATGCGGTACATGAGTTAGTAATAGTTGATACTAAGTAGAACTAAGAACAACATTGATCCATCCTCCTGAACTTTCTGGAACAAAAATTGGAAACCAAAACCAGTTTGAGCAATCATTAAGTTTACCAACCCCAGTCAGATGCATTTTTGAGAAATTTATAATTCTGCTAATCTCCAGCACAATCAATTTCCTTTCTCCACCTTAGAGCTATTTATAATAAATGAAACAATAAATAAACCATTTCTTTTCTTGTCCTTATGAAGTTTCTGTCAGGGCTCTCACCCAAGTGCCCAAATAAATCGCTAATTTCTGGAAACGCTGAAGAAATTCTAGAGCAGTGGCGACCTGGTGTCAAATTCCAGTTTATTATTCCTGAGCTTTTCTTGCAGTAAATTTGCTGCTTTTTTTTCAAATATAGTCCCAACAGTGATCTTGCAAAATCAGAACCAAAACTGGAAAATAAATATCTGACTAATTCTGATTAAAACTGGAAGATCAAATTCAGCAACTGAGAGACAGGCAAAAGCCAAGTGTAAATTTACATCAAAGACTGTGTGGATGCAATGCTCCAAATCCCCACTACATGGTCTTCCCAAGCCAATGGGTGGCACGGTGGTTTTGTGGTTAGGACTGCTCCCTCATAGCATCAGGGACCTGAGTTCAATTCCACCCTCGAGTGACAGTCTGTGTGGAGTTTGCACATTCTCCTTGTGTCTGCATGGGTTTCCTTCGGGTACTCTGGTTTCCTCCCACAGTCCAAAGATGTGCAGGTTCGGTGGATTGGCACTGGGAAATGTGAGGTTACAGGGATGGGATGGGATGCCCTTCTAAGAGCTGGAGTGGACTCAATGGGCTGAATGGCCTGCTCCCATATGCAAGGACTTTATGATGAATGGAGTTCGGCTAGAAAACAAGGCTAGCTTCTGTCAACAGACAGGGAATTTGAGAGGATTGCATTGAAAATCTTCCTGCTTTTTGCAAACAAGACCTTGCCAAGGCACAAGGGGCTGGCAATAAACCTTATGGGCTTGAATGCCTGGAGATCAGAATAAATATAAACCAGCAGACTATGTGCTATTTGCTGTTGATTTTTCAATTTGTCTCTCAGAATGGATAAGAATTCCTGTCAACCAGCCCAGTTTTCCCAAATAAAATCATGGTTTCGGCTAGACTCATTTGCATCAGAGTACGCTTGGAGTTGTGCAGAGCTGGAGGCCAATGAAAGATACAGCAAAGTGTTGTGTGGCAATAGGGCAAGTAGTAAGAGGAAGCTTTGATTGCAGGCATAATGTTTCTCGGCTAAATGTTATCAAGGCCACTCACCACTCGAAGTCAGAGTCCGTGCAGATACAAGGCACCGATGTAACAGCTCGATTGTACTTCTTTCCCAGAATGCACTGCGTTCCTGGGCGACGTCTCTGGTATATTCGCATTTGCCCCATAATGCAAGGCTTGCCCTTTAAAGAAATCACATCCATCAGGAATTCGGAGTCAAATTAGCCAATGGTGTTATAAATAAGATCAATCATTTTGACATCTGATCGTAGTCTGAAGATCTACCTCCAGGTGCAGAGAATTAGTGCGGTGAATTTGACAAGGGGCCATGTTGTTCACCTCTCCTGTTAGAAAAGTCAGTAGTCAATATTAAAATCAAAAGGTGGCCCTGTAGCAGTGAGACCTTCTGCCCATCCAAGGAAGGTATACCTCTCCACATGAGCTGCCAGCCAATCTGATTGGCCAGTAGCCCCTGCAATCCCAGCAATGCTAGAACAAGCGAAGTCAGCAGGGATTCCTGAGTAAGGCAGGGCTTGGATGTTTGGACTAGGAGGGATCCAGCATCCTGGGGGAGGGAGAGGTCGGGTGGGGTTGTGCAAGAGCAAGTATTCAGGCTTTGGAGGTCGGGTGGAGGCATTGTTTTCTGGTCGGGGGAGGCACAAGGCACACTGCAAAAGGAGTCAAGCCACTCGCCCGAATGCTTTCTCACCAGGGGTCATTGAAAATACCCCTGCTTACGTTCCAACACCAACTGTGGGCCCTTAAGTGTCATTAACTGGGTGATTACAGGCCACAACTGGCCTATGGAGAAACATGCAGGCTTACCCTTAGCCAATGTACGATAGAGAATATGTCAGGTGGATAGCAGGATAATGGGGCAGCTGGAAAAACACAGCAGGCCAGGCAACATCCGAGGAGCAGGAAAATGGATATTTCAGGCAAAAACCCTTCATCAGGAATCTTCATCAGGTTTTTGCCTGAAACATCGATTTTCCTGCTCCTCGGACGCTGCCTGACCTGCTGTGCTTCTCCAGCACCACTCCAATCTTGACTCTAATCTCCAGCACCTGCAGTACTCACTTTCACCTACCTGCCTCATTATATACGGTTGCTGTCCCATCAAACTGGGAACGGTCATGGTGGGGGAGGGACGATGCAAATCATTTATCTTTATATGACACAGGCCTGGATTAGCAATCATTAAATCAGAGTTTAAAACCTACTGCAGAAACTGTAGAATCCAAATGTTGTCAGTTTAACCATTCTGAAATGAAAATTCTCATCTCAATAATAGGCATCAAACTATCAGGTCATAAAAACCCAGCAGGTCACTAATGTCCTTTAGGGAAGGAAATTTACCATCCTCACTGGGTCTGGCCTACTTGTGACTCCAGACCCACAGCAATGTGGTTCACTCTGAAGTGCATTCTGAAAAGGTCTATGAAACTATTCTGGAACTGAAAACAAAACCTGCTGGAAATCACAGAGGGATAGCATCAGCTGTGATTCCCAGTATTTTTTTCAGATTGTTTTCAGTCATATTTCAGCATCTGCAGTAATTTGCTAATCTATTCTAAATAACAACTGGCACCACCTTCTCATGCACAACTCGATGTGGTCATCATGTAGCAGCCTTGCAAGTGACAGCCACATCTAATGAACAAATAAAGAAATGCGCAAAATGTAAAACATGCACAAGTTAGAGATCAAGCAAAAAAGCACTTCCCCCCTGTACAGTTCTACAGAATCAGCAGCATCATCTTCCAAAGGAACATAGAATCCCTACAGTGTGGTAACAAGGCCTTTTGGCCCAACAAGTCCACACCAACCCTCTGAAGAATAATCTACCCAGACCCATTCCCCTATATTTACCCCAACTAATGCACCTAACCTACACATCCTTGAGTACTGAGTTAGCATAGCCAGCCCACCCTAACCTGCACATCTTTGGATTGTGGGAGGAAACCAGAGCACCGAGAGATAGGGAGAATGTGCAAACTCCACATAGACAGTCACCCGATGCTGGAGGAAGAGGAGCCAGGCTTGCCTGCTCTCATATCAACTGGTAACAGACCAAATGACACTTGCCAAGAGGGTATGGAATCACACTACCTGCTCATCACTCAGCCCTGGGACAGGAGGGATGTGAGGTGGCAGGGTGGGGGAGGGGAGGGAGAGTAGAAAGGGGAGTGAAGCTTATGGAGAAAAATAATAAGCAGCAGAAGATACAGGAAATGCACAACAGTGTTTCTCAACCTGAGGTGAAGAAACAAGACTTAACCCTGCACTTCTCTTTCTCTTGAAATGCTGTTCTGTTTCCTTGTGTAAAATTGTTAAAGTACAATTCAAGCCTCACCACCATCTTTTTAAAAAAGTGTTCCTAGGATATGAGCATTATTGTCCTGGCCAGCATTTATTACCCCATTATTTATTGTCCCTCATGAAGGTGGTACTGAACTGCCATCTTGAGCCATCGCCATCCAGCTGTGTGCTGAAGCTGTGCCTTAATTATCCCAGCCCGGTGATCCTGGGAACTGGGTTAGCCCTAACACAGAGGGCTGGCAGCGATTGAGCTGGAGTTTGATGGTGGGAGAAGAGACATGGTGACAATGTAAGCTCGAACAAGTGTAAAATGGAAGGTGTGCTGCTCAGATCCGTCTTGGGTTTCTCTGTTCAGCTGCTGGTTGGAATTACAGCTCAAGGAACAGTACCTTCATCTGGTAACTTGGTGTTACAATCAACCTCCCTGAAGGAATTAGAATCTGTCTTTTTCTCAGGGATTGTTCAGCATGTTTGAAATGTGTGAGAGAGCAGGCTTATTTTTAGAACTAAGTTAAATAAACATTTTTTTTAAACGAAAGCTTGCGAGTAAAACATAATGAATAATTTTCCGGAGATATCTGCTCATCCTTCTAATAGCCCAATTACAGATGAAGAAATGCCAGAGAGTGAGGTGGTGGTAAATAGTTCATTAGGGCTGTGTGCAGATGAAGAGAGAGCCTGCCAGTTAACTAACAATGAAGTCACATGTCTCATTCAGGATGAGAATCGCTGCCTGGTCTTCGCTAACCTGTCCCCAAAGCAAAATTGGGTTTATGTTTCAGCTTCTGATAAAAGGATCAGCTTTAGTCATGTAACTGCCAACAGCTGGATGCCTGGCAGTCAGACCCCAAACTGAATGGTGCCAATGTCAGAACCATTTAATTAACTAACTGGAGTTTTGCTGCTGCTGCTGCTGCTGGCACTGTGACTGAGATTTGTAAACTGTCTGCTTTTTCATTTTCCCTTGGCCCAAGGAGGTTAGGTTACTGGAGGTGGGGACAGGTCCTGTGGTGAAGTGGTGTTGTCCCTGCCTCTGGGCCAGAAGACCTGGGTTCAAGTGCCAACTACCCCAGACATGGTACATCCAAAGAGGTCAACTAAAACATCAGGGGCAGGAAGAGGCCATTCAGCCCCTCAAGCCTGCTCCATAGTTTGATACAATCATGACTGACCTCAAGCCTACTTTCCCGCCTGCTCTCCATAATCTCCCAACCTATTATTCATTAAAACCTGCCTATCTCCTCCTTAAGTTTACTCATTGTCCCAGTATCCACCACACCCTGGGACAGTGAATTCCAGAGATTCACAACTCTTTGAAGAAGTCATTTCCATTATTTCTGTTTTTAAATCTGCTACCCATTATCTTAAAACAATGACCTCTCGTTCTAGATTGCCTCACGAGGAAACATTTTCTCCATGTCTACTTTGTCAATCCCCCTTTACCATCTCATGTACTTCAATTCGATCTCCTCTCATTCTTCTAAATTCCATCGAGTATCGGCCTAAACTGCTCAAAATCTCTTCATAAGACAAACCCCTCATCTCTGGGATCAATCTAGTGAACCTGCTCTGCAACTATACCCCTCCTCAAGTAAGGGGACCAAAACTGTCGCAGTAATCCAGATACAGTCTCACTAACGCTGTGTACAGTTACAGCAATACTTGCCTACTTTCTGCTCCATTTGAGGTACAGTGGCTCACTGGTTAGCACTGCTGCCTCACAGCACCAGGGAACCTGGGTTCGATTCCAGCCTCGGGTGACTGTCTGTATGAAGTTTGCACATTCTCCCCATGTCTGCCCGGGTTTCCTCGAGGTATTTCAGTTTCCTCCCACAGTCCAAAGATGTGCAGCTTTGGTGAATTGCCCAAGACAAATGCCTATAGTGTCTGTGATGTGTCATGGGAAATGCAAGGTTACAGGGATAGGGATGGGTCTGGATTGGATGCTCTTTGGAGGGTCAGTGTGGAATTGATGGAATAAGTGGCCTGTTTCCACACTGTAGGGATTCTATAGTTCCTTTAGCAATGAATGCCAAATCAGAAGTTGGAGTACATTATCTCTGGAGTAATTCTCAAAGAAGTTTTGTACTGACTATTGACTGCTGACACGCAGAGGTCATGAGCAGTTGCACTTGATTGGGTACACAATTGAACATCTACACAAGCGACAGCTACATCTACACACACAGTAGTGTAGTGCTCCCTCCTGATTTGCTGTGTGGGCAATGAACACTTTGAATTGCTTCTATAACTGGATGTAATTTCATTCCAGTGAAATTAGGTCTTCAGAGCTCACTGCAACCAAAGACATCAGAGCAAATCATAATTGTTCGAGAAAATGTGGTTTTCCCAGACAGGCAGAGCAGACTTTGATGAAATACAGGATGCTATGGATACATTAAAGCCCTAAGGAAGGGAACTGGCTGGAGGTAGTGATGTGATCTCTTGAGCAAGATCTGTACAAAACTATTCCAAGTTTGTGTTTCTATTTCTACCTGCCTCTTGGGAATATTGGGTGAGAAGTTGGGTGTGGGGACATTCTGGTGACTAGGGGCAGGGTGAGGGATAGATGGTCTAACAGCTCTTTCAACTAGATCAAAGCACTGGCACTCGCTGTCTCTGTTGCTGTCTAGAAGCTGCTGATGAAGTTTGACAATGCAATCTCAAATCTCACAGCAAAACTGAGTCAAATATGGCCTTTCAACGCTGAAGTGGTTGTGCTAAGTTTGGAAAATCCATGACTTGAGCTCTGCACATCAGTGGTGACCAACTAACCCACAATAACTCTATGTCTAAGCTTCCCCAGTCAGAAGGAACATTTTCTGAAAGGCCTGACTGAAACAATCTATGTTCAAGTGCAACAAAATCTGAACAATATCCAGGCTTGGGCTGACATGTGGCAAGTAGCCACATAAATGCCAGGCAATGCCCATCTCCACAAGACAATCTAACCATCGCCCTTGATGTTCAATGATTTTACAATCACTGAATACCCCATTATCAATATCCAGATACTCAACTGGACTCACCACATAAGAACAGTAGCTACAAGAGCAGGTCAGAAGCTAGGAATGCTGCAGTGAGTAACTCACCTCCTACCTCCCCAAAACCTGTCCACCATCGACAAGACACAAGTCAGGAGTGTGATGGATTACTCCCCACTTGCCTGGATGCGTGCAGGTCCAACAAAACTCAAGAAGCTTGACACCATCAGGACACAGCAGCCCACTTGATTGGCATCACATTCACAGGCATCCATTCCCTCCACCAGCAACACTCAATAGCAGCAGTATGTACTATCTACAAGATGCACTGCAGAAATTCATCAAAGATCCTCAGACAGCACCTTCCAAACCCACAACCACTTCCATCCAGAAGGACGAGGGCAGCAGACACATAGGATCAACCTCTCCAAGCCACTCACCATCCCAAATTGTTGCTCCTTCATTGATGAAGGTAGGGCAGTGGGTGTGCTGTATATGGATGTTAGCAAGGCATTTGCTAAGGTTTCCCGTGGTAGACTCATGCAGAAAATAAGGAGGCATGGGATACAGGGAAGTCTGGCTGTCTGGATACAGAATTGGCTGGCCCTTAGAAGATAGAGGGTGATGGTAAATGGAAAGTATTCAGCTTGAAGCTTGGTGTTCTGCAGGGATCAGTCCTGGAATCTCTGCTCCTTATGATTTTTATAAATTACTTGGATGAGGAAGTGGAAGGGTGAACTAGTAAGTTTGCTGATGACACCAAGGTTGGTGGAGTTGTGGATAATGTAGAGAGCTATTGTAGGTTGCAATGGGATATAGACAGGATGCAGAGCTGGGCTGAGAAGTGGCAGATGGAGTTCAACCTGGAAAAGTGTGAAGTGATTCTTTTTGGAAGGTGGAATTTGAATGCAGAATATAAGGTTAAAGGCAGGATTCTTGGCAGTGTGGAGGAACAGACGGATCTTGGGGTCCATGTCCATAGATCCCTCAAAGTTTCCACCCAAGTTGACAGGGTTATTAGGAAGGTGTGTGGTGTGTTGGCTTTCATTAGCAGGGAGATTGAGTTTAAGAGCCAAGAGGTTATGCTGCAGTTCTATACAGCCCTGGTTAGACCAACTTGGAATATTGTGTTCACTTATGGTCACCTCATTATAGGAAAGATGTGGAAGCTTTAGAGAAGGTGCAGAGAAGATTTACCAGGATGCTGCCTGGATTGGAGGGCATGTCTCTTGAACAAAAGTTGAGGGAGTAAGAGCTTTTCTCATTGGAGCGATGAAGGATGAAGAGTTGATTTGATAGACGTTTACAAGATGATGAGAGGCTTAGATTGAGTGAATAGTCAATTACTTTTTCCCAGGGTGGAAATGTCTATCATGAGGAGGCATAATTTTAAGGTGATTGGAGAAAGGTTTAGGGGAAATGTCAGAGGCAGGTTCTTTACACAGAGAGTGGTGGGTGCGTGGAATTCACTGCCGGCAGTGGTGGTAGAATCAGAGACATAAGGGACATTTAAGCGACTCTTAATGGATGATAGCAAAATGTCGGCTATGTAGGTTAGTTTGGTCTTAGAGTAGGATAAAAGATTGACACAATATTGAGGGCTGAAGGGCCTGTACTGTGCTGTGCTGTTCTATGTTCACTGTCACTTGATTAAAATCCTGAATTCCCTCCCTAAGGATATTGTGGGTCAACCCACAGTAGGACTACAGCAGTTCAAGAAGGCAGCTCACCCCGACCTTGTCAAGGGGCAACTAGGGACGGGCAATAAATGCTGGGCCAAACCAGCCACACCCACATCCCCTGAGTAAATAGAAATAAAAAGAATCCTTTATATTTCAATTAGCTCATCTCTCATTCTTCTCTACAGCAGATAATGTAGACCTTGCCTACTCAATCACTCCTTAAAGGGAAATACCCTCATCCCTGGAATGAGTCCAGTGTACCTTTGATGCTTTCCCTCTTGGCCAAGTATATCCTTCCTTAGGTAATGAAACCGAAACTGTGTACAATGTGATTTCACATGCTCTGTGCAAGAGGAGTAAGTGCCAACTCATACTAATGGGAAACCTACTGATTGGAAAAGAAGATTGCTTCCTCCCAGGCAGCAGGAGAGTTTCGATGAATGCTTGGCTACTTGGCATGATGTGGTGATTGGAGTGCCACATGGGTCAGTGCTTTTTACAATCGATATCAATGACTTAGGTAAGGGGAGCAATGCTATGGTCACTAAATTTGAAGATGACACAAAGATTGGTAAGAAGATCTGATATCACTTATTATGAAATCAGTCTGCAATCTCATTAAGTGAAAAGCAAACATTTGGCAGATGGAGTGTAATGTGGAAAAATACAAAGTCGTTCACTTTGGCAGGCAGAATGAGCAAAGCAGAGAATTACTCAAATGGAGAATGATTGCAAAATTCTGGTGTGTTGAGGAATCCAGGTGTAAGAGAGCATGACCCACAAAAATCTAGCATGCAGGTACAGCAAATAATTCAACATACCAGTGAGGATGATCTGCTTCAGTTACACAGGGCATGGCTGAGACATCTCAAAGACTGTTTAACTTTGCTTAACGAAGGATGTCAGTATGTCGGAGACAGTTGAGAGGAGGTTTATGAAGTGGACCCCTGGAATGAGTGGGTTGTCTTGTGAGGGAACGTTGGACAGACTGGGCTTTTCTCAGTTGGAATTTAGGAGAGTGAGGGGTGACCTGATCAAAGTGTATCAGATTCTGAATGGGCTTGAGAAGGTGGAAGTAGAAAAAAATGTTTCCTCTTGGTGGGTGAATTGGGAACTAAAGGTTTTGTTTTAGAATTAGAGATCACCCCTTCAGGACAGAGATGATGATAAATGTTCTGAGGGTTATGTGACTTTGGACCTCTCTGTCTCAGAAGGAAATGGGGTCATTGAAACTTTTTAAGATTAGATTCTCTACAGTGTGGAAACAAGCCTTTCGGCCCAACCAGTCCACACCGACCCTCTGAAGAGTAACCCACCCAGACCCATTTCCCTCTGACTAATGCACGTAACACTACAAGCAATTTAGCATGGCCAATTCACCCAACCTGCACATCTCTGGATTGTGGGAGGAAACCGGAGCACCCGGAGGAAACCTACGCAGACACGGAGAGAATGTGCAAACTCCACACAGACAGTTGCCCGAGGTGGGAATTAAACCTGTGTCCCTGGCGCTGTGAGGCAGCAGTGCTAACCACTGAGCCACCGTGCCATCCCAAGGTGGAGATACAAACTTGTTAGGTAGAAGAATCAGGACTTATGATAGATGGGAATGCGGAATTTGAAAAATAAATAAATCATCCAGGACCTTATGGAAGGGGTAGCAGTGAGGGGCTGAATGGCTTAATGGATAGGAACTGGAGGGGCTGCCGATCCAGTGTCATTGAGGAGATGGCTTATGATTCAGAGCCCCATGCTATTCTCACCCTTATCAGGCAGCAACAAAATGAAATATTGAGCAGGGGATGTGCTTTGAGGACAGGCTCAGTGGTGTCTATCTATTTTAACAAGCAGTGGGCCTGTCAGTAAGTTAAGCTGTTATCATGCATGAAACAGAAATATTTATTTGATCCAGGTTCAGATCTGTGTAGGTTGAAGGCTATTACAACAGGCTTGCTTTAGTGGGCTGTCAATTTTAATTCAAGCTGTTGTACTGACTGGCTGTCTTCTCTGTCTTGTCTCAATGAAACTGCAATTGTTTTATCCGACCGGGATCTGTCTTTAGTATCGGGCTGCAAGCATCACCATTACACTGGTGCCAACTATACCCGCTCCACTGTGTACCATATGTCACTGTTCAAGAGGATACCAATTAGGTCAGGATGTGTGCTGTCAATTGGAAATTAATTAGTTTCAGCTCTAGGCAAAAGGTGTCCCATGTAGCTTAATGTGCCCATTCAGATGAGACCCATTAAAGTAACTGGGACAACTGAACACAACCAGACCATGTTGGAGAGACTGGGCTGATGGAGGAGGGTACACTAAAGTGTTGTTAGGTTTTCTAAATACTGTGTGTTGAGAGGACTGTTTGCGACTAAAGGATTGTCAGCTGAATAACGTGTGCTTTCTTTCCAAGATTTTTAAGCAACACGGAATGATGGTACACTGTATTTTTATCATGCATTATTTACATGCTGCCATCAGGCTACACAATAATAATAACTTACACTTTCAATGCGCCAGGCTATTACTTTAGGTCTGATGACCAAAAGCTTGGTGAAAGTGGTAGAATATATGACAGACAGAAAGGGAAATTGACAGAGAATCTCAGCTGGTCTAGCACTGAAGGAGTTCTGAATAAAGGTCACTGGATTCAAAGCGTTAACTCTACTTCTACCAGTCTTGCTGGGTTTTTCCAACAGTTTCTGTTTTAGTTTCAGGTCTCCAGCATCCGCAGTTCATTGCCTTATTTTAGGTAGAATTTAGACCGTTTGGGAGAGATGTTAGGATGGTTGGCAGGTTAGGAATTCTCTTCCCCAAACAGCAGTTGATGTAAAATCAAGTGTTAATTTTAAAGCTGAGATTGATACTTTTTGGTTAAGAAAGCTATCATGGCGTTTGGGCTAAAGGTGGGAAGATGGAGTTAGGCCAAAAAAATCAGCCATGATCTCACTGGATGGTGAAACGGGCTGGAGGGGCTGATTGGCCCCACGCCTGTTCCTGCAGTCTGGAAACAAGCTAATTGGTCCAACAAGACAACACCGACCCTCCGAAGTGTATCCCACTACCCATATTACTCTATATTTACTTCTGACTAATGCTGCTAACCTAAACATCCCTGAACACTTTAGCATGGCCAATTCACCTGACCTGCACATCTTTGGATAGTGGAAGGAAACCATAGCACCCGGAGGAAACCCACGCAGACACAGGGAGAATGTGCAAACTCCACCCAGACAGTCACCCGAGGCTGGAATCGAACCTGGGTCCCTGGCGCTATGAGGCAAGAATGCTAACCACTGAGCCACCCATAAGGGCTGTCTTGAAAGAGCAGAAAGGGTGATGTAGTGAGGAGAGGAGTAAGGTTGGAATTCGGGGACTTAGGTCTCGGGCAAATGAAAGGAAAGACACCAGTGACGGAGCGATTAAAACGTGGGATGTTCACTAATTATGCATTGCTGTGGGGCTGAAAATGATTAAATTGAGAGGGTGTGACCATGTGATAAGGAGAGTGCTCTATTACATAACCCAAGCTTAGAGACACTGACATTTATGACACAACATAATTATAACTTGATAGGTAGTGAGAATAAACTCTAATAATATCTTGCTTGGAAGTTTGGTGGGAGAAGGAAAATTGGGAAGTGAGCAAGGTTCCTCACCTGATTGTGGAGCTCCCATGAATGAAAATTAATCTCATTGCATCTTGTGCTGAAGATGGATCTGTAATCCACTTTAACAAGCTGCCAATCAGAGCGGTGGCTGACATGACCAAACACACTGTCAAAGACAACACAAAACAAAACAGAGGTTTGGTTAGAATCCGTGGCATTCATATTCAAAGTTTTAAAGCACGTAACCTCGCAACCTCTCAGTGCTTCAGATACAAAACACATTGTCAAGTTCATCAGCTACCACACAGAGCAAATACCCGTCAATTTTATGTACAGCAAGATTCCTCAGGTGAGTGAATAATAACGAGGAATGTTTTATAGTGTGATGTATTTTAGGAGGGGCTCAATGATTGCAGTTTAGGGGCTGAAAGACCATGCCCAAGACCAGTTGGTTCCACTTGGTCAATGAGCTCAGTGATTGAGTAGTTTGCCCATATTATTGTAATATTGAAAATTACATTATGCACTTTGTTCATTTCAGGGTACAATACCCATATACCAACAGAAAGCATCTAGAAAGGGAATAAATGAATCCATGTTTTAAACACAGCTCTGATTTTGAGTGCTGTTCCAGTCAGGTGACCAGGAGTGAATCAGCTCTCCTTTCTCAAACCTCTCTGATTGGTTGAATCAAGTGTTTATATTCTTTTCTTAGCTTGTGGCTATATCTTACTGCAATTAAAATGTTAGGAACTAATTGTTCGCTGTAAGGAACTAATCATAAAGTTTCCTTGAGCTAAGAAAGAATAAGTCTATTACTTGGAAACCCTGAGAAAAATAAGGGGTGGCATGGTGGCTCAGTGATTAACACTTTTGCATCATGGTACCAGGGACTTGGGTTCAATTCCATTCTTAGCTGACTGTCTACATGGACTTTGTACGTTCTCTCTGTGTCCGTGTGGGTTTCCTCTCAGTGTGCCAGTTTCCTTCCTCAGTCCAAAGATGTGCGGGTTAGGGTGGATTGGTCAGGGGAAATGCAGGGTTACAGGGATGGGATGAGCCTGGGTAGGATGCTCTTTGGAGGGAAGGTGTGGGTCAAATGGCCTGCTTCCACATTGTGGAGATTCTATGCCTTTATACAGTCATTTCAATACATGCAGATACAAAGTTTAAAAGGGGTTGTTTTCTAGCAGAAAGGGAAGAATATAGAGCCCTTTAGGTGTCCTTGAAGCATTCGGGTTTAAACTGAGACTATGGTTGGTTAGGTGGGACCACCAGCAGTAGAGAATACTTTTATATTCTGTTTCCTGATGTCTTTTATCAGGTATCTGAGAGAGACAGGGAAAGAAGATATATGGTTAGGTAAGGTCTTTTCTTTATTTCAAATTAATGGATTGACTCCATTGAAAAAAAAAACACATTTCAGACCATCATAGTCTCAGATTTTAAATCAGAAAATGAAACTTAAACATTGACAGTTGTTTAAGTTTGCTTAAACACATAAGCTACTGGAGGGAATCTATGGTCATGCAAAATTATCTGAGCGAACTTGGTACCTGAAGGAAACTGAATAAAACATTTTAGTCATTACACTGTGGCCTAGTGGATAGCATTCCTACCTTTGAGCCTAAAGGCTGCAAGCTGCAAATACCCGAGCAGAAAATCAATCAACGCTGACACAGCAGTGGAAGGAATACTTCACTGCCAGGCACTATCTGTTGGATGTAATATTTAACCAAAGGTGCGAGTTACCTTCTCAACTGGATGTAAAAGATCCTTTAGCACAATTTTAAGGAAGCACAGAATATTCCCATAATCCTAGATAAACTGGACCTCAATCAATCGCATAAAAACTGACCATTAATTGGTTAAAGATTACCTAGTGATTAACTGGTCATTATGACATTGTTTTTGTGGGAGTTTGCTGTTTGTTATGTTCTCCACCCTACAGCAGTAATTACATTACCAAAGTAGCTCATTAAATCCTATGGCACAAAAAACACCATATAAAGGAAGGTCAGCAGATTTGAATTGATTTGAATTAGCTTTATTGCCACATGTCCTCACATGGACACAGTGAAAAGTTTAGAAGTCACCACTTATAGCGCCATCTCACCTACAAGGTACAGATTCCCAAAAGAGAAAAAGAGAAAAGAAAAGTCTAGTATTACAGACCTTCGAATGTACAAAATCATAGTAACAAATCAGAAAAGTAAAGAAAGAGAAAGTTCAGAATAAGAGTCCTTCCATGACAATATAGTAAAGAAAAGACAAAGAAATTAAAAAAAAAGAGAATTTAAGACAAAGTCTAAGTCTGGCAGCATCTGTGGGAGAGAAAGCAGAGTTAATTTTCCTGTCCAATGACCCTTCTTCAGAACTGATCACTGAACTGGAAACTCTGTTTTCCTCTCTCCACGAAGGCTGAGTTTCTCCAACAATATCTGCTTTTGTTTCAGATTTCCAACACCTGCAGTTTTTTGTTTCATCTGGGGGGGGTATTTTTAAATTGACTTGAATTTGTTATACAATTGGGCGGAAATAATGTAGCAAATGAAAATGAAACACAAAATACTGTTTCCTTTGATTGGACGATTAATATAGAGGAGCTCATCAACTCTGAATTATCATTGAGAGACAAAGAATGGACAGTGAAATTACTTCTAAATTGTTAAGGAAATGGCCAGTTCAGGACAAAGTGGTCTTCTGTGGTTTACGCTGGCATGGGGCAAATGCTGAGCAACAGAATTCTTACAAGGAAAAGAGCTTGGGAGTAGCATCAGTTTCAATGTCAAGGCAACACAGAGAAGCAATTAAACAGCAAGCAGAATCTTGGAATACATAATCAGAATATTATTCAGTATAAAATACAGGAGAGGTGATTCCAGTGGCCCAAATTGCCTTTTCTCATCCTGTATTTATTTTTATGTTCTTGTGTTTTGGGATATCTTACACAGAAGATTAAAAATGAACAGTATTTGATGATTTAAAAAAGCACTTACACATGCATGGATTCTTTTTCATACAGTGTCATTTAATGTCAGGTACGTGCTCCACTTAATTAAAAGGATTGAACACAATTGGAAAATGTTCAGGACAAAAATGGATTGTTCATGGTCTTTACATTCCTCTGTGGTAGTTGAAATAGAATTTGACGGCTGTGAAAGGACATGCATCTATAACCCATTGGCAGTATTTGGGGCTAGTAACTGAGAATATGTATAGCTTCATCAATAGATTGCCAGCTGAACGAAATAGACTGAAATATAATGGACAGGTACTTCAGTTAATTTTTAATAATTCATTCACAGGATGCGGGCATCACTGGCTAGGCCAGCATTTATCATCCAATTATTAATTGCTTCAGAGGGCAGTTAAGAGTCAACCACATTGCTGTGGTTCTGGAGTCATATGTAGGCCAGACCAGGATAGCATGGCAGTTTCTTTCTCTGTGGGTAATTAGTGAATGAAATGTTTATTTTTTCCCAAACAACCATTTCATGGTCATCATTAATTCCAGATTGTTAATGAATTCAAATTCCACCATCTGTCATGGCAGGATTCAAAACCAGGTCCCCAGAACACTACCTGTTCTCTGGATTAATTGTCTAACAATTACACCATTGGGCTATCACCTACATCAATCTTTTTTATTCATTTGTGGAATGTGGGTGTCACTGATTGGGCCCAGCATTTATTGCCCATCCCTAGTTGCCCATTGAGAAGGTGGGGGTGAACTGCCTTCCTGAACCAGTGCTGTCTGTGTGTTGACCCACAATGCCCTGAGGGAAGGAATTCCAGGATTTTGACCCAGTGACAGTGAAGGAACGGTGATATATTTCCAAGTCAGGAGGATGAGTGACTTGGTGGGGAACTTGAAGGTCATGGTTTTCCTATGTGTCTGTTGCCCTTCTCCATCTAAATTGAGGTGGTTGTGGGTTTGGAAGGTGCTGTCTGATGATCTTTATTGTCATTCAATTAATTGTCATTCAATTTAACAAAACTGGTTCAATATGGACTACATCTTAAAATTGGTTTAATTTGATGAATTGGTGTTGATTAATTACCTTGGGGATCCTTCCTAGGGCTTAGAAGAATCTAGAAATGTCCAGTTGCAGGCTATCTATCAGTCTGACTGCCTGATGGGGGAAAGACAAGATCTTGTCTCTTTTTTGCATTTATTTCTCACTCCATCAAATACAAGTATTGAAAAAAAACAGAAAACCATTCTATTTTTGGCAAATTTTAACAGGTTTCTTTCAAGGCATTCAGTAAAAACTCCAAGAAGTTGACATTTGGTTTTCTTTCTGGATCAGTGGTGCTGGAAGAGCACAGCAATTCAGGCAGCATCCGAGGACAGGCAAAATCGACGTTTTGGGCAAAAGCCCTTCATCAGGAATAAAGGCAGAGAGCCTGAAGCGTGGAGAGATAAGCTAGAGGAGGGTGGGGGTGGGGAGAGAGTGGCATAGAGTACAATAGGTCAGTGGGGAAGGAGATGAAGGTGATAGGTCAGGGAGGAGAGGGTGGAGTGGATAGGTGGAAAAGGAGCTGGGCAGGTCGGACAAGTCCGGACAGGTCAGGGGATTGAGTTGCTGGAGGTTAGAAGCTAGGATGAGGTGGGGGAAGGGGAAATGAGGAAACTGTTGAAATCCACCAATAAGGGAATGAAATATAAAACAGAGAGCACAAAAAGCTTCTAAATATGTTGTCTAGAGTTTGACAAGTTGGCTTTCAATGGGACAACTTTTTTTGCCCTATTTGAGCTTATACCACTGGAGTGTACAGGAGCTACAGCTGTTCTCTCTGACTTTCCACAAGCTTCCACTAAAATTAGCCCATTAAATAGCAGAAACATTTATCCCCACCACAGCTGACCCTTCTGAGGGGTTGGGTTGGGTTGGGTTGGGTTGAGGGGTGGAGGTTGGGGGGGGGGGGGGGGTGTAGGGTGGACGTGACATGCTATGTTCCCCTCTCCAAGGGCAAATCATATGAATGTACGAATTGGAGAAGGCCATTCAGCCCCTTGAGCCTTCACCATTCAATGAGATCAAGGCTGGGCTGTGATGGTACAGTGGCTCAGTGTCTCACAGTGTTAGGGACCTGGGTTAAATTCCAACCTCGGGTGACTGTCCGTTGGAGTTTGCGCATTCTCCCTGCATCTGTGCAAGTCTCCTCCCGCAATCCAAAGACTTGTTGGGCCCAAGGGCCTGTTTCCACATTGTAGGGATTCTCTGATTCTATTAAGGGTCAATGCCCCTTAATAATTTTCTTAACAAAACAAAAATCATGTTTCTCACAGATTTAAAAAAAACAACGATCCAGCATCCACTGTTGCTGGTAGAAGAGAATTCCAAACCTCTCAAACCCTTTGTGTGTTGAAGTGCTTCCGAACGTCTCTCCTGAATGGTCTGGTCCTAATGTTTAGACTATGCCCCTAGTTCTAGTTGTTTGTCAGGTAGAACAGTGGGAGGGAAGGTGTGATACTAATGGGCTTGGGTTCAATTCCTGCAATGGCTGAGGTTACCATGAAGGACTCTTTTTCTCAACCTCACCCCTTACCTAAGGCTTGGTGACCCTCCAGTTAAACTACCACCAATCGTCTCTCTTCAATGAGAGAGCAGCACCATAGTCTGGTAAGACTGTGGCAACTTTACCTTGACCTGTCTTTTCCTCTTACTCATACTGTGGACCTCCCCCTCTCCCCGCGACCTTTGGCTAATCCTTTCATTCCACAAACAGGAATCTCGGAGTCTGTCGGTGCCTTTGGTCCCAGCTTAGGCCCATGGCGGATGGTTCTGAGCTCGCTATTCTAGAGAGATACTGATCAGAGATTCACAATGATCTCGATGGAAGGTCAGCAAACAAGGAGATCTTGAAGTTATGTGAATTGGGTTGAGTGACCCCTACTATATATGTCCCAATGTATATTCCCGCAGTTGAACTTTCAATGGAGAATGCCAATGTGTCAGAGTATTGACTTGCTATCACCTGCTTTGGGATGTTGTGTCCGAATCCTCAAAATAACACAAAGTTGCAGCAACATTCAATTCAGTTGAATACTGAGTCCAAACTATTGCAGTTGGCGCTGACTGTGTTCAGTGATCAGCGGGAGGTGATACTCTGTGCAGTGAGCCTGAAGGGTCTACAGTAAGAAAAAAATTCAATTTGCTTGACTTCCTAAATGGCTTTTTAAAAAAATGCCCATTAAGAATATCACTTTTCTTTGGATTCATTGACTTTCAGGCTTGTGGCGTCCAGTAGAGTCCCAGACTCTGGGCCAGAAAACTCAGGTGCAAAATCCATAATAGGTTGGTTAAAGATATAGTTCTCGCAAACGTAGCCCCTGTGTGAGAAAGCGTTCTTATGCAGCTATGAAAAAAAACTGCTATGTTTTAGCTTTGAACTTGTATTAGGGGCTGACAAACAGATTTCAATTTTCACATTTAATTTTGACTGCAGCTCCTTCTCACACTCCCAGATTTACAAAAGCATGTGACTGTCTGAAAAGCAGTGTGGGAGCTCTGAAAGGTTCGAATACATCCAGGTCTCTTTCCTTTACAGTCCCTCAGCGTAAGTTAACCATTTTGAACCCTTTAGTGCACATTCTGGAAAGCAGCTGAAGTGCTCTTACTGCAAACTAACCACTCTCCTTCATCCTGCTGAGTGTCTGTGTGCAACTGATTGTTTAAGACATAAGTTTTGCCTTGTTTTCAGTTCTTTCATCAGACGAGAGGCAGCAGAGATTACAGCTTTCACTTCAAAGGTACACTTTATTCTCCATTTAGTTATCCCCTCATGAACATAGAACATAGAACAATACAGCACAGAACAGGCCCTTCGGCCAACGATGTTGTGCCGAACATTTGTCC
Organism: Chiloscyllium plagiosum; assembly: GCF_037043375.1. NCBI lineage: Eukaryota > Metazoa > Chordata > Chondrichthyes > Orectolobiformes > Hemiscylliidae > Chiloscyllium > Chiloscyllium plagiosum. The sequence continues at coordinate 4,594,725 of NW_028270160.1, forward strand.
TAGCTTAAGCACCCATCCATGTACCTATCCAATTACCGCTTAAAGGTCACCAATGATTCTGACTCTGCTACTCCCACTCCCACAGGCAGCACATTCCATGCCCCCACCACTCTCTGGGTAAAGAACCTACCCCTGACATCCCCCCTATACCTTCCACCCTTCACCTTAAATTTATGTCCCCTTGTAACACTCTCTTGTACCCGGGGAAAAAGTCTCTGACTGTCTACTCTATCTATTCCCCTGATCATCTTATAAACCTCTATCAAGTCACCCCTCATCCTTCACCGTTCCAATGAGAAAAGGCCTAGCACTCTCAACCTATCCTCGTACAACCTATTCTCCATTCCAGGCAACATCTTTCCTAAAATGAGGCGACCAGAACTGCACACAGTACTCCAAATGTGGCCTAACCAAGGTCCTATACAGCTGCAACATCACCTCACAACTCTTGAATTCAATCCCTCTGCTAATGAACGCTAATACACCATAGGCCTTCTTACAAGCTCTATCCACCTGAGTGGCAACTTTCAAAGATCTATGAACATAGACCCCAAGATCCCTCAGCTCCTCCACCTTACTAAGAACCCTATTGTTAACCCTGTATTCTGCATTCTTATTTGTCCTTCCAAAATGGACAACCTCACACTTGACAGGGTTGAACTCCATCTGCCACTCCTCAGCCCAGCTCTGCATCATATCTAAGTCCCTTTGCAGCCGACAACAGCCCTCCTCTCTATCCTCAACTCCACCAATCTTCGTATCGTCTGCAAATTTACTGACCCACCCTTCGACTCCCTCTTCCAAGTCATTAATAAAAATTACAAACAGCAGAGGACCCAGAAATGATCCCTGCGGAACTCCACTTGTAACTGGGCTCCAGGCTGAATATTTACCATCTACCACTACTCTCTGACTTTGACCAGTTAGCCAGTTTTCTATCCAACTGGCCAAACTTCCCACAACCCCATGCCTCCTGACTTTCTGCATAAGCCTACCATAGGGAACCTTATCAAATGCCTTACTAAAATCCATGTACACTACATCCACTGCTCTACCCTCATCCACATGCTTGGTCACCTCCTCAAATAATTCAATAAGACTTGTAAGGCAAGACCTACCCCTCCCATATCCGTGCTGGCCGTCCCTACTCAAGCAGTGTCTTTCCAGATACTCATAAATCCTATCCCTCAGTACCCTTTCCATTACTTTGCCTACCACCGAAATAAGACTAACTGGCCTGTAATTTCTGGGGTTATCCCTATTCCCTTTTTTGAACAGGGGCACAACATTCGCCACTCTCCAGTCCCCTGGTACCACCCCCGTTGACAGTGAAGACGAAAAGATCATTGCCAACGGCTCTGCAATTTCCTCTCTTGCTTCCCACATAATCCTAGGATATATCCTGTCAGGCCTGGGGGACTTGTCTACCCTCAAGTTTTTCAAAATGACTTGCAACTTCATTTCCTTCAGCCTTTTAATTGTATCCCTCTGTAGAAAACAACGGGTTTTACATTATTTGCCTCTTTATATCTTTATAATCAGCAAAAGGGAAACCAGAGACTTGATTACCAAATGAGGGAATATCATCCCTTTGAGCTCTACCACAGTATCCTAGAATTTACTGAAAATCTGTTGCTATCTACATGCATAGGACCAATGAGGGCCAGCTCAGAATTAGCTACCTCCTTCAGTATAGATCAATAGTGCCTGAATTTCAGACACAGAAAAGCAGCCACTCCCACTCAAGGTGACATTCCTCTTGTGAAAATGCTACCCTGAAAATTCAGCAGCCTCAAAGAAATAGGATGAGACCATTCGGCCCAGCTCGTCCACTCTTCCATTTAATATCATCGCGGACAATCTTCTACTCTTCCCACTGCCACCCCATATCCCTCAAATCTCCAGAATACAAAATCCTGGGCATCACAACCTGAAATATGTTCAACGATGGAACATTCATAACCCTGTTGGGTAGAGAATTCCAAAGATTCACAACCTTTAGAGTGAAATAGTTTCTCATCTTAGTCCTGAATGTTTGTTCTCTTGCCCTGAAACTGTGTCCCTCTTTTCTTAGCTCCCCAGCCCTGGGGAAGCAACCTCTCTGTGTTTACCCAGTTAACCAGCTTCATTATCTGAAACAAAGAACTGCCGATGCTGGAGATCTGAGACAATAGCAGAAATTGCTGGAGAAGCTCAGCAAGTCTGTGGAGAGAAAGCAGAGTCAATGTTTCAAGTCCTCTGACCATTCTTAATAGCTCAATACTGATATATATATTAGTTCTGAAGAAGGGTCACTGGACTCAAAAATGTTAACTCTGTTTTTCTTTTCATTGACGCTGCCAGACCTGCTGAGTTTCTTCAGCAATTTCTACTTTTTCCTTCAGAATCCAAAATGTGTTGAATTCTAATTCACTAAACACTGCTGAATCATTAAAATCCCTCCTTGATACACTGGGACTGCTTGGAACAGAGGTCAGCAGCACTAAAGGTTCTTGGTGGAAGATTTCTTGTCTCATTTGGATTCAATTCAATTGCTCGAGGTGGAAGCGATCAGTTCATACCTCCCGGGGCAGGCTACCATACATACTCGAGTAAAAGTCGATCTCATGTAAAAGTCGACACCCTATTTTTGGCCAAAAAGTCTGGAATTTTCCATATATATCGTGTACAGATCAACCCTAGTTCTTCACAGATAACAAATCAACGGTGATCTTATACATAAATGTTACGAGGAAGAAATGAATTTTGTTTTTCATGCTATTATGTGTTTTGATGTACAATTCACACCAACTTGGTGCAAAAGTTTAAGATGCATCAGGTCAGAGTCAGGTCACAACTTCCCTTTGTATGCAGCTCAGCTGAGCTCAGTTCTTCTGCGGCACTTGTGGGATACAGTCATATTACTATGATTCATAGAATCATAGAGATGTACAGCATGGAAACAGACCCTTCGGTCCAACCTGTCCATGCCGACCAGATATCCCAACCCAATCTAGTCCCACCTGCCAGCACCCGGCCCATATCCCTCCAAACCCTTCCTATTCATATACCCATCCAAATGCCTTTTAAATGTTGCAATTGTACCAGCCTCCACCACATCCTCTGGCAGCTCATTCCATACACATACCACCCTCTGTGTGAAAAGGTTGCCCCTTAGGTCCCTTTTATATCTTTCCCCTCTCACCCCCATCTATACCCTCGAGATCTGGACTCCACCAACCCAGGGAAAAGACTTTGTGTATTTATCCTATCCATGCCTCTCAAAATTTTGTAAACCTCTATAAGGTCACCCCTCAGCCGCCGATGCTCCAGGGAAAACAGCCCCAGCCTGTTTACCCTCTCCCTATAGCTCAAATCCTCCAACCCTGGCAACATCCTTGTAAGTCTTTTCTGAACCCTTTCAAGTTTCACAACATCTTTCCGATAGGAAGGAGACCAGAATTGCAAGCAATATTCCAGCAGTGGGACACCCGCACCCACCAACCCCACTGCCCCGTGGTTGAACACTTCAACTTCCCTCCCACCTTGTCAAGGACATGCAGGTCCTGGGCCTCCTTCACCGCCAAACCATTACCACCCGACGCCTGGAGGAGTACAGCTGCAACATGACCTCCCAACTCCTGTACTCAATACTCTGACCAACAAAGGAAAGCATACCAAACGCCTTCTTCACTATCTTATCTACCTGTGACTCCACTTTCAAGGAGCTGTGAACCTGCACTCCAAGGTCCCTTTGTTCAGCAACACTCCCTAGGACCTTACCATTAAGTGTATAAGTCCTGCTAAGATTTGCTTTCCCAAAATACAGCACCTCACATTTATCTGAATTAAACTTCATCTGCCACTTCTCAGCCTATTGGCCCATCTGGTCCAGATCCTGTTGTAATCTGAGGTAAGCCTCTTCGCTATCCACTACACCTCCAATTTTGGTGTCATCTGCAAACTTACTAACCATACCTATTATGCTCACATCCAAATCATTTATATAAATGACAAAAAGTAGAGGACCCAGCACCAATCCTTGTGGCGCTCCACTGGTCACAGGCCTCCAGTCTGAAAAACAACCCTCCACCACCACCTTCTGTCTTCTACCTTTGAGCCAGTTCTGTATCCAAATAGCTAGTTCTCCCTGTATTCCGTGAGATCTAACCTTGCTAATCAGTCTCCCGTGGGGAACCTTGTCAAAAAGCTTAATGAAGTCCATATAGATCATATCTACCATTCTGCCCTCATCAATCCTCTTTGTTACTTCTTCAAAAAACTCAATCCAGTTTGTGAGACATGATTTCCCATGCACAAAGCCATCGTTTTGTTTTTTCTCTTTATTCGTTTCAGGATTAATTGGGCTTCTGCTAATGAAACTGTATTTTGGACTGTAGCATGAATTTCAGCTACTCAAAAATAGTATCCATGTAATAATCGACCTCATAAATTTAATCTTAAAAGGTAATCTAAAAAAATCAACTCTTACTCCAGTATATGCCTCCTGTGTTCCACATTCTCCATGCACAACATTAAATCCCAGTGTTAAATTCCAGTGCAAAGTGAATGGGCTAGAGGGCCTTGTGCTGTGCTGTAGACCTCTATGACTTGATGTGAAATGCTCATAGATGCCAACAGAAAGTAGCCACATGTTTCTTTAGCAGGGTGTTCTGGGAACAAATGCCCAGAAACCTTAAATCCAAAAGGTGCTCATAAGCCATCTGATGTCCCGTAAACTACCTGCACAGCAAATACAAACCTTGAAGTGAAACTATAGCCTCCTTTGTTGAGTTTAAGGTGATGAGCACCTCCCTTCAGTCAGTAGAAGTGTCCCTCCTCAGTAGTGTACAGAATGGTTTGTGTCTCTTCACATGTTCATCAGGGGTTTGTACAGAGGTCAGCTAGACAGGGATCTTGAATCTTTTTAACAAGGATTACCATCACTGTGCTCACTCAAAGCTTATCATTCAACAGAAGGGGCCTGTCACAAGAAACTTGTTACTGACTGGTGTAGTCAGGTCCATCAGTGCCACCTGAGATGTTGTGTGTAGATTGCATTACTAATGCTTCTGACTGGTATTAGCAGAAAATGAGGCTGCAGATGCTGAAGATCAGAATCAGCAAATAATCGGCAAGAAGGCATACTGCCTCACCCCGGGTGCAATGAGTGGTCTCCTCTACATCAGGGAGACAGGATGCCAACTTGCAGATTGTTTCAGAGAACATCTCTGGGACACCTGCACCCACCAACCCCACCGCCCCGTGGCTGAACACTTCAACTCCCCTCCCACCCTGTCAAGGACGTGCAGGTCCTGGGCCTCCTTCACCGCCAAACCATTACCTCCCGACGCCTGGAGAAGGAACGCCTCATATTCCACCTTGGGACCCTGCAACTACACAGGATAAATGTGGATTTCAACAGCTTCCTCATTTCCCCTCCCCCACATTATCCCAGTCCTAAACCTCCAGCTAGGCACCACCCTCCGGACCCGTCCATCACTGCCCCCTCTGACCTATCACCTTCGCCCTCACCTTTATTCGCCTATCGCTTTCTCAGCTACCTTCCCTCAAATCCCACCCCCCTCCCATTTATCTCTCAGCCCCCGGTCGACAAGCCTCATTCCTGATGAAGAGCCTTTGCCCGAAACGTCGATTCTCCTGCTCCTCAGATGCTGCCTGACCTGCTGTGCTTTTCCAACACCACACTCTCGACTCTGATTGGCATTAGCCTAAGGTGCTTCCAAAACGTGGAGAAAAGATACCCCCGTAAGATAGTTAATGGAAGGAAAGCTCATTCTTGTTGAACAGAACTGGTTTATATATTTTCTAATTGACCTGTATGGATACATACTGGAGTAAGTGGGACCTAAATCCAAGTTTCCCGGCTTCGAGGGAGGGACACTATCACTTCTTCACCAGATTCCCTCAGGCTAGGCTTATTACGTAGTACATAATCACGTTACATTGGAATGACTTTATAGTCTCTTGTAAGATCTCTGGGGTTAGACTTAAAAATAACATTATTATTTAGTTACATGGAAGTTAGCAATTGAAACTGGTAAACTCCTCCCAGGAACACTCCTTTATATCTTGAGAATTTGACCTTCTCCCATAATGAGTTAACTCTTCAGGTACCAGCTCAGAGCTATCCAAACCTTTTCCCTCTGTGACCTCATTTTGCAGTAGGAAATTTGTTCCAATCGCTCAGTGGGAACTGGGAGTACGGGAGGACAGCTGTCCAGCTCTTACAACTCAGTCAGAGCTCCATCATGGCCGTTGCTGCTTCAGAGACTGTGACCTCAACATTCCTGCTCATATCCCAACTTGGGATCCTAACTCCCCCCACTTTTTTTAGATTAGATTAGATTAGATTACATTACAGTGTGGAAACAGGCCCTTCGGCCCAACAAGTCCACACCGACCCGCCGAAGCGAAACCCACCCATACCCCTACATTTACCCCTTACCTAACACTACGGGCAATTTAGCATGGCCAATTCACCTGACCCTGCACATCTTTTTTTTTGTGACTGTGGGAGGAAACCGGAGCACCCGGAGGAAACCCACGCAGACACGGGGAGAACGTGCAAACTCCACACAGTCAGTCGCCTGAGGCGGGAATTGAACCCGGGTCTCAGGCGCTGTGAGGCAGCAGTGCTAACCACTGTGCCACCGTGCCGCCCATAAGGCTGGTCCATACAGGAGGCTGGGACTGCAGCCAGGCAATTGGTGGATTGAACAGGCCATCAACGAGTGGCTATGTGAGCTGTAGTATGTATGGATTCATTCCATTTGTGGTTCTTAGTTAGTTAGCAGATATGTGGGGGAGTGATTAGATTAGATTAGATTCCCTACAGTGTGAAAACAGGCCTTTTAGCCCAAACAGTCCACACCGACCCCCTGAAGAGTAACCCACCCAGACCCATTTCCCTCTGACTAATGCACCTAACACTATGGGCAATTTCCCATGGCCAATTCACCTGACCTGCTCCTGTATGGAGCAGCTTTCTTGAACAAGATTTGCCAACCAGCATCGTTTGGACCAAGAAATGGGAAGTGCAGAAGGTCACAGCTGAAGGGAGCAGTTGGTACAGAGATCCCCAAAGTGGGGGGAGTTAGGATCCCAAGTTGGGATATGAACAGGAATGTTGAGGTCACAGTCTCTGAAGCAGCAACGGCCATGATGGAGCTCTGACTGAGTTGTAAGAGCTGGACAGCTGTCCTCCCATACTCCCAGTTCCCACGGAGCGATTGGAACAAATTTCCTGCACATCTTTGGATTGTGGGAGAAAACCGGAGCACCTGGAGGAAACCCACGCAGACACAGGGAGAACATGCAAACTCCACACAGACAGTCACCCAAGGTTGGAATCGAACCTGGGACCCTGGTGCTGTGAGGCTGCAGTGCTAACCACTGAGCTGCACCAGTGCTTGCAAGGGTAGGACATCACGGGAAGGGTGTGTTGAGTGGAGGTACTGTGATAAATGTATGTAACAGTATTCAACTTCAAAAAGTATCATAACGTCAGGATAAACTAGAACAATATAATTCCCAACCAAAATAAAACTAAGAGAAGCTGTGGATGCTGGAAATCTGAAACAAAAAACAGAAAAAAGGAAATCAAAGGTTATGGGGAGAAAGCTGCAAAATGGGGTTGATAAACCTAGCAGCCATGATTGAATGGCGGAGCAGACTTGATGGACTGAAAGGCCTAAATTCTGGTCTTATGTCTTATGGTTTTATGGCCTAAATTGTTGGAGAAACTCAGCAGATCTGGTAGCATCTGTGGAGAGAAATCAGACTTAACATTTTGAGTGCAGTGACCGTCCATTCTGAGGAAGGGTTACCAGACTCAAAACATTAATTCCGTTTCTCCTTCCACAGATGCTGCCTGAGTTTCTCCAGCACTTTCTGTTTGTATTTGATAATGCCTGACCACTACACTCACTTGCCCAAATGGTGAATGCTTCTTGAAACAGCTCAATTATTGTGTATGCTTGGTGCATCTTACCCCTGCATTAAATATTGAGTTGAAACTGCATTCCAGAGACATAATCTGAAACTTCAATACAATGCTGAGGGAACACCACATTGTCGGAAATACCACCTTTTGAATGCAGCGTTAAATCAAGGGCCTATTTGGCCCCTCAAATAGACAAAAACACCTTGGCTGTTATTGTGCACCTACATTAGCTGCCATGTCCCCCTGTATGACACCATGAACTACACGTCCAAAGCAACATTTTGGCTGTGAGATGTATTGGTGTTTCCTAGGGTCAAGAGTATTAAGACAAATTCTTACTTTTAGCTGAACGCCAATGATAAACCCATGAAATCTGTCAGTCTTCCAGTGCAAGAAACTGTCCACAACTGACAACCATCTGATGAAGGAGCAGTGCTCCGAAAGCTAGTGCTTCCAAATAAGTCTGTTGGACTATAACCTGGTGTGTGATTTTTAACTTTGTCCACAACTGGGTATTGTCGACCAGTACAATCAAAAACTGAAAATGTGTTGCTGGAAAAGCAGGTCAGGCAGCATCCAAGGAACAGGAGAAGGGCTTATGCCCGAAACGTCGATTCTCCTGCTCCTTGGATGCTGCCTGACCTGCTGCGCTTTTCCAACAACACATTTTCAGCTCTGATCTCCAGCATCTGCAGTCCTCACTTTCTCCCAGTACAATCCAAAATCAAGTCCCATGTACTGCGATTGACTAAAGCTCAGGGTAGCCATTGCAAAGGACTAAAGAGGAAAGGTGATTGTTTGAAGTCTCCCTGTCTTAGTGAGGGACTAGAAACTCCATAAATTTCCCCAGTTCTTATGCACCAGGGAGTGTTAGATGTGAAATGTAAATGCAAGCTGTAAATATAACCTGTATTTGTAACCACAGTGAAACACCTTGATGTACCACAGTGTCAGAGTTGAATACTATAACATATTTTTATAAGTTTTATGAATACAATACATTTTTACAAAGAAAAGTCTTTTCTTTTTACTTCAGGTTGCTAACGAGGAAATAAAATGTTCTCTACTCACGTCATTACCAGTGTCTCATCTCCTGGTTCACCAAGAACTCCGTCTACAAAGAGAGGAACTGAGGTAAAACTGTATTTACTCCAGCTCTGGCCTTCATCAAAACTCAACCTGGTTCCAACAAACAAAACCAGCAACAGCGTTAGATCGGTAGGTCATGGCAGAGTGAAAAGCATTAACTGAACCAGCACAAATCACCTTCCCTTCACTACATGTTCAGTTAAACATAAAATCTTGAGGGGTTCTTGGCAGGATGGAAGTGGGGGAGTTAATTCCTCTTCTGAGACAATGTAGGACAAAGGGTCACGGTCTAAAAATCAGGGGTTTCCCATTTAAACAGAGATTAAACTAATTTTATTCCTTTCGGAGGGTCACCGATGCAATAAGAATCATGTGGGATGTTCCAGATGGTGAGAGAGTCCAGAGCCAAGCATCCCAGTCTAAGGATATGGGTTGGCCATTTCAGACTGAGATGAGGAAACTTTCTTCACTCAGAGAGCTGCGAGCCTGTGGAATTCACTACCAAAGGAAACTGAAGACAAAATATTGTCACCTTCCAAGTGAAAGATATTTGGGCGAAAGAGATCAAATAATATTTGGAGAAAGTGGGAGGAAGGGATTGAGTTGGATGATCAGCCATGAGTATATTGAATGGAGCAGGATTGAAGGGCTGAAAGGCCTCCTCCAGCTCCTATATTCTATGTTTCAATGAGCCTTTGTAATTCTGATCGCCCTGTTATATACTTTAAACTGGAAAGTGTGTAAAAATAATTTACAAGATTGTTACGGAGATGAGTTATAAGGTGAGGCTGGTGCTGTTTTCCCTGGAGCGTCGGAGGCTGAGGGGTGACCTCATAGAGGCTTATAAAATCATGACGGGCATGAATAGGGTAAGTAGACAAGGTCTTTTCCCTGGGGAGGGGGAGTGCAAAACTAGAGAGCACAGGTTTAGAGTGAGAGGGGAAAGAGATAAAAAGGACCTAAGGGGCAACCTTTTCACACAGAGGGAGGTGCATGTATGGAATGAGAGGAAGTGGTGGAGGCTGGTACAATTGTAGCATTTAAAAGGCATCTGGATGGGGACATGAATAGGAAGGGTTTCGGGGGATATGGGCCAAGTACTGGCCAATGGGACTAGATTAGGTTTGGATATCTAGTCAGCATGGATGAGTTGCACCAAAGGGTCTGTTTCCTGCTGTACATCTCTATGACTCTATGACTTATTCAAAAAAGAAGGGAGACAGAACATCAGTAATGATAGACCAGTTAACATGTCATTGGGAAGGTCTTTGATTTTATTCTGAATGATGTAACAACAGAGCATTTAGAAACACATAGCATACTCGAGCAGAGGGGGTTAAATTCTTGTTAAGCTTTGGGGTGAAAGGTTGTTGTGGAGGAGGTGGGGAACATGGGTTCGAAGTTGCAATCAGATCCGCTATGATTTATTGCACGGCAGAGAAGGCTTGAGGCGATAACCAGCCTCCTTCTGCTGCTGATTTATCCATTTGTATGTCGATTGACTGATTGTAATTTAAAAGGTGAGCATCAAACAGGAAAAGGCTTCTGGCTATCACCATGGAAACGGCAGCAAGTTAACTCAAATAACTAGCTGATTGCAGGCTTTGCTTCTGTTACGTCATTCTGATTTGTTGTATTTTGATGCTGAAGTTTAGTTGTTTTTGATCGAACCTATTCTTTAAAAAAAGACAGGGACAAAATTTCAGATTTTTTAAGAAAGAAGTGCAGGAATGAAATCAGTCTTGTCCTTTTCACGGTTGGAAGAGCTGAGAGCTGTTGCTGGGATGAACGTTAGAAGCTGGTGACAGAGAGACATTAAAGGAAGTCTGGAAATTTGAGATAAATTGGTTGAAGGCCTTCAGTCCATATCCACCGACTGATCTTTTCCATTTGCAATAAATGTAACACACAAACTCCAGCAGATCAGAGGCAAGCTCAGATGAAGAAAGCCCTTTGCCTTATTTGATCTAGAATCACAGTTAAAACCGATCAACCCCTTCCCCCAGGACAAACAGCTGATAACACAATGGTGCTCCTCAAAACCTGTAACTATGCAGGTAGCGTGGGCACTGCACAGGAATAATAATGTTCCTCTTGTAGTGCAAGAAGAAATAACAAATCAGCATTCAGGAGACAGTAAGGACTGCAGATGCTGGAAGCCAGAGTCAGTAGATGTGGAGTGGAAAAACACAGCAGGTGAGACAGCATCCGAGGGGTGGGAAAGTCAACATTTCAGGATGAATCCTCCGTTATTTATAGACTTGCCCCAACATAGAAACAGGAGTAAGACATTCAGCTCTCTCGTCATGGCTTGAAGCCTGTCCTGCCACTTAATGAGCTATCAGTCATTAGCTCCATCCATCTAGCATTTTTTAATTCTCCTGTGAGCTGGCTAGCATGTCCCTAGTTGCCCTTTGAGAAGCTGGGGGCGAGCTGCCATCTTGAGCTGTTGCAGTCCATGTGCTGTAGGTCCACCAATAACGCCCCTGGTGGGGACGGGAGGGGGCAGAATTTCCAGATTGTGACCCAGTGACAGTGAAGGAACAGTCATATATTTCCAAGTCAGGATGGAGAGTGGCTTGGAGGGGAACTTGCAGGTTCCCATATATCCTCCACCTTTGCCCATGTAGATGGAAGTGCTTGTGAGTTTGGAAAGTGTTGTTTTAAGATCTTGGGTGAATTTCTACAGTGCGTCAGCTACTGGTACACACTGCTGCTACTGAGTGTCGGTAGTGGAGGGAGTGGATATTTGTGGGTGTGGTGCCAATCAAGTGGGGGCTGCTTTGTCCTGGATGGTGTCAAGCTTCTTGAGTGTTGTTGGAGCTGCCCCCATCCAGGCAGGTAGGGAGTATTCCATCACACTCCTGACTTGTGCCTTGTAGATGGGGTGTCAAGAGGAGTGTTACTCACTGTAGTATTTTTTAATACCATTGCTGAGCAATGATCCACTGATCTCTGATTTGAAAGGATTAATTTGTCTCGCACCTATTGTTCTTTTGTGAGAGATTCGGAGATCCGGAGATTTCTAAAGGAGGAAAGGTATAGAGAGTTGGAGATGTTGGCTTGGATTTTCCGATGGTCAGATAGCCCTTAGTCCAGTGTAGATTGGAGTTGTGCATTAGAACCTTCACATTGGATCCCCCTCGTAATAAACTCTAAAGGAATTGCTTGAGGAATTTTAGATTCCAATATGCCTGGAACCCTCTGAAAATATCACTTAAACTGGAGAATTCAGTGAGTTACAGAATCATAGAGTCAGAGTCCTGGTGAAATGAAGCAAAGTTACCCAGGAAAAGTTAGACTAATAAAGACGATTAACTCCTGAGTAACTATCCAACTGACCCCATACTTATATCACTCATCCCCAACCCCTGCTTCTTCCAAAGCACCTATACCCCAAACCCCGAGCTGGCACCACCCTGCCTCCCCAGGGTCTGACAGTTTGACCCCACTTTGCTCTAGCCCTGCTACCCTCTCCCATTTCTTCTCCTTGCCTATTCCTGGCAGGGTGTGATTCTGGATCTTCACATTTCAGAATATGGCAGCTGACCGCTGTGGGAAAGGATCTGGTTTGTTTTCCCATGACAGCTCTGCACTCTGAGGGAGCTGTCAGAATGAATATCCCACTCCATATTGCTGAAGGAGCACTGATCGGAATTTCCTGTCAGAAATGTGGAACTCCCTTCTTGCATTAAAACAAAACAGAGTGGCCACATGTGGGAGAGACGCTTCCTCCTCAGAAAGTCAGGCCCAAGGGTCTTATGTTCCAACAATAATCACCAAGATGGTAGAAGACTTCTACTCTTAGGGATGGACATGATACGGATGTAATCGAGGCAAAATCAATACACAGAAGGTGAATTTAAGTTTGGAGGATGGAGAATATAGAGATGGAGATGAGGTAGAGTGACATGAAGCTATAACCAAACTAAAATCAAGATGAGATGTTGTTTACCTGGACTTTTGTAAAGCATTCGATAAGGTTCTGCATGGTAGACTAATTAGTAAAGTTAGATCACATGGGATTCAGGAAGAGCTTGCCAACTGGATACAAAATTGGCTAAATGGCAGGAGACTGGTGGTGGTGGTGGGGGGTGGGGGGTCAGGGTGTGCTTTTCAGACTGGAGGCCTGTGACCAGCAGTGTTCTACAGGGATTGGTGCTGGGTCCTCTCTTGTTTGTCATTTATATAAATGATTTGGATGAGAATATAGGAAGCATTTTTAGCAATTTTGCAGATGTCACCAAAATCAGTGGTATCATGGACAGTGAAGAAGGTTATCTAAGATCACAGAGAGAATCTTGATCAATTGGATCAATAGGCTGAGGAGTTTAATTTGGATAAATGCAAGGTATTGTATTTTGGTAAAACAAACAAGGGCAGGATTGAAACAATTAATGATAGGGCCTTGGATAGTGCTGTAGAACAAAGACCTGGGGGCTCAGGTACATAATTGCTGACAATCTGTGTCATATAGAGACAGGGCAGTTAAGAAGACATTTAGCATGCTTGTCTTCATTGCTCAGACTTTGAGTACAGGAGTCGAGATATCATGATGAGGTTGTACAGGATGTTGGTGAGGCCTCTTCTGGAATACTGTGTCCAGTTCTGGTCATCCTGGTCATTAGAGTAAGGATATAATTAAACTGGAAATAGTTATGAAAACAATGACCAGGATGTTGCCAGGGATGGAGGGTTTGAGTCATAAGAATAGCTCAGATAGATTGGGACATTTTTCACTGTAGTTTAGGAGGTTCAGGGCTAACCATACAGGGGTTTATAAAATCATAAGGGGCATAGATAAGGTGAATAGCCAAGGTCTTTTTCTAAGGTGGGGAGTTCAAAACTAGAGACCATACAATTTAGGTGAGATGAGAAAGATTTAATAAAGACATGAAGAACAATGTTTTTACAAAGAGAATCATTAGTTTGTAGAATGAACTACCAGAGGAAGAGGTGAATAACGTACAGTTACTACATTCAAAATAGTTTGGATATGTTTATGAATAGGAAAGGTTTTGAGGGATGTGGGCCAAATGCAGGCAAATGGTACTAGTTCAGCTTGGGATATCTGCTAAAGACTGCTCTTGTCCTCTCCTTGCTCTTCTTAACTCTCTCTTTAAATCCTTCCCAGCTAATCTGTAACTCTCCATCGCCTCATCTGTACCATCTCGTCTCAACGTCACATAAGCCTCCCTCTTCCACTTAACAAGAGATACAATTTCTTTAGTAAACTACTGTTCCCTTACCTTATCACTTCCTCCCTGCCTGACAGGGACATACCTATCAAGGACACGCAATATCTGTTCCTTAAACCAGCTCCACATTTCAATTGTCTGGATCCCCTGCATTTTGCTACCCCATTCCATGCCTCCTAAGTCTTGCCTAATTGTATTATAATTGCCCTGTGGCTTGTACCTATCCCTTTCCATCGCTAAATTAAACATAACTGAATTATGGTCACTCTCTCCAAAGTGCTCACCTACAACTAAATCAAACACCTGGCCTGGTTCATTATCAAGCACCAGATCCAGTGTGGCCTCCCCTCGTCAGCCCTTCGACATACTGTGTCAGGAAACCCTCCTGTACACTCTGGACAAAAACAGGTCCATCCGACGCTCTAGAGTTATAGCATTTCCAGTCAATTTTTGGGGAAATTAAAGTACCCCATAATGACTACCCTGTCCCTTTCACTCCTACCCAGAATCGTTTTGCTAATCCTCTCTTCCACCTCCCTGGAACTATGCAGAGGCCTATAAAAAACTTGCAGCAGTGTGACCTCGCCTCTCCTGTTTCTAATCTCAGCTCACACTACCTCAGTAGACGAGTCCTCATCAAAAGTTCTTTCAGCCACCATTATACTGTCCTTGATTAACAAAGCCACACCCCTCTCTCCCTTGTACCACCTTCCCTAATCTTAATGAAAAAGCTAAACCCTGGAACCAACATCCATTCCTGACCCTGCTCTATCCATGTCTCCGAAATGGCCACAACATCGAAGTCCCAGGTACCTATCCCATGCTGCAAGCTCACCTACCTCATTTCAGATACTTCTGGCGTTGAAGTAGACACACTTCAAATCAGCTTGCTGTCTGCCAGCACATTCCTGTGACCCTGAAATCCTGTCCCTGTCCTCCATACTCTCATCCTCCTGTGCACTGCACTACACCTCCGGTTCCCATCCCCCTGCTGAGCTAGTTTAAACCCACCCGAATAGCACCAGCAAATGTCCCACCCAGGATATTCGTACCCCTCTGGTTCATGTGACGACTGTCCTGTTTGTAGAGGTCCCACCTTCTCCAAAATGAGCCCCAATTATCCATAAACCTGAAACCCTCCCTCCTGCACCATCCCTGCAGCCACGTGTTTAGCTGATATCTCTCCCTATTCCTTGCCTCGCTCTCACGTGGCATGGGTAACAGACCAGAGATAACAACTCTGTTTGTTCTAGCTCTCAGCTTCCACCCTAGCTCCCTGAAATCCTGCCCTTACATCCCTATCCTGCTTTCTGTGTATGTTGTTGGTACCTACATGGACAACGACTTGGGGCTGGTCACCCTCTCCCTACAGGACCCCAAAGACACGATCCGAGACATCATGGACCTTGGCACCTGGGAGGCAACAACCAACCGCGAGTCTCGTTCGTTCCCAACAAACCTTTTATCTGAGCCTCTAACTATTGAGTCCCCAATGACTAACACTGTCCTCCTTTCCCCTGCAACAGGGACAGACTTTGTGCCAGAGTCCTGCGCCCCAATGCATACCCTTGGTATACATCGCATCATCCCCCGCCACTAACGCCACCTACAAACAGACCCCACTACCAGGGATATTTTTCCCTCCCCACCCCTATCAGCATTCTGAAGAGACCATTCCCTCTATGCCTCCCTCGTCAGATCCACACCCGCCCACTCCTGGCACTTTCCCCAGTCACCGCAGGAAGTGCAAAACACCTCCCCCCTCATCTCTGTCCAAGGCCCCAAAGGAGCCTTCCACATCCATCAGAAATTTACCTGCACCTCCACACATGTCATTTATTGTATCCGTTGCACCCCATGTGGTCTTCTGTACATCGGGGAGACAAGACGCCAACTTGCAGATCGTTTCAGAGAATATCTCTGGGACACCGCACTAACCAACCCCACCGCCCCGTGCTTGAACACTTCAACTCCCCCTCTCACTCCGCCAATGACATTCAGGTCCTGGGCCTCCTCCATCGCCAAACCCTAACTACCCGATGCCTGGAGGAACAATGCCTCATCTTCTGCCTCGGGACCCTCCAACCACACGGGATTAATGTAGATTTCACCAGTTTCCTCATTTCCCCTCCCCCCACCTTATCCCAGTCCCAAGCTTCAACTTGACATCGCCGTCTTGACCTATCTTTCCCACCTGTCCACTCCACCCTCCTCTCCGACCTAGCACCTTTTCACCTACCTTCATCGACCTATTGCACTCTCAGCTCCCTCCCCCTGACCCCGCCTCCTCCCATTTATCTCTCAGACCCTTGGCTCACAAGCCTTATTCCTGATGAAGGGCTTATGCCCGAAACATCGATTCTCCTGCTTCTCGGATGCTGCCTGACCAGCTGTGCTTTCCCAGCATCACACTCTCGACCCTGGTGCTCAGAATCACACAAATCAAAATTACAAGCAATCTGGTTCATCCTGAGGCCAGTGCAGAGTGAGGGACAGGACTGGAACAAAATGGAAGGCATTTTTGGGTTAGACGGAGATAATTTTATTACTGTTACCACCCTCACTCAGTTAATGTTGGATTCCCTTCCACCATCCTGCCCACACCCCCTCTCACCCAGCCCCAGTCAATGCTGAGCTCTCCATCCTTGGAATCTCCCTTACTCAGTATTTCATCGACCTCAAGTCATTATCAAGTACTGAAATTGTAGATAGTGACCATGGTCAAACATTCAAGTAAGAGCAAAAATACTGCAGATGCTGGACATCTGGAGAAACTCAGCAAGTCTGGTAGTATCTGTGGAGAGAAAAAGCAGAGTTACCATTTCAAGTCTGGAGTAAGACTCTTCAGAACTGAAAGGTGTTGCAAAATGTTTCTTAATGTACTTTTTACGAGGAAGTGGAGGGGTGAGAGGAATAGACATTGTGGAGGTTCAGTTTAACAGTGAAGAAAGAGAAAACGAGATGTAAAATGGGTGTAAATTAACAGTGAAAGGAGAGAATGGGTCCTCTCTACTAAGAGCAAAATAAACAAGATGCAAACATGACAATATGTGGTGGAGGGGTGTTGGTTAATGGGGAGAGAATAAGGAAAATGAAGAACAAACATCATGTTAAGATACAGTGTAAGAGCTCACAGCCTCGCTATGAAAATCCTACAACAGACTCAGCCAAAAACACATACGATTCAGCCCATCATTATTGTTAGTGGGAGTTTGCTGTGTACAAATTTGCATGTTTTCTGCATTTCCAGAGTGTCTACACTTCCAAAGTGGTCCATTGGCTCTCAAGCAGTTTGAAATATCCAGCAATTGTGAAAGGCAATATGTTAATGGAAATCCTTTATTTGTTCTTTTTTAAACTATATCCCCTTCTGCTCTCCCGAGTACACGGTCACATGGCACTATCTTGAGGTAGAGCAGGCATGTGCTCGTCAATATTTATTCTTCCACGAAAATAAATAAGGCTGATTATTTGGTCAGCGCTATATTGCTGTTTGTGGAATCTTGCTGTGTGCTACATTCACAGCTGCATTTCC
Organism: Chiloscyllium plagiosum; assembly: GCF_037043375.1. NCBI lineage: Eukaryota > Metazoa > Chordata > Chondrichthyes > Orectolobiformes > Hemiscylliidae > Chiloscyllium > Chiloscyllium plagiosum. Next base: position 4,612,492 of record NW_028270160.1, read on the forward strand.
TGTGGATCCACAGTAATTACACTTCAATAAGCAACTTGATTGGATGCCAAGTGGTTTGGGATGTGCGGAGTTCATGGTAGGCTACTTCTTAGCTCTCTTCAATTTTTCTTTCTATTACAATGTCACCGGAGCCTCCAGCCCCTAATTGCTTGGATTTTTAAAACATGATTCTTTTATAGCATGAGGGAAATTAGGAAATGGACAATAATTGCTGCCCTTGCCCAGACCTCATCAACAAATTTAAAAAGAAGCAACAAAGGTTAAGAGTTTTCCTGTTGTGCTGAAGAGTCATACTCAACTTCAAAACATTAACTCTGTTTCTCTCTCCACAGATGCTACCGCTCCTATTGAGTTTCTCTAGCATCGTCTGTCCTTTATTCCACAAATTACTAAGTATGATGAAGCCATCTTTCACTCAGGTCCAGGGTAACATGAAGGGTAAAGCATTTTCAGAGTATTTGGAGAGAGGCTAACTCCATGTACTTACCCCAGCATTTAGTTTTCAGTACTGGCATGTTTCATTCCTTTCAAAAGGACATCATAACCCTATGACTTCTAAACATTGCAATTCTATTATCAGGATTGGTTAGCCCAGTTAGCTGGATAACTGGTTTGTAGTGATGCCAACAGCATGGGTTCAATCCCCACACCAGCTGAGATCACCATGAAGGACTCTCCCCTTGCCTGAGGTATGTTGACCCTCAGGTTAAACGACCAGCAGTCATCTCCCTGTAATGAGAGAGCAGCTCTCTGGTCCAGTGAAAATAAGGCAACTTTATCTTTCACAAGTGGACATCTAATTTGTGTTTAAAATAGAAAGAGCATAATGCTGTGGTAATTTTGCTGTCCAAACATTTACCATTTAAAAGAGGAAAAATCTTTATTCGAAAACTTTATTTTCCAAATAGACAATTTCTGGTTCTGAGGAAGGGTCACGGACCTGAAGTGTTAACTCTGCTTTCTCTCCACAGACACTGACAGACCTGCTGAGCTTTTCTGTTTTTTTTTATTTACAGCATCCACACTTTGTTAGGTTTTTATTTAGACAATTTCTGTGTTTTTTTAGACTGTAAGTGCAATGTCACAATGGCAGGGATTTTCTGATATGGAGTGCACAATGAACACAAAAGCAGATACAAGGAAGATTGTTCATAAGTCATTGAAGACCAATGGGATGAAAGATTTTTGGGGTATACAGATGGTGACATCTTGTAAAATGTCCACGTTATAGAGGAGGAGGTGCTGGATGTCTTGAAATGTATAAAAGTGGATCAATCTCAGGACCTGATCAGGTATACCCTAGAACTCTGTGGGAAGCTAGGGAATTGAATGCTGGGCCCCTTGCTGAGATATATGTATCATCGATAGTCACAGGTGAGGTGCCAGAAGACTAGGGGTTGGCTAACGTGGTGCCACTATTTAAGAAAGGTGGCAAGGAAAAGCCAGGGAACTATAGACCAGTGAGCCTGACAACAGTGGTGGGCAAGTTGTTGGAGGGAATCCTGAGGGACAGGGTGTACATGTATTTGGAAAGGCAAAGACTGATTAGGGATAGTCAGCATGGCTTTGAGTGTGGGAAATCATGTCTCACGAACATGACTGAGTGTTTTGAAGAAGTAATGAAGAGGATTGATGAGGGCAGAGCGGTGAGTATGATCTGTATGGACTTCAGTAAGGCGTTCAACAAGGTTCCCAATGGGAGACCGGTTAGTAAGATTAGATCTCATGGAAACCAGGGGAAAACTAGCCATTTGGATACAGAACTGGCTTAAAGAGAACAAAGAACAAAGAAAATTTACAGCCGAGGAACAGGCCCTTCGGCCCTCCAAGTCTGAGCCGATCCAAATCTACTGTTTAAACCTATCGCCCAATTCCTAAGCATCCGTATCCCTCTGCTCCCCACCTACTCATGCATCTGTCCAGACCCACCTTAAATGAATCTACCGTGCCTGCCTCTACTACCTCTGCTGGCAACGCATTCCAGGCACCCACCACCCTCTGTGTAAAGTCCTTGCCACGTGTATCCCCCTTAAACTTTTCACCTCTCACCTTGAACACGTGATCTCTCGTTATTGAATCTCTCACCCTGGGAAAAAGCTTATCTCTATCTAACCTGTCTATACCCTTCATCATTTTGTAGACAAAATATATTTTTTCACACTGGGAGAATGTGCAAACGCTACACAGTCACCCAAAGCTGGAAACAAACTCAAATCCCGAGCATTGTGAGGCAGAAGTGCGAACCTCTGTGCCATCATGCCACTGCCCCTGTCAGGCAAATCAACAAAGCTTGAAGGTAGAAGACAGGAGGTGGTGGTGGAAGGTTGTTTTTCAGACTGGAGGTCTGTTACCAGTGGAGTGTCACAAGGATCGGGTCCACTGCTGGGTCCACTGCTGTTCGTCATTTGTATAAATGTTTTGGATGTGAACACAGGAGATATAGTTAGTAAGTTTGCAGATGACACCAAATTTAGAGGTGTCGTGGACAGTGAAGAAGGTTACCCCAGATTACAATGGGATCTTGATCAGATGGGCCAATGCGCTGAGGAGTGGCAGATGGAGTTTAATTTAGATAAATGTGAGGTGCTACATTTTGGAAAGGCAAATCAGAGCAGGATTTATAAACTTAATGGTAAGGTCCTGGGGAGTGTTGTTGAACAAAGAGACCTTGGAGTGCAGGTAGATATTATAGTGAAGAAGGTGTTTGGTATGCTTTTCTTGATTGGTCAGTGCATTGAGTATAGGAGTTGGGAGATCATGTTGTGGCTGTACAGGACATTGGTTATGCCACTTTTGGAATATTGCCTGCAATTTTGGTCTACTTCCTATCAGAAAGATGTTGTGAAACTTGAAAGTGTTCAAAAAAGACTTACAAAGAAGTTGCCAGGTTTGGAGGATTTGAGCTATGGGGAGAAGCTGAATAGGCTGGGGCTGTTTTCCCTGGAGCATCGGAGGCTGAGGGGTGACCTTATAAAAATTTATAACATCATGAAGGGCATGGATAGGATAAATAGACAAGGTCTTTTCCCTGGTGTGAGGGAGTCCAGAACTAGAGAGCATTGATTTTGGTTGAGAGGGAAAAGATTTAATCGGGACTTAAGGGGCAATTTTTCCACGCAAATGGTGGTGCATGTATGGAATGAACTGCCAGAGAAAGTGGTGGAGGCTGGTACAATGACAACATTTAAAAGGCACCTGGATGGGTATATGAATAGGAAGGGCTTGGAGGGATATGGGCCAAGTGCTGTCAAATGGGACTGGATTAATTTAGGACAACTGGTCGGCATGGAAGAGTTGGACCAAAGGGTCTGTTTCTCTGCTGTACATCTTTATGACTCCATGACTCTCTGAGTCTATATGCAGGAATATAGAATGGAGGTTAAAGTCAGATCAGGAATCCTGATGAAGGGCTTTTGCCCGAAACGCCGATTTTCCTGCTCCTCGGATGCTGCCTGACCTGCTGTGCTTTTCCAGCACCACTCTAATCTAAACTCTGGTTTCCAGCATCTGCAATCCTCACTTTTGCCTACTCTTGTTAATTTGGATTGGAAACAGCACAACCAGTCACATGGATCAGGTGATTTGGGAATGTTGCAATGGGACTTTGTTGTATTTGAGCATATTAGGAAAAGGAATCCTGGGCTCTGGATAAAATGAGGGAAAAAGTGCAGGATTTGGGAGAATTGACTATGGAGTTGCAGCAAGTATGGCAGAAGTGGCAGGAATAGGAGAGTGTTTATGTATCTGCAACAATCTTGCTGTGTGGGAGAAGCTATTTTAAGCTAATCCAAAGTTCCTGCCCGCCATCTATCCCACAGCAAAAGGAATTCCAACACATCAAGTCGTACATCTATAATTCACAGGATGTTGGCATCAATGATTGATGCCAATATTGTCTGCCCATTCCTCAGTGCACAGGAGGGTAGTAGACAGGCAACCATTTGGCTGTGGGTCTGGAGTCACATGTAGGCCACACCAGGTAAGGATGACAGTCACATTCCTTAAATGACATTAGTGACCAGATAGGTTTTTCAGTGACATTGATTTCAGGGTCAACAGTAGACTCCTAATTCCAGATTTTATAGAATTCAAATTTCACCATCCACCAGGGTGGGATATATGAACAGCAGATTATGGGTTCTCTAAATTAATAGTCTAGCAGCAATACCTCTAGGCCATGGCCACCAAACAAAGGAGGTGAAGATACTCCTGGTGTTCAGATTTTGATGTTGTTTTTTAAATACTCGGCCAGGATGGTCCTTTAATTCCTTCAGGGGTCAGTTTATATCTTAAATGTGGCTAATGTTGCATGAGTGTGCATGCTTCCTGCAGTTCAGTCTTGAAACATGTCACAGCAATGCAGATTGCTGCCCGGACAGGGAATACTCCCCTCATTACTGCAGTTCTAGCACCTTTTACCCACCGCCAGGACAATAAGAAGAGGGACCAATTACCATAGATGTCGGATTGGCTGCGGTGTGTGTTTAATGGCCACAAGCGCACCTCCCTGGTCCAGGAACAGAACGCTGTGCTCCTCGTCGAAAACCTGCGAATGAGAGCAAACACAAACCAATCAGCACCATCTACAAGAAAGTAGCACCGTGTAGAAACTATCACCGGTTAGGAGTGAAAGAAAAGACATCTCGACAACTCCTGTTGAAATCGCTATCATCTTATCGGAGTTACATTTTCCTTTTGGTATTTACCTCTTCAATCTGGGCAACTGGGAACTTTTACAATGAGCTACAAATGCAAATATTGATAAGAAATCAGTTTTCTGTTGATACAGGGAGGCATACTCTCTGACTCTAAATCTAAATGAACCATTTCTTATTTTAAAACAAAATTAGAGTTTATTAAAAATATAAAGCAAATATGGGACCATCTCCTGAGATGTTCCACAAACAGTTTTCAAACACATCGCTCAGTCCATGATGTATTTGACTCATCACACGTGGCCCAAACTGATGCTTAATGTCACAAATGGAAGCTAAGGTTACCCATGTTGCTCAGCTGGAGTGCAACTGCCCTATTCACTCAAGTGAACAGTATCTTTCTCACTTAACAGTCCCAGCCCACTCTGCCTTCATTCGCACTACAGTAATAGCTGGGGCTGCACTCCGTTTTATGGGCTGCATTTGTTATGGCGAGACACTGAACAAACCATGAAATCCATCAATGTCTGTGTGTGAAACAGCGATATATTTCATGGGGGTTCCTGACTTTGTGGCAATTGATGGGCCGGATGACAACTGTAGTTCATAAACAAGAATAATTTATGTCAGCGAAGCCTCACAAAGATGCCTGCCTTCTCCCTGATACAGAATGACAATGTGTCTGAGCACAGAAATAGGCCATTTATCTGACAATATTGGTTGTCCATCTGCAGACAGATAAGGTATTCCAAAACATTTCTAATTTTGATGGAGAACCCTCTTTCTTCCTTCTTCTGAATATGTAAAATAATTACATTCTCCAAAATACTCCTAATGACTCATTTCTTAAGAAAAATCTTCAAGCCAGCAGAGAAAAATCTGCTCATTGAAGGGAATGTCAACAACGGGATGAATATTTGCTGAGAAGTGGCTTTGATGGATCTACAATTACTTCCACTCAGACAACCGCTCATCATGCTGAAATGTTTCAAAGCATTTTTGCAATTAATTACCCTGAAATGCAAGAACTGTTGTTATACGGATACTGTAAATAGGCATAAATATTGACACAGACCAACCAGTTCTCTCTGACAGCAACAGCTGCATGTGGAGGCAAGGCTGGATCATAATACTGGCCAGCAGAGAAAAAACACAGTCTGACCTTCTCTCAACTTCATGGGTTGAGATCGTTAAAGGTGAAATGCAGCCAGCTGTAAAAAAATAAATGGAAGCTAATGTTCCAGAGATTTCAGAAGTCACAGCTTTCAGAGATGCACCTCCTGAATCAGAGCATTGTGGGTTCAAGGCTAACTTAGGAATTAAGCGCTGAGAGTGAACTGGCTGGGCTGAAAGAGATTTGGATTGTCAAAGGTGCTTACTTCTGGATGAAACAATAATCTGTATCTATCATTCACATGATGTAAAGGATCTTATGGCACTATATAGTGAAGAGTAAGAGGGGCGTTCAGAGTCCTTGGCAAAATGAGTACCATCAAAGCACCTTAACTCGTTAACAACATCATTACTTTTGGTTTGGTCAGTTTGTTGCACTGAGAGTGACTGCTGATGCCGAAGTGCAATTGAAATCAACCATCCCGATATAAAGCAGAAAAGGATAGTGGACATTCTGGCTCTGCGTTCTGTAGCTTGATGCTGCCTTTGTTTGCTGATTGAGTCAGCTGCCATTCATGATTAGTTACTGCCCCTCTACAACGTGTCCACATCGCCGTTACCTGTCTCCAGGTGTTCCCTGCATCTGATGAGATGAACATGCCTCCAGTGTGACTTTCCTCATCTGTTATGAGCTCAGAGCCGATGTTGCCTGAAATTCAAGCAAAGCCACCAAGTATCAGCCATGGTTACAAATAAAAACCCAAGGTTACAACTCAGCGATCCCTTAAGACTGGAAAATACAAGCACAAAGGAAGGAGAGGAAAGAAATACTTCAATTTCTATGGCGCCTGTCACTCACTCAGGATCTCCCAAGGTGTGCATTCCCCTCTCCACTTCAAAATCATACACCTGTTGTGTTTTTGTTGTGACTGTTATAAAAATCACTACAATAGTAAGGCTATCTCTGATAATAGGACACTGACGTGAAATGCTAATCCTGTTTCTCTCTCCACTGATGCTGCCAGATCTGTTGAGCATTTTCTCCCATTTTCTGTTTTAATTCCCTTTTGAAGATGGTTAGGTTAAAAGTTAAAAATGAAATATAGGGGCCTTTCACTGACAGAGAAGTCCTGATCAAGGAACTTTTCAATCTCCCCTTTTCAGAATGACTTTCTCAACTACTGAGAGATGTCCGTTCTGTCACACATATCTGAGTGTCAACGGATAGGCAAAAGCCACATGAGTTTTCCAGGGGTAGGTAGCTCATTTTTATCTACTTTTCACCAATTCCAGTGAATGCCTGGGATTTCACTGGTTAACACTGGCCTCATCGTTTCTTGGTTAGAGATTAAAAAAATTGCAGATGCTGGAATCCAAGGTAGACAAGCAGGAGGCTGGAAGAACACAGCAAGCCAGGCAGCATCAGGAGGTGGAGAAGTCGATGTTTCAGGTTACACTCAAAACGTCGACATCTCCCCCTCCTGATGCTACCTGGCCTGCTGTGTTCTTCCACCCTCCTGCTTGTCATTGTGTCTTGGGCAGGCAAGAGTCTAACTGAAAGCAGCGGACCTCTTCCAGCGCACCTGCTGACCATTAAAATGGTGACGAGACCGAACATATACATTTGGGACTTGATGTAAGAAGTGTTACAGAGAGGTATTTTGTCTAAATTCCCTGTGAAATATTATACCAGAGTCTGTGAAACAAAGGATCATTGGAAAGTAGGACTGTTTGCATTGAGCAAATTCCAGCCCAGTTAAGGTGAGGAGCCAAGTGAAAACTCAGCATATTTCTGACAGAGCAGAGGAGGAGAAACTTCTTTGTTGGCAGATTGCCTCAAGCAGCGTGGAATATGTTACTCGCCTTTCAATGAATCTTCTCTCCTCAGATTTCAATCGTGAAAAATAAAGTGTGGAGAGCAAACAACTTTCAGAAAGTACCAGCGAGCATCTCACAGATTGCAGGAATGATAACCAGGAGCATTGCAACATGTTCAGTTGAGCTTTCAGTGAAAGCAGACTGCTTGGGTTTCCTAATGCAGCACTGATGTGTTCTAAAGTTAAGCAAGGTCAAGAAAGCTTTATTTCTGGCCTCAGCTAAGTTAACAGTTTCCAATGAGGATGCAGGACAGATCATGCAATTGAGCTAAGAACCTAGAGGCAAGGGAAGTGAAAAAAAAATCAACTGCTGTTCTTGGTCTGGAGCACAATCCAGTGAATTCTGTGTAACAATTTCACGATAGTTTTTGCAATGGTGAAAGTAGATTCAGAATCCATTAAATCTGTCAGTTCTCACTGTCCAGCTGATGGATGGCTCATCGAGCCGGGTACAATGACTGCCATACCCTCAAAGAATTGTTCGCAAATAGCATCATGGCGAAAAGAAGGAGGAAATGATTTTCTTTGAGCAGAGAAGTCATTGCCCTTGTCACAGTCTATATTGCGCTGGGAATGCAGCTACTTCCAGGAGGTATAAAGTTGTTGTGTTTTCCAGTGTTAATTTCACTTGTTATGCCTGCTGCCCTATCAGCCAGAGGGGAGTATGCGACTGCGCGTCAAAAATCATGCAATTAAAAAAACTCTGAAAAGATTGGAGAAAATTGTGTCAACCTTCAAATTGATTCAATACCTGAGGCCACAATGATACCAGGTGCAGAGTCCTTGCTGCCGATGTTTCCTGATGTGTAGGGATTCTGTGCCACGTTCAAGTGTAGATTCAAAGAGCAGTATGGCTGCAACCAGAAGGGAACGATTCAACTAACCTTCAGTCACATCAAACACAAACATTTATAACTGTATCAAAAAAAGTCTGGAGCCTTTTAAGATATAAGCATGCCAAATTTTCAGGGTTTCGAAACAGGGAATGCATTATCCAGGATAAAGCGATTCATGGGATTTGATTGATATTAAGTGGGATGGAACTCATACCTCTCCATCCTCCCTAATGCAGGCTGTTTGCACTACACATTAAAAATTAATTTGACCAAGTTGTAAAGATTATGGGTTTAATGGTGCGCTTTATTCCTTCATGATTTGGTTTCAGTGTCGTGCGAAGCAGACTGGAGCCCAATCATATCTTAACATTGTTCGTGCTTTGAACATCCAGTTCAGATGAATTTTTAAAAGAGGATCCAAGCCTCTGAGACACAGAATGAGGTGATGGTATCATCGGTAGGAAATGAAATGGCATAACTGTTGCCACAGTGAAAAGAGATGGAGAGAGAAAGAGAGACATAGACAGAATGTTTGTTATCATTCCACGTAAATGAAAGAAAAGAGGATTTTAAAAATAATTTGCATGTTGCAGTGACAAACTTCTGTCCTTATTAGCAGAAATTCATTTTGGACCAAAGGCAGAGCAAATCCAGTGGGATATCCTGTAATTGATGATCTCCTTTCACTGAATTAGGAAGAAACCGTCCCTCTGTGATGCCAATGAAAGACAATATTACCTGAAAAGGATTCTTAAAAACATAGGCTTTACACTTAAAGAGCCATTACTGGAAGGAAAGGCAAAACTTTCTTGGGCTGAAAGTACATGACAGTTTTTGCATTACTTCTGAAAAGTAGTCTGTTGTTTCTTTGCGTGATGAACTCTGATGTTCAAATTGGGAGATTCAACACTTTCTGTTCTTTTATCTAATGTAACCTGATATTATCTCCATGGCCCAGTGACTAACTTACTCATTTTTATGGAATTGATACAGTTGACCAGCAACTCACAAGATTTCTTCCCTGCCTGGCCATTGTTTTGATAGAGCTAGTCATTTCTGTCAAAGAGAGAAAGAGCTGACTCAAGGCTTGCATTTGTTTCTCTTGGAAGCAAATTGTAACCAGATAGTTAGGAAAGAATGACACATAATGCCTTCATGTGCCTAATTTGGTTGACATGATATGGAGGTGTCAGTATTGGACTGGGGTGGACAAAGTTGAAAATCACATGACACCAGCTTTTGGAGAATTGCTCCTTCGTCAGGTAGCTAGCTTGTGCTTCCAAACAAACCTGTTAGACTATAATCTGGTGTTGGGTGATTTTTAATTTGTATGAGTGAAGGTGTTGATTTGAAGACAATTAGACATAGCAGCAGAAGTAGGCCAGTCAGCCCACTGGGTCCACTCCACCATTCAATGAGATCAGAGCTGATCTGATGCTTTCCTGCTTTTACTCCTTAACCCTTGATTCCCTCACTGATTAAAAATCTGTCTATCTCAGCTGAGGATGTGCGTAACAACATAGGTTTGGCAGCCCCGTTCAGTAAACAGTTCCACACATTCACTAATTGTAGAGAGAAGCAATTCCCTCTGGTCCTGGAGTCTCCCACAAGAAGAAGCAACATCTACTCTGTCAAACCCCCAAGGAATCTTGTATGTTTCAATAAGGTTGTCTCTCACACTTCTAAATTCCAATGAGTAAAAGCCCAATGCACTCAACTGCTCCTCTTGAGAAAGTTCATCTACTCCTGGGTTTAACCTATTGAACCTTCTCTGGACTGCCTCTGCCAGTACATTGTAACTTTGTTAAGACCCAAAATTGTTCCCAGTATTCCAGCTGTTGTCTAAGTAGTGCCTCATTAGTTTTAGCAACACATCCTTAATTTTAAACTCCATTCCCTTTGACATAGAGGCCAATATTCCATTCGCTTTCTTATTACATTCAGAAGTCGCAACGATAACCTCATCAGTGCATAACCTCACAATTCCCTATTTTATGTTCTCTCTGCCTAGTTTTCTCCCATTCACTGAACCATGGCCTTCTTCAGACTCTTTGTATTATTCTCATATTTGCATTCCTATCCATCCTTGTGTCATCTCCTAACTAGGATATCTTGTAACTAATATGGGCCAACACTGATCCCTGTGACTCTCCACTAGTTGCAGGTTGCCATCATGTAAACACTCCCCTTGTAATTCTCAGGCCTAAAGGAATCAAAGGGTATTGGTGGGAGAATGATGGAGAAAGCTCAAAGATTTGAACTCATTACCGCAGAGGGCTAGAGAGGCCAAGTCATTGGGGGTCTTTGTGACAACAAAAGATAGGCTCTTGATTGAACATAGAACAGTACAGCATAGTACAGGTCCTTCGGCCCTCAATGTTGTGCCAGCCTTCTTTCCTACTCTAAGATCAAACTAACCTACATACCCTTCATTATACTCAGTTCCATGTGCCTATCACTTAAATCACTTAAATGTCCCTAATATATCTGACTCGATCACCACTGCTGGCAGTGCATTCCATGCACCCACCAATCTCTGTGTAAAGAACCTGCCTCTGACATCGCCCCAAAATCTTCCTCCAATTATCTTAAAATTATGGCGCTCATGATAGACATTTCTGCCCTAGGAAAATGTTTCTGGTTATCCACTCTATCTGTGCATCTCATCATCTTGTACACCTCGATCAAGTCAACTCTCATTCTTCTTCACTCCAATGTGAAAAGCCCGAGTTCCCTCAATCTTTCTTCATCAGACATGCCCCCAAGTCCAGGCAGCATCCTGGTACATCTACTCTGCACCCTCTCTAAAGCTTCCACATCTTTCCTAAAATGAGGCGACCAGAACTGAACACAATATTCCAACTGTTGTCTAATGAGGATTTTATAGAGCTGCAGCATAACCTCATGGCTCTTAAACTCAGTCCCCCCTGTTAATGAAAGCCAACGCACCATTCGGAAGGGGATCAAAGATTATGGGAGAAAACAGGAGGATAGGGTTGAGGAACATATCACCCATGATTGAATGGCTGAGTAGGCCTGATGGGCTGGTTCTGCTCCTTTATCTTATAACTATGGTCTGCTCCTGTTACTATTTTCGGTATTTGTAAGAGCATTATCTCCAGTACTGCATTAAATGTATTTTTGATCAACTGCTTTCTCTTTATCTACCTTGCTTGCTACTTCCTCAACAAATCCTAAAATCATTGTCAGACATGATGTCCCCTTCAGGATGCCAGACTGGTTCTGCTCGAGTATGCAATGCGTTTCTAAATGCTCTGTTGTTACATCATTCAGAATAAAATCGAAGACCTTCCCAATGACAGATGTTAACTGGTCTATCATTACTGATGTTCTGTCTCCTTTCTTTTTTGAATAAGTCACAGAGTCATAGAGATGTACGGCAGGAAACAGACCTTTTGGTCCAACTCATCCGTGCTGACCAGATATCCTAATCTAATCTAGTCCCATTTGCCATTACTTGGCCCATATCCCTGTACACCCTTCCTATTCATATACCCATCCAGATGCCTTTTAAATGCTGCACTTGTACCGGCCTCCACCACTTCCTCTCATTGCACACATGCACCACCCTCTGTGTGAAAAAGTTGCCCCTTAGGTCCCTTTTATATCTTTCCCCTCTCACCCTCTAGTTCTGGACTCCCCCACCCCAGGGAAAAGACTTTGTCTATTTACTCTATCCATGCCCCTCATGACTTTATAAATCTCCATCTGCCACTCCTCAGCCCATTGGCCAATCTGATCAAGATCCCATTGTAATCTGAGGTAACCTTCTTCGCTGTCCACTACACCTCCAATTTTGGTGTCATCTGCAAACTTATATAATGTTGCATTGGCAATGTTCCAGTCTTCTGAGCCTTCCCAGAATCTAAGGAGTTTTGGAAGATTACTCCCCGGGCATCTGCTGTCTGTGTAGCTTCTTCTTTTAATATCCTTGGATACAACTCATCAGGTCCAGAGAACCTAATGGTCTTTAGCCTCATTAGCTTCCTGAGAATTTATTCTCCTTGTTATAGCTATTTTATTTTATTGCTCTTCTATTTTTTCCTTTGATTATTTAGTCATTTTGGAATGTGGTTTCCACTGTCAACACTGTGACAAAATATTTATTTCACTTCTATTTCCCGCTTTCCCATTATTTTATCCCCATCGAGGGTCCAGTGCTCATTTTCGCTTCTGACTTTTTATAAATTAAAAAAAACTCACACTATCCCTTTTGAAAATATTTCTTCCTAGTTTACCCTCAGAGTCTAATTTCCCTTTTTTTTTGGTTGTCTTCTTTGGTATTTTAACATTTTCGCAATCCTATGGATTACCACTAATCTATGGCATGTTGTATATTCTATTCTCTCAATTTAATTCCACCCTTAACTTCCTTGATTAACCATGATTGGTTTATCCCCTTCCTAGAATCCTTCTTCCTCACTGTGTTACATCTTTCTGTGAGTCATGAGCATTGTTCATGAATTACCTGGATTGTTAAACTCTTTCCCCATGCCACTCTTTCCTTTGTCAATACCCCTCTTAAATTTAGCACTGATATTTCTGAATTGAAGAGTGTGGTGCTGGAAAAGCACAACCAATCAGGCAGCATCCAAGGAGCAGGAGAGTCAACATTTCGGGCATAAGACCTTCATCCTGATGCCAGATGCTGCCTGACCTGCTGTGCTTTGCCAGCACCGCACTCTCGACTCTGATCTGCAGTCCTCACTTTCTCTAACAGATATTTCTGACCAAAGTTTCTCACTCTCAAACTGAATGCTATATTCCAGTGTTCTGGTCACTGCTTCCCAGGGGACCATTTACTTTGATATCATTTATTAAGCCTACCTTATAAAACATTCCCAGATTCAAAATAACCAGATCCTTGGTTGGATCCACAAACTTTTGTTCTTGGAAAATGTCCCAAATACACTATGATTTTTACTTCATGTTTACATCTGCCAAATTAATTTCCCCAAACTAAATGAACATTAAGTCATCACAATGAATGTGCTTCCATTTTTACATTCCCTCAGTACCTCTTGGTTTATTTTATGTCCAACAGCATAGTTTATGTTAGGAGTCCTATTGACTACCTCCATCAGTACCTTTTTCCCCTATTTATTTCTTTATTCCACCATATGGATTGAACATCATTTCTTGCTGTGATACATATTCCATCTCATACTAACAATTACCCCTTCCTCCTGCCTGTCTTCTACACCATATTTCCATAATGGCAATAAGATCACACATTAATCTTTTTTTGTGCCATTAATTCATTTATTTTGTTTCAAATGACACATGTATTTAAGTAAAGAGCCATTCATTTTCCTTTTTACCATCCTTTCCCCTTTTACCTTTCTTGCTGTTATATTTAACATGTTTGCACAATCAATCCCTTCTTGTACACTGGCTATCATTATGTAAATAACTGACCTGCAATGCTGTTTTATCCTTTTAATTCATACAGCTACACTGGCTTTTTGTGAACACAGATGACACCAACATTGGAGGTGGAGTGGACAGCGAAGAGGGTTGCCTCAGATTATAACACTATCTTGATCAGATGGGCCAATGGGCTGAGAAGTGGCAAATGGAGTTTAATTCAGGTAAATGCGAGGGGCTGCATTTTGGGAAAGCAAATTTTAACAGGACTTCTACCCTTAATGGTAAGGTCCTAGGGAGTGTTGCTGAACAAAGAGACCTTGGAGTGCAGGCTCATAGCTCCTTGAAAGTAGAGTCGCAGGTAGATAGGATAATGAAGAATGAGTTTGGTATGCTTTCCTTTACTGGTCAGAGTATTGAGTACAAGAGTTGGAAGATAATGTTGCGACAGTACAGGACATTGGTTAGGCCACTTTTGGAATATTGCATGCAATTCTGGTCTCCTTCCTATTGGAAAGATTTGTGAAACTTGATTGAAAGGGTTCAGAAAAGTTTTACAAGGATGTTGCCAGGTTTGGAGGATTTGAGCTATAGGGAGAGGTTGAACAGACTGAACTGTTTTCCCTGGAGTGTCTGAGGCTGAGGAGTGACCTTATAGACGTTTATAAAATCATGAGGGCCATGGATAGGATAAATAGACAAAGTCTTTTTCCTGGGGTGGGGGAGTCCAGAACTAGAGGGCATAGTTTTAAGGTGAGAGAGGAAAGATATAAAAGAGATCTAAGGGGCAACTTTCTCACGCAGAGGGTGGTACGTGTATGGAATGAGCTGCCAGAGGAAGTACAATTGCAACATTTGAAAGGCATTTGGGTGGGTATATGAATAGGAAGGGTTTGGAGGGATATGGGCCGGGTGCTGGCAGGTGGGACTAGATTGGGTTGGGATATCTGGTCGGCATGGATGGGTTGGACCGAAGGGTCTGTTCCCGTGCTGTACACCTATATGACTCTATGACCTGATGATAATTTGGATCTGGGAGAACTGGAAAGATTGGACAGCAAGGAATTTCAGATGGCATTATTGGTAAATTTAAAGACCGATCAAATGTAATTTTGTGTAGCAGGTTCCCCTACCTGGTTGTAGAACAGATTGACGGGCAGTATATTGTCTGGGAACATAGCTACTGGGCAGGAGTCACCATCGTATGGCTTTCTACACGTTGTGACTTATAATGCTGCTGATGGATGAACAAAGGACTGATCTCCTCTAATTGCTTGGGAGAATCAGGAAATGCACAGGGGTGAGAGTCAGCTTGCGATTGCAGGTTGTGAATAGGGCATTGTGAGGGAAAATGAGAAATATTATGGGATGGATGATTCACAGTGAGGAAGCGAATGGAACCTCACCTGCAGAGTGAATAGAATATGAGTAGGGTGTGGGCACCAAGCTACTAGAGGGCATAGGTTTTGGATGAGAGGGGAATGAAACAGACTACAAATGGGAGGTGGAAGACCTGGAAAAATGGTGCACTGAGAACAACCTAGCTCTCAATGCCTGAAAAACCAAGAAACTCATTACTGACTTTTGGTGTGATGTTACTCATGCCCCCCTACACATTAACAGCACAGAGATGGAACAAATGGAGTGTGTCAAGCTCCTGGGAATGGTCATCCACAACAAGATTTCTTGGACTCTTCATGTGGACGCACTGGTTACAAAGGCCCAACAACGTCTCTTCTTCTTCAGGCAGCTGAGGAAGTTTGGCATGACGGCAAATACTCTTGCCAACTTTAATAGGTGCGTCATCGAGAGCATTCTGTCTGGATGTATCACTACCTGGTATGGCAACTGTACCATTCAAGATCGGAGACGGTTACAGAGAGTGGTGAACTAGGCCCGGACAATCACAAAGGCCAACCTCCCATCTATAGAATCCATCTACCAGGCCTGCTGTCAAGGAAAGGCCGCCAGCATTCTCAAAGATCCATCCCACACTGGCAATGTTTTTCTACAACCTCTACCATCGGGGAGAAGGCACAGAAGCCTGAACACATACACCAGCTGGTTTTGTAACAGTTTCTACCCTACTGTTGTTAGAATACTGAATGGACTCAAACTCTTAACATTCGCCTGTACCTGTGTTTTTGTTTTTGCCGCTGTTTACCTATTATTTACTATCTATGCTACTTACCTCTGTGATCTGCCTGTATTGCTCACAAGACAAAGCTTTTCACTGTGCCTTGGTACACATGACAAATTCAATTCAATTCATTCATTCAATTCATTTAAAAAGGACCCAAGGGGCAACCTTTCCATGCAGTGGCTGGTGTGTGTATGGAATGAGCTGCCAGAGGAAGACATGGAGGCTCGTACAATTACAACATTTGAAAGACATCTGGGATGGGTATATGAAGAGGAAGGGTTTAGAGGGATATGGGCCAAGTGCTGGCAAATGGGACTGGATGAATTTAGGGTAGCTGGTCGGCACAGATGAGTAGGACCGAAGGCCCTGTTTCTGTGCTGTACACCTCAATGACTTTATGATTCTAATTAATGGGACATTGAGGGGGAGTCAATGGGAGATCACGGGGGGGGGAATGAATGGGTTAATGAGTGAGGGGAGTGAATGGGTCATTGAGTGAGGGGAGTGAATGGGTCATTGAGTGAGGGGAGTGAATGGGTCATTGAGTGAGGGGAGTGAATGAACATATGCCTAGTTTTCTCTTTACTTTTTCAGAACAGAATGACAATAACCCTTGTACAACAAGGGTAGGCAGGGCATTATTGAAGAGTTACTGAGAACAACTACACACTACAAAGGCAGGGAATGAATCATTTTCGCAGTTATGCGCATTCAAGCATTCTTGTGTTCGCTCAGACATATGCAATATTTTCTTTGGGAGGACAGAGTACATTGAAAATGTATCTGGACAAATGGAGTGTACCGATTGGTTACTGGGGTAGACAGGCTTGATTGAATAGCTGCTAGAAGAGATTGACGTCAGTGGTTAATGGGAAAGTTTCTGTAGCTACAGGTGGAAAGAGTAAAGTGGACACTTACTGAGGGTGAACTGGTGCACTGAAGGATTACTGGATCAAATTAGAGTCCAATGAAGGGCTGAATGGCCTACTCCTGCACCTATTGTCTATTGTCTATTGTCTAATAAAGATAGGTAGAATTCCCAGTTAGTCCAGACAAATTACCAAGCAATAAGAGGATATGAACGATGTTTACTTAGTCCTTTGTTCATCCAGCAGCAGCTTTACAAGTCACAACATGTAGAAAGCCACTAGATAATAGAATTACTGACTGCTGAATTGCAAACATTGAGGTCAAAATAAAACAGAGCAGTATGGAGGACAGGGCTAGTGAAGTAGGCAGCATATTACTGAAGGATTACAGAGAAAGCCAGTGCATGAAAAGGTGTGTCATTAAAAAGTGGCACCTGTAGGCAATGTGCATAAAAGCCTGAGTGGGCTAACTAAAATACATGGATTAGCTCAGTCCCACTGTATACCAAAGTCAGAGCTCTTTAAACTCTGCAAAAGGAAATACATTCACTTTCCTGAAAAAGGAGCAAACGATAAATATTAATTCAATATGCTAAACTTCAGAAGAAATGAACAGGATAAAGAATGATGAGGTTTAGAGACACGGGAGGCTATTAGGAGATTTTATCAGATTAACTGAGGATGTGTGCTGCTTGAACTGAACTGCTTGTTGATCTGAAAAGTATCATTTATCCTTGCCACTCAGAGTTGAGGCAAGACAATTCAATGCAATTAAATTTTAGCTTTGACAGTTGATATTTCTTATCAAACCTTCTAGTGGAGGATGAAACGGGCACAGTTTGTCAGGTAGTGTTATGTGAGGGGCAATAAATCCTTCTACTTTTAATTTAAAAATTGATATAACAATGTCGATAAACATGCAATTAACTTTAAATGGTTGCTCCTTCATTTTACTCAGCTTCAATTGGATCTAAGACCTCACTGATCTTGATGCTTAAACTCTTATGATAACATCACTGCTTTGTCGGCATGAGTTCTGGCTATTGAATGTTCCAAAAAGCCTTTTCAAGGAATAACATTCTGAAATAAGAGACAAAAACTCAAGAGTTTGTGTTTGTGAGACGTCAGATATCGCTGCTTACCAGGATGCAGTGAATCTTGTTGCCTCTGACATCCACAGTCGGAGCCTGAAGCAGTCGCCAGTCCCGTCCTTTGTTATAGGTGATGAATGTCTTAACCTGTCTTTGTACCTTTTTGTTAGCCAAGAACATTCCCTTTATCCCTGCTACCTAGGAAAAATGGTTAGAATTGAAATACCATCAACAGAAATGGGGACTTGCTTTTAAAACATCCAAGATATTTAATTTTAAGGTTTGTATAGCTTTCACCCATCGATGATAAACTTTGACATTTGAAGTAGCCTCCTTGAAGTGACTTTGGGAATTAACTGTGAAAGATGCCTCTGATTGTACGAGGAGGTCTCTGTACTGATGACATATTTAAACAACTGCCAGAGATTTCCAAATTGTTTTCCCTGCCTGCAGTCCAACAGGCAATTAGTTTTAAATCTCCAGGAAGAAGTGTATAATATAGAAAGATGGATTTTTCTTTTTAACAGCATTCAGTTTTGACTTTAATGCTACAATCAAACAAGAACATTCACTAAATCCATTATGAGGCTTAGCCACAAACACATTAGTATACTTCCTAAACAGGCTAATCTGATCTTCTCTGAGCTAATTTAATCCCTTCCTCAGATTAGTCACTGGAATATTGGAGCTGAAGTATCGGTTGGCTGTTTGTTATGTAAATACACTGGAAAATTGAGTTTCATTCATGTCAGGTTTCAGTAAAATAGAAACCTTTACCTTAAAGAGTACTGTTGAGTACAGACATTACATTACCTCATAAAGGTCAATCATAACATTCCCCTCCGGGCCTCGGCTGCTTTTCACATTCTCTAAAGCAATCGTGAAGTAAGCTCCTCTTGCATCAGACACGTATAGATTGTACGTGTCATTCTGGTTCCATTCTTGCACAGCGGCAAACACTTGATTGTCGTCAGTGCTGATGATGTGCATATCCTGCCAGGACAACAAAAAGTTTACGTTGCACTGATCCTACTTTGAGATCACTGTTTGTAATGGAAAATTAACAAAATTAACATTTACTCTGAAATCCATTTACTCTGAAATCTGAAAGACAATGCTTTACTAAATTTAAAACTTTCTGACACTTTGCTGAAGTCTGCAGTCGAGGGACAGCTTGTCTCTGCGGAACTTTGTAAACATTCAACAAGAGAAAAATATAGGAACAGTATGTCCACAACAAGGGAATGAAAAGAATAACAACTCAAACCTTCACAGTCTTTGTCCTTGAGAGCGTAATAAGAAACTGTATAAGACAAATACCTGAATTATGCTCAGGGCCCTTGCACAAGGTATTGTTGTCAAGTGCATGTGATCCCTCTGCAATGCAGAGCTTAAAATTAATAAAGCTCTTTTTGGTTGCTGTTGCTAGTAGTTGAGTTGAGTCAATTTAATTTCCATGACACTGTTGTTAAACCAGCTCCTGCCGCATCATGTCAACAGTAGGGAGTGCGAATCTCAAGCCATCCCACCCAGCCGATATGCTCAGACTAAATAATGAGGCATTACCAGGCCATAATTACCACATGATTGGGCCTGTTTCTGAATGTGCTTTGAGGGCAAGATCTCAATGCCTGGTTTGGATGCCCGGGGAAATAGTGCAGTTGAAATAATGCGAAGTGTAATTGAATCCTTTCTGTTTGTTTCTTGGATGTGAGTGTTGCTGACTAGGTCACTCTTTATTGTCCATCCCTGGTTGCCCCTGGGAGATTGGTCATGGACTCCCCTCCCCATAGTCCCACTCTCTCACTAGAGAGAGTTGACTGATGTTGGTTTAACCTGAGGGTCACTACACCCTCAGGCAAGGGGAGAGGTTGTGAAGGAGAGTCCTTCTTGGTAACCTCAAGAGGCATAGCAGGTTTTGAAGGTGCCTGTGGACTGCTCAAAACATTCACAAAAACAGATAAACAGAGACAAACACTGTGCTCATAACTAATTGTGACAAAGACTTTCATCATCTCAAACTATTATGATAAAAGGGGGTGGCATGGTGGCTCAGTGGTTAGCACTGCTGCCTCACAGCGCCAGGGACCCAGGTTCAATTCCACCCTCAGACGACTGTCTGTGTGGAGTTTGCATATTCTCCCTGTGTCTGTGTGAGTTTCCTCTGGGTGCTCTGGTTTCCTCCCACAATCCAAAGATGTGCAGGTTAGGGTGGATTGGCTGTGCTAAATTACCCATAGTGTTCAGGGATGTGTGGGTCTGGGTGGAATGCTTTGGGAGGGTTGGTGTGGGCTGAATGGCCTCTTTCCATCCTGCAGGGATTCTATGGTAATGCCATTCACAGCGTGAGCACCTGGATTTGACCATGGCTTAGTTTTTCCTTTTTGTTGTTAATGATATTCCACCCAGTTCTTCAGGCAACACGTCTCCCACAGCCATGATGACCAGACATAGATCAATTGGTCAATGTCTGCATGTGTGTGGCACCTTTGGTGCCCACCTGTAAGGAGGCATTATTAAAGCTGGACAAGACACTAATTAGATCACAGCTGGAATACTGTGAACAGTTTTGAGCCCTTATCTAATGACAGACATGTTGGCCTTGGAAGCAGTCCAGGGAAGGTTCACCCGGTTATACAAGGTATGGAGGGACTCTGAGGAGATGTTAAGACGCTTGGGTCTGAAATCATTGGAGTTGACAAGAATGAGGAGCAACCTTATAGCAACCTTGTCTTATATTTAATGTTCCAGGGGTTAGATCACTGGCCTTATAAGACAGGAGTTGGGAGTTCAAGTCTCACTGCATATTTTTGTGGGCGGCACGGTGGTTAGCACTGCTGCCTCACAGCGCCTGAGACACGGGTTCAATTCCTGCCTCAGGCGACTCACTGTGTGGAGTTTGCATTCTCCCCGTGTCTGCGTGGGTTTCCTCTGGGTGCTCCGGTTTCCTCCCACAGTCCAAAGATGTGCAGGTCAGGTGAATTGGCCATGCTAAATTGCCCGTAGTGTTAGGTAAAGGGGTAAATGTAGGGGTATGGGTGGGTTGCGCTTCGGCGGGTCAGTGTGGACTTGTTGGGCCAAAGGGCCTGTTTCCACACTGAAATGTAATCTAATCTAATCTAAACAGAGCTGTGGAAGGGTCATTGGATCCAAAACATGAACTCTGATTTTTCTTCACAGCTGCCGCCAGACCTGCTGAGCTTTTCTGTTTATGTTTCTGATTTACAGCATCCAAAGTTCATTCAGTTTTTAAGATTCTTAGGAGATTTAACAGAGTAGATGTGGAGAGGTTATTTCCCATTGTGGGAGAGTCTAGGACCAGAGGGGACAATCACAAAACTAGAAGGTTGCCCAATTAAGACAGAGATGAGAAGGAATTATTTCTCTTTAAGGCTGAGAGAGACAGATATTTAATCAGGAAGGAAATTGGGAGTTATGGGGAAAAGGCAGGAATGGCTTTCTTTTGGGCTGAATGGCTTTCTTTTGCTCCTTCCATTTGTGACCTTCTGATGATAATCTTGATGCTCCAGAAGCAAAATGTGTGTGAATTGCTTATTGTTTCAGAGCAAAGCAATAAGTTGTCATGTGATTCAACTCATCCATTTAAGACTTTTTAAGTCAATATCAGCAGAACAAGCAATCGATCAGCTTGTTCCAGTCCTTGTTTACTTAATCATCCCACCTTGCTTGGAGGTTTCTGACTTTTATCCCATCCCTGTCTGTGACTGGATCCCACCGGCTGTCCCCTCCTGACTTCACCTTCATGGCCGGTTCACAGAATCCTCTTGACACCTTACTGGTGTTCCTCTTGCTACACAGTCAGCACTTTGCACTGTTTTTAACACCTTTATAATCTCTGTTTAATACTTAAAATAGTGCTTGAGGGAGGGAGACTTAAACAAAAACATTAAATCACTTTGAAGCTCTCAGGAGGAAATGGTGGGTTCTCTTTGCATGGTTAAGTTCAAGTGATGCAAAGAGTTATCTTTAGCTTGATCTGCTTTATGTTTCTGGATGGACTAGTCAATAAACTACATGGATATCTGTTACCCAGTCCCTCCTGTCTAAGTTAAGCATTTGTCATCACTGGGAGTATTTAGACTGTATTCCAGTATACCTCATGTATACGGGTTACTTCCGAAAATAACCCTGCCTTAACTTCAATCCACTCTGGAATGTAAACTCAGAGGAGAGGAGCTGCCTTGCACAAACATCCTCTTTTCACAAGTTGACATCATGTTAAAACTGAGGCACAAATATCTGACGTATTTTGTCGCAGTTTAGGGTGGTATTTTCCTGGCCAATAGGTGAAGGGAGTAGCCGAGCAACAACACCACTCGGATATTGCTTCCCTTAAAGGGTCTGATACAGGGTTTAAGAGTGGATTGTAATTTCTGCTGTATGCACTGACATTGTTCAGCCTGCATTGTGATACCTCTTTCGCTCTCCATCCAAGGGCAATGTGTAATCTATACATTGAGAGACGAACATCATCAAATAGGAGTATCATCAGTCAGGTATGGGACATTCAAAAAGTGCAGGGCAGTTGGCACATACTTGGATTTTGGAAGCAGTGGCTGTTTCTGAAAAAGCCAAGAAACACTTAGGGATGGTTCTGCCATGTATCCCCTGCTGTGGAAGTTTGCCAGAGAAGGGCAGAAATCCAAGGACCACATTTAAGGTCCCGATTAAATAGTGAGCTGGCATTTAGCCAGCAGCAGAATGCTCCTGCCATCTATGGAGGCCACTGACTCAGTGGAAGTGACAACCTTGTAATGGTCTAACGTCTTCAAAATGGAGACTCTTTTCCCCAAAAGAGGGGGCTGCTAGCAGTAAGGGCCACACCCACAGTTCCAACTCTGCCACTGAGGCAGGCTCCTCAACAATCACGTTCAATGTCTATCTCTCTCAGTTATCCCGTTGATGGTCTCGGAGTTACTGGCTCTCTAATTCCTGCTGACATCATCAGGAATTCACCCACCATCTGGAATTGGATATTGAGCTCCATGGTGATCAATTAAGGAAAACCTCTGGAAATATTCCTTAGTTGAAGAGTGTGGTGCTGGAAAAGCACAGCCAGTCAGGCAGCATCTGAGGAGCAGGAGACTCAATATTTTGGGCCTATGCCCTTCATCAGGAATGTTCCTTAGTAAAACTCACTCTGTCTATCTTTACCCCTGTCCCTGTCTCCAGGGTTGGACCATTAGATCGGTCCATGCATATGGGTAAGGTGCAGAGCAGGTAACCTTTCTATTTTTACTGCCTGCTGTTCAGCATATTGGAAGGACTTTTACACACTGACCATCAATCTGCTTTTCCATGTCTGATTGCACCTTCCCAGGCCAACACACCTTCGCATGAGTCTCAAAGGTAGAGCTTCTGACTCAGAGGTAGGGACACTACCAATGCATCACAAGACCTCCCAGTCTAGGAGACACGAATGGGATAAAATTGATACTTTTTATTTGTCTTATGCAAAATGGTATGTCAAGGGTCAATTCTTGAATCCAGAACATTGGGACAGCCCAGATGCCCAACATGAGACATTAATTTCTACTCCTCCTGATCTGTTTCGAAAACCCCTATTGAATTCTGGATCAATGGTTATTGAGTGAAAACTTTGTTGAGCTAGAAAGGATTCTGCTCATGTTCCAGGCGATGGTGGTTATTTCTGGTAACCTGATGGGAGAGGCAACATTGGGCAGATTTTAAACATTTTCAACTATTCATCATTTAAGGCATCACCTTGTGCTCAAAACAAATGAAGAGTTGCTGCTACTGTGATGTGAACATCAGAGAACAACCACGTTGTAAAAATATATTACTTCACTGTTCTCTATCGTTTCATTTTTTTACCTCCTGTTATGGATTGTGGAATTTTTAAAAAAAGATTCCTCTTGTTTTACTTCCATACAAAGCTCAAAAAAGCAAGAAATAGCCAACGCTATACACCAGATTGGCAACTAAACCCCTCGATTACTTTAATTTTCATTAACAGGATGTGGACATCACTGGTTTGGCCAGCATTTATTGCCCATCCCTAATTACTCAGAGGGTAGTTAAAAGTCAAACCCATTGCTGTGGGTCTGGAGTCACATGTAGGCCAGACCAGGTAAGGATGGCAGTTTCCTTCCCTAAAGGACATTAATGACCCAGATGGGGTTTTTTTGACAGTCAGGATGGTTTCATGATCATCATTAGATTTTAGTTTCAGATTTTTTATTTAATTCAGATTCCACCATCTGCCTGGTGAGATTCAAACCATTAGTTGGGTCTCTGAATTAGTGACCGAGCAACAATACCACTAGGATTTTGCTTCCCTTAAAGGGTCTGATACAAGTTTTAAGAGTGTATTGTCACTTCTGCTGTATGCACTGACATTGTTCAGCCTGCATTGTGATATCTCTTTCACTCTCCATCCAAGGGCAATGTGTAATCTATACATTGGGAGATGTAAATCATCAAATGGGAGTATCGTCAGTAGGGTATGGGACATTTAGTAAATGCAGGACAGGGTTGGCACACACTTGGATATTTGGAAGCAGTGGCTGACAAGTAAACCTAGTGTTTTCTGAAATCATGAGAAAAGGAATGTATCTCTTTCAGCATCAGAATTAAGGCCACAATTTTGAACAATAGGCCAAAAGGACATTTAATAGGAAAAGGAAGGAATCAGGTTCATTGTCAAGTCTTCAGCTTTGGTTAATGATAGTACCTCAGGAACTCAGTGGATGTATCTCTCAGGTAATCAGGCTGGATAGACTTGGGCTGTTACACCACAGCAATGCTTGAGACGTTGGAGAAGCTACCGTAAGCATTAATCTCTAATGGTGACATGGTGTGTCTGCGGTGGCCTTTGTCCCCTGCAGCCCACCAAGGACACCAGTGTCATGGGCACGTTGACAAGGAGACAATAGCTACCAGGCAGTGTCACTGGAATAGTAATTTGGAGTTGCAGGCTGACATATTGGTATAATGGACTTAATCCCATCATGACAGAAAGAGATGTTAAGACATGACCTTATAAAGACCCATATAAGATACACAAACCCAGTCACGCCCTGTGAGAAAGGAAATCCATCAACCTCACCTTTGCTGGCTTACATGTGGCTCCAGAGCCACAGCAATTTGGTTGACTCTTAATGCCTGCCCTCTGGGCTCATCAGGAATGGGCAGTAAAAGCTGGCACAGCCAGTGAGACTCACATCCCTTAAATAATTACACAGGAAATGGATTTTCCCTCTTGATTGTCAGTTTACAATTGTTTGCCCCATTCCTGGTGAGTAAGAAGACTTGTGTTTATTATTTAATATTTATTCACTTGGGGGACATTGGGTGTCACTGGCTGGGCCGTATCATCCCTAGCTGCCCTTCAGAAGGTGGGGGTGAGCCACCTTCTTGAACCTGCTGCAGTCTACCTGCTGTAGGTGGGCCCAAAATGCTGTTTATCCATCATGTGTCACATCCTCCAGATGCTGCACACAACCCTCACAGCCCATGATGTAGGTGGAAATATAGATGCTGTTGTAATATATCTAATTCTTTTCAGCAAGCTCTCGCACTCAGCCATGTGATAATGACTAGATGACTGGCTTTCATTGAGGGATTGTAGGGATACTTCCCCTGCTCTGTCAGGGGATTGTTTACATTGAGGAGAGAGGGAAGATGGGAGCTCAGTTTGACATCTCAACTAAGAGATAGCAACTGTGGCAGCTCCGACTGTGTCACACTGAGCATCAGATCTGACAGCATGTTCAACTCCTGCAGTGAGCCATGAACTCAACTTTTGACTCAAAAGCAGGAGTGCTGATACTGAGCATGGCTCTGGGAATGGTGTACCTGGTAAGGCCAGGCATGTCTACACCAATGTACAACTCAGCTGAATCTGGAGAGCTCTGCTTTAGAGTTCCTAGCCATGGTCCTAATGTTCTGTCAGAGTCAGTAGAAGCTGATCAGTGAGGAACTTTATTAACAGGCTTGGAGCACCCAAATGAGAAAGATGTGTTAAAAGCACCCTGTCTCCATCAGCCAGTTCCCCTGGCCATACCGCTCAAATACATGTTACCTTCTGATAATTCCATTTTGTTTGCAATTCTGATATAATTAAATAAAGATAAAACACTTTCATCATAAAATCATTGTAATGAGATACTGTGCAGTACAGGAGAAGGTCTCTGTGATCAAAAGAATGTCAAGATTTTACTTCTTTTTACCTTGGGCAATGAATATTTGGGGAGTTTCATTTGTGTGAAGCTCTGTCTTCGATATGACACGTAGTAAGTCACCCGTCCACCAGATGTCACCTGGGTAGTGAAGCACAAGACACATATTACACTTGCTTTTTGTTCTGGAACAGAAATTGGTTTATGGGCGGTAAACAATTAATGGAGAGCAAATGCGCAATAAACATTAATAAATGTTCTGACTTGACCCTCCGGGTGACAAAGATAATAACCACTTCAGCCCAATCACTAAAGCAACTTGGTAATTTATTTTTCTCGTAAAATACAAACAAAGTGAGGCTTTTCAGTGAACGAGACATGTCCTGAAGTCAGTGCCATGGCTGAAGCCTGACTGTGAGGTGCAATTAAACACATAGCTGAAACAACAGCAGTGAAGAAATACTGAACACTGCAAATTGTTGCTTACCTGTCCTTTGATTTCAAAACTCTGACTAATAGAAAATGTAATAAATTATGTTACTATTTTGATGTTGGTCATTCCAGAATCTTGATGAGCTTCATAAAATTGGAAGCATTTCCGACAAACAAATTCATTCTATTGTACCATTGGTGATCATTGCTTCCCTATTTATTAAATTGAAAAAGGACAAGGGTCAAACTTATAGTATTGACTATAAATTCAGAGTCAATAGAGTCTACTTTCTTTCATAATATGCATTCAAGATACATAATAGGCAAGGTGACTCTGCACATTTTGAAATGCTTTGATAGTCTCCAAGTCTGAGCCCCTCTGCCCAGCCTTTTGTTCTTTCTCTTCCACACGTTGTCATCTCTCCACATGTTTTCATACCTGACCATTCATATGGCTGCCATAAACTGGTAAAACAGCTGACTGCTGCAAATTGATAAGTGGATTATACAGCTGATGTTTGGCTCCTCCGGTTAACCAGGCTGCCTCACTGGATGTCATATTTCCTTTTCTTCTCCTTTTACTGGCTTGGCGCTAGCTTGTTCCTTGTGACATTGACAGACAGCACCTAATTTGGGATGTTTGTCAGCTGAACAAACAAGGAAACAGATCTCCCTATTTATTGTAATTAACCTGCTTTTCTCAGTCACTTGCCAATCAAATCAGAGACAACTGTTTCTTTCCTGCAATCAGCATTGGTATACCTGCGTAATCATAAAAGAGACCTGTTTAAAAATCAAGTACATGAGTATCTTTCAGATGTGAAACACCTATTTTTTTCCGTTTTTTTATCATTTTGAGAGAATTCATAGATTGTTCTTTTGCTACAAATGGTCTCAGGAGGATTTTGAACTCTTCAGCTGATATCAATTACTGGGTTTAGTTGGAATGGGGAAATTGAAATGCAGAATCCCCATGTCTCACTATATGCTTGCTGATTTTAACGCTGTTGAAAAAGTGACCACCGAAAAGCTTTCATGCTAAATGCTCCTTGTCCCTTCACTGTCTCTTAGCTCTTTATAACAACCCAAATTCATCCGATCCATATGCTGTTTCTTTATCCAAAGGGCTTCTTTTGGTCCCTCACATTCATCAGTGAACAGGATGGCAGTGTTAGGAAACATTGTCTTTTCCACTGGTTCAAAGCTTTTTATCCTTCAATTAGACTGGTTTGCAATCAAAAGCTGATTTTGATTTGAGCTCTCTCAACTCTTGCTCCTTCTAAATTGCCATATGATCGTCTGACTGATCCTTTGCCAATATTGAAGGTGCTGAAATTAAGGTAGACAATAACTTAACTGTTTCCAAGAAGTTTAATGGAAAGGTCAAATCAACAAGTAAGTTTTCTTTTTTTTCCACTAATCCTGTTGACAAGAATGAGCAAGTGGTCCACCCAATGGAGGTTTACTCACTCTGTCTTGTGGTCAGAATTTTTAGTCTGTTTCAATAAAAGTTAATGGAATGCAGCAATTTCTATGACCTGTATGGTTAGCCTACTGAAAAATGCAAGGCATTTATCTCGCTCAGTTTCGAGGTTGCAAAATCCCAAAAAGAAGTGATCTGTAAGATTATGCTATTCTATTAATATTTTTACACGTCAGCAATAATTCCTCAAACAGAGTTTCCATCTGAAACTTTTTTTCTAATGATCGATGATACAGGATTTATTTCCACTGGTGAAACTCCCGTGGCGATGTATATTGTAGACAATAGACTTTCTCTTGGATGCTATTATTTTGCTGACTCTCTGCTTGCCATCTGTCTTTTAGTTTACTTGCATTTTTCTCTCTCATGTGAGAAGTGACAGTGAATCAGGGAGATGAGACACTGTAGCTTGCATTTGAGGGGATTTGGGCAGATGAACTTCCACTGGTGAGTGAAACGAGGACAAGCGGGCATAGCCTCAAAATTATGGGTAACAGGTTCATGACTGAATTGAGGAGGGTTGTGAATCTGTGGAATTCCCTGCCCAGTTGAGGCTTCCTCGCTGAATGCTTTTAAAGCTAAGGTAAATAATTCTTTGAATAATGAAGGAAATAAGGGTTATGGTGAGAGGGCGGGTAAGTGAAGCTGAGTCCATGAAAAGATCAGCCGTGATCTTATTGAATGGTGGAGCAGGTTCGAGGGGCCAGACGGCCTACTCCTGCTCCTGGTTCCTAAGTTCTTATGTTCTAAGTTTCCATCTAATTCCTTTCCCCACTCTTTGAACTTGCCCTGGTTTCTCTTGCAATCACTATCCATTCACACAACTCCTCCACTTGTCACCACGGCTATTATTACCATTAGTCGTCTCCCCTCCACCCATACAGATCCATTGCGCTGGGTCCTAATACCATCTTCTTTCCCCTGTTCTACTCTCACCTGTGTCCTACCATATCCACATTCCCTACAAACAGCTGAGAGGCCACAGGCTTCTGCAGCCTGCCTACTTCCCCCTTTCACCGCTGTTAGCCAATTTTCCTGTGGAACATTTTCCTCCCAGAAATCAACTTTTCTTTTGAAAATCTCAAATTAGTTTGAGGAAAGATATCCTGGTTACATCTCTCTCAGTCTGACTCTCGTGTTGATAGGTACGATTTTTAAATTGCTGACAAAACAAGCTTTGTATCTCTTTGAAATTTTAACTTATACATTTAAAAAAAAGTTCAATTTAGTATGAGCAAAGGCACATTGGGGTGAATTTTAATGTATAGAATGACTGGGAACAAGATCAAATGTGAGACATTTGAATGGGGGAGTAGGCCATTCAGCCCCTTGAGTCTGTTCCATCATTCAGGGAGACCATGGCTAATCTGTTTAAATCCATTTATGTGTACTGGGTCTGTCAAAGGGTTTCTCACAGAGCCGCATCTGTTAACACCTGATTTCCAATTAGCAGCAATCAAAGTTCCTATGATAATCAATGCAGTCTGTTCAGTCGGACACTCTAACTGTTCAACACCAAGCAGTAGGAATTGGCATAAAGAGGGAAAGAAATCTTGGAAAGGAGTCAAGACAGACAAAGGCCACAATCACTTCACTGGTACCTCCTTGGACGTGCTGCTAGGATCTCTGAAGACACTGCGTGAGATATAATTCCTTTGTAACAGGAAGGTGAAGATTGCCATTGAAAGTGGAGGTTGCTGAGGTCTCGAACACCCTCCTGGATCCACTGCAGGAAACAGCTTAATGATCTAACCAAGTCAGAAAAGATCAGGGCAGTGGCCTATTCACCCATAAGGCTGACGCATGTCCTTCGCAGCACTTCACACATCTCTGTCGGTGCACGTCATATACTTACCTATCTATTCCTCATAGACATCTTTTGGCACAATGCGCCTCTCCATCACCTCAGAGTCAGTCTCAACAAATCCTCTCCATCCATTGGGTTGACACTTTTCATGGGTCTCACTGATAGCTCTCTCCTTCCCCTCCGTGCAGGAGGGGAGAGTAGGGGATAGCAGGGTGACAGTGAGAATCAGAGGTGCTCTCAACAACTGACAGCTGGAGAGACAGAGATGCAAGAGATCTGCAGCACACAAACAAACACTGTCTCTGTATGCTCAAGAAAATAAACCTCTTGAATATATGTGACCAAAATTAGGCTTTTAAATATCATATCGTAGTTTGTATTCAAATAATTTTGGGAGGCAGCTGGCTGTGTAAAATCAGCAGAGACTCAGCAGTCTGAATTTCTATTGATGTAACGTGGGAAACTGGGGGTGGGGCAGAGTATATTATGTGGCTTTACTCCATGTAAGGGAGGTGATGGGCTAGTGATATTATCATTAAATTATTAACCCAAAAACCTGTGGAGTGCTCCATGAACCCAGGTTCAAATCCTGCCCTGACAAAAGTTGAATTTCTGGAATTAAGAATCTAATGATAACTGTGAAACAATTGTCAGGGGGAAATCCCACCTGGTTCACAACTGTCCTGTGGGCAAGGAAACTGCTAGTCTAGCCTACATGTGACTCCAAATTCACCTCAATATGGCTGACTTTGAACTGCCCCGTGGGCAATAAGGAAATGCTGGCCCAGCCAGACACAGCCACATAAAAAGAAGGGCAAGGTACATCATTCTACTTCTGTCTTGATCAAAACTCCATGGTGATTGGTCATTTCTGTTTCTGGATAATTGCCTTGAGTCCTTTCAGCTGCTGTTTTCCAAACCGAGACAGGCCCTTTTAGATCTATGTGTAGGCTTGACTGAACATGATCTCCCGTGTATTTGATGCTGCTTTTAATGTTTTAGAATAATTCTCCATCCTCAACTGGAAGCTGACTCAGTGCAATCTCTCCTTCAGATTCAAGCCTAATCCCATTTGGTGGCTTCCTAGTAAAATACGCTGGAAATGTATTTCCACTGATTAACCTCCAAAAGCAAGCTGACATTGCCATGAATGATTGATGAACAACAGACATCATTAAGGACTATTTTGAAAAGAATCAGATCTTTTCCTCATCCTATTTGCCTTCATTGTTTTGTGTTCACTTGTTAAAAAGAGCAAGAACAAGGATCAGAAGTGATGTAATAAACTGGACTAAAACAAAGATGCATGAGGCAGTTTTCCATTTGATAGAAAGATCAGAATCAATGCCACATAAGAATTGGGTGAGATATAAGATAAATTGGTAGGATTGATTTTTCTTGAAACAATTTAGATCTCCAGAAATGCTATAGAACCAGACTTTCTTTTCTCTCGATCCAAATCTGAGTGACAATTGATTGAATTGAGGTTTGTATTCAATAAGACTTTATTTGTTCCCATTTTCAATGTGCCTGCAGACAACAGAGTCTGAAAAGGTCATCTTTTAATTTTCTCAGAATTAGGCAAGGGCTTTAGTGTATGGGTTCACATGCAATGTTACATTGCAGCCTTAAAATGAGCTCTTCATTTACGTGGAACAAGATTTGATTAAGTTCAACCAAATCACTTTATGCTTCAGATTTTCAAAATCTTTCCCCGTTTAGAAATAGCCTCCATTCTTCCAACCAATGTGCATTATCTCACACTTCCCCACATTGTATTCTGTCTACCAATTCTTTGCCCACTCAAGTCCCTCTGAAGCCTCCCTGCTCCCTTAACACGACTGGTCCTTCCTCATGTCGTTGTGTCATCCGTATCTTTAGTAACAATGCCCTCAGTTCCTTGGTCCAGATCGTGAATAGTTATGGTCCTAACACAGACACCTGTGGAACTGTACTTTCCATCCTGAAAAAGATCTCTTTATCTCTGCCTTCTGCCAGTAAGCCAATCCTCTATCCATACTAGCACCTTGCCCCAAATACCATAGACTCTTGTCTTATTTAGCAGCTTTCTGTGGGCCCCTTGTCAATGGCTTTTTGGAAATCCAAACAGATTATGCCCACTGGCTCTCCTTTGTCTAACTTACTTATTACCTCCTCAAAAAATTCAAACAGTTTGTCAGGCATGACCTCCCTTTGACGAAGCCATGCTGACTCAGCCCATTTTACTGAGCACATCCAGTACTCCAGAATTGCATCCTTAATAATAGACTCGAAAATTCTACCAGTGACCAATATTCTGTCTTCTCCCTTCCTTCTTTCTTAAGCAGAGGTGTTACATTAGCTATTTTTCAATCCTCTGGAACCATGTCCGACTCCAGTAATCCCTGAAAGCTCACCTCCATAATCTCCTCAGCTTTCTCCTTCAGAACCTTGGGTTGTAATCTATCTGGTCTGAGTGATTTCTCTGCCTTCAAAATCATAGAACCCACAGAGCATGGAAGCAGACCATTTATTCCATCAAGTCCACACCCACCCTCTAAAGGGCATCTCACCTGGACCCACAACTTACCCTTGTAATGTTGCATTTCCCATGGCAAATCTGCCCACCTGCACATCCCTGTACACTATGGGCAATTTCCCATGGCTGATCCACCTAACCTGCACATCTTTGGATTGCAGGAGGAAACCAGAGCAAATCGACACAGACACGGGGAGAATGTGCAAACTCCACACAGACAGTCACCTGAGGCTGGAATCGAACCTGTGAGGCAGCAGTGCTAACCACTGCACCACCACGTCACCTTTTCATCCTCCCCAGCATCTTCTCCTTAGTGATGGCCACTACACTAACCTCTACCTCCAGAATTTCTTGAAGTTCTGGATTACTATTGGTGTCTTCCACTGTGAAACCTGATTCAAAGTACCTATCTGGTTCCTCCATTACTACTTCACCAGCCTCATTTTTCAACAGTCCAGCGTCTCTCTCTCTCTCTCTTACCCTTCAGTGTCTAAAACATTTCCTGCAGTCTTCTTTTATAACACAAGCCAGCTTATTCTCATATCTCACCCTTTCCCTCCTTATTGCTTTCTGAGTTATCCTCTGCTGGGTTTTAAAGGTCTCCCATCCCTCTGGCTTCCCACTAATCTTCATCACATTAGATGGTTTCTCTTTTGCCTTTATCCTGTCCCTGACTTCCCTTGTCAGCCATGGTTACCTCGTCCTCCCCTTAGTATGATTCTTCTTCCTCGGGATGAATTCCTGTTGTGTCTCCTGAATTTCCTCCAGCTACTCTTGCCATTTCTGTTTCAATGTCTTCCCTGCTAGACTTCCCTTCCAATCAACTGACCAGTTCCTCCCTCAGACCTTTAGTCAGTTGTAATCCTGTTACATCTGATTCCAGCTTCTCCCTCTCAAACTGCACTGTCATATTATGGTCATATTATGTTTATTGGGTTTCCTTCACCTTAAGCTCCCTAATCAGGTTGGTCTCATTATACATCACCAAAACGAGTACTGCCAGTTCCCCAGTAGGCTCTACCACAAGCTGCTCCAAAGAAAACCATCTTGTGGACATTCCACTAATTCTTTGTCTTCGGATCAACTTCCAATCTAATTTTCCCAGTCCACCTGCATATTGAAGCCCCCCCCGATAATTATGGGAACAGTGCCTTTCTTACATGCCTTTTTTATCTCCTGATTTCATTTCTTTCCTCCATCCTGACAACTGCTCGGAGGCCTGTACACACCTCCCCTCAGGGTCTTTCTCCTTTTGCGGTTCCTCCACTCTATCCACACCGATTCTACACCTTCTGACTCTACATCAATTCTTGCTCTCGATTTAATTTCATTTCTCACCAACTAGGCAAGCTCCCACCCCACCCCCGTCGCCCAGCTGCCTGTCTTTTCAATATGCTGGGTTCCTTGGGTACTTAGTTCCCAGCGTTGATGTTCTTGCAGCCAAGCCTACAAGCTCATTTATCTTGCTTCATCTAGAATTAAATATCTTGTGGCAATCATGAAACCACTGTGATTATCAGGGGAAAAAACATCTGGTCTACTTAGTACCCTTTAGGAGAGCAAATCTGGCATCCTTACCTGGTCTGGTCTACACGTGACTCTGGACCCATAGCAATGTAGTTGACTCTCAACAGGCCTCTGAAAGGGTCTAGCAAGATACTCAGTTATGCCCATTGCTCAGTAAAGAAATGTAACTCTAACGGATCACCAGATATTAACCCAGACACTGGAAAAGATAACGGCAGAAACAACTCTGTCAACCCTGCACAGTCCTCCTCACTAACATCTAGGGGCTTGTGCCAACATTGGGAGAGCTGTCTCACAGACTTGTCAAGCAACAGCCTGACACAGTCATACTCATGGAATCACACCTTACAAACAATGTCCCAGACACCACTATCACCATCCCTGGATATGTCCTGTCCCACCGGCAGGACAGACCCAGCAGAGGTGGTGGCACAGAGAAAAACAGTCAGGAAGGAGCTGCCCGGGGAGTCCTCAATATTGACTGTAGACCCCATGAGGTCTCATGACTTCAGGTTAAACATGGGCAAGGAAACCTCCTACTGATTACTACATACCATCTTCCCTCAGCTGATGAATCAAATGTCCTCTGGGTGGGGGATTTCAATATTCATCACCGAGAGACACTCGGCAGAGGTACTAGTGATCGAGCTGGTCGGGTCCTAAAGGACATTGTTGTTGGACTGGGTCTGCGGCAGGTGGTGAGGGAACCAACAATAGGGAGAAACATACCTGACCTCATCCTTACCAATCTGCTGGCTGCAGATGTATCTGTCCATGACAGCATCGGTAAGAGTGACCTCTGCAGAGTCATTCCCACAAAGCTGACCCTTTAAAGACATGTCCATTGAGCAGACTAAAATCGGTTTCTTGTGCTCCTTTTATCCCTATAACAGGTTACCCATTCTTGGCTGCCATTTCCAAACAAACTTCCCTGTATTACTGGACTGATGGCATCAAAGATTTCCTTTTGATTAAACTTCAACGTTACACTACAGAACCAAACTCATACTGACATGAATGATTCATGATAGTGACACTCATTTTTCTTAATGAGTGCAAAATGTGCAGGCCTGAGGGCTCAGAGACTGAGACAGTGATGGGTGTCAGAAGGTCAGAGGTCTTTGGGGTGACAGCAGAGGCCATGGTGAGGTGAGTCTTCATATTGGTAATCCTGGGAGGCAGGTGAATGGGAGAGTGTGAGGTGCTGCCAAGGTATGTGGACAAGAGTTTAGCTTTTCGGGTTTGATATTTCCACCTCACCTGAGTTGACAGGATTCCTGAGACGCGGGAAATCTGGCTGTCCAGTGCTAACTTTGAAATGGTGTATAAACACCAGAGCACTCAGCTTTGTAATATTATTTCTAAATTATCAAGCTGCCCTTTGAGATCCAGGTGCTCATTGACTCCCCATATCCCACTCTGCATACGCCAGATCTTTAACTTTCTAACCTCCTAGAAACCCCGAGTCCCCTGACTGTAACTGTATGTTGGAATTAAGGTCCCCTCCTGGTATTCATTTTAATGAACCACTTTAAGGTAGAGTTCCTCTGTTGGTTCATAGAATTGTAGAAAATAGGAGCAGGAGTAGGTCATTCGGCCCTTCGAGCCTGCTCCACCATTCAATATGACCGTGGCTGATTATCCAACTCAATAACCTGTTCCTGCTTTTCTCCCATATCTTTTGACCCTCATTAGCCACATGTACTATATCCAAATCCTCCCTGAACTCATACAATGTTTTTGCCTCAATCACTTGATGTGATAGTGAACTCCACAAGTTCACCAATCTCTGTGTGAAGACATTTCTCTGTCTCAGTCTGAAATGCTTTACTCAGTACAAAACCCAATATGACCAGATGTCATTGAGACAAGGAAGATCTCCAAGCTGATTTTCAGAGTGTGTTCAGAAAGCTGATCGCAGATGACATAAAGTCATAGAGTCATAGAGTGATACAGCACAGAAACAGACCCTTCCATCTGACCAGATATCCTAAATTAATCTAATTTCAATTGCCACCATCTTGTCCATATCCCTCCAAACCTTTCCTATCCATGTACCTATCCAAATGTCATTTCAATGTTGTAATTGCATCTGCATCAACCATTTCCTCTTTCAGTTCATTCCACACACAAAATCACCCTCTGGGTGAGAAAGTTGCCCCTCAGGTCACTTTTAAATCTTTCTCTTCTCACCTTAAAATTGTGCCCCCTTGTTTTGATATCCCTAGGGAAAAGACTTTGCATTATCCATACCCCTCATGATTTTAGAAACCTCTGTAAGGTCACCAATCAACCTCCTATATTTCAGTGAAAAAAGTCCCAGCCTCTCCAACCTCTCCTTTTCATTCAAACCCTCCAGTCCTGGTAATATCCTGAAATCCTCTCCAATTTAATAACATCTTTCTTATGTCAGGGTGACCAGAACTGTACACAGTATTCCAGAAGAGGTCCTGTACTGCCTCAACATGATTCAATGTGAGTCCCAACTCCTCTACTCAATGCTCTGAACTTGGTCTCTGCTTTGTCCCTGCCTGCCCTGACTGTTTGACTCACTTCTGTTCTCAACTGTACCAGTCTCAGATTGATCTCTTTCCTCACTATCTCCCTGGGTCCCACCCCCCCGCACCCCAACCTCCTCACCGTACTAGTCTGAATCCTCCTGAGCAGCTCTAGCAAATCTCCCTGCCAGTATATTCACCCCTTCCAATTTAGGTGCAATCCGTCCTACTTGTACAGGTCACTTCTACCCCAAAAGAGATTTCAATGATCCAAAAATTTGAATCCTTCTCCCATGCACCAGCTCCTCAGCCATGCATTCATCTGCTCTATCCTCCTATTCCTGCCCTCACTAGCTCATAGCACCAGGAGTAACCCAGATATTACTACTTTCAAGGACCTCCTTTTTAAATTCCTGCCTAATTCTCCGTAATCTCCCTTCAGAATCTCAACCTGTTCCCTTCCTATGTCATTAGTTCCAATGTGTACAATGACTTCCTGCTGGCTCCTCTCCCCCTTGTGAACATTCCACACCCTCTCTGAGACATCCTTGATCCTGGCACCACAGAAGCAACACACCATTCCTATGTTTTGCTGCTGGCCACAGAATCGTCTGTCTGTACCTTGGACTAGAAAGTCCCCTAACACAATCGATCTCTTGGAACCTGATGTACCCCTCATTGCATTAGAGCCAGTCTCAATACCAGAAACGTTGCTGTTCATGTGACGTTTCCCTGAGGGTCCATAACCTCTACATTTTCCAAAACAGCATACTTGTTTGACATGGGGATAGCTACAGAAGGCTCCTACACTATCTGCCTACCTCTCTTACCTTGCCTGGAGTTAACCCATCTCTGTGACTGTATCTGAGACTTTCCCCCTTCCTATAACTGCCATCCATCACATCCCCTTGCTCTTGTAAATTCCTCATTGCCTCTATCTCTCCAACCAATCCATTCAATCTGATAGGATTCGCAACCAATGGCATTTATTGCAGACATAATCCACAGTAACCCGTAAACTCTCCCTCAACTCCCACATCCAACAAGAGCATATCACTCTACTAAAGGACATTTTTGCTTCTTTCGATCACAGACACAGAAAATAGCACTGTCTTATTCCTCTACAAAACACTTTTCTAGATTAAATTAACCTTTCCTTTTATTGCCTTATTCTTACATTATTCAAAATGGCACCATATCCTGGTGACAAATGAAAGATTTTCAATGTATTTTATTGTATTTTTATTTAAATTCATGTGACAATAAAATCAAAATCAAATCACGTGTGCGAGATATCTTCTGTCTGCTTCAGATCTTTAACAGAATTAGTTAAGCAATAGTTTTGAGTCGAGCTCTGCACTGTACACAAGAATCTTTGTGAGTTTAGAGTTGATGCTTCCATTGTGTCTATAGCTGTGGAAAAATGAAGTGAAAATCAAACCAGTTACCTGAGCAAAGACATAGTCATCTTGGACCACCAAGGAATTGTGATCTATATATCCTGGGAAGAGTTTGCTGCTTGCTGCTTCTGAACAATTCTGAATTCGACAGGTAACATACTGAGCATCTGTTAAAAAAAACAGAGTGGAGATTATTTAATTAGGGAAATGAAATAACTCAAAAACATTTTACACCATAAACTATTTTCACCAAATAGCCTGGTATTACAAGGGTGCATAGCTTTAAATTAAGGGGGGGTAGGTATAGGACAGATGTTAGGGGTAGGTTCTTTACTCAGCGAGTCGTGAGTTCATGGAATGCCCTGCCAGTAGCAGTGGTGGACTCTCCCTCATTATGGGCATTTAAGCGGGCATTGGATAGGCATATGGAGGATAGTGGGCTAGTGTAGGTTAGGTGGGCTTGGATCGGCGCAACATCGAGGGCCGAAGGGCCTGTACTGCGCTGTATTCTTCTATGTTCTATATTCTATGTTCTATCATTCTGCTGTCGTTATTTCCACACATGCACCACAGAATGTTAACAGGTCAAAACAAAATACCACATGCAAATCAAGGGAAACATAGAAAAGATGTCATTGACAAATCTCGAAAAGATGAAAAGTATTGATAATTTCCCCTAATCTATTATCAGACAGACAACTGAAACCAACAAAAACAGAAATGGCTGGAAAAACTCAGCAAGTTGGCAGCATCTGTGGAGAGAAAAACAGAGTAAACGTTTTGGATCCCCGCACTTCCTGCTTTCCTTTGTTCAGATCTCCAGCATCTGCAATTTTCTTCAGATTAGACCATTAGAACTGATTAGTCTAGAATTTGTAGTTGTAATGGGAGCAAAACTGTCAATGATCACCATCCTTCAGAAATTGAGAACAACACTGAGCCTCTCTGCATGTTCTTTTGAACGACAACATTCAGAAGTTGCTGTCTAACACCTGCTTCTCTGCATTATTCACAAATCTTTACAAAGGCAAGTAACACAGAATCATTGATTCAACACAGGATTCTACTTTCAATGTACCATACTCAAGGCCCAACATTGGTTTCTTTTCTTGTGACACGCCCCATTTTCCCATACCCAAACATCTCTTCGCATTCAGTCTCTCCTGTCTCCTTTCTGGATCAATGGTGCTGGAAGAGCACAGCAATTCAGGCAGCATCGAGGAGCTTCAGCAAAATCGACGTTTCGGGCAAAAGCCCTTCATCAGGAATTTTACCTCTCCTGTCTCTTGCCTTCTTACAGATCTCCCTTGTTTTTACTTTACTCTCATTCCCATTTCCCTGTTTCAACTGCTTTAAACCTGTGAAATTGCAAACATTTCCAGTTCTGACAACATGAACCATTAGCTTTGTTTCACACTCTACAAATGCTGTCGACCTCGTTATATACATCCAGTTCTGTTCTTGCGCCAGAAGAAAAGTGTTTCTCACCACTTGCTCTATCAACAAACACTTGCATTTATATAGCATCTGTATAGCAAAGTACTTTGCAGGAGTGTAATGGAACAAGATTTGGCACTGAGCCACATATGGAGAGGTTGGGGCTGAATACCAGAACCTTGATCAAAGAAACGTTTGAAACTAGGAAGAGGTATAGAAGTGGAGAAAGGTACGGAGGATATTCCACAGTCTGTGGCCTTGGCAGCTGACAGTGCAGCCACACGGTGGGGTGGATAACATGGAGAATGCACAGAGGCTGGATTTACATCATCCTGGAGACCAGCTGGTGCTGGAGCAGAGATCAGGATATGGAATGATGAGGCCAGGAGAAATTTTGAAAGCAAAAGTGAGAATTTTAAGTTTGGGGTTTAATGAGAGCCATTGAAGATGCATGGGTACAGAGAGATGGATGAACGGAATTGGGTGTGAGATAGGTCTCAGGTAGCAGGGTCTTAAATGGCTTCATGGTTTGTGAACATGTCTGGCTGTGTGTGAACAGTTGCGTGTGGATGAGAAAAAGTGAGACAAAGATAAACCCTTGGGCAATACTGAATGCGAGGGTGGGAAGAGAGGTGACTATAGTTCATTTTCTGGCAATGAATGAAAGGAGGTGAATGTACTTCCACGGTGTTGGATATAAATATAGAATCTCTACAGTCTGGAAACAGGCCCTTCAGCCCAACAAGTCCACACCAACCCTCTGAAGAGTAATCCACCCAGACCCATTCCCCGATATTTACATCTAACCAACACATCCCTCCACACTATGGGCAATTCTACATGGCCAATCCACCCTAACTTGCACATCTTTGGACTGTGAGAGGAAACGAGAGCGCCCACGGAAACCCACACCGACACGGGGAGAATGTGCAAACTTCACAGACAGTCACCCGAGGCAGGAATGGAACCCGGTTCCCTGGCACTGTGGGACAACAGTGCTAACCACTGAGCCACCGTGCCACCCCTTTGTCGTTAGGAAACTACAAAGACACAACAAAAGAGAATTTCCATGGTCAGCTGTGCTGAGGGCAATAAATCTAAAAATCACACAACACTAGGACTAGCTGCCTGACAAAGGAGCATCGCTCCAAAAGCTAGTGTTTCCAAATAAACCTGTTGGACAATGTGTGATGTGATTTTTAACTTTGTCCACCCCAGGCCAACACCAGCACCTCCACATCAAGGGCAATAAACAGGTCACAAACAATAAGGAGGAGCATGTTACCCATCTCACTTGTCACATCTGATGTCATGGTGACTTTGGTAAGAGCCATTTTAACACTTTGACAAAGACAGAAACCTCATTGAGAAAGATTCGGGAGGTGATAACATGTATAGGATTTTGGAGAAGTTTTACAATGTGCTTTACAACTTCATATAACAATGGTTAGGCCACAGATGGAAAACTGTGTGCAGTTCTGGTCATTAGACTCGTGAAAGGATGTGTGTGCCCTGAGAAGGTGCAGAGGAGATTCACAAGGACGTTGCCTGGGATGGCAAGTCTCCGTTGGGAGGAGAGACTGGATAGGCTGGGTTTGTTTTCCCTGGAGCAGAGGAGGTTGAGGGGAACCCAATAGAAAATTATGAGAGGCACAGACAGGGTAGATCACAACATGACAGACATATCTAAGAGTCAAGGTTAGAGAAGTGCTGGAAAAGTACAGCATGTCAGGCAGCATCCGAGGAGCAGGAAAATCAACATTCCAGGCAAAAACCCTTCATCAGGAATGACGTGTCTAAGACCAGAATTCACAAGTATAAGGTCAGGTGTAAATGGTTTCCAGGAGATCTGAGAAAACATTCTTTCACCCAGAGGGTGCTAGAAATATGAAGCATGCTGCCGGAGAGGTCGGTGGGGCAGATACTCACAAAACTTTGGATGAGCATTTCAAATGCCAGGGCACAGTAGACCAAATGCAGGGAAGTGGGATAAGTGTCGACTGGTGTTTGCTGGTTGGCATACACATGGTGGGCTGAAGGGCCTGTTTCTGGGTTGTATGACTCCATGACTCTAGTGTAAGAAAGGGAAAGTGGAGGTGGGGCAGTAATGTGGGGTGGACAGGTGAGGAAATGATTGATGATCGCAGCTGATTTAATAAAAAGAAATACAGTTTAAGGGGAGATGTTGGTGGATTGGAATCCAGAGGCCCAGGTGCCTGGGGACCTGGGTTCTAATCGCACCAAGGGAGATGGGGACACTTGTATTCAATGAAAATCCAGAATAAAAGGCAAGCTCAAAGGCACCCATATAAACAATGCCAATTGTTGGAAAAACCCGTCTGGGTCACTAATGTCCTTTAGGGAAGGAAACTGTTGTCTTCACCTGGTCTGGCCTTCGTATGACTCCAGACCCACAGCCATGTGGTTGACTCTTAACTGCCCTCTGGGCAATTAGGGATGAACAATAAATGCTGCCTAGCTGGAGTCACCCACATCCCATGAACAAATTAAAAACATAAGCAGCTTATGAGAGGAACTTATCAACATCAGCCAACATAATCACCAGAATTTTGGGCAGTCAACAATTCACTAGAAATAGAGTTCTGAGAGCAAGAAGTCATTAGCAAAATGCCTGACTAACAAAACCTTTGACAGAATTCCATGCTCAGAAGCATTCCTATTCACTCATTTGCAATCATTTACATTTAAAAAAAACAATCACTTTGTCAGTATCTGAGAACAGGTAGTGATCAAATAAAATCACTGACAATCAACTGACATGAAATGAAATCATACAAAACGCAAACACTCTATTTGTAATCGTCCAGCATCACGTACGTGTTCCGAAGGCATTCACCTGACACCTAAAATAATTAAGGAGCTTGTCCATGACAACAATTGTCAGTGATCCTGGTAAAATATACTATGTTTTAGACCCCAGATTCTTCTGAACCCCAGCTGATGCAGTGCATACAGAGAATAGAGTTTGTTTCAGTCAGTGCACTGTTCATGATAGTGATTAATGCAATTAAGTTAAAAATCACACAACACCAGGTTATAGTCCAACAGGTTTAATTGGAAGCACAATTAAACCTGTTGGACTATAACCTGGTGTTGTGTGATTTTTAACTTTGTACACCCCAGTCCAACACCGGCATCTCCGAATCATGAATGCAGTTAAGGTATGAGATACAGCATAATAAACACATTTGGCCAAGTTATCTATGCACAATTTCAAGTGGTCCCTTAACTTAAAGTCTTATACATCCTTAACCTCAAAAATGAAGAGGGTGAGGGGACCATGCAAATCTGATGCAGAGTGAACAATGTCATTGCCATAATTTGCAAACTCTAGAGGTGGCACAGTGGCTCAGTGGTTAGTGCTGCTGTCTCACAACACTAGAGGTTCTGGGTTCGATTCCAGCCTCAGGTGGCTGTCTGTGTGGAGTTTGCATGTTCTCTCCGTGGATGCTCTGGATTCCTCCCACAGTCCAAAGATGTGCAGGTTAGGGTGGGTTGCCCACAGTGTGCACGGATGTGTAAGTTAGATGGATTAGCCATGAAAAATGCAGCATTACAGGGAAAGTGTGACTGGGTCTGGGTTGCAATGCTTTTCAGAAGGTATGGACTTGAATGGCCTGCTTCCACACTGTAGGCATTCTATGACTGCGCACGTCAATTGGATTTGTTTAATTTTGGAGCAGAGACAATTAAATCCAACAAGGAATTCAGGAGAATCATGGTTACCCAGAGTCTGGTGAGAATGTGGCACTTGTTACTACAGCAACTGTTTGAAGTGAGTAGTGTGGAAGCATTCAATGGGAAGCTAGAATAACATAGGAGGGAAAAAAAGGAATGAAAGGTTACATTAATTAAATGAAATTTCCCTGAAGCCAGCTTGGAGATTTATTCTGAGTATAAGCATCACTATGGATCTGATAGGTCAAATGACTTTTCTCAATGATATATATTCTGCATCTTATGGCATTTAGGAAAACAATAATGGAACAGTTATGGGTCCGACAGCAAAGGGTTTAACAGCGACCTTTGATCAGTCACTGAATGTACCTCATTGGTGTGAGGCAGTTCTCAAAGCAAAAAGGACACTGTGATGAATCTGCAGGGCATTGAATTACAAATCAGAACAAGGTGTAATTGGTACAAATCACTGATGAAACACCGTAATGCATTCAGAGATGAATGAGGAGGAAAATTTGAGGCATTAGTTGGATTAAGTTGTGAGTTGTGATTAAACTTAATTTAACCAGACAATGAACTTAAATTCACTGGAAACTAATGAAATATGTGGATGAGAATCAAATAGGAAAGCTATCTAACTTGTTACCGGCTGCCTCGTCTTCACAGTGGATACACCTTTAAACAGAATGGTTTGTGAGCTGAAAATGCTGGAGATCACAGCAGGTCAAGCAGCATCCATGGAAAGAGATAATCTAACGTTTCGAGTCGATATGACTCTTCATCAGAGCTGACGTGAGGTGTGGCAGGGGCAGCAATTATGCAAGAGCAGGGTGGGAAGGGGAGTGAGGACAGACACGGTGACAGACAGTGTAACAGGTGAAGCCAAAAGCAAGGGAAGGAATGGGAATGGATTCACAATCTGTCGAATGCAATGT
This sequence comes from Chiloscyllium plagiosum, assembly GCF_037043375.1. Classification (NCBI taxonomy): domain Eukaryota; kingdom Metazoa; phylum Chordata; class Chondrichthyes; order Orectolobiformes; family Hemiscylliidae; genus Chiloscyllium; species Chiloscyllium plagiosum. The sequence continues at coordinate 4,656,362 of NW_028270160.1, forward strand.
TCAGCCCAGAAAGCTGTAAAGTGACAAGTCTGAAGATGAGATGATGTCCCTCCAGTCTGTGCTGTGATTCACTGGAACACTGCAGCAGACCGAGGACAGACATGTGGGGCATGTGAGCAGGACGCTGTGTTAAAATGACTGGCCATGGTAAGGTCAGGGTCCTGCTTGTGGAGGTGTTCCACAAAGTGGTCACCCAGTCTGTGTTTGGTATCTCCAATGTAGAATAGGCCACATTGGGTGCAGTGAATGCAATACACAAGATCGGAGGAGGTCCAGGTGAAATGCTGCTTCACCTGGAAAGACTGTTTCAGCCCCTGGATGGTGAGCAGGGCGGAGGGGAAGGGGCAGGATGTTACATGGGAAGGTGCTGTGGGGATGGGGGTTGAGTTGGTAGTTATCAAGGAATGGACTAGAGTGGCCTGGATGGAACGATCCCTGCAAAATGTAGACAAAGGGACTGAGGGGAAGATGTGATTGGTGGTGGTGTTCTGCTGGAGTTGTCTGAAATGGCGGAGAATGTGGAGGCTGGTGGGATGGAAAGTGGGGGGGGAAGGGGAACTTGATCACACTGTTGTGAGTGATGGGAAGGGGCAAGGGCAGAAGCATGGGTGATAGGGTGGATGTGGCTGAGGGAAACCAAGGTCATGGGAGAAGGAAGCTGTGTCAGCAGCTGAACAGGATGTGATGTAGGGGAAGGAACTGGGAGAATGGGATGCAATCCTTGCAGGACGGGGGGATGTGACGAGCTGTAGGGAAGGCAGCGATGGGAGTCCATGGCTTTGTAATGGGTGACAGTGGACAGTTTATTCTCTGAAACGGAGACCGTGAGGTCAAAGAAAGGAAGGGAAATGAACAATGTGAAAGTTATAGAGGGATGGAATATGGAGGCAAAATGAACAAATTTGTCAAGGTCCAGGCGGGAGCATGAAGCAGCATCGAAACAGTCATCAATTTACAGAGGAAAGAGTTGTGGGGGGGGGCAGTGTAGGACTGGAACAAGGATTGTTCCACATTCCCCGTAAAGAGACAGGGATAACTGGGACCTATGTGGCTTCCCCATAGCCACTTATGTTATTTGGCAGAAGTGAGATGAATTAAAGGAGAAGTTGTTCAGTGAGAGATCAAGTTCAGCCAGGCTCTCTATGGGCTCTCTGCTTGTCCTGGAGCCAAGGCCTGATCCATCCCGACCCTCCTCTCTCTGGCCGAACTCATCCTCACGCTCAACAACTTCTTCTTTAACTCCTCCCTCTTTCCTCAGGTAGGAGGCGTGGCCATCGGTATCCCCATGTGTCCCACTGATGCCTGTCTCTTTGGGGGGAGGATGTGGAACATTCCTTGTTCCAGTCCTATGCTGACCCTCACCCCAAACTCTTTCTCTGGTATAACAATGTCATCATCGGTACTGCTTCCCCCCTCTTGTCTGGAATTGGAAAAGTTAATCAATTTTGCTTCCAATTTCCACCCCGCTCTCACTTACACCTGGTCCACCTCTCTGACTCCTCCTGTCCCTTCCTCAACATCTCTGTTTCCAATTCTGGGGATAGACAGTGTATTCTAATATTCACTATTAACCCACCGATTCCCACAGCTCCCTGGACTATACATCCTCACACTCTGCTTCCTGTAAAGACTCAATTCCATTCTCCCAGTTCCTCTGTCTCTGTCATGTCTGTTCTGATGATGCCAGCTTCTGCATGGGACCTCCAACATGTCCACCTTTTTCCTCAACCGAGGAATCCCCCCAGCACTGTGGCTGACAGGGCCTTCAACTGATCCCAGCCCAACTCCCTTACTTCCACCTTCACCATCCCCTTCCCTCCCACAACTGCGATAGGATTCCCCATGTCCTCACCCACTATTCCATCAGCATCCATATCCAGAGGGTCATTAGCTGCCATTTCCACCACCTTCAGCTGGATGCCATCAGCAGACATGTGTTCCCCTCCCCTCCTGTGTCATCTTCTGCAGTGGACTGTTCACTCCAATACCCCATCACAGCCCCATGGTACCTTCCCCCTCCCATCGCAGAAGGTGCAACACCTGCTCATTTACTTCCTCCTTCCTCACTATCCAAGGCCCCAGGCATACCTTACAGGTGAACCAGTGATTTACCTAAGTTTCACATAATCTAATTTGTTGCAGTCATTACTCACAGTGTAGTCTCCTCTACACTGGGGAGGTGAAACATAGAGTGGGCAACTGCTTTGCAGAACACCACCACTGCAGCTGTAAAAATGACCCTGAGCTTCCAGTAGTCTGCCATTTCAACACCCCACCATGTTGTTACCTGACCAACATCTCTGTCTCAGGCTTGCTGCAGTGCTCCAGTGAGACTCAGTGTAAGCTGAAGAGACTGTACCTTACAGCCTCCAGGACTCAGCATCAACTTTAGCAGTTTCAGAAGGTGAAGACCTTCCTTTACGTTCGTTGGCCTCCCTGCCTGGACCTCTGATCCTGTTTCTATCATTCCCACCACTGATAGCCCATTTTCAAGCATTCTCACTTCTCGTCGGAATTTATTCCATGCTTACATCTTTCCTGACTTACTATCAGCAATCACTTTGTCTGCTTCCCTTCCTTCTGTCTCTCTGTGCACTGTCTCCATCTATATGCCTTACTCCTCCCCACCCTCACCCCTCTCGCACAGTTATCCTATCCCTTGTCAATAGCATCAACACCACTGTTACCCAGTTGCTTCAGTTCTGGTGTAGGGTCACCAAACTCAACACATTAACTCAGCATTCTCTCCCCACAGATGCTGCCAGACCTGCTGAGTTTCTCCAGCACTTTCTCTTCTTTTTTATTAATTTCGGTAATGACCTTGGGACTTAGGCACAAACCTCAGTAAAATTTGATGTTGGAGAAAGATTTGTTTGGAGTTAATTGGCACATGGAACTGAAACCCCACGAAAGGAACTTTTTTGGAGTCAATTGATATCCAGGAAAATTTAAACGGATGAATGTCTATTGACAAGGGAGTAGAGGATTGCTGTTTATAAAGACACTAGAAGTGTAAGCTGCTCCTTAATTTCAGGGGATCAACAAGTTAGTTTGGAAGTCCATGATGAATCAGTAAAACATGGAATCTGACAGAACTGGCCAAATAGCTGAATGATAATGTTTTGGTTCCTAGACACTATATTCATTAAATTCATGTCATTGCATCTGGCTCAAAGTGTATTTTGTGAAACCTCTATTTCCCAGAGCTACAGTCATTATGCTTTGTGAGACATTACAATCTGTCCCTCCCATAAATAACAGCCTCTGAAAAAGCAGTTTAATCTCTAAAACACAACAAATATCTTGAAATTGTGTTTTCAGTTCATCATGTAAGTAACTATACTATATCAGGACCAATGCATACACCACAGCAAGTTACATCAATCTTATTTGGTCAGACCTGACTAAACCACGGGTCTTTAGGGTATAAAATCAATAGACTAATGAGATATCGATGCATTGTATTATATATGTATATATTGCTCCACGATATATCATTTAGCAATTTATTACAGATATGGTTTCTGATAGGGTGCAATCAACCCTATTTTATGACATTATAAAATTTGTTGCAAATTCATCAAATTGAATTATCTATAATTTTTATTCACTAATTAATAGTAGGTATCAAACTGAGTAATAAAATTTTGTGCCTATATTTCCTGAGAGTCAATGTGATTTAAATTTGACTAATTTGAATTGTTGGAGGTTGTATTAAACGTATTGTGTTAAAAGGCAAGGTGAGACTGAAGCACTGTAAGGGCAGGCGATGGGAGCATTACATTCAGTCTCATATACAAATTCAGCAAAACTGAAATAAACCGCAGTTCACCAATTTGTGGTTTGGTTTTTTCAGAGTGAATGGGTATAGCTGACTTAGTGCAGACTGGAAAGAGTTACTCAATCTCAGCGCTGATTATGCAGTGCTGTGTTAAACAAATACAGGTAGATGAGCTATGTTAATTGGCATTCCCTACCGAGGAGGTAAAACAAAGGAAATCATGTTTTAGGGCAGTAAAAAAAAACAAAGACAGGAATAATTTGAGAATACTAATGAAACATCTGATCACCGAATGTTTTGGCACATAAACATGAAGCGTTCAGGCCAAGAGGAAAAGATTTTCATTTATATAACATGTTTTACAAACTCTGGATGTCTCAAAGTGCATGAAAACTTTTTCACGCAGAGGGTGGTGCCTGTATGGAATGAGCTGCCAGAGGAAGTAATGGAGGCTGGTACAATTACAGCATATAACAGGCATCCGAATGGGTATATGAATAGGAAGGGTTGGGAGGGATATGGGCCGGGTGCTGGCAGGTGGGACGAGATTGTTTAGGATATCTGGTCAGCAGGAATGAGTTGGACAAAGGGTCTGCTTCCGTACTGTATATCTCTAAGACTCTAACTGACATGAAAGATCCTACAGCAAGTATGGGCAGGAGGAAGCTCATTTTCACACCTCACCCAAATGACAACACCTCCGACAGTGCATCTCTCCCTCAGCACTGAGCCTCCCACAGTGCAGCACTCCCTCAGCACTGACGCTCCAACAGTGCAGCACTCCCTCAGCACTGACGCTCCAACAGTGCAGTACTCCCCCAACACTGACCATCCAACAGTGCAGCACTCCCTCAGCACTGACCATCCAACAGTGCAGTACTCCGTCAGCACTGACTATCCAACAGTGCAGTACTCCATCAGCACTGACCATCCAATAGTGCAGTACTCCCGCAGCACTGGCCATCCAACAGTGCAGTACTCCGTCAGCACTGACCATCCAAAAGTGCAGTACTCCCTCAGCACTGAGCCTTCAACAGTGCAGTACTCCCTCAGCACTGAGCCTCCAACAGTGCAGTACTCCCTCAGCACTGAGCCTCCAACAGTGCAGTACTCCCTCAGCACTGAGCCTACAACAGTGCAGCAGTTCCTCAGCACTGACCCTCCAATAGTGCAGTACTCCCTCAGGAGTGACCCCCCAACAGTGCAGTACTCCCTCAGCACTGATCATCCAACAGTGCAGTACTCCCTCAGCACTGAGCCTCCAACAGTGCAGTACTCCCTCAGCGCTGACCCTCCAACAGTACAGCAGTCCCTCAGCACTGACCCTCCAACAGTGCTGCACTCACTCAGTACTGACCCTCCAATAGTGCAGTACTCCCTCAGCACTGACCCTCCAACAGTGCAGCAGTCCCTCAGCACTGACCCTCCAACAGTGCTGCACTCCCTCAGCACTGACCCTCCAACAGTGCAGCAGTCCCTCAGCACTGACACTCCAATAGTGCAGTACACCCTCAGCACTGACCCTCCATCAGTGCAGCACTCCCTCAGCACTGACCATTCAACAGTGCAGCACTCCCTCTGCACTGACCATCCAACAGTGCAGTACTCCGTCAGCACTGACCATCCAACAGTGCAGTACTCCCTCAGCACTGACCATCCAACAGTGCAGCACTCCCTCAGCACTAACTCTCCAACAGTGCAGCATTCCCTCAGCACTAACCCTCCAACAGTGCAGTACTCCCTCAGCACTGACCCTCCAATAGTGCAGTACTCCCTCAGGAGTAACCCTCCAACAGTGCAGTACTCCCTCAGCACTGAGCTTCCAACAGTGCAGCAGTCCCTCAGCACTGACCATCCAACAGTGCAGCACTCCCTCAGCACTGACCCTCCAACAGTGCAGTACTCCCTCAGCACTGACCTTCCAACAGTGCAGCAGTCCCTCAGGAGTGACCCTCCAATAGTGCAGTACTCCATCAGCACTAACCCTCCAACAGTGCTGCACTCCCTCAGCACTGACCCTCCAACAGTGCAGTACTCCCTCAGCACTGACCCTCCAACAGTGCAGCAGTCCCTCCGCACAGACCCTCCAACAGTGCTGCACTCCCTCAGCACTGACCCTCCAACAGTGCAGCAGTCCCTCAGCACTGACCCTCCAATATTGCTGTACTCTCTCAGCACTGACCATCCAACAGTGCGGCACTCCCTCAGCACTGACCCTCCAACAGTGCTGTACTCCCTCAGCACTGACCCTCCAACAGTCCCGTACTCCCTCTGCACTGACCCTCCAACAGTGCTGTATTCCCTCAGCACTCCCTCACTACAAACACTCCAACAGTGCAGCACTCCCTCAGCACTGACCCTCCATCTGTGCATGACTGCTTCCGCACTGACCCTACAACAGTGTAGCACTCCCTCAGCAATGACCCCCCATCAGTGCAGCACTCCCTCCGCACTGACCCTCCAGCAGTGCTGTACTCCCTCAGCACTGACCCTACATCAGTGCAGTGCTTCCTCAGCACTGACCCTCTAACAGTGCAGCACTACCTCTGCAGTGACCCTCCAACAGTGCAGCACTCCCTCAGCACTGACACACCAACAGTGCAGCACTCCCTCAGCACAGACACGCTAACAGCTCAGCACTGACTCTCCCACAGTGCAGCACTCCCACAGCACTGACCCTCCAACAGTGTGGTACTCACTCAGCACTGACCTTCCAACAGTGAAGCACTCCCTCAGAACAGACCCTCCGACAGTGCAGCACTCCCTCAGCAGTGACCCTCCAACAGTGCAGCACTCCGTCAGCAGTGACCCTTCGACAGTGCAGTACTCCCTCAGCACTGACCCTCCAACAGTGCAGAACTCCCTCAGCACTGACCCTCCATCAGTGCAACACTCCCTCAGCACTGACCGCTCCAACAGCGCAGCATACCCTCAGCACTGAACCTCCGACAGTGCAGCACTCCCTCAGCACTGACCCTTCGACAGTGTGGTACTCCCTCAGCACTGACCATCCCACTGTGCGGCACTCCCTCAGCACTGACCCTCCAACAGTGCTGTACTCCCTCAGCACTGAACCTCCAACAGTGTTCTACTCCCTCAGCACTGACCCTCCAACAGCGCAGCACTGACCCTCCAACAGCGCAGCACTCCCTCAGCACTGACCCTCCGACAGTGTGGCACTCCCTCAGCACTGACCCACCAACAGTGCAGCACTTATTCAGCGCTGGCCCTTCGACAGTGTGGTACTCCCTAAGGACTAACCCTCCAACAGTGCAGCACTACCTCAGTACTGACCCTCCAACAATGTGGTACTCACTCAGCACTGACCCTCCAATAGTGCAGTAATCACTCAGCACTGACCATGCAATACTGCAGCACTCCCTCCGCACTGACCCTCTGACAGTGCTCTACTCCCTCAGCACAGATCACCCAACAGTGCTACACTCCCTCAGCACTGACCTTCCAATGGTGCGTTTCTCACTCAGCACTGACCATGCAATACTGCAGCACTCCCTCCGCACTGACCCTCTGACAATGCTCTACTCCCTCAGCACAGATCACCCAACAGTGCAGAACTCACTCAGCACTGAACCTCCAATAGTGCGGTACTCCCTCAGCACTGACCCGCCAACAGTGCGGCACTCCCTCAGAACAGACCTTTTGACAATGCAGCACTCCCTCAGCGCTGACCCTCCATCAGTGCTGTACTCCCTCAGCACTGACCCACCAACAGAGCAGCACTCCCTCAGCACTGACCCGCCAGCAGTGCTATACTCCCTCAGCACTATCCCACCAACACAGCAGCACTCCCTCAGCACTGACTCTCCAACAGTGCTGTACTCCCTCAGCACTGACCCTCCAACAGTGCTGTACTCCCTCAGCACTCCCTCACTACAAACCCTCCAACAGTGCAGCACTCCCTCAGCACTGACTCTCCAAAGGTGCAGCACGCCCTCAGCACTGACTCTCCAACAGTTCAGCACTCCCTCAGCACTGACCCTCCAACACTGCAATACTCCCTCAGCACTGACCCACCAACAGTGCTGTACTCCCGCACCACTGACCCTTCAACAGTGCTGTACTCCCTCAGCACTGAACCTCCGACAGTGCAGGACTCCCTCAGCACTGACCCTCCAACAGTGCGGCACTCCCTCAGCACTGACACTCCAACAGTGCGGCACTCCCTCAGCACTGACCCTCCAACAGTGCAGTACTCCCTCAGCACTGAACCTCGAACAGTGCAGTACTCCCTCAGCACTGACCCGCCAACAGCGCAGCACTCCCTCAGCACTGACCCTCCAACAGTTCAGCACTTCTTCAGCACTGACCCTTCGACAGTGTGGTACTCCCTCAGCACTGACCCTCCAACCGTGCAGCACTCCATCAGCACTGACCCTCCAATGGTGCGGTACTCCCTCAACACTGACACACCAACCGTGCAGCACTCCCTCAGCACTAACCCTTCAACAGTGCAGCACTCCCTCAGCACTAACTCTCCAACAGTGCAGCACTCCCTCAGCACTAACCCTCCAACAGTGCAGTACTCCCTCAGCACTGACCTGCCAACATTGAAGGACTCCCTCAGCACTGATCCTCCAACACTGCAGCACTCCCTCAGCACTGACCCTCCAACACTGCAGCACTCCCTCAGCACTGACCTGCCAACATTGAAGGACTCCCTCAGCACTGATCCTCCAACACTGCAGCACTCCCTCAGCACTGACCCTCCAACACTGCAGCACTCCCTCAGCACTGACCCTCCAACAGTGCAACATTCCCTCAGCACTGACCTGCCAACAGCGCATTACTCCCTCAGCACTGACCTGCCAACAGTGCATTACTCCCTCAGCACTGACCCTCCAACAGTGCTGTACTCCCTCAGCACTGACCCTCCAACAGTGCAACACTCCCTCAGCACTGACCCCCCAACAGCGCAGCACTCCCTCAGCACTGACCCTCCAACAGTACATCACTTCTTCAGCGCTGACCATCCAACAGTGCTGTACTCCCTCAGCACTGACCCTCCAACAGTGCGGCACTCCCTCAGCACTGACCCTCCAACGGTGCGGTACTCACTCAGCACTGATCATCCAACAGGGCAGTACTCCCTCAGCACTGACCTGCCAACATTGCAGGACTCCCTCAGCACTGACCATCCAACAGTGCTGTACTCCCTCAGCACTGACCATCCACCAGTGCTGTACTCCCTCAGCACTGACCATCCAACAGTGCGGCACTCCCTCAGCACTGACCCTCCAACAGTGTGGCACTCCCTCAGTACTGACCCTCCAACAGCGCAGCACTCCCTCAGCACTGACCCTCCACCAGTGCTGTACTCCCTCAGCACTGACCATCCAACAGCGCAGCCCCCCACACAGCACTAACCCTCCAACCGTGCAGAACTCCCTCAGCACTGACCATCCAACAGTGCATTACTCCCTCAGCACTGACCCTCCAACAGTGCTGTACTCCCTCAGCACTGACCCTCCAACAGTGCAACATTCCCTCAGCACTGACCCGCCAACAGCCAGCACTCCCTCAGCACTGACCTTCCAACAGTGCATTACTCCCTCAGCACTGACCCACCAACAGTGCTGTACTCCCTCAGCACTGACCCTCCAACAGTGCGTCACACTCCCAGCACTGACCCTCCAATGGTGCAGTACACACTCAGCACTGACCCTCCAACAGTGCAGTACTCCCTCACCACTTACCCTCCAACAGTGCAGAACTCCCTCAGCACTGACCCTCCGACAGTGCGGCACTCCCTCAGCACTGACCATCCAACAGTGCAGCACTCCCTCAGCACTGACCCTTCGACAGTGCGGCACTCCCTCAGCACTGACCATCCAACAGTGCAGCACTCCCTCAGCACTGACCCTCCAGCAGTGTATCACTTCTTCAGCGCTGACCATCCAACAGTGTGGTACTCCCTCAGCACTGACCCTCCAACAGTGCAGCACACCCTCAGCACTGACCCTTCAACGGTGCGGTACACACTCAGCACTGACCATCCAACAGTGCAGTACTCCCTCAATACTGACCCTCCAACAGTGCTGTACTCCCTCAGCACTGACCCTCCAACTGTGCAGAACTCCCTCAGCACTGACCATCCAACAGTGCAATACTCCTGCAGCACTGACTCTCCAACAGTACATTACTCCCTCAGCACTGACCCTCCAACGGTGCGGTACTCACTCAGCACTGATCATCCAACAGGGCAGTACTCCCTCAGCACTGACCCTCCAACAGTGCGTCACACTCTCAGCACTGACCCTCCAATGGTGCAGTACACACTCAGCACTGACCCTCCAACAGTGCAGTACTCGCTCACGACTGACCTTCCAACAGTGCAGAGCTCCCTCAGCACTGACGCTCTGACAGTGCGGCACTCCCTCAGCACTGACCCTCCAACAGTGTGGCACTCCCTCAGCACTGACCCTCCAACAGTGTGGTATCCCTCATCACTGACCCTCCAACAGTGTGGTACTCACTCAGCACTGATCCTCCAACAGTGCTGTACTCCATCAGCACTGACCCTCCAACAGTGCGGTATTTTTCGTCACTGACCCTCCAACAGTGCGGTACTCCCTCGGTACTGACCCTACAACAGTGCGGTATCCCTCAGCACTGACCCTCCAACAGTGCGGTATCCCTCATCACTGACCCTCCAACAGTGCCGTATTCCCTCAGCACTGACCCTCCGACAGTGCGGTACTCCCTCAGCACTGACCTTCCAACAGTGTGGTATCCCTCATCACTGACCCTCCAACAGTGCCGTACTCCATCAGCACTGACCCTCCAACAGTACGGTACTCCCTCGGTACTGACCCTACAACATTACAGTACTCCCTCAGCAGTGACCCTCCAACAGTGCAGAACTCCCTCAGCACTGACCCTCCAATAGTGCTGTACTCCCTCAGCACTGACCCGCCAACAGTGCGGTACTCCCTCAGCACTGACCCGCCAACAGTGCGGTACTCCCTCAACACTGACCCGCCAACAGTGCAGAACTCCCTCAGCACTGACTCTCCAACAGTGTGGTACTCACTCAGCACTGACCCTCTGACAGTGCAGTACTCCCTCAGCACTGACCCTCCGACCGTGCGGTATTCCCTCAGCATTGACCCTCCCACAGTGTGGTACTCCCTCGGCACTGAATCACCAACAGTGCGGTACTCCCTCAGCACTGACCCTTCAACAGTGCAGTACTCCCTCAGCACTGACCCTCCGACCGTGCGGTACTCCCTCAGCACTGACCCTCCAACAGTGTGGTACTCCCTCAGCACTGACCCTCCAACAGTGTGGTACTCCCTCAGCACTGAATCACCAACAGTGCGGTAGTCCGTCAGCACTGACCCTTTGACAGTGTGGCACTCCCTCAGCACTGACCTTCTGACAGTGCAGTACTCCCTCAGCACTGACCCTCTGACACTGTGGCACTCCCTCAGCACTGACCTTCTGACAGTGCAGTACTCCCTCAGCACTGACCCTCTGACAGTGTGGCACTCCCTCAGCACTGACCTTCTGACAGTGCAGTGCTCCCTCAGCACTGACCCTCCAGCCGTGCGTTACTCCCTCAGCACTGACCCTCTGACACTGCAGTACTCCTTCAGCTCTGACTCTCCAACAGTGGGAAAAATGCTGGAGTAAATTATTAAAATGTGAAATTACGACTCATTTGGATAGCAGCAACAGGATAGGTCAGAGTCAGCATGGATTTACGAAGAGGAAATCATAATTGACTAATCTTCTGGAATATTTTGAGAATGTAACTATGAAGATGGACAAGGGAGAGCCAGTGAATGTAGTGTACCTGGCCCTCCAGAAAGACCTTGATAAAATCCCACAGAGGAGGTTAGTGAGCAAAATTAGGGCACATGGTATTGGCGGTAAAATACTGACTTGGATTGAAAACTGGCTGACTGACAGGAAGCAAAGAGTAGTAATAAACAGGTCCCTTTCGGAATGACAGGCGGTGACCAGTGGGGTATCACAAGGTTCGGTGCTGGGACCGCAGCTGTTTACAACATATATTAATGATATAGATGAAGCTATTAAAAGTAATACTGGCAAATTTGCTGATGACACAAAGCTGAGTGGCAGGGTGAAATGTGAGGAGGATGTTATGAGAATACAGGGTGACCTGGACAGGCTAGGCGAGTGGACAGATGCCTGGCAGATGCAGTTTAATGTGGATAAATGTGTGGTTATCCACTTTGGCAAAAAAGGAAGGTAGATTACTATCTAAATGGAGTCAAGTTAGGTAAAGGGGAAGTACAACGAGATCTAGGTGTTCTTGTACATCAGTCAATGAAAGCAAGCATGCAGGTACAGCAGGCAGTGAAGAAAGCTAATAGCATGCTGGCCTTCATAACAAGAGGAATTGACTATAGGAGCAAAGAGGCCCTTCTGCAGCTGTACAGGGCCCTGGTGACACCGCACCTGAAGTATTGGGTGCAGTTTTGGTCTCCAAATTTGAGGAAAGACATTCTGGCTATTGAGGGAGTACAGTGTAGGTTCACAAGGTCAATTCACAGAATGGCAGGACTATCATATTTTGAAAGATTGGAGTGACTGGGCTTGTATACCCTTGAGTTTAGAAGACTGAGAGGGGATCTGATTGAGACGTATAAGATTATTAAAGGATTGGACACTCTGGAGGCAGGAAGCATGTTTCCGCTGATGGGTGAGGCCCGAACCAGAGGACACAGCTTAACAATAAGGGGTAGGTCATTTAGAACAGAGCTGAGGAGAAACCTCTTCACTCAGAGAGTGGTGGGTGTGTGGAATGCTCTGCCCTAGAAGGCAGTGGAGGCCAAGTCTCTGGATACTTTCAAGAAAGAGATGGATAGAGCTCTTAAAGATAGTGGAATCAAGGGATATGGGGATAAGGCAGGAACAGGATACTGATTGTGGATGATCAGCCATGATCATTATGAATGGTGGTGCTAACTCAAAGGGCCGAATGGCCTACTCCTGCACCTATTGTCTATCAACCCTCCAACAGTGTGGCATTCCCTCAGCACTGGCCCTCTGACGGTGCGGCATTGCCTCAACACTGACCCTCCAACAGTGTGGTACTCCCTCAGCACTGACCCTCTGACAGTGCAGTACTCCCTCAGCACTGACCCTCTGACAATACAGTGCTCCCTCAGCACTGACCCTCTGACAGTGCAGTACTCCTTCATCACTGACCCTCTGACAGTGCAGTGCTCCCTCAGCACTGACCCTCTGACAATACAGTGCTCCCTCAGCACTGACCCTCTGACAGTGCAGTACTCCTTCATCACTGACCCTCTGATAGTGCAGTACTCCTTCATCACTGACCCTCTGATAGTGCAGTGCTCCCTCAGCACTGACCTTCTGACAATACAGTGCTCCCTCAGCACTGACCCTCTGACAGTGCAGTGCTCCTTCATCACTGACCATCCGACAGTGCGGCATTCCCTCAGTATTGACCCTCTGACAGTGCGGTACTCCTTCAGAATTGACCCTCTGACAGTGTCCCCTGCCCCAGTACTGAGCTTTTGACAATACAGCACTCCCTCAGTACTGAGCTTTTGACAATACAGCACTCCCTCAGTACTGAGCTTTTGACAATACAGCACTCCCTCAGTACTGAGCCTCCGACAGTGCAGAACCCCTTCTGTACTGACCCTCTGGCAGTATAGCACTTCCTCAGTACTGTCTCACAGCACTCCCTCAGTAGTGACACTCTGACAGTGCAGTACGCCCTCAGCACTAATCTTCCGATAGTGTGGTATTCCCTCAGTACTGAACCTCTGACAGTATAGCACTCCCTCAATACTGACTATCTGACAGTGCAGCACTCCCTCAGCACTGACCCTCCGACAGTGCGACACTTCCTCAGCACTGACCCTCTGACAGTGCAGCACTCCCTCAGCACTGACCCTCTGACAGTCCAGTACTCCCTCAGTACTGACCCTCTGACAGTCCAGTACTCCCTCAGTACTGACCCTCTGACAGTATAGCACTCCCTCAATACTGACTATCTGACAGTGCAGCACTCCCTCAGCACTGACCCTCCGACAGTGCAGCACTCCCTCAGCACTGACCCTCCGACAGTCCAGTACTCCCTCAGTACTGACCCTCTGACAGCGCAGTACTGCCTCAATAATGACTCTCTGATCGTGCAGCACTCCGTCAGTACTCACTGTCTGACAGTGCAGCACTCCCTCAATACTGACCCTCTGCCAGGGCAGAACTCCTTCAGTACTGACCCTCTGACAGTATAGCACTCCCTCAGTACTGACTGTCTGACAGTATAGCACTCCCTCAGCACTGACCCTCTGACAGTGCAGCACTCCCTCAGTACTGACCCTCTGACAGTGCAGCACTCCCTCAGTACTGACTGTCTGACAGTGCAGCACTCCCTCAGCACTGACCCTCTGACAGTGCAGCACTCCCTCAGCACTGACCCTCTGACAGTGCAGCACTCCCTCAGCACTGACCCTCTGACAGTGCAGCACTCCCTCAGCACTGACCCTCTGACAGTATAGCACTCCCTCAGCACTGACCCTCTGACAGTGCAGCACTCCCTCAGCACTGACCCTCTGACAGTACAGCACTCCCTCAGTACTGACCCTGTGACAGTACAGCACTCCCTCAGCACTGACCCTCTGACAGTATAGCACTCCCTCAGCACTGACCCTCTGACAGTGCAGCACTCCCTCAGCACTGACCCTCTGACAGTGCAGCACTCCCTCAGCACTGACCCTGTGACAGTGCAGTACTCCCTCAGTACTGACCCTGTGACAGTGCAGCACTCCCTCAGCACTGACCCTCTGACAGTGCAGCACTCCCTCAGTACTGACCCTGTGACAGTACAGCACTCCCTCAGCACTGACCCTCCGACAGTGCGGCACTCCCTCAGCACTGACCCTGTGACAGTGCAGCACTCCCTCAGTACTGACCCTGTGACAGTATAGCACTCCCTCAGCACTGACCCTCTGATAGTGCAGCACTCCCTCAGCACTGACCCTCCGACAGTGCGGCACTCCCTCAGCACTGACCCTGTGACAGTGCAGCACTCCCTCAGTACTGACCCTGTGACAGTGCAGCACTCCCTCAGCACTGACCCTCTGACAGTGCAGCACTCCCTCAGCACTGACCCTGTGACAGTGCAGCACTCCCTCAGTACTGACCCTGTGACAGTACAGCACTCCCTCAGTACTGACCCTGTGACAGTGCAGCACTCCCTCAGTACTGACCCTGTGACAGTACAGCACTCCCTCAGTACTGACCCTGTGACAGTACAGCACTCCCTCAGTACTGACCCTGTGACAGTACAGCACTCCCTCAGTACTGACCCTGTGACAGTACAGCACTCCTTGATCATTTGCAGGATTGTGCACTCAACCATTTGGAGGCCATTTGTTTGCCAGAGCAGTATTTTGCTGCAACAAATGATTCTACTATCTGACTAGCGACATCTTTTTAAGAGCCTTGGATGAAATCCATCTGTGCCCGGACACTTATCAACCCACAGTTTCAACAATTAATTCAATATCACTTCTCTGGTGACCATAATTTTCCCGATATGCGGCTTCCTTTTCACTTCCTGAGTTAAAGCTGATGAACACTGATGCAAAATACCTCGTCAATTAATCTGTCATTTCTGTACATTGCATTATCAATTTTTCAGACTTCTTTCCATCAGGCCAACTCTTACTTTATTAATTTTTTTCTGTTTTAAACATTTATAGACATTTTTTCTGTCTGCTTTTATATTTCTAGCTAGCTTTCTCCTGTACCCTAATACTTTCCTCCTTCCTAATGCTTTAGTCATACTTTGATGCCTTGTCTCATCAGCTGAGCTGCAATCTGACTGAGCACAATTACATGCTTTTTTTTTCACCTTGACACTATCTTTAATGCTTCTAGTTAACTGCAGAATCATTTGGGCTTGTTAGAATGTCTCTATTCTGTATATTCTGAAATATGCCCTTAAAGGTTTAGTTCTGCATCTCTATAGATCTATCAATCATTTAGTCTAATTTATAAATTCACTTTCATGTGCTCATAGTTGCCTTTATTCAGTTTTTTAATCTCATCAATCAATCTTATCTTTTATCAATTAGAATCCCTACTGCGTGGAAACAGGCCCTTCAGCCTAACAAGTCCACACCGATCTCGGTGGAGTATCCCACCTAAACTCATTGCCCTACATTTACCCCTGACTAATGCACCTAATCTACACATCCCTGAACATTATGGGCAATTTAGCATGGCTAACCCACCTGACCTGCACATTCTTGGACTGTGGGAGGAAACCGGAGCACCCGGAGGAAACCCACGCAGACACAGGGAGAATGTGTAAATTCCACACAGTCACCTGAGGCTGGAATGGAACCTGGGTCCCTGGTGCTGTGAGTCAGCAGTGCTAACCATTGAGCCACCGTGCCCATTTCCTTGTCTAACGATCTTGTCTCCTTCAAACTCAATGTAAAATACAATCATATTATGGTCCCTGCTAACTTCGTGTTCCTTCATGGTGAGATTAATAATAAATCCTTTCTCATTGTATTATACTAGCACAGTAAGGAGAGAAGAAAAGTTAGGCTTTTTAATTGAATCCTTTCATCATTTTAACCTCTTTGGCAGTATTCCTGAACAGGCATCCAAGACTATGGAACAATTTTCTATAAGAGTTTAAAAAATGTATCCCTGACAAAGTACACGGAACCTGTCAAAATAATGTTGATCAGAAATTCTGATTTAAAAAAGACATTTGTTGAAGTTTGTTGCATTAATGCCTGACTGTTACTATCGAACGATGAAACCTCACTGAATCTGCCGTGAGTGAAAAGTCGAATTGAATGTGGTGCTCTAGAAACATTTTGGAATTTGTGTCCAGAGACAGCAACCATCTGGACTCTTGCTCCAAGGAAGAGAATTGGTGAAGCTATAGATCCCTTAGACAAATAAAAATCAAACACACAACAACAAATGATGAAAGACAGTGCTATACAATGCAACTGATCCAACCCCCGCAGGCTAACTGTTTGCAAGGTACAGTTTTTCAGCATGGCAGTTATATTGGAAACCCAGAGAGTTTAACTGTGGCCTGTTGATTACCGGAAATCTCAATGGCACATCACGAGGCTGAAGTACTCTGCTAGCTTTGCATTATAACCAGTTGCAACTTTATTCACTGTTTGATGAAAAAAAAACTCACAGCCAGCTGTGTTCCTTGCTTCAATGTGCACGAGGTCAGGGTCCTTGTCCAAACCCATTACAGACCTAGGGGAGAAGGAATGAAAACAGGTGAAATAAATAAAGTTAGGACATCTTTGTCTACTTATCTGACAGGCCCATTTGTGCTCATCTCCCATATCTCTCAACACAGACTACCATTAGCCATTGCTTGCACACAGGAAAATCAATGCCTCTGGACCTGGTGAAGGGAATAATTTATCACTATTTCTTAAAGCAATGACGATCTGACTGGGGCTTTTATCTTTATTCGGTTTTCTTCGATTTAGAAATGACATGAGGCAATATACTAAAGGGAAGTGTGGTTACATAGTTGTTGCTCACTGAGAGACATTAATCTCTGTTTAAACTGTAATTATAGCTACAGTGAGTCACATTAGGATGCAGTAATATGACTAGAAACAGTACAAATACAGAGCTTCATATGAATTCAGGGAATTAGGGAGCTATGAGTAGATAGTTCTAATCAAACTGTTCAAGGATGTTATGACACACTTCTACAGCAGGTAGGGCTTGAAGCCAGTCCTTCTGGCTCAGAGACAGGGCACTAACACTGGAGCCCCTGGGGTAAGCTGCGTGTTTACCTGTCAAAAGAAGGGTCAGCTCAAGGACTCATCACATAACAGGAAGCAACAATACAATTCATGTGACATCATCAAGAGTTGAAGTACTGGGCACCTCGATACATTCCCTGAGGATTATGTATCGTGTCTGTTAAATTATCCATCCCTCACTCTATTCTGAGAAAGACAACATCATATGCATTTTGAAAGGAAGATCAATCCTCGTAGGTCCTTCCTATGCTGTCTCTTGCTGCAGCAGGAATAATTGGAGAGCTCAGTGTGAGAGTACATACAAGGTAATAAAAATACATTCAACAGCAATTAAAAATAAACAATGTGGAGCAAAATGAATCACATCTGAATACAAAATATGCAAATTAATTTTTTGGTCTTTTATTTGTCACTGAGCTGTAGAAAGATAAATATTTGAAAGAAAAATTTAGTTAAACAAGTAAGGTTTTTGGACCATCTTAAAAGAGGGGGGAGGGAGGGCTCTTGTGGTCCAGTGGTATTGTTCCTACCTCTAATCCAGGAGACATGGGTTCAAGTCCTACCTACTCTCGGCATTTCATAAAATTTCTGAGCAGGTTGGTAACGAAGGTATCTAACAAAGGGAATATTCTGGAAGTGAACTTAAGGCACAGTCACCATGGGTGGGAGATTAAATTTAGGGACGTGCATGTAGTCTGACAATTTTGTACCATATGAGACAACTCTTCATTGAGATGGAGAGCGACGTAATTGATCCTGAATCTAAACAAATGAAACCACGATGGTATGAGGTATGAGCTAACCATGGTGAAGGACATGGATTAAAAGATAAAGGATTAAAAGATAAAAGATTAAAAGAGGGAAAATAGTGTTAGCTTGTGGGGAACATACAAAATTGATTGTAAAAGCTTCTATAGGTATGCGAAGTTAAAAAGAAGGAAAACAGCGATAGGTCTCTTACAATCAGAAACAGGGAAAGATCTAGTGAGGAACAAAGAGATGGCAGATGAGGACATGTCAAAGGACATGGAAGAGGTTGTCCAGGTCCTAAAATTGGTGAACTCCATATTGAGCTGAAAATGTGTTGCTGGAAAAGCGCAGCAGGTCAGGCAACATCCAAGGAGCAGGAGAATCGACATTTCGGGCATGAGCCCTTCTTCAGGAATGAGGAAAGTGTGCTAAGCAGGCTAAGATAAAAGGGAGGGAAGAGGGACTTGGGGGAGGGGCATTGGAACTGTGATAGGTGGAAGGAGGTTAAGGTGAGGGTGATAAGGTGAGGATGATAGGCCGGAGTGGGGGTGGGGGTGGAGAGATCAGGAAGAAGATTGCAGGTTAGGAAGACGGTGCTGAGTTCTAGGGTTGGGACTGGGACAAGGTGGGGGGAGGGGAAATGAGGAAACTGGAGAAATCTGAGTTCATCCCTTGTGGTTGGAGGGTTCCTAGGTGGAAGATGAGGCGCTCTTCCTCCAGCCGTCATGTTGCTATGGTCTGGCGATGGAGGAGTCCATGGACCTGCCCAGAAGCTCTTCAGCCACTTTCTCAAACAGAGCCACCACAGCCACATCTCCTTCCTCAGCACCTGCCTACGGAACCAACTGACCGCACGGACTCCGGACTACGTTTAGACCAACAAAATTTAGAAGACATTTGCTATAAACCGACCGACTCCCACAGCTACCTAGACTACACCTCCTCTCACCCTGCCTCCTGCAAAAACGCCATCGCATATTCCCAATTCCTTCGTCTCTGCCGCATCTGCTCCCAGGAGGACTAGTTCCAATACCGAACAACCCAGATGGCCTCCTTCTTCAAAGACCACAATTTCCCCCCAGACGTGGTCAACAATGGTCTCTACCGCATCTCCTCCACTTCCCGCTCCACCGCCCTTGAGCCCTGCCCCTCCAATCGCCACCAGGACAGAACCCCACTGGTCCTCACCTACCACCCCACCAACCTCCATATACATTGTATCATCCATTGTCATTTCCGCCACCTCCAAACGGACCCCACCACCTGGGATATATTTCCCTCCCCTCCCCTATCAGCGTTCCGAAAAGACCACTCCCTCCGTGACTCTCTCGTCAGGTACACACCCCCCACCAACCCAACCTCCACTCCCGGCACCTTCCCCTGCAACCGCAAGAAATGCAAGACTTGCGCCCACACCTCCCCCCTTACTTCCCTCCAAGGCCCCAAGGGATCCTTCCATATCTGCCACAAATTCACCTGCACCTCCACACCCATCATCTATTGCATCCGCTGCACCCGATGTGGCCTCCTCTATATTGGGGAGACAGGCCGCCTACTTGCGGAACGTTTCAGAGAACACCTCTGGGACACCCGGACCAACCAACCCAACCACCCCGTGGCTCAACACTTCAACTCCCCCTCCCATTCCACCAAGGACATGCAGGTCCTTGGACTCCTCCATCGCCAGACCATAGCAACACGACGGTTGGAGGAAGAGCGCCTCATCTTCTGCCTAGGAACCCTCCAACCACAAGGGATGAACTCAGATTTCTCCAGTTTCCTCATTTCCCCTCCCCCCACCTTGTCTCAGTCCCAACCCTCGAACTCAGCACCACCTTCCTAACCTGCAATCTTCATCCTGACCTCTCCGCCCCCACTCCCACTCCGGCCTATCACCCTCACCTTAACCTCCTTCCACCTATCGTGTTTCCAACGCCCCTCCCCCAAGTCCCTCCTCCCTACCTTTTATCTTAGCCTGCTTGGCACACCCTCCTCATTCCTGAAGAAGGGCTCATGCCCGAAACATCGATTCTTCTGCTCCTTGGATGCTGCCTGACCTACTGCGCTTTTCCAGCAACACATTTTCAGCTCTGATCTCCAGCATCTGCAGTCCTCACTTTCTCCTCGAACTCCATATTGAGTCCAGAAGGATGTCGGGTCTTCAAGCGGAGAATGAGGTTCTGTTCTTCCAGTTTGCACTGAGCTTTGCTGGAGCCCTGCAGTAAATCTGAGACTGAAATGTTGACCAGGGAACAGGGTGGGGTGGTAAAAGTGATCGTTCTGCAAAGTGATCATCCAATCGGCAACATAGAGGAAACCACATTGGGAGGAGTGAATACAATGGACTCTTCTTTATTTTAGTTTCAGATTTCCAGCATCCCTGCAGTTCTTTGCTTTAGTTCAGTGAGTAACTCTGCAAACCAGTTCTCCAGACACTGTATGTGTCATGTCTCTGTGATAGAGCACTGCATGGCTATACATTTCTGACGTGGTACACTTTCTGACTGGAATGTCTAAATCTCTAACCAGTTGGTGATTCACAACATGCAGAAAGTTTTCATACTGACTTCCAAATAGAGTCCTGGATTCTCAAATGTTGCAGAAATCCAGTGAACCCTTTGAAAAAAATCACATTTTTAAAAAAAATATGCATCCTTGGGCAAGGAACGTCCAGTCATAGACTTTTTTTTAGAAAATGCTTCGGAATGGAAATTACACAAAGTAAAAGTTTCAGAGAAGTAGAGATGATATCTTAAGTTACACCTCCAACTGCAGATCTAAAACAGCTGTAGTTCACCCCTGATGGTAACCGTCCTGCCCAGTGCTGAATCAGAGGAAAAGGGTATTCCTGCTTCAGTTCCTGTGAGAGTGATAGAGACCTACAGAACAGACAACTGGCCACCTACGGCAGCCCGATCTGTTAAAATGATTCTGATGTTAGCCATGGTGACAGGAGCAACACTGAGCCAGGGAACTTGGAAAACAGCCAGAGTCCCAGAGCTCCTGGCACAGCCACCCGATGAAGGGGCAGCGCTCCGAAAGCTAGTCTTCCAGATAAATCTGTTGGACTATAACCTGGTGTTGGGTGATTTTTAACTATGAATGTTTGAGAAGATTGGTCAAGACCAGCACTGAATTCAGTTTTGCTATCGACCCCATATTTGACTACCGACTGAATATTCCACCAGTAAAAAAAACAAATGCAACACTGAAATATTCATTATCCATATCCATATCATTACCAATATCCAAACGTTAGCTTCAGGGTAACCTGATCGGCCTAACTGTTAAATAGTCATGTAGGAGGCACAATTTATCCTAATAACATCCACAATAGATTTATTCAATATTACAACAGATATTTGGTGGAGACAGCTCGAACGATCTCCCTTTGCACATCCATATTTTCTTTTACTATTTCATCATTGCAACTTAATATTAAAGGAGAGTTTAATTAAGGGATTGGCCCATATTTTAAAATGTCAGTTGGGTTTTGCATAGTGGTTCACATACACTCGAGGTGAATAATCACTATGCTTTTAAATTTCTTTCATTGAAAAGCTTTGAGAATGAAAAGTAAAACTTACCCACAGGCGCTTAGATTTGCAAACCATCAGCACTTCACTGCATATCTCATATCATAAATCTTACATATGCAACACAAACCCCAGGAGGCATTTCCACTGTTCCTAGTTATGGCTTTGACAGTTCTCACAGAATTACTTGACGGCAGCTTTTAGCAGTACTGGAAAAGTGTAATAAAATGACTTCGTCTGACAGCTTAAAGAAATCAAGAAAGGAGAACCCAAGCGATTCCTTCAGTATTTCATCTCTGCAGAGAAATAACACACTCCAAAACAACCACCTCTGGTGTGATATGCTTAATAAGAGTCGCAAAGAAAATATCTGACAAATCTGTTCTTTGAAAATACATTTGGCCATTTCAATTGATTTTCACAGAGTTTTAGAGACACCAAAGGTAGTCTGCCAGTTTATACTCGAGCACCCTATTCACTTGGCAATGCGTCATCCCACAGCTAGAACTCTGCACCCACCCCACCTGGCCCCATACCTACCTGGCACCCAACCTTTCCTAGCCAATGGCTACCCTTCCTTCCCAGTACTCCAACATCACATTTACCACAGTGCTGACCGTGGCTATCAGAATGGCTGTGAGGACCTTTACATTTCAGAATACAGCAGCTGACTGTTGTGACAGGGTAACGTACAACAAAGAACTGTGGAGATCTGGAATAAAAACACGAATCGCTGGAGAAACTCAGTGGTCTGGCGGCATCCGTGGGAAGAACGCAGAGTTAACGGTTCTGAAGAAGAGCCACCAAACATTAACACTGCTTTCTCCCCGCAGTAGCTGTCAGAACTCCTCAGTTTCTCCAGCGATTCATGTTTTTGTTATGAAGAGTCCAATGGAACAAAGGAGTAGTCAGAACAGAGGCAAAAACAGAGGTTGCTGGAAAAGCTCAGCAGGTCTGGCAGCATGTGTGAAGAGAAAGCAGAGTTAATGTTTCAGGTCCAGTGACTCTCCTTCAGAACACTCTCAGACCACAAGTATGACTTTGCATTCCTGCATGAGACTGGGACACTGAGAAGTCTGGCTGATTATTTTTGAGATGCAAATTTTATTTTCACACACCTGCTTTTATTTGAAATAGTACAATTGGAAAATTACCACCCATTTGAGGCAGCAAATGGGGACTCATTAACATTTCAGCAGAAACACAGCACCCTGAACACAATGGAACACGCCGTCAATACTGCACTAGAGTAAAAACCTGTTACAGGAAGGATATTATTAAACTGGAGAGGGTTTCCAAAGATTTACCAGGATGTTGCTGGGAATGAATGGTTTGAGTTATAAGGAGAGGCTGGATAGGCTGGGACTTTTTCACTGGAATATAGGAGGTAGAGTTTTATAAAATCATGAGGGAATAGATAAGGTGAATGACTGTTATCATTTCCCTAGGCTGGGAGATTTCAAGATTGGGGGGTGTATTTTAAAGATGGGAGGAGAAAGTTTTAAAAAAGACATGAGGAGCAATTTGTTTACACAGAGAGTGGAATAAACTCCCTGAGGAAGTGGTGGATGTGTGTACATTTACAACATTTAAAAATCATGTGGATAAGTACGTGAATAAGAATTGTTTGGAAGAATATGGGCCAAGTTCAGGCAGGAGGGACTAGTTTCGGTTGGGATTATGATCAGCATGGACTTGTTGGACCGAAGGGTCTGTTTACGTGCTGGATGGCTCTCTGACTGGGACTTTACAATGAGTATCGTGCAGATTTGGGAGACAGTTAGCTCAGTTGGTTGGTCAGTTGGTTTGCGATGCAGAGTTATGCCAACAGGATGGGTTCAAGTCCCATAACCATGAAGGATTCTCCTTCTTACCTCTCCCATCGTCTGAGGTGTGCTAACCCTCAGGTAAACTGCCACCAGTCATCCCCTGCTGTCTCTAATAAGAAACTAGTCCTGTGGTTCCCTGGGATTATAGTGAATGTGGTGCAGATTTAGCACAATGATGCCTGGTAGGAAAGTAGACAGGAAAACATTTTTTGCTACTCTTGGAAATTAAGGGGCATGACTAGAACTGCTTATAATTCTAATGGGTTGGGACAGAGTGAATAGAGCCGATTGTCTCAGTGGTTATCTTAGATTGGTACTCAACTAAAATGTATAGACAGCCAGTACAGATATGATGGGTAGATTGATCTCTGTCTGCACCGTAACAATCCTACGATTTAGAACAATTCTGGCCTGGGGCACAAACGTAAGATTAAAAGTAAGAGATTTAGGATAGTGAAGAAAAGCAACATTGTTTACTGAGATGGCTGAGCGACTGTGATATGTCAACATTTAAAAAAAAGATTAGGTAGATAGGACAAAAACAAATTAAAACACTACAGACACTGCATTTCAGAAACAAAAAGAGGATGGACATTCTCAGTAGGGTTGGCAGCATCAATGGAGAAAGAAACAGAATTAAAGCTTCAGGTTGATGACCTTTCCCCAGTGTCTCTGCTGGAGGGCTTTAGCTGCAGAGCAGTCTGGCCAAAGCACGTCCCCCAGGGCTGCAACTCCAATCTAAACTTGCAGAGCTTTTCTTTTCTGATTCTCATCTAATCTTTTACTCCATTTACAGGGAGAAGTGAGTAGGTAGCCCAAATCTCTTATATTTAATACACTGAAGGAAACCCTCAGAAATACTATCAGGCTTCAAAGTTTAGAGAGCAAACTTCAGAACATTCATTCATCTCCACTACTTAACCCTGGCCTGCATCATTTCATATAACAATGCATTGATCCATCCAAATCCTAAACAGATGCTTATTCAGCTCTTATCCAGCAATGATTTTGCTCATTTTTCCTGCCTGTACCACATTTGTCACACATCTGGTCTAAATTCTAATATTGCATGGCCTGATTATAGTGGACATGGAGAAGATGTTTCCACCAACAGGAAAGACTAGGACCCAGGAGTACAGCCTTTGAACTGAGATAAGGAGGAATACCTTCAGCCAGAGGGTGGTGACTCTGTGGAACTCATTGCCACACAGGGCGGTGGAGGCCAAGTCATTGAGTGTATTTAAGACAGAGATAGACAGGTTCTTGATTGGTAAGAGGATCAAGCATTACAGGGAGGAGGCAGGAGAATGGGGTTGAGAAACATATCAGCTACCATCAAATGGTGGACCACACTCGATGGTGGTATCATAGATTCTTGACAGTACAGAATGATGCCATTCACACTTTCTCCATTCACACTTTCCCCATTCACACTTTCCCCATTCACACTTTCCCCATTCACACTTTCTCCATTCAGCTCATCAAGTCTGCTTCGACCTTCTGAAGAGCATCCCACCCATGCTCGCACCTCCGTACAACCCCAACATTCCCATGGCTGTCCTGCACATCCTTGGGCTTTATGGATAATTTAGCATGGCCAGTCCATCTAACCTGCACATCCTTGGGCTTTATGGATAATTTAGCATGGCCAGTCCACCAAACCTGTACATCCCTGGGCTTTATGGATAATTTAGCATGGCCAGTCCACCTAACCTGTACATCCCTGGGCTTTATGGATAATTTAGCATGGCCAGTCCACCTAACCTGCACATCCTTGGATTGTGGGAGAAAAATCAGAGTACTGGAGGAAGCTCACGCATACATGGGGAGAATGTGCAAACTCCGCATAGATGTTGCCCGAGGCTGGAATCGAACTCATGACCCTGAGAGGCAGCAGTGCTAACCACTGAGCCAATGTGCTGCTCTCAAATGGCCTCTCTCTGCTCCTACACTTTATGGTTTTATGAATGTTGCTAATTGTGAAACTATGATCAATGGGTTTATGTTAATAAGCCAATTCTAATGGTCTGGGAAAGTGGGTAAGAGGGCAGTGATGAGTTTTGATAATCACCAAGTACACATTGACAATCAGTAGGTGTGAATATGGAAGGATTTGATTAGATATTATTATGGTGTACAGAATTGAACATGATTGGATAATATAGTCATTTAAGCTCATTTAGAATGCAGAATAGAATGATTCCTATTGGGTAGAGATAAAATTTTGTAAACGTGTAACAAAAGCAGAAAGTGCTGGAGGAACTCAGCAGGTCAGGCTGAGAGAGAAACAGAGTTAACATTTCAAGTCCAGTGATTCTTTTTCAGAATTCAAGATGTATTTGTTCTGAAGCCGGATCACTGGACTCTATAAATTAACTCTGTATTTCCCTCCACTGATACTGCCAGACCTGCCGAGTTCTCCAGCAATTTTTGTTTATTGTTTCAGATCTCCAGCATCCACAAGTCTTTTGTTTTATTTTAGCTTGTAAATCTGTAAGCTTTTTATTGGAAACCTGTTATCTGTAAAAATAATGTAAAGCCTTTGCTTTGTCGAAACTCAAAGATTTGTGCACTATCTTTGATGGGTACACGTCCCCATGGATACCTGACTAAATGCTGACACAAAGAAATAACAGTGTCATTTGATCATTCAGGGATCAGAGGGTTACAAAAATTTCCTTTCAGTCTGCTTCAATCAAAATCATATATTCCCCTTAATGGTTTAATCAGTTCTATTCTCAGTCTTAATTTCACCATTAAAAGTCAGAGAAAGCAAGGACAAAATTCTACAGCAATTAAAAGACTTTTAAAATCACCTAATCAAATTTGAATATCTGTCGAATGAAGGGACACAGCAGAAAGATATTTGCATTGTTGAAGTGTTTTTCACAATGTTCCAAAGCACATTACTGCCAATAAAGCATATTTGAAATGTAGCCACTTTTGTGATATCAGATAATTTATGTGTAGCAGGACCCCACAACACCCATGTGACAATGGGGGTCAGAAAATCTGACTTGAGCTTGACTGTGGGGTAAATATTGGTCAGGACACTGGCAGGAACTCCATCACTCCTTTTCAAAATTGAGCCTGAAAATCTTTTGCGCTTCAATCAGAGAGAAGACAGTGCTTCTGACTGACATCTGATTCAAAAGACTTTCTCAGTAATAATACCCCATTTCTGCGCTGGACAGATGATTAGGACAGTTGTCAGAGGTAGGTTCTTTATTATCCATAAAGCCCAGGGATGTCAGTAGTAAGGGCGCGGAATGCTCTGCCTGCAACAGTCATGGATTGTCAACTTTAAGGGTATTTAAACGGTCATTGGCTAAACATATGGATGATAATGGAATAGTGTAGGTTAGATGGGCTTTAGATTGGTTTCACAGGTTGGCGCAACATCGAAGGCCGAAGGGCCTGTACTGTGCTGTAAATTTCGATGTTCTATGTTGGAGTGTCAGCTGAGTCAAACTAAGATCAGTTAACATTGTCCTTTTTCTAATCAATTTGCTCAGAGGTGCTAATTTAAACACTAGGCATACAAGGTTATGAACCAAGTGGTGGAAAATTGGATTATAATAGTTAAGTGGTTGGTTATGACTGGTGTAAAATGATGGGCAGAAGGGCCCTTTTCTATGCTATACACCTTTATGACTTGAAGTGGGACTTGGAACTGGACCTCCTAGCACAGAGGGGGAGCCATTACCACTGCCCCACAAGAATCCTTATTGTCCCTTTTCTATGATTATAGTGCAGTGGGTATCCTGAAAGGGTTAGCTGGCATTAGACGATAAGGCACGCTCATAATGATAGATATTTTCTAATCTATCTGTTCAGAGAGGTTATGAAACACCTCTGGAGCAGATCGGATCTGACTCCCGTCCTCCTGGTTCAGAGATAAGGATACCACCACTGTGCCAGACAAGCCTGTTACAAATTAATCACATTTCCAACTAACGTATTTGGAGTCATTGTGACACACTTCTGGAGCAGCTGGGGGTTGAACCTGGGCTTGCTGGTTCAGAGGTCGGGACACCACCATTATCGCACAAGAATCCTTATTGTCACAGTGGCTGTGAAATCAGGAACAGCTCCTGATTATTAAATGATGTCTGAGTCAGATTAGTACCCTAATGAATAAACTTTGCAGCTTCCCAATGTTTAATTTTTCATACTTCTACATTTGCTTTGTAAACATTTTCTATGTTCATTTGCCTCTTATCTTTCATACTAAATGTCATCTCTGTTTGAGATTCCCTTTCTCATTCTCATCCTTCTTCCTGATTGATGGTTCTGAAGAAAAGTCATTAACACCTCAACTTTCTTGGGCTCCTTTAAGTAAACTGAAAACGAGTTTTTAATTAAACATGTTTCAAAATTATAAAGGGTCATTGCTCAATGGAATATGAACAAAAGGTCATTAGTTGATGTTTTTTTTTTCTCTTTGCTGCTGTTATTTAATTAGCTTACATCTCTGAGGAAGATGAAATCTCAAGCCATACCCCTGATAAGTAAATGAATGTCATTCCATTTCATGGAAATAGCAAATCCTGGGTTGTGTGGAGCATGAGAACGACATTTGCAACAAAATCAGAAATTGTTGGAGAAACTCTACAGGTCTTGCAGCATCTGTGCAGAGAAAGCTGAGCTAACATTTCAGAATATTTGTGATATACATAAATGATCTGGAGGAAGGTATAGGTGGTCTAATTAGCATGTTTGCAGATGACACTAAGATTGGTGGAATAGCAGATAGTGAAGGGGATTGTCAGAGAATACAGCAGAATATAGATAGATTGGAGAGTTGGGCAGAGATATGGCAGATGAAGTTCAATCCGGACAAATGCAAGGTGATGCATTTTGGAAGATCCAATTCAAGAGCGAACTCTACAGTAAATTGAAAAGCCCTGTGGAAAATTGATGTACGGAGAGATCTGGGTGTTCAGCTCCATTGTACCCTGAAAGTGGCAACGCAGGTTGATAGAGTGGTCAAGAGGACATATGACATCCTTTCCTTCATTGGACGGGGTATTGAGTTAAGAGTTGGCAGATCATGTTACAGTTATATAGGACTTTGGTTTGGCCACACTTGGAATACTGTGTACAGTTCTGATCGCCACATTACCAGAAGGATGTGGATGCTCTGGGAAGGGTGCATTGGAGGTTCACCCGGATTTTGCCTGGTATGGAGGGTGCTAGCTATAAGAGAGGTTGAGTAGATTAGGATTATTTTCATTAGAAAGACTGAGTTTGAAGGGGGACCTGATTGAGGTCGACAAAATCATGACTGGTATAGACAGGGTGGATAGCAAGAAGCTTTCTCCAAGAGTGGGGCACTCAATTACTAGGGGTCATGAGTTAAAGGTGAGAGGGGAAAAGTTTAAGGGAGATATACATGGAACATTCTTTATGCAGAGGGTGGTAGTACGTGGAATGTGTTGCAGCAGAGGTTGTAGAGGCGGGCACAATAGTGTCATTTAAGATGTATCGAGACAGATACATGAATGGGCAGGGAGCAAAGGGATACACACCCTTAGAAAATAGGCGGCAGGTTTAGATAGAGGATCTGGATCGACGCAGGCTTGGAGGGCCGAAGGGCCTGTTCCTGTGCTGTAAGGTTCTTTGTTCTTTGTTCAGAACCAGTGACTCTTCTTCAGAACAAGCTTTGTTACTGGACCCAAAATGCTACCTTTGAATTCACTACCACAGAATGCTGTGGAAGCCAGGTCATTGAGTATATTTAAGAATGAGAATAATAAATTCTTGAGTATCAAGGGGATCAAGGGTTACAGGGAGTAAGCAGGAGAATGGGGTTGAGAAACTTATTGGCCATAATTGAATGGCAGAGCAACTCGATGGGCTGAATGGCCCAAGGACATTGCTGTGGGTATGTTCACCGAGCTATGAAGTTGATTTGCAGACGTTTCGTCCCCTGCCTAGGTGACACCTTTGGTGCTTTGGAGCCTCCTGTGAATGGCCTACTTCCTGCCCCAATGTCTTATGGTCTTCTCTCCACAGATGCTGCAAGACCTGCTGAGTTTCCCCACAACGGCTGTTTCTGTTTCAGATTTCCAAATCCGTAGCTCTTTGCCTTATTAAAAACATTTGCAGACTCTTTAAAAGAGGAGGAAAGTGGCATAGTGGTAGTGTCACATGACTAATAATCCACTACCCAGGTCAATGTTCCAGAGACAGGCTTGAATTCCATTCGATGAAATTTGAGCTCAGTAAGATCTGAAATTAAAAGCTAGTCCAATGGCAACAATGCAAAACCTGTCTGGTTCATTAATGTGCTTTAGGAAACGAAATCTGCTGTCCTTCCCCAGACTGGCCTCCATGTGACTCCAGACCCACAGCAACATGGTTGACTCTTAACTCTCCTCTGCAATGGCCCAGCAATCCACTTGGTTCAAGGGCAATTAGAAATGGGCAACAAATATTGGTTTTGATAGTGATACGCACATCCCATGCAAGAATTTAGATCAGAGAAAGTTGCATGGAACTTCTTACACAAGAAATCGGATCGAGACATTATGATTGATGACATAAAGTTGTCAGTATTTTGGAGAAAATGCTGAAAAGCTGCAGCAAGATCCTGGAATTCCCTCCCTCAGGGCATTGTGGGTCTACCTACAGCACATGGACTGCAGAGGTTCAAGAAGGCAGCTCCATCCCCACCTTCTCAACGGGTAACTAGGGACGGACAATAAGTGCTGGGCCCAGCCAATGCCGCTCATACCCCACAAGTGAATTTTAAAAAAAGTATTATGAGGATGTTGCCAGGGTTGGAGGATTTGAGCTATAGGGAGAGGTTGAATAGGCTGGGGCTGTTTTCCCTGGAGCGTCAGAGGCTGAGTATGGGGGTTTATAAAATCATGAGGGGCATGGATAGGGTAAATAGACAAAGTCTTTTCCCTGGTGTGGGGGAGTCCAGAACTAGAGGGCATAGGTTTAGGGTGAGAGGGGAAAGATATGAAAGGGACCTACGGGGCAACTTTTTCACATAGAAGGTGGTATGTGTATGGAATAAGCTGCCAGAAGAAGTGGTGGAGGCTGGTACAATTGCAACATTTAAGAGGCATTTGGATGGGTATATGAATAGGAAGGGTTTGGAGGGATATGGGCTGGGTGTTGGCAGGTGGGATATCTGGGTTGGGATATCTGGTCGGCATGGATGGGTTGGACCGAAGGGTCTGTTTCTGTGCTGTACATCTCTTTGACTCTATGACTCTAATTAAAACAGCAAATTGCTGATGTACATGTGTTATATTGGGTTGCCTATAATGGAGTTGAAAAATGTGGTGCTGGAAAAACACAGCAGGCCAGGCAGCATCCGAGGAGCAGGAGAATCGACGTTTCGGGCATAAGCCCTTCCTTATTCCTGAAGAAGGGCTTATGCCCGAAACGTCGATTCTCCTGCTTCTTGGATGCTGCCTGGCCTGCTGTGTTTTTCCAGCAACACATTTTCAGCTCTGATCTCCAGCATCTGCAGTCCTCACTTTCTCCTTGCCACTAATGGAGCTAAGTTTGTTCTCTGTGTAAATATAAATAAGTCAAGCATGAACATAACAGAGCGAATAACAAATTTTGTCAATGAGAGTAAAGGAAAGATGTAGCAAATGATTAAAAAGTAATGCAATACAACGCATTAGGAGGCTTGGAGAGAGGGTGTGTTAAGACACATAAATATATACAGTATAGCAATGTATTTTGGGAACAAGAATTAAAACATTTTAAACCTAAAATTAAACCCAGCCATCACAAATAAACTGGGATAATTATTTGGAGGGAAATGGGGTAGTGGAGAAAGCAGGAAAAATAGGTAAACAGATCCTAGGTAGAACTTTGATTGAGTCAAGGCAATGAAAGTAGAAAGGCTGTCCAACAATATTAAATTTTAAGTTTTTTAAATAATAGTAGCTTGGAGAGCGTTCTGTGTGAGGAAAATCATTAGACTTATCTCATTTATATTCCAATGCTATTGAAGTGAAAGCCTGCTCTGTTAGTGGAACAAAAATGGGATCAAGAACATTAAAGGCAGTCCGATATGAGGTATTGACTGTATAAATTTACCACTAGGTTACCAACTGTCAGTGCTCGAAATTACTACTGACTATAAGTTGTGTGCTATCCATTGTGATTGTTCAAACTTACTCTATAACAAGCTAAAAAAAAGGATTTGAGCTACTCAGTCTTGGTTGGTAAATGGGGCTGTACATCATGTTTGTATAGAGCCACATTTCCACCAGCAAGACAGAAATACATACTCCATGGTATGACATTGGCCTGCCGATGTCACTCTCAGCTGACACCAAGCTCAACACTTCAGTTTTAAAACTTCATCCTTGTTTTAAAATTCCTCCATAGCCCTCCTTCTCTCAATCTCTGTCACCTCCTTCAACTCTTCATCTGCTCTTGCCATTCTATCCAAGCTTTAAACAAATAAAAGAAAATTGCAGTGGATGTTGGAAATCTGAAATAAAAACTCAAATTGCTGGAGAAACTCTGAGGGTCTGGCAGCATCAGTTGAGAGAGAAACAAAGTTAATGTTCCAAATCCATGTGGCTCTTCTTCAGGACTGTGGAGTTTCTCTGACTATTTGATGCCAGACCTGCTGAGTTTCTCCAGCATTTCCTACTTTTATTCCTTTCTTTCCACATTCCACTGAACTGGCAGCAACGTCTGAAACTGCCTTGGTCTTATGCTCTGGAATTAAGGATATAAGATCTAGGAGCAGGAAGAGGCCATTCAGCCCCTTGAGCCTGCTCCACCATTTAATATGATCATGGCTGATGTCATCTCAGCTTCAACTCCACTTTCCTGCCCACTCCCCATTACCCTTCACCCCATTACACATTGAAAACCTGTCCATCTCCTCCTTCAGTTTACTCAAAGGCTTGAAACTCTTAGAAATGAAAGAGGCTTTCAGAACTAACAGGCAAGTTTAATTTAAGCATTTATAAAAATAGCATTTTCATAACTGAATGACAGCGGTGAAACTACACCCACCAACCTGCATTTTCAAAGCTATGTACAGCTTTTGAACAGCCAACTTCATCTGTGAAAAAACACAGCAAATTGTCTTTGGCTACCTTTCCCAAAGTTTAACAACAGAGAGTCATTCTGGGAAGGATTCTACAAAATCTGATTGGTTGCCCCTGCATAGCCAGGCTCGTAGCAACCATACAAAAAGCTGTTGTAGCAATAGCATTCACAAAATGTTTGTAGACTTTTGGTGAAAATGTTTCTCACGTGCTGCTCATGTGTACGACTAACTCTCCAATGAGTTTGAGTGGGCTCTGGGGTGAGAGTGAATATGTCTGTGTTTCAACGATGTATTTGGATGTGCTTAGGTGAAAACAGGGTCACACTGTGAAGTTTTCCTCCCTGGTCAGGTGCTGTCCTGCACTGACACATGGAGAATGGGAAATTGGGGCTGCTGTCACCAGTGAAACTGTGCCTTAACCATCCTGACCAATCCCAAAATTGGCTTGGAGTGAACATGGCTGTTTGTGTGGATTGGATTTGTCACATTGGCTTACTGTAGGATGGAAACAAGCATATTTTAAAATCAGAAATAATCCATTGACAGCATTTGAAACACTGCAGGTAGGTATAACCACACAGGGTAAAAACAATGACTGCAGATGCTGGAAACCAGATTCTGGATTAGTGGCACTGAAAGAGCACAGCAGTTCAGGCCTGAACTGCGGTATAACCACACAGTCACACAGTCAAACTGCAGCATAGTCCCAACCACATTTAATCTTTGAAACTTGGTTTGAAAATTGACACTACTTGTCATTACATAGCACATAGAAACAGTTCACCTGTCACAAATTGATGTCAATTTGTGCTATTTCCTTCCAGGTAGTTCAATCACCTTTAAAAGGAAATGGATGAAATACCGAGTTAGGTATGCTTAATAGCTGCGGAGAATAAGCCAGGAAGATCCTGGGCTGACAGGTTAACTCAGACTCCTGCTGACCAAACCATGTTTGAGAAAAGCCACCAAAAAAAGGTGCAACTTGTTTTTCTGCTGTTTTGCAAGCAATAGCTTTTGTTTTAAGTGTAACCCAATCAGAATGGTTTGCTGAAGTTGGCTGCAATATCATTAATGACCAAATGATTTGAAAGACAGTTGCAGCTGACGTGTCTTCTGGAAGGACCTTCAGGAATAAAGGGATGGACATGACAGCTGAACCTGGTATCTCAATTCTGCAGGTTTGAAATGCCTTTGATTGAAACTCCTTACTATATTCATGATGTGCTGATGAATTTATCTTTTTACAGACATTTGTGCCTGCTGAAGTTTGGAAACAGGTCCAATGTCACATTGATTTGTTTTAACAGAGACCAAGGTCATGCATTAACAAGTACAATACCTGCAATAATTCTACAGGACTGATTGTTAAGCAATCTAAAGTATTTAACATATCTTCACATTGGCATATTTGATGATTGTAGCAAGATGTTTGTGAAAATCAATGAATTAAAGGATTAGAAAAGCAGACAATGATGGATTGAGAAGGAACACAGAGGAAATAAAACTAATGAAGCCTCTCTGTGGGATCCTGGTGAAAGTGAACAAAAGTATCAAGGAGCAGAGGGCTGTGGGGGGTTGGAGGGTAGGGGTGGAGGGGTTGGAAGGGGTAGAGGGTGGGGATATAGGGGTTGGAGGGTAGAGGTGGAGGGGTAGGGGGTGGAGGGGGTGGAGGGGTAGGGGGTGGAGGGGGTGGAGGGGTAGGGGGTGGAGGGGGTGGAGGGGGTGGAGGGGTAGGGGGTGGAGGGGGTGGAGGGGTAGGGGGTGGAGGGGGTGGAGGGGTGGAGGGGGGGGAGGGGGTGGAGGGGGGGAGGGGGTGGAGGGGGGGGAGGGGGTAGGGGGTGGAGGGGGTGGAGGGTGGAGGGGGTGGAGGGGGAGGGGGTGGAGGGTGGAGGGGGTGGAGGGGGAGGGGGTGGAGGGGGAGGGGGTGGAGGGTGGAGGGGGTGGAGGGGGAGGGGGTGGAGGGGGAGGGGGTGGAGGGGGTGGAGGGGGAGGGGGTGGAGGGGGGTGGAGGGGGAGGGGGTGGAGGGGGTGGAGGGGGGTGGAGGGGGAGGGGGTGGAGGGGGGGGAGGGGGTGGAGGGGGGGGAGGGGGTGGAGGGGGGTGGAGGGGGAGGGGGGGAGGGGGTAGGGGGTGGAGGAGGTGGAGGGGTGGGAGTTGGTGGAGGGGTGGTAGGGGGTGGGAGGTGGAGGGGTGGAGGGGTGGGAGGTGGAGGGGTGGAGGGGTGGAGGGGTGAGAGGTGGAGGGGTGGAGGGGTAGGGGGTGGAGGGGTGGGAGTTGGTGGGGGTGGAGGAGGTGGAGGGAAGGGATGGAGGGTGGGGGTGTAGGGGTGTATGGGTTGGAGGGTAGGGGTGAAGGGTGGTGGGGTAGGGGTGAAGGGTGGTGGGGTAGGGGTGGAGGGGGTGGAGGTGTGGGGATGGAGGGGGTGGAGGGTGGGGGTGTAGGGTTGGAGGGTGGATGGGGTGGACGGTATGGGTGTGGGAGTAGGAGGAGGTGGACTGTGGGGTTGTGGGGGCTGGACGGGGTGGCAGGTTATGGGGTGTGGTTGGAGGGTGGGGGTGTGGAGGTTGGAGGGTTTGGGGAGTGGGGGTAGGGGGGGTGGAGGGTGGGTTGTAGGGTGTGGAGGGTTGGGGGTGGGGGGTGGAGGCTGGAGAGTGGGAGAATGCTGCAGTAATTGATGGTGCCTGAACCTTAGCATGAGACAATAAACCAGCTTATTGATGGAGTCCATAATCAGAGAAAAATAAACATCGTAACATTGAACTAATTCAGTTACGATGAGATTTGAGAAACTGGGCTGGAAAGGAGACTCCATACACCTGTGCAAAATCATAAGGTCCAGGACAAAGTAGAAAGGGTGAAACTGAAAGGATCAAGAAAGAGACGGGCTGATAGTTAAAACAATTGGTGAAAGAAGGAAATGTCATTTGCGAAATAAAGAAATAAACTTTGTGCTGTGAGGATTAGGGTCTAGATCGTACTGTCTGAGAGTGTGTCAGAGGCAGGTTCATTTGAAGCATTTAAAAGGGAATTGAACTCTAACCTGAAAATAATGATTTTGCAAAATTGTGATGAGAACAATGCCATTAAGTTGAAGAGCCAGTATAAGCATGGTCGGCCAAATGGCCTCCTTCGGTTCTTCAACAATTTTCCATTTTTCTTTCAATTAGTGGATGGCAGCAGAGGGAGACATGACTGTGCTGGTCTGGCAGCACCATCCTGCCCCTGAGGTATTTTCCTGGAGGTGGAACTGGGGATAGTCAAGGTAAAGCTGTTACGGTTAGTATATAGCCAATCAGATCCTTGGTCAGTGGCCAGCAGGAACCTTTAATGTCTAGGTCCTTGTGCTACCAGTAGCCCAGTGGTCACCTGGAGATAATCTCTGAGGTGAAGAATAGGGGCCAGTGCTCCATGAAGACTCTAAGTCCTCTTCCCAACATACCCATCCTCTGTGCCTCCACCATGCACACCATCACCATCACTTCCTCCTTACTGCCAACCTTGAACAGCTACAGGTCACCCTGCGTTTGGGTGGCACAGTAGCTGTGTCCATTTCCTATTTAGGAGGGGCACCTTTAAAGGTCAAAGGACAAGTTACAGATCGTACTGGCCCTCTAACCTCTACATCCTGCTCACTGTGGTATGGCAAGTGCTTCCTCTGCTCAGGAGTAGATTCTGCCCGGTTTGGTCACTATCACGTGAGAGCTCCCCAGCAAGGTGGAGTTAGGGCTTGTATTTCTCCCTGACATCAAGGTCTTCACCCAAAATACAAAGTCCTGCCCAAGGTATTGGAACAAACAAATACAATGGACTCCGTCGTTTCGACGTGACAATAAATTCAAACTAAATAATTCCAATGACTGTGAGGTCACTTCTCATTAGCAAACAACAATGTTCTGTTTGCAGCGGGTGCCAGAATTACATTCGAACTTGCTGGTCATTTTTTATGCTTCAATATCTAAAAAAGATATTGAATTGGTGCAAAAAGGCTCCGTTGAACAGCTGGTGTCACTTCATACAAACCAGGAGCAGGAGTAGGCCATCTGGCCCCTCGAGCCTGCTCCACCATTCAATAAGATCACGGCTGACCTAATTCTAACCTCAACATTCCTGCCTAACCTGTTGATAACCATGATCTCACCTGCCTCTGCTTTAGAAATATTCAATGATTCTGCTTGAGGCAGAGTTCCAAAGACTGTTAACTCTCTGTGAGAGATAAAAAGTAATTCTCCTCAGTTCTATCTTGGATGGCTAAGCTTAATTTTTAACAAGTCACCTTACTAATAGGTTCTTTCACAAGAGGAAATCTTCTTGCCACACTGACTGGGTAAAGTCTCCTCCAGAACTTAAATGTTTCAAACAAGTACATGAGACACAAAAAACTATGTTCACGCTGGAGGCAATAATCATGGGAATAGCTTCCACCGCCTTTTCCTTCCTAAGTTTTACTATTTTCTAGAATGAGTCTTTTTTTCTACACTCAGTTTCCTCTTTTTTCCCACCTCATCCTCTCGCATACTTGCGTCCCTATTCTCATTTGTTAAAACCGGTACAAAAGATTTATGCAATATGCCCATTATTGATTCATCCTCCACTTTATTACTGTGGCTTTACAATCTCTTTAAATTGCCAAAAACACAAATAAACCTTTATAGAGGTAAAATTGAAAAGCATATTTTATCCACCAGATACAAGATTGTATTAGTTACACCTGCACAGTAATCATTAACAGAATGTTCTTACAACAGTGATAATGGACCAGGAGACTTCAAAATGCTTCTTTTGATGAAAATACAATGCTCAGTATATAATTACAATGAGAAGGAATCTTTTTTTTCTCTCAAATTATCCATCTTTAAAGGGCAGACATATCATTGGGAGAGGCAAAAGTGAGGACTGCAGATGTTGGAGATTAGAGTCAAGATTAGAGTGGCGCTGGAAAAGCACAGCAGGTCAGGCAGCATCCGAGGGGCAGGAAGGACTTTTGCCCGAAACATCAATTTTCCTGCTCCTTGGATGCTGCCTGACCTGCTGTGCTTTTCCAGCGCCACTTTAATCTTGACATCATTGTGAGAGTTGAGAGACATCAATGTTGGCTATGCATGGTTCTTCAAGATATTGTCAAGGTTAATTTTGTGAAATAATGCCACAAAAATATAACAGAGAAGGGAATACAATTGTTTTCAAACCCCACTTCAAAGAGTGCATTATTAAATTGCTCCATGCTTTACTATAAAGGACATCTGAATATCCTACTTAGGAGTGGGAACAGACCATTACTTCCTTGGAGCTGCTGTACCATTTGACAGGTAATCTGATGTGGTCTCAGCTCCATTTTCCTGCCTATCCTAATAACCTGGGACTCACCTGTTCATTGAGAATTTATCCAACTCTACCTTAAAATTACTCATTGTCCTTGTCTCCACTACTCTCTGAGAAAGAGTTCCACAGAGTCACAACATTCAGAGATTTCCCTGCATCACCATCCCAAATAGGTTAATCCTGATTTTTAAAATGTGTTCCTTGTTCTAGTCTGTCTTGCAGAGTGAATCATGCTTTCAGCATCTACTCTGTCAAATCCCCTCAGGATCTTATGGGCAATCACCTCACATTCTTCTAACCTCCCAGGGCTGCAGACCCAACAGGTCCAACCTGTTAGAGTCACAGAGATGTACTGCACGGAAACAAACCCTTCAACCCAACTTGTCCATCCTGACCAGATATCCTAAATAAATCTAGTCTCATTTGTGAGCATTTGGCCAATATTCCTCTAAATCTGTCCAATACATATACCCACCCAGATCCCTTTGCATCAGATTCCCTCTTTATTCCAGGAATCAGTCAAATAAACATTCTCTGAACACTCCCCAGTGCAATTGCACCCTTTCTTAAATAAGGGGACCAGAACTATACATGGTACTTTTGGTGTGATCTCACCAATGGCCTAGATAATTTGTTTGTGGGAGGTAATGTAGCTGGCTAGGTTAGTATTTATTGTTCATCCCTAATTGCCCACTGGGCAGTTAAGAATCAGCCATATTGCTGTGGGTCTGGAGTTACATGTAAGTCAGACTGGGTAAGATGGCAGATTTCCTTCCCTATAAAGACATTAGTGAACCAGATGGAATTTTGTGGCAGTTGACAATGGCGACCTGTCACCTTTAGGCTTGCTTTTCATTGAATTAAAATTTCACCCTCCATCATGTGGAATTTGAATCCCATTCCCCAGGATGCTAAGGTGGGCTGGGGTTGGGTGAGGGGGTGGTTCTGATTGAGGTCTACAAAATAATGCGAGGCATAGACAGGGTAGACCATGAGAATGTGTTCCCATGGCAGATATTCTAAGACCAGACGGTATTAGTTTAAGGTGAGGGATAGGTGATTTAGAGGAGATTTGCAGAATTTATTTTTCATGCAGAGGGTGGTAGAAATGTGGAATATGCTGCCTGAGAGGGTGGTGGAGGCAGGTATTATTGCAACATTGTAGGCGTATCTGGATAAGCACTTAAAATGCCAGGCCATCATGCTTTCTGTGCCAACACCTTTTGCAAGTGCAATGGTGTGACAATTTCAATTGAGTAGCACAGCAGTAAGCATCTACTTACTGTCCTGCCAACTAGCTCCATGTTACTCCACCAGTCTCACCATCGATAACTCAATCAGCAACCACTCTACACAACCATCCTTATCACCAGTGGCCATCCTACCCACTGACCCACACCTCACACTCCCCATCCATTCACCTCCCTCACCCTCACTCATTAGCACACTGAACAACACACAACATTTCAGTGTGGTGTAGGAATACATTTACCAGTTTTTTTTAGATTAGATTACTTACAGTGTGGAAACAGGCCCTTCGGCCCAACAAGTCCACACCGACCCACTGAAGCGCAACCCACCCAGACACATTCCCCGACATTTACCCCTTCACCTAACACTACGGGCAATTTAGCACGGCCAAGTCACCTAACCTACACATTTTTGGACTGTGGGAGGAAACCAGAGCACCCGGAGGAAACCCACGCAGACACTGGGAGAATGTGCAAACTCCACACAGAGAGTCGCCTGAGGCGGGAATTGAACCCTGGTCTCTGACGCTGTGAGGCAGCAGTGCTAACCACTGTGCCACCGTGTTGGTAGTGTAAAAAAAAGGGGCATGGGTTTGGCTCCTCGTGGTCCTTCACGGTGAGAAAGGGCTCCAATTTCAGGTATCCTTCACATTTCTGAGGAGACCAGGATTGAAAAATACACAAGAAAATGGAATATAGGACCATGAGTAGTTGGTTAAGCCCCTTCAGCCTGCCCCACCATCTCAATATGCTCTACCTCAGCATCAAACCCCCACACTGGCCCCTTGTCCTTTAGTGTCTATCTATTCCTTCCTTCAATATATTTAGTGGCTTGTCCAGCACAGCCTTATATGGTGGACAGGTCCACAAGTTCATCACTCTCTGAATGAAGATATACTTCTCCATCTTAATCCTATTCCATTTCCTGAAATCATGACCTTGGTTTAGAGTTCCTATCCAGAGCAAACATCATTCCTGCATCGAGTCTATCCGACCTTATCAGAATTTTATATGTTTCAATGAGGTCCCCTCTCATTTGTCTAAACTCTGGAGAATACAGGCCCATTGGATCCAATCTGTCCTCATCTGACAGCCATGCCATTTCATGAAGTCCTGGTCAGCAATGCACAGCCTGGGGGTTCTTGGGTTAAAAAAATCAGAATTTAGCTGCAATCCAACCGCGATTGCTGCTCTGGGAGGATTTGGGCATTTGAAACAAAACTTCCTCACATGGAGTGGAAATAAAATATTCACCAAAACAGGAATGTTTTGGTCAACTACTCAGTTGTTCTATGGTTACAAAACACATTCCATTTACTGATGTTCCCTCATGCTATTTCATGTGCTACTCCTTATAAAACACTGAAATGCATTGTACAGGAGAGGCACCTGATAAGCAAGCTGACTGAAGAGATGAGAGTTGAATAGGTAAATGATATTAGACTCAGTGACTTGTGGTTGAATGGATGTTTCCTGCTTTATAACATGATATGAGGTTCTCTGGGTGTCTGTGACATGCCAGGTTTGTATCCAACTCAATTATATTGATGGACAAAGATTCACGTTTATGATCACTGTTATCTCCATTGATGGGAGATGTCAAACCCACACGGATTCAATGAGCTCTTACCAGTAAAACCGATTTGGAGTAATTCGTTCATGAATCAGCTGCCACCTCCTTCCAAAGTCACTGGAGCTGTACAACTGTAAAACAAGGAAGGACAAATACCAAAGATATCAGTACCATTTCAGAGATGCCCAAATTGTTCCATTATCTTTGCCTTTTTTAGGATTATATTGCTTCCTGTGAGAAAAACAAAAGAAGATTATCAATTAAATATAAAATTACTCCAGAATTTTAGGATTTTGAGATGCCGGTGTTGGACTGGGGTGTACAAAGTTAAAAATGACACAACACCAGGTTATAGCCCAACAGGTTTATTTGGAAGCACTAGTTTTCAGAGCTCTGATCAAGGAGCAGCACTCTGAAAACCAGTGCAGCACAGTGGCCTCGCAGCGCCAGGGACCTGGGCTCGATTCCAGCCTTGGTGCCTGTCTGCTAAGTTGCCCACAGTGATAGATGCATTAGTAGGGAGTAGGTGAAAGGGTCTGGGTGGGTTACTCATCAGAGGGTAGGTGTGGACTTGTTGGGCCGAAGGGCCTGTTTCTGCACTGGAGGGAATCTAAAAATAAACCTGTTGGACTATAACCTGGTGTTATGTGATTTTTAACATTGCAGCATTTTAATCCATGTAATAATACGATTTGATCTGACATAATGTCCATCATCTTATGGAGCTGGAAGGATAAGGTTGATAAAATATAATCTGACATGTTAGTTTCAGCACATTATTAACAGCTTCTGCAGCATGGACTTTCTGTCCACATTTGGAGTCAGAGAGTCAGAGAGATATATCAACACACAACCCTTCAGTCCAACCTGTCCATGCCAATGAGATATCCTAAATTAATCCAGTCCCATTTACCAGCATATGGACCATATCCCCATTTCATGATTGAATGTTCTGATTGCCAAGAACAGGAGAGATCCTAATTCATTAAATGATTTTGTTTTTTGCTGCATTTCTTGACAACTTTTACCTGGAGTATTGTTTACAATGGCTCCCCTTTCTGCTCCCACACTATTTCCTCTGGTGTTCCACAGTGATTGATTTAAACATTTGTTTCATCTACACACTGCCCACTGGTGTCATCATTTGAAAGCACTGGGCTCATTCTCACATGTACACTGATGACATCGAGCTCCACTCCGCACCAGCCTTTGTGACTCCTGCGTTGTTGCTGCATGATGACGCTGCTATTGCAACAAGTACAATGGGAACCTTTGTAGGGGGATAGGGAGGTGGGGAGGGGAGGGGAGGGGAGGGGAGGGTGTGGACGTGAAACAAAAGGCAGAAAACTGCAAAGTAGATGCATAAGAAATAAGGAGGATCAGCAAATGAGGCCATGGTGCAAAATAAAGTTAAGACGACAAACAAGGCT
Organism: Chiloscyllium plagiosum; assembly: GCF_037043375.1. Lineage (NCBI taxonomy): Eukaryota > Metazoa > Chordata > Chondrichthyes > Orectolobiformes > Hemiscylliidae > Chiloscyllium > Chiloscyllium plagiosum. The sequence goes on from NW_028270160.1 coordinate 4,698,668, forward strand.
AAAAAGATAAGTTGAAAGGCTTTGTGCCTTAATGTGCAGTGCATTTGTAACAACGTAGATGAATTAACAGCACAAATAGATATACATTCTCCCCAGATTGATTCCTTCAGCGGTTTCATTTTTCCTATTCTTTGATTCACCATAACTTGGCACTTGTGCCCCCTCTATTTAGTTTAAAACACACTCTACTTCCCTCATTGTGTGGTTTGCAAGAACATCAGCCTGAGGACAGTTCAGGTGTAGACCATCCCATCATGATAGATTCCACTTTCTCTCAGTATTGGTGTCAGTGCCCCATGACCCAGAACCCACTTCTCCCACACCAGCCTCCCAATATTCATCTCTCGAGTCTTGTCAGCCCAACACCAATTTGCACATAACACAGGTAATGAACCAGAGATTACTCCCTTTGAGATCCTGCTCCTTAATTTGGTGCCGAGGTCCTTTTACTGGCAATGCAGAATCTCTACATTTGTCACTGGTGCTTTTAAGGACCAGGAAAAATGGATCCTTATGTTCTACATGTAAGTTCTTCTCCAGCCCAGAGCAGATATCCAGAAACTGGGCAGACAACACAGCTGTCTGGATTCACACTCTCTGCTACAGACAACAGTATCAATCCCTCTGACTATGCTGCCCTTATCACCATTGCATTCCTCTTGGCTCCTCCCGATCAGATGGCTTCCTGTACAAGGCTCCATTGTCATTAAGCTCATCCATCCCACAGCCCTCACAACCATCCAAAAAAAAGCTGAGAGAACCTCAAGCCTGTTGGGAAAATTGAAGAGGCTAACACTGCCATCCATTGGTCCTCTACCGGGCTCACTGGCAGTCACAGCCTCCATCCCCTGACTGTATCTGAAAATCCCGTCTACTACACATGACAGCCTCCTGGTACAAATAATCCAGGTACTATTGGCCCTCCCTGAAGCAGCTCAGCATCTGGAGCACAGCGTCCAGCTCCTAATCCTGTGCTGAAGATGCTGAAACTAAACCAATCACCACCAGATCTGTCTGCCCTGGATCACAGTGGGATCCTTGAGCTCCAACATACTGCAGATTTGACACACCACCAGGACAGCTAATCTTAATGGGTTTTTCCATTAATTGTTTACTCATATTATTAACAGATTTATGTTGTTTTTAATGAATAACAGACAACAACAGATAAACATGCAACTGTGTCAGATCTTGTCATTTGGGTTGATCCACATATCTTCAAAACCTCAAATCTTTCTAATCCAGCCAATGATCTTCCTGTGATCACAAATTCACTTTTTCACAATAGGAAATTACAGTGGGACACTCTCTACACTCGGTCTCACTGTGATACTGACAGTGGGACACTCTCTACACTCGGTCTCACTGTGATGCTGACAGTGGGACACTCTCTACACTCGGTCTCACTGTGATACTGACAGTGGGACACTCTCCCCACTCTGTCTCACTGTGATACTGACAGTGGGACACTCTCTACACTCGGTCTCACTGTGATACTGACAGTGGGACACTCTCTGCACTCTGTCTCACTGTGATGCTGACAGTGGGACACTCTCTACACTCGGTCTCACTGTGATGCTGATAGTGGGACACTCTCCCCACTCTGTCTCACTGTGATGCTGACAGTGGGACACTCTCCCCACTCTGTCTCACTGTGATGCTGACAGTGGGACACTCTCTACACTCGGTCTCACTGTGATGCTGATAGTGGGACACTCTCCCCACTCTGTCTCACTGTGACGCTGACAGTGGGACACTCTCCCCACTCTGTCTCACTGTGATACTGACAGTGGGACACTCTCCCCACTCTGTCTCACTGTGACACTGATAGTGGGACACTCTCCCCACTCTGTCTCACTGTGACGCTGATAGTGGGACACTCTCTACACTCGGTCTCACTGTGATGCTGACAGTGGGACTCTCTCTGCACTCTGTCTCACTGTGATGCTGACAGTGGGACTCTCTCTGCACTCTGTCTCACTGTGATGCTGACAGTGGGACTCTCTCTGCACTCGGTCTCACTGTGATGCTGACAGTGGGACTCTCTCTGCACTCTGTCTCACTGTGATGCTGACAGTGGGACTCTCTCTGCACTCTGTCTCACTGTGATGCTGACAGTGGGACTCTCTCTCACTGTGATGCTGACAGTGGGACTCTCTCTACACTCGGTCTCACTGTGATACTGACAGTGGGACACTCTCTACTCTCTGTCTCACTGTGATGCTGACAGTGGGACTCTCTCTGCACTCTGTCTCACTGTGATGCTGACAGTGGGACTCTCTCTGCACTCTGTCTCACTGTGATGCTGACAGTGGGACTCTCTCTGCACTCTGTCTCACTGTGATACTGACAGTGGGACACTCTGCACTCGGTCTCACTGTGATGCTGACAGTGGGACTCTCTCGACACTCTGTCTCACTGTGATGCTGACAGTGGGACTCTCTCTGCACTCTGTCTCACTGTGATACTGACAGTGGGACACTCTCTGCACTCGGTCTCACTGTGATGCTGACAGTGGGACTCTCTCGACACTCTGTCTCACTGTGATGCTGACAGTGGGACTCTCTCGACACTCGGTCTCACTGTGATACTGACAGTGGGACACTCTGCACTCGGTCTCACTGTGATGCTGACAGTGGGACTCTCTCGACACTCTGTCTCACTGTGATGCTGACAGTGGGACTCTCTCTGCACTCTGTCTCACTGTGATGCTGACAGTGGGACACTCTCGACACTCTGTCTCACTGTGATGCTGACAGTGGGACTCTCTCTGCACTCTGTCTCACTGTGATGCTGACAATGGGACTCTCTCTACACTCTGTCTGACAGTGGGACACTCTCTACTCTCTGTCTCACAATGATGCTGACAGTGGGGCAGTCTCTACACTCGGTCTCACTGTGATACTGAAAGTGGGACACTCTCCCCACTCTGTCTCACTGTGACGCTAATAGTGGGACACTCTCTACACTCGGTTTCACTGTGATGCTGACAGTGGGACTCTCTCTGCACTCGGTCTCACTGTGATGCTGACAGTGGGACTCTCTCTGCACTCGGTCTCACTGTGATACTGACAGTGGGACACTCTCTGCACTCTGTCTCACTGTGATGCTGACAGTGGGACACTCTCTGCACTCTGTCTCACTGTGACGCTGATAGTGGGACAGTCTCTACTCTCGGTCTCATGCTGACAGTGGGACTCTCTCTACACTCTGTCTGACAGTGGGACACTCTCTACTCTCTGTCTCACTATGATGCTGACAGTGGGACAGTCTCTACACTCTGTCTCACTGTGACGCTGACAGTGGGACACTCTCCCCACTCTGTCTCACTGTGACACTGATAGTGGGACACTCTCCCCACTCTGTCTCACTGTGACGCTGATAGTGGGACAGTCTCTACTCTCGGTCTCATGCTGACAGTGGGACTCTCTCTACACTCTGTCTGACAGTGGGACACTCTCTACTCTCTGTCTCACTATGATGCTGACAGTGGGACAGTCTCTACACTCTGTCTCACTGTGACGCTGACAGTGGGACACTCTCCCCACTCTGTCTCACTGTGACACTGATAGTGGGACACTCTCCCCACTCTGTCTCACTGTGACACTGATAGTGGGACACTCTCCCCACTCTGTCTCACTGTGACGCTGATAGTGGGACACTCTCTACACTCGGTCTCACTGTGATGCTGACAGTGGGACTCTCTCGACACTCGGTCTCACTGTGATACTGACAGTGGGACACTCTGCACTCGGTCTCACTGTGATGCTGACAGTGGGACTCTCTCGACACTCTGTCTCACTGTGATGCTGACAGTGGGACTCTCTCTGCACTCTGTCTCACTGTGATGCTGACAGTGGGACACTCTCGACACTCTGTCTCACTGTGATGCTGACAGTGGGACTCTCTCTGCACTCTGTCTCACTGTGATGCTGACAATGGGACTCTCTCTACACTCTGTCTGACAGTGGGACACTCTCTACTCTCTGTCTCACAATGATGCTGACAGTGGGGCAGTCTCTACACTCGGTCTCACTGTGATACTGAAAGTGGGACACTCTCCCCACTCTGTCTCACTGTGACGCTAATAGTGGGACACTCTCTACACTCGGTTTCACTGTGATGCTGACAGTGGGACTCTCTCTGCACTCGGTCTCACTGTGATGCTGACAGTGGGACTCTCTCTGCACTCGGTCTCACTGTGATACTGACAGTGGGACACTCTCTGCACTCTGTCTCACTGTGATGCTGACAGTGGGACACTCTCTGCACTCTGTCTCACTGTGACGCTGATAGTGGGACAGTCTCTACTCTCGGTCTCATGCTGACAGTGGGACTCTCTCTACACTCTGTCTGACAGTGGGACACTCTCTACTCTCTGTCTCACTATGATGCTGACAGTGGGACAGTCTCTACACTCTGTCTCACTGTGACGCTGACAGTGGGACACTCTCCCCACTCTGTCTCACTGTGACACTGATAGTGGGACACTCTCCCCACTCTGTCTCACTGTGACGCTGATAGTGGGACAGTCTCTACTCTCGGTCTCATGCTGACAGTGGGACTCTCTCTACACTCTGTCTGACAGTGGGACACTCTCTACTCTCTGTCTCACTATGATGCTGACAGTGGGACAGTCTCTACACTCTGTCTCACTGTGACGCTGACAGTGGGACACTCTCCCCACTCTGTCTCACTGTGACACTGATAGTGGGACACTCTCCCCACTCTGTCTCACTGTGACACTGATAGTGGGACACTCTCCCCACTCTGTCTCACTGTGACGCTGATAGTGGGACACTCTCTACACTCGGTCTCACTGTGATGCTGACAGTGGGACTCTCTCTGCACTCGGTCTCACTGTGATGCTGACAGTGGGACTCTCTCTGCACTCTGTCTCACTGTGATGCTGACAGTGGGACTCTCTCTGCACTCTGTCTCACTATGATGCTGACAGTGGGACTCTCTCTCACTATGATGCTGACAGTGGGACTCTCTCTCACTGTGATGCTGACAGTGGGACTCTCTCTACACTCGGTCTCACTGTGATACTGACAGTGGGACACTCTCTACTCTCTGTCTCACTGTGATGCTGATAGTGGGACACTCTCTACACTCGGTCTCACTGTGATGCTGACAGTGGGACTCTCTCTACACTCGGTCTCACTGTGATGCTGACAGTGAGACACTCTCCCCACTCTGTCTCACTGTGACGCTGACAGTGGGACACTCTCCACACTCGGTCTCACTGTGATGCTGACAGTGAGACACTCTCCACACTCGGTCTCACTGTGATGCTGACAGCAGGATACTGTTTCCAATCTTTGAAGACTTTTGCACAGAAGTATCCTGTTCCAAAACTTTCACAGGACTGTTTCTCCGTCTGTTATGCGTGTTCTCCTTATGCTTAAAATTATCCAGAGCTCTTGAATAAACCTTGAGGCCTTATTATGTTCTTTGCTCTGTCACATAACCATCTAAATAAACAAAAGACCATTAACGTTGAACAAAACTCATTCACTCAAAAGTAATGTTTTACAAATCCGGCATGGTTGCAGAAACACCAAAAACCAAACAGTTACTAAGTCAAAAACTAGAAACACAACTTCTTTACAAATCTTATTTTAATTATACATATCAATCCCACTCTGAGAATATTATTAGCCATGATCAAATGGTCCAGCAGACTTGATCGACCAAATGGCGTCAATCTGCTTCAATATCATATTGTCTAAAAGGTTATGTCACATGTTTCACAGGTTGAGAGAAAAACAAACAGAAACAAATCTTTGGGAGCTATGAATTACTTTAGGGTCATTCTTAGAGAATTTAATGTCTATTTATTGGTGAGTTTGAGGTATATCTCGGAAGTGTGCTTTTATTTGTGTTTGCATAAAAAGTCCCATGTTCTGTTTTGTGGTTCAAAATGTAAGTTGTCTGTAAACATTGTGTTGAATTAACAAAGGCTAAAGTACATGAAAACACAATCCTTTCATTATTAACTGGAAGTTTGAATTTCTTTTCACAAGTTGTCAGTCTGTATGGAGATGGTAAACAGCCAGTAACTGAGGAGATTTGGCAGAGATCTGGAAATAATACTGGGTTAACAGGAATTAAATTAAAATAGGATACACCAAAAAGAAGATGTTAGGTGAATCCACAGGGAGCACTGAACAAGAGGAGCAAAACCATCCAGTACAATTTGTAATAAGTCTTGCTGTCAACATCACAGTGAGACAGACTGGTGATTGTGTCTTTTTAATATGAGGACATATCTTCTCAAAAATGGAAACATTAACTCTGATTTTACTCTGCAGATGCTGTCAGACGTGCTGAGCTTTTCCAGCAATTTCTGTTTGTGTTTCTGATTCCCAGCATCTGCAGTTATAGAGTCATAGAGATATACAGCACGGAAACAGACCCTTCAGTTCAACTTATCCATGCCAACCAGATATCCTAAATTAATCTTGTCCCATTTTCCAGCACTTGGCCCATATCCCTGTACACCCTTCCTATTCATATACCCATCCAGATTCCTTTTAAATGCTATCATTGTTCCAGCCTCCACCATTTCCTCTGGCAGCTCATTCTATACACGCACCCTTCTTTTGTTTTTTTTTAAACTTTTAGTATGTTACTGCTTAAATCTTCCTGCAATAATAATTCTGTTGGACAATTACTTGATTGGGTAACTAGATTTATACATTCAGCTAGCACAGTTGCCCCATCATTCCTACTGTTCTCAGTTGACTTCAATGTTGAATCCCTTCAAGTGGACTTTGAAAGGAGCCAATCTCCATTGATGGGTCTGCAGAAAGGTTCATTACTGAGCTCTTCAACAACAGGCCTGCATTATTCTGGAAATGTCGAAGGAACGGTCCTTGCGGAAGGCAGAGAGGGGTGGCGAGGGCAAGATGTTCCTGGTGATGGGGTCTAGTTGGAGTTGGTGGAAGTATTTAAGGGTGATGCATTGGGTGAGGAGACTTCTAGTTGGATTTGGTGGAAGTGTCCAATGCATCATCCTTAAACACTTCCGACAACTCCAACTCGACCCCACTACCAAGAACATCTTCCCCTCCCCAGCCCTCTCTGCCTTCCATAAAGACCAATACCCCTGACAGTCCTTGGTTTGTGCCACTCCCCCCACCACACCCCACTCCCCGAACCCCCAGGTACCTTCCCCGCAACCGAAAAAGATGCAAAACCTGCCGGTATATCATCCCCTCGCCTCCATCCAGGGCCCCATATTGTCCTTCCAGGTGAGACAGAGGTTCACCTGCCTCTCCTCCAACCTAGTTTACTGCATCAGGTGTTCCTGATGTGGTCTTCTCTACATTGGGAAGACCGAACGTAAACTTAAGGAAGGGTTCACCGAGCATCACAGCCGGGCCCACAGAGGCTGACCAGAACTCGCAGTCACCGCCCATTTTAATTCCCCTTCCCACTTCCTTTCTAACATGACCATCCTTGACCTCCACCATTGCCAAAACAAACCACAGTTCCTATTGGAGGAACACCTTTCTTCCGCCTGGGCCGCTTACAGCCCGGTGGACTCAAAATAGAGTTCTCCAATTTCAAATAACCTCCATTCCCATCCCCCAACTCTCTTCCCAGCCCCTCCCACCTCCCTTCCACTGCTCCTTGCCACCAACCGGAGTCATTCCTCCCATTGACCAATCAGGTCGTACCCTCTACCTGTCTTCACCTATTCCCACTTCACCACTCTGCTCCCGACACCCCCTTTATCTGCAGCTTCCCCCCCACCCCACCCCACCCCCAGGCCTGCTAAAGGGTTACACCCGAAACATTGACTTCTCCACCTCCTGATGCTGCCTGCCTTCCTATGTCCCTCTCCCTCCTGATGCTGCCTGCCTTGCTGTATTCTTCCAGCCTCCTGCCTGTCTACTTTGGATTGCAGCATCTGCAGTTAGTTTGTCTTTAACCATCATAGCTAGTCTGACCCACATGTGACTCATATCTTAGCCACTCTCCAGGATGGGCAAAAGCCTGCTGACCTAGTCATCCTGTAAATGAGGAAATAAAAAAAATGATCTCCACCTGAGTGTTCTTCATCCGTTCACTCCCTCTTCCTTTTTCCTTTTGTAATTGCTTCTGTTCATTCTGCCCATCATGCTATAGACCAAGGGGCAGAGGAATAGTTGCCCCATTGTCTGAGGACCCATGGTCACAGCAGCAGCCATGAAATCAGAAATGAGGCCTTCACTGAAGGAGACAAGAGGAGCATCAGTGGAGACCATCAAGGGTTAAGGGGGTAGACTATCTAATAACCCAGAACAAAACACCAGTAAAACTGGTGAAGGAAACACCCCATTAGTGCAATGTGTGTATACTTCAAAATGGGAGTCCAGTACACCCAGTATTTCATTGCTAGGAATTTGCCTTTCTTACCATTTTATTTTTCTCTCTGGGAATTAAAAGTAAAAATTTAAAAGGGAGGTGATTCAGTTTAAGAATTTTCTGTTTCTTCTAGAATTTCCTGATACACCAACCTCCATTTGTGACTCAACCTAAATATCTGATTCGACTATCGAACTCAGTAAGACCCACTGTTTACTCAGTTGGATGGGTGGCTGGTTTGCAGTGCAGGGTGATGCCAACAATGTGGGTTCAATTCCCACTCTGGCTGAGGTTACCATAAAGGACTCTTCTTCTCTACCTTTCCCCCTCGCCTGAAGCTTGGTGACCATCAGGTTAAACCAGCACCAGTTGTCTCTCCCTAATGAGACATGTGTCTATGGTCTGGGAAGACATAATGGGCAATAGTGAGGCCACACCTGCAATATTGTGTGCAGTTTTGGTCTCCTTATCTGAGGAAAGATATTTTTGTAATTGACAAAGGCAGAGAGGATTACCAATTTGATTCCTGGGATGGCAAGACTGACATATGAGGTGAAATTGAGTCCGTTAGATCTGTATTCACTGGACTTTAGAAGAATGAGGAGTGATCTACAGAAGCCTGCAAAATTCTAATGGGTCTAGGAAGGTGAGAAAGTGGAAAGATGTTTCTGATGGTCGGTGGTGGGGGAGGGGGAAGCGGGAGTCCAGAACCATGGTTTAAGGATAAGGGATAAACCTTTCAGGACTGAGACTGAGATGAGGAGAAATGTTTTCACCCAGAGAGTGGTGACCTTCTGGAGGTCACTATCACAGAAAGTGGTTGAAGCCAAAACAAAGTAAGTAGATATAGCTCTTGTGGCTAAAGGGATCAAGGGATAAGTGGGGTGGGGGCAGGGTGAAGCTATTGAACTCAATGATCAGCCACGATCATTTCGAATGGTGGAAGGGCCTACTCCTGCTCCAATCTTTTTCTTCCTATGTTTCTGTAGTGACTTTACCTTTAATGCTGGCTTGAATTATTTAATGGTTTGGAAAAAAATGCAGAAGCCCTTCCAATGAAAAATAGTTTGATTAGCCATCCTTCCCCTCTCAACAACAGGCCAGCCATTCCAGCATTAAACATCCAGCTACTGTGGCCCTCTCCACTTGTGTTCAGTGCCGTGCCATACAATCAGGATTGTCACAGAAAATGGTTAATGTTTCTAAAAAACAAAATAGCTGTTTGCTTTTTGACAATGTGTGGTTTTCAGCAAGTTCCCCAGGTTACAGGAACCTGATTTGAAAAAAAAAACATTACTTCCATGAGGAAAAAGCTAGTTCTTTCATGCCTGATATTTCTATGTTTTTACTTATTAGGATTTTATTGAGTTACAACTCCACTCAAAAGATGCTCGAGAGGGCATGATTAGTTGTTCGCTGAAGATCACAGCTATTGTGATAACAACACCCATTCAACAATTAAGTCAACTTTACTGCTGCCTCCCACATCGTCTTCCTGTATTGAACAGTGTGTGAAAACACCATGATTTGTGAACACCCCAGCCACTGACCTGCAAGATCTATGATCTATGAAAACATTGCTGCAATCATTGCGTGTGCCTCCAAGCTGTTGATGTGTTTATACTCTAGCTGTGGGCGAGATATAGTTTAAGTGTTGATGAGCTGTGCTGTTTACCTCATGCTTTTTCTACTTAAGTGCCACCTCAGTGTCTGTGAGCAGTGATTATTAAGGTCCCTGACCTATAAGCCACGATAGACAGATACTGCAGCTCACCACTGTTCCGAGGTACCACATCATTTAAGCCTTCTAAACACCAGTTATCATACTCTCAAAGGAGGATTAAAATTGCCATCCCACTGTATGTGACCTATACTAGAATACTGCTTTGAGAAAAAAAGAGAAGAATTTAAAAAAATAAGGTGCCTTATATCCATTGCTTTTAATGGGTTAATTTGCTGGTTATAATGTACTGGAGATAAGAAATAGGAACTGAAGTAGGCCATTCAGCCCCTCAAACCTGCTCTAACATTGAAATGATCATGACTGATCTCATCTTGGGATCAGCTCCACTTTCCCACCTATTCTCCATAATCCTCAACCCATTATTAATTAAAAACATGTCTATCTCCTCCTTAAATTGACTGCATGTCCCAACATCCACCCCACTCTGGGGAAAAGGGCTCACCAGGTTAATATCTAATACTCCAGACTTCATACAGCTCAGTCAGATGGCTGAAGTTAATCAAGAATTTTGGGGTTTCCATCCCATCGCCCTCCGCTCACCACACTGGAGGGCTGAGCCCATGCTCACGAGACTGACGTGCCCCACAGCTATTTTATGGTCTGATGGTTCATTAATTGGCTGAAGGTGGACTAAGCCAACAGGGAGGAAGCTACGCCTCCCAAAGCTGCCAGTCAATAATGCTTGTCACCAGCTGTCTCCTCCCAGCAGCGCCACCATGAATGGTGGCCAAAGCCAGGACTGCAAGTGTCCCAAACACATGACGGCTATGATGGGGCCGAGAACAATGTTGAACTTGGATGTTGCCGGTGCTGGGCTGGCAGGAATTGACAATGGGTGAGGCAAGGACTTGCGTACAGGGTTGAGGAGGAAGGAGAATATGGGGATAAAGACCTGGGGGAAGGAGGGGGTGGGTGGGTGGGAATAGCTATCCTCTAATTGGCATGTGGGATCACCTGTAATAAGAGGCAAACCCACAGTCTTGGAGGGAGATTGAAGTGCCCCGAATACCTGCTGTTTCCAACATTATAACAGAGTGATTATGCTCAGAAAAATACTACTTTTCTGTGAAGCACTCTGGGTTAATGTGAGACCGTGACAGGTGCTATATGAATATCAGTTCTTTTTATCATTGTTTACTCTTTCAATTTCTATCTTTTCCAAAAGGATTTTCTCATATGGGAATATATTTGCAGTCTCTTCGTGCCCCATTATATGTTGTACCTTGATCTCCGAGGTAGCAATGACAGATAGTGTTCAACTAAGGGACTGGCATGATAATTTAATGACAAGTCACACAACACCAGGTTACAGTCTAACAGGTTTATTTGGAAGCACTAGCTTTCAGAGTGCTGCTCCTTCATCAGGCAGCTAGTGAGTCCCCTGATCCTGCTCCACTGGTTATCTGATGAAGGAGCAGCGCTCTGAAAGCTAATGCCTCCAAATCAACCTGTTGGACTATAACCCGGTGTTGTGTGATTTTGAACTTTGTCCATCCCAGTCCAACATCGGCACCTCCTCATCATCATAATTTAGAATTACTCAACTATTTCTTTTCTCAGTTTGTAAGGAACATGCAAATAAGCAATTTTCAGTGTCTGTTTTTTCGTTGAGGTTTGTCTGAAAAAGGATAATTGCACCAGGTGACCCTGTCCCGGATTGACCACTTATTGGTTGACATGGGGGAAGAGGTCAACTAACTTTGTTGGCTGAACAGCTGGTTTGAGACGCAGAGTGTCATGTTCTGAGGAAGGGTCACTTGACCCATAAAGTTAACTCTGATTTCTCTCCATAGATGCTGTCAGACCTGCTGAGCTTTTCCAGCAATTTCTGCTTTTGTTAATAATCCTCAACTCCACCTTCCTGCCTTTCCCCCCCATAAACCTTTATTCACATTCATGTGAAACAACAATTTGTGGATACTGGAGATCTGAAACAATACCAGAAATTGCTGGAGAAACTCAGCAGGTCTGGCAGCATCTGTGGAGAGAGAAAAACAGAGTTAACATTTCCGGTCCAATGACCCTTATTCAGAACCATTGATGATTCTTCTGAATCAGTCACCAATGATTCCCTTCCTGTCACACGGCAGACACCATGGACCAGCTGTGGTAGGAGTGAATGTTTAAGGTGATATTGATGATGCAGCATGTTTTGTCCTGGCTAGTGTTGAGCTTCTGACTCATGCCTAGTAGATGGCAGAAAGGATATGGACAGTTTGGAGGTGATACACATGCAGGAATACTCAGCTTCTGATCTTCTCTTGCAGCAATGACATTGACACAGCTGGACATGACACTACAAGCCCTGATCAAATTAATTGGAGAAACCATAAATGATATTTCAGCAAGTTCTGCTTTGAGATCACCTGCTTTAAAACAGATTGTCATAAATGTGAAGACACACAATGAAGAAATAGCTCTCAGAAAATAAAACCTATTTGCACTTTCTGTACAGTGTTTAAAATCACACAACATCAGGTTACAATCCAACAGGTTTACTTGGAAGCTTTCAGAGTGAACGCTAGTGCTTCCAAATAAACCTGTTGGATTGTGACCTGGTGTTGTGTGATTTTTGTCTAACCCCAGCTCCTCCACATCATTTCTGTACAGCAGCAGAGGGACATTGTTGACTTATGAACAAAACAAACTGCTTTTAAGAGCCCACTCTGGAATGGGAGCTCAATATCTTGTTATGAAGGTGTAGGTTTGTACTGAACCTTTAAGAAGGAGGAAAGAAAAAGAAAAGAAAAAAGAAAGAAGAAGAAAAGGAAAGAAAAAAGAAAAAGAAAAGAGAAAAGAAAAGAGAAAAGAAAAGAGAAAAGAAAAGAGAAAAGAAAAGAGAAAAGAAAAGAGAAAAGAAAAATGGAAGAAAGAGCTAACAAGGACTGACTGAAAGCACAGAGTGTGTTGAACATTTTAAAAATGTAACATTTGGTTGAAACAAATAGCTGGACCTGCATTGTCATGAAACAAAAAAAAATTCAAATTTGGCCAGATTAAATATATGCCCCAGATACCAAAATCCAAGCAAATTTGAATTTTACTGTTTGGGATGACATCAAACCAATTATATGATCCAATGTTTCAGGGTACAAAACCAGACTTCTTGTACAGTTCAAGGGAGAACTGCAAAGAGCAGCTAAGCGAGCACCAACGTAAGGCCAGCAGGGTAACACTGCCATTGGTGCAGCAGAGTACCCAAGCTGACCTAGAGAAATCTACAGAGAAAGTTTGACATCCAAAAACAATAACTGGCCTTGAAAGTGATTTGCTGTAAATTTAAAAGGGAATTTATCAGACCAGTATTGTGAAGTGGGAAGTAAAAGATAGAGTTAAGAGAAAGGAGTTGCAAAGAGTTGTTGTTTTAATGTTCTCTTTTCGACTTAAAAAGAGTAAAATAGTTAACTTTTACTTTAAATAGTGAGATCTGGGATGGCCTTTACCTCTTGAAATTTAACAGATTATGGCGCAAGATGAGCTTCTGTGTGTGTCGGGTTTAAGTTAGCTGAGGGGTTTACCCCATGTCATACCAATCTCTAGCATCCTTCATTGACAGGGTGCTGCATTCCAGGTGAAATGTTATTCCAAGGGATACCAATAGAAGGAGAGAGTCCTCTAATACCATTCAGGTGGTGAGCTGGGGATTTATTCTGTGGTGTGACCAACATTTATCCTCATTCATCACCAAAAACGGATTTGACCATGCATTCACCTCATTGCTGCTTGTCTGACCATGCTGTGCACAAATTGTCTGATATCTGCCAAGCAGATAGCTTTCCCTTCAGGTAACTTGAATTTTTGATTGTATTCATTCCAATTGCTTGTAATGTACTTATTGAACGATCTTTTAAGGTGACAACTCAGAAGAATTGCATTAATAATGCATCAGTGAAGATCTGTATTGAAACATTTCAAAAATATAATTGTCGAAAGACTGCAAAATACACATTTGAAAGATTAATGTTTTATAACCACACTTTCCATTCAACAGCAATCTCACAGCAATAATGTTACAAAGCAACTTCTTCTTAAATATGAGAGAGAATTCTGTTATTTTTATTTAAACTGACACTCATTGCAGCACAGTCTACATGAACCGAAATAAGTCATTCCACTCAATGATTATGAATCTCTTGATTATGCTCTCGTGTCCATGTATTTTAAAACATCCCTTTTAAACTGTACATGAGTCCAAGGTGTACCCCTTTCCCTGAACTGACCCATTTTCAAAGCTGTCAGTCCATGCCAACTTTGATTAGTATCCAAGCAACATTACCAATGCTGACTCTCCAGCACCACCATCCCTGGGGGGATTTATCAAGGGTCTAACTGGTATAAATAGTGTGGCTACAAGTGCAGGTCAGAGGTGGAGAATTCTGCAGAGTTCAACTTACTTCCAGACTCCCTGAAGCCTGCCAAGCATTTAGAAGGTGTAGGCCAGGAGTTCCAAATGATGGAGTTTCTTTGTTTCAGTGTAACTCCAGACGCCAGAACACACCCAGCACAAAGCAGCTTGCTTAACTGAAAACCCATTCACTTGCTCAATGATCACTAATCTGCCTTGTGTATCAGAGCCACTGCAGCAACATGCCAAAGCACCATCCAATTCCATGGCCTCTGTTATAGGATCCCTACAGTGCAGAAAGAGTCCATTCGGCCCACTGATAACACAGCAACCCTCTGCAGAGTGCCCCACCCAGACCCACATACTATTCCCGATGACTCCACATTTCCCATGGCTAACTCACCTAGACTGCACACTATGGGTCACTTTAGCTTGGCCAATCCAACCCTGACCTGTGGGAGAAAACCAAAGCACTCAGAGGAAACCCACACAGACACAGGGAGAATGTGTAAACTCCCCACAGAGAGCTGCCCGTGGCTGGAATCGAACCCTAGTCCCTGGTGCTGTGAGGCAACAGAGATAACCACTGAGTCACTGTGCCCCTGAGAAGGACAAGAGTAGCAGACAGATGGAAATAGCTCATCCTGCAGGCTTCTCTCCAGATCATGCACCATCCCTGCCCTGGGGAATAGCATCACCTTCACTGCTGCAGGATCAAAATCCTGCAACTTCCCTCTCACAGTCAATGGGTGTGTCCATGCTCCATGGCCTGTTTTTGAAGGATAATTAGGAATGTGCACTAAATACAAGGCTTGCCAGTAATGGCCACATCAAATGAATGTTGATTCCTCAGAAACAAACTCAAACAGGCAGACACAAAGCAACCAAAAACTACAGCCACATTACTTTACAACAAAGACATATCAGAAATTACTTCCAGACAACTCAGACCCCTTGGCATCAAGGTAACCCACAAACCTACTAACACACTGAAACAGCGACTAATGAACCTAAAGGATCCATTAGATACCACCAGCAAAATCATTTATAAGATACCATGAAAGAACTGTAAAAAAACACTATGTTGGACAAACTAGCAGGAAACTTGCCACCAAGATACATGAACACCAACTGCTCACCAAAAGACACGACCCACTCTCACTAGTTTGCATACATACAGACAAAGAAGGACGCCACTTTGACTGGGACAACACATACATCTCAGGACAGGTGAAACAAAGACACGCACGAGAAATCCAAGGCTTGGCATTCTAACCAGAACTCCTTCAATAAACATATCGATTTAGACCTACCTTCACTTGATAAAATGAACTGGAAATGACATCACCCACCTGAAGAAACCAAGATCTATAGATAGAGACGGGACATACTACCAGCAGTTCACCAGAGACTGTCACCTAGTATGGTGATGAAACATCTGAAAATAAACCTTCAAGCCCAGTGAGCTAACTGACAGACTTAACATGAAAGTCCTGTCCAATAAAAACCAGGAAAAATCCAACCGGGTCTTCATCAGCAAAGTGATGCAAAAGGTCATTGACGGTGTCAACAAGTAATAATCTGCTCAGTGGCATTCAGTTTGGAGTCAAACAGAGCTATTCTGCTCCGAAGCACATCACAGCTGCTCCAGACAGAAGAGCTGAACTCAAGGGGAGGGGTGAAAGTAACTGCCCTTTGATACCAAGACATTGCTTGACTGAGTGTGGCATCAAGGGGCCCGATCAAAACTGGAATCAGCGTAAACCTTAGGAAAGCAATTCTCAGCTTGAAGTCATATTTAACACAAAGGAAGTGGGTAGCACTGCTGCCTCACAGCACCAGGGACCCAGGTTCACTTCCAGCCTCAGGCGACTGTCTGTGTGGAGTTTGTAGATCCTCCCTGCGTCTGCGTGAGTTTCCTCCGGGTGCTCTGGTTTTCCCTCTCAATCCAAAGATGTGCAAGGGAGGTGAATTGGTCATGCTAAATTGCCCATAGTGTTCGGTGCATTAGTTAGGGGGAATGGATCTGGGTGGGTTCCTCTTCAGAGAGTCGGTGTGGACTAGTTGCGCCAAAGGGCCTGTTTCCACACTATAGGGAATCTATTCTCATCTAATCTGATCAAAATATGGTAGTACTTGATGGAGGTCAATCATCTCCATCCCTGGCCATCATGTCAGGAGTTCCTCAGGATAGTGTCGTTGGCCTGACCACCTTCAATGTTTCATCAATAAGGTCAGACATGGGGATAGTCGTTGATCACACAGTGCTCAGGACTATTTGTGACTCCTCAGATACTGAAGCAGTCCATGTCCAAATGCAACAAAATCTGGATGACATTTGGATTTGGGTTGGTGACTGGTGAGTAACATTCGTAGCACATAATTGTCAGGCAATGTCCATCAAGAGAGAATCTCTCAGTATCTCTGTTTTTCAATGACATTCATCAAGTTCTGTATTTCTTGTTTTTGTATTAATGTATCTATTTATTAATTTCCAGGTTGCATATGTTTTTCTAACTACTGTCTCATTAAGACCTGCCACACTGAAAGAATATGATAGCCCTTCATTGTAAAGTATCCACCCTGTGCCACAACCATGATCCTTTAAGTCAGGTAGAATACAGAATGTGAATGATTTTTCCTTTAAAATACTCAGCTCAGTTTTGTCTCCTGGTACTGTACTCCACCAATGGCAGTCTCGAAGTCTGAAACATCAAGTCACAGTCCACTGCTCACATTCAGCTCTTGCGTCTGTCTCTGGCTCACATGGGTCTGAAGTAAAGTGATTCTGGCAGAACACGAACTGAACATCAGTGACCAGGTGATCTGTGAGTGAGGGTGGGGTCACTCAATGGTGATAGTCATTGCACCCTCGATCAGTTTCCTGTAATTTAGATAAACTATCCTTTCTACAATGGCCTCGTTTCTGTGAAACATGGTTTCTGATTAGCTATGGGGCTTCAATCCAGTGAAGTTACATGGGCATTTGGAAGAATATCCATGGATTTATGAATAACAAGGCAGCCGCCCAGTCACTATTCTTGATGCCTATTTACTTTAGTTGCTCCCAACTTTGGGGGTGGCATAATGGCTCTGTGGTGAGCATGACAGCCTCACAACATCAAGGTCCCACATTCGATTCCAGCCTGGGGCCATCCTCTGTGTGGAGTTTGCACCTTCTCCCTGTGTCTGTGTGGTTTCCTCCGGGTGCCCTGGTTTCCTCCCACAGTCCAAAGATGTGCAGGTTAGGTGAGTTGGCTGTGCTAAATTACCCATAGCATTCAGGGATGTATTGGTTAGATAGAGTCATAGAGATGTACAGCACGGAAACAGACCCTTCGGTCCAACCCGTCTGTGCCGACCAAACATCCCAACCCAATCTAGTCCCACCTGCCAGCACCCGGCCCATATCCCTTTAAACCCTTCCTATTCATATACCCATCCAGATGCCTCTTAAATGTTGCAATTGTACCAGCCTCCACCACATCCTCTGGCAGCTCATTCCATACACGTACCACCCTCTGCGTGAAAACGTTGCCCCTTAGGTCTCTTTTATATCTTTCACCTCTCACCCTAAACTTATGCACTCTAGTTTTGGACTCCCCGACCCCAGGGAAAAGACTTTGTCTATTTATCCTATCCATGCCCCTCATAATTTTGTAAACCTCTATAAGATCATCCCTCAGCCTCCAACGCTCCAGGGCAAAAAAATCCAGCCTGTTCAGCCTCTCCCTGTAGCTCAGATCCTCCAACCCTGGCAACATCCTTGTAAATCTTTTCTGAACCCTTTCAAGTTTCACAATATATTTCTGATAGGAAGGAGACCAGAATTGCACGCAATATTCCAACAGTGGCCTAACCAATGTCCTGTACAGCCACAACATGACCTTCCAACTCCTGTACTCAATACTCTGACCAATAAAGGAAAGCATACCAAACACCTTCTTCACTATCCTATCTACCTGTGATTCCACTTTCAAGGAGCTATGAACCTGCACTCCAAGGTCTCTTTGTTCAGCAACACTCCCTAGGACCTTACCATTAAGTGTATAAATCCTGCTAAGATTTGCTTTCCCAAAATGCAGCACCTCGCATTTATCTGAATTAAACTCCATCTGCCACTACACCTCCAATTTTGGTGTCATCTGCAAACTTACTAACTGTACCTCTTATGCTCGCATTCAAATCATTTATATAAATGACAAAAAGTAGAGGGCCCAGCACTGATCCTTGTGGCACTCCACTGGTCACAGGCCTCCAATCTGAAAAACAACCCTCCACCACCACCCTCTGTCTTCTACCTTTGAGCCAGTTATGTATCCAAATGGCTAGTTCTCCCTGTATTCCGTGAGATCTAACCTTGCTAATCAGTCTCCCATGGGGAACCTTGTCGAACGCCTTACTGAAGTCCATATAGATCACATCTACTGCTCTGCCCTCAATCTTCTTTGTTACTTCTTCAAAAAACTCAATCAAGTTTGTGAGACATGATTTCCCATGCACAAAGCAATGTTGACTATCCTGAATCAGTCCTTGTCTTTCCAAATACATGTACATCCTGTCCCTCAGGATTCCCTCCAACAAAGTCAGGCTCACTGGTCTATAGTTCCCGGCTTGTCTTTACCGCCCTTAAACAGTGGCACCACGTTAACCAACCTCCAGTCTTCCGGCACTTCACCTGTGACCATCAATGATACAATTATCTCAGCAAGAGGCTCAGCATTCACTTCTCTAGTTTCCCTCAGAGTTCTCGGGTACACCTGATCAGCTCCTGGGGATTTATCCACTTTTAACCGTTTCAGGACATCCAGCACTTCCTCCTGGACATTTTGCTTTAGTCAGTGTAAATATAGGGTAGGGGAATGGGTCTGGGTGGGTTACTCTTCAGAGAGTCAGTGTGGACTCGGGCTGAAGGGCCTGTCCCCACACTGTAGGGATTTAGATTCTATTTCTAGCTCATTGCAAGATTGCACAACTTTTAACATTTTTCTCTTGACTTCAAGATTAGTTTTGGTTTCCTTATGTATCCACTTGACTTCAAGTTGAAGCTAATGGAACCAATCTCGATATCAGAATGTGAACTGGATTTACCTCCCAGCATTATAAGGCTGCAGGCTGCCAGGAATTTCTCAAAGGGATAGAGTTTTTTCTTTTTAACTATATTTCGTGGAATTTTTGGCAAGATAACTGACTTGTCACATCGAGCAAAAAAAGTTGAGACTCTTCTTAAGAGTTGGAAGTTACATTCTTTGCAAATGCCCCAAAATCACAAAGAAACATCAAAGTTAGGAGCAGGAATTAGGCAATTCTGCCCCTCAAGATTGATTCAACATTTGATTCGATCATCTCAGCTTCAACACCACTTTCCTGACTGCGCTCTCTAACCCTTCAACTCAATTCTAATTAAAAATGTATCTATCTCCTTCTTAAGTGTGGTTAATGTCTTGGCATCCACCATACTTGGGGGGAGTAAAATCCACAGATTCAAAACGTTTTGAGAGAAGTAATTTCTCCTCAACTCTGTTTCAAATGTGCTGATCTTATCATAAAACAATGATTTCTGATTCCAGAGGAAATATCCTTTCTACATCTGCTTTGTCAATCCCCTTTAACATCTTCCATACCTCAATTTGATCTAAGCTCATTCTACTAAACTCTAGAAACTATAGATACTCAGTTGCTATCTATACATTCATGAAGGCTGGAAACATTCCAGAATGGTAAAATACGTAAGTTATTTTGGGTATTTTAATAAACATTCAGAAATATTGCATCATGAAAGACACAAATATAGATTTTACTTTGACCTGTTTATGCCTTATGCAACATTCCCAAAGGGAAGGGAGAGAGAGAGAAAGCAGACAGCAATACGTGCATTAGGTTTCTTATGTCACAGCATACAGATTTCCTGGGCCATTGACACTGGGCACACTGGCTGAAGATGGTGGCAAATTCTTCAGCTTTACTCTAGTGTGTTGGGCTCCTCCCATTATTGTTTGTGTGTGCGTGTGTATGTCCGGGTGGTTGTGTTTATGTCAATGTGCATGCATGTAGGTGTGTACAGGTGTATTTGTGTGTTTGTGTGAGCACGTGTGTGCATGTTTGTGTGCACAGGTATGCGTGTGTGAGTGAGAGAGTGTGTAAGCGTGAGTCAAAGAGAGGGAGAATGTGTATGTGTGTGGCAGTTGAGTGTGTCTATCTGCAATGTGATAGTTATTTTCAGCGTGTTTAGAGTCATAGTCATAGAGATGTACAGCATGGAAACAGACCCTTCAGTCCAACCCATCCATGCCGACCAGATATCCCAACTCAATCTAGTCCCACCTTCCAACACCCAGCCCATATCCCTCCAAACCCTTCCTATTCATATACCCATCCAAATGCCTTTTAAATATTGCAATTGTACCAGCCTCCGCCAGCTCATTCCATACACGTACCACCCTCTGTGTGAAAAGGTTGCCCCTTAGGTCCCTTTTTATATCTTACCCCTCTCACCCTAAACCTATGCCCTCTTGTTCTGGACTCCCCTACCCCAGGGAAAATACTTTGTCTATTTATCCTATCCATGCCCCTCAATTTTGTAAACCTCTATAAGGTCACCCCTCAGCCTCCAACGCTCCAGGGAAAACAGCCCCAGCCTGTTCAGCCTCTCTCTGTAGCTCAGATCCTCCAACCCTGGCAACATCCTTGTAAATCTTTTCTGAACTCTTTCAAGTTTCACACCATCTTTCCGATAGGAAGGAGACCAGAATTGCATGCAATATTCCAACAGTGGCCTAACCAATGTCCTGTACAGTTGCAACATGACCTTCCAACTCCTGTACTCAATACTCTGACCAATATAGGAAAACATACCAAATGCCTTCTTCACTATCCTATCTACCTGTAAATCCACTTTCAAGGAGCTATGAACCTGCATTCCAAGGTTTCTGTTCAGCAACACTCCCTAGGACCTTACCATTAAGTGTATAAGTCCTGTTAAGATTTGCTTTCCCAAAATGCAGCACCTCACATTTATCTGAATTAAACTCCATCTGCCACTTCTCAGCTCATTGGCCCATTCCAGTTTTGTATCTAATATCCTGCTCATTCACAGACTGACTGTTTCTACAGGTTGGATTTATTGAACGGTTTGCATCTGCCCTTTAATAAAAACCTAGACGAGCCAGATATAATCACTGTATATAAGGTGTCTTAATTATTTAGTGGCTGCAAATCAGCACAGCTGAATACAAATGGCCAGGCAATGGAAATTCCCAGCACTGATATGGAGTAAGGTGGATGAATGAAACACTGAGGAATTGAATTCAGTTCAACTGCATGGTACTGAACGAGACAGGCTGGTAACAGTATCCCAGCAACATCACCAGGGATGGACTATCTTTTATGAAATTTCCATTCAAAATCAAGCATTTATAGATCACCAGGATTCTCAGATGTTGCTCAGTGTTAATTGACCCCTTACCCTAACACAATACAGAGCACTTCCTCCACTGCATGTCAGCATGTTATACCAGCTGCATAGGAAAAATAACTTTCAATTTGAATTTCTGCCCTGCTGAAATGGATCTTCCACTGATGAAGATAATAGTTTTGTTCT
This sequence comes from Chiloscyllium plagiosum, assembly GCF_037043375.1. Lineage (NCBI taxonomy): Eukaryota > Metazoa > Chordata > Chondrichthyes > Orectolobiformes > Hemiscylliidae > Chiloscyllium > Chiloscyllium plagiosum. The sequence continues at coordinate 4,720,715 of NW_028270160.1, forward strand.
CTCATTAGCACTGATGGCAGTTGATTTAATAAACTCTTGCTCATTAACTGACTTGCAAATTTCATCAAAGTCGTTTCTGGTTAGCTTTCATTTAATGGAGCAGCATTTGATTGCAACTTTTATTGACATTATTTGCAAAGTTGATGAAAACATAAAATGGCAAGGTATGGAAGAGAATTTGAATTTCATCTGTTTAACCGAGATAGAGAATGAAATTATATGGTTTCAAGCGTGATCACATTTATCATCTCCAATATGTAGTTATTAACAGGGAAATTAATCGATCAACTGACATTGATCTTTCTCATTCCTGGTAAATGGAACAATAAAAACTGTGGATATTGGAGATCTGAAACAAACAAAAACAGAAATTGCTGGAGAAACTCAGCAGGTCTGGCAGCCTCCTCTGTAGAGAGAGAAATAGAGATAATGTTTTGAGGCCAGTGACTGTTTTTCAGAACTTGCCTCAAAACATTATCTCTATTTCTCTCTCTACAGAGGAGGCTGCCAGACCTGCTGAGTTTCTCCAGCAATTTCTGTTATTAGATTAGGTTCCCAACAGTGTGGAAACAGGCTCTTCGGCCCAACCAGTCCACACTGACCCTCCGAAGAGGAACCCACCCAGACCCATTTCTGTCTGAGTAATGCACCTAACACTATGGACAATTTAACATTACCAATTCACCTGACCTGCACATTTTCAAAAACTTTGTAGTATATCTAAATGAAGAAAAAGTACTTTTATTAAATATTAAAAAGAAACAAAGAAATATAGATGCTGGAAATCTGAAACAAAACCAGAAACTGCTGGAGAAACTCAACAGATCTAGCAGCCTCTGGGGACAGAAAACAAAAAGTCAATGTTTCGAATCCAGTGATCCTACCCTGTGGAGTTCTGAAGAAGGATAATTGAACTCAAAACGTTAACTCTGTTTCTCTCACCATAGATGCTGCCAGACCTGCTGAGTTTCGTCAGCAATTTCTGTTTGTTACTGGTAATTGGATTTTTGCTTCAATGACATTCTGAAAATGTAGCAAAAAAACATAGTACTTTTGGAGTTCCGAAATACAAACAGGAAGGGTTGGAGAAACTGAGCAGATCTGGCAGCATCTGTGAACAGAGAAAGAGTTAACTTTTCAGTTCCGATATGACTGTTCTTTGGAAGCTAAAGCAGAGTCCTATGAATTGGAAATGTTAGCTCTATTTCTCTCTCCACAGATGCTGCCAGACCTGCTGACTTTCCCCAGCACCTCCTGTTAGCATTTCAAATGCTACAGCATTCAGTAATTACTGCACTAAAGAGTTAGCTCAGATAATACACTCACATGTTCTACTTGTAGTACAGCAGAAGAGGGAAAAGCTATACCAGAATTGGGTGAGTGGAGAATATAGGATGGATGTCAAGATTACAGTTGTGCTGGAAAAGCACAGCAGGTCAGGCAGCATCAGGAATTCCTGATGAAGGGCTTTTGTCCGAAACATCGATTTTCCTGCTCCTCGGATGCTGCCTGACCTGCTGTGCTTTTCCAGCACCACTCTAATCTCTAGCGTCTGCCGTTTTGCCTAATATAGGATGGATGCAGAGTTGGACGAGGTTGGACAGGGCAGCAAGGTTAGAGGCAAAGGATGGGCTTGAAGGTGAGGAACAGAAACTTGAAGTTGTGTTAGGGATTGGAAGACAATGGATATCATGGAGACTGGGATAATGGGTGAATGGGGTAGAATTTATTTTTAGATTAGATTACTTACAGTGTGGAAACAGGCCCTTCGGCCCAACAAGTCCACACCGACCCGCCGAAGCATATACCACCCAGACCCATACTCCTACGTTTACCCCTTCACCTAGCAATTTAGCATGGCCAATTCACCTAACCTGCACATTTTTGGATTGTGGGAGGAAACCGGAGTACCCGGAGGAAACCCACGCAGCCACGGGGAGAATGTGCAAACTCCACACAGAGAGTCGCCTGAGGCGGGAGTTGAACCCGGGTCTCTGGCGCTGTGAGGCAGCAGTGCTAACCACTGTGCCACCGTGCCGCCCACCAACGTGGCTGTTCAACTTACCATCAGTCAGCAATACACTAACTAGAGTTCACTTGCCTAATTGCACCTAATTAGTTAACCTTGGGTCCAAATCCCTCCCGAAGGGACTTTGTGGGTTTACCAACAGCACAGGGACTATAGTGGTTTGAGAAGGCAGGTTACCACCACCACCTCACGGGGCAACTAGGGATGGGCAATAAATGCTGGGGCCAGCCAGCAATGCCAATGTCCTATGAGTGAATACATTAAAAACTAAGAGTTAACAGTTCCTGATGGATCTCCATGACTACCACAGTCCAGCCAATGAGTGTACTCTTTGTATGCTTTATATATTGTTTTTCTTTTTCACCCTTCATTCTCTTTTGTTTCAGTCCTGATGAATGCAAGACCAATAGTTTTGACCTCATGTTTCCTTTTGGCAATGTTTAAACTCAGAAACAGTCTGTATTTGCTCCCTGAGTAACCCATTATAATTTTCTATTTTAAAGTGCATTAATTTACATGCCACCTGACAATGGACATTGCCTGTAAATGGGCAAAGCAATCAGACTGTAACTCATATGGCCCAATACCATATGATACCAAAATGATTTCTTATGTCATATTGACCTCAACACAATATCCAGAAGGCTGCCTCAGACAGACATTAAACTTGTTACATGGAAGAATGAGGAGCTTTAAGATCTTCCAAAACAAAACAGAAGTATTTTGTTTACTGAAGTCATTGTCACAAGACTGTCTAATCCCACAGTATTCAAAGTTCTTACGATAACCTTTATGCGATGCTGAAGCTCTAGTGATTGCACGCTTCATCCTTAATTAGCAGCATGCTCTTCACTGAACACCCTTGAGATACAGTGAGCTGGTGGCATGAATCAATGGAGGTCAGACAGGTTAGGGTTAGAGTTTGACAGCTTTCAAAAGAAAATATCAATACAGACCTTAGTTAGTAAAAGGGCAAGAACTGACTGGGGCAGTCAGAGAAACAAGTGGATCTGAGGAATAATGAGACACAAGCAACACAAAGTTAAATGGAAAGTGGAGGGAAAACATATTTTGCAAAAAATAACAGGGAAAAGGGAAAGGAGAAACAGACGTTGAGAAAGATTAATCTGGGAAAGATCAGAGTTGAACAGAAACAGATCAATGCAGAGTGACGATCTCTGTCTCTCATGTTCCTGATTCAAACAGGCAAGTAACAGTTTCCCTTCCCCCGCAGAACTATCAACTCCCCTGACCTATGCAGGGATGTTTTCTTTTGTAAAATATTCTTTAACATGGTTGTCACCAATTATCGAGAAGAATTTTTCTTTCAACCACATTTAATTCAAGTGGGTAGAACAAAATCTTTCCCCTTCCAACTCCAATTTGATTTCTCCCCCTTACCTTTGATGTCACTGTACTACTCTTACTGGGTATGGCATCGAGGTGCTGATGTTAGACTGGAATGAATAAGGTCAGAAGTCACATGACACCAGGCTATAGTCCAACAGGTTTCTTTGAAATGACAAGCTTTCGGAGCGCTATTCCTTTGCCACCTAATGAAGGAGCAACGCTCCAAAATCTTGTGATTTCAAATAAGCCAGTTGGACTATAACCTGGTGTCATGTGACTTCTGACTTTAATGGGCATGGCATGACAATTAATCATTTGGAAAACTTTAGTCACTTACTGATGGTGGTTTTTAATACATGAAAAATAAAATACAGGTGATTTGGTGATTTAAGAAAAAAAATCCATTTGGTTGTGTGTAAGACCACTTTCGAACAAAAATCTCCTGTCAATATTTGGCACTGCCAATGTTGTGATGTTTTCCTCTGCTGATGGACAACAGTGTGATTGTTTCAAACCAAGTTAACCACAGAAAATCTTCATTCTTCACACCCCTCACCAAATAATTATGTGATGAATTTATCCAACATTAGTTTGATAAAAAAGTTTAAACTAACAATCGGATGAACCCTTTGATCTTTAACAGACTGTTTAAGACTGACTATAGGACAGTTACAGAGAGCAATACCTAATTATCTCTTATGGTACTCATCGATTAACCCTGTTGTATGATGATCGGTATTATATCACTTGCTCATTAGTTCTAACTTATTGATGGCACTGAAGTGAAACAGAATCTGTCAATTTTTGTTTCCTGTACTTGCCTCATTAGTATCTCTGTTGCTAAGCAACTGAAAGGATATGAAGCATGGAAGCTGATAAAACAGAACGAGGCAGGAGTCAACCAGCTGCTAGCTCTGTCTTTAAGACGACAGGGCAGGACTTTGAGGATTATCAAATTTATTATTTGGCTGAAGGTACACCTTTCCCAGGCAATGACAGTAGCTCAGCAAGTCCAATAAAAATGAGATATCATGTTCCTGGTTAATCACGACGTTGTGATGACATTGTGATCACTGCCTGGATTCAGCTAGGGAAAATTGTTGCAGGTGTGACTTTTCTGAGTTTGCCAAGCTTTAGTACTGGTGACACAATAGTAACATCTCTCTAGTTTGTTCCTAAAATCACCCCTGTCAGTATTTGTTCACAGGATGTCAGCATCTCTGGCTGGGCCAACAGTTGCTGCATATCCATAACTGCCATGGGACTGAATGGCTTGCTGAGTGACAATTAAGAGTCAGTCACATTGCTGTTGGTCTGGAATCACATGTAGACAAGACCTGGTAAGGAAGGCAGAAGGATATTAGTGAACATGACAGAACAAAAACAGAAATTGCTTGTTGGAAGGTTTGGTCTGGGATAAGGTAGAGGAGACCATATTGAGATATGCGCTCCTCTACTCTGGGGAGTCAGGACGCTGATTCACAGAACATTTCAGAGAATATCTCTGGAACACACACACTAAACAATCCCACTACACCATGGCCAAACACTAACTCTCCGTTCCACTCCACCCAAGGATGTGCAAGTCCTGGGCCTCCTCCATCGCCAAACCCTTACCACCTGACGCCTGGCAGAAGAATTCCTCATCTCCCACCTCAGGACCCTCCAACCACATGGGATCAATGTGGATTTCACCAGTTTCCTCATTTCCCCTCCCTCCACCTTCCAACTTGGCACCGTCCTCATGAACTGTCCTACCTGTCCATCTTACTTCCAACCAATCTGCTCCATCCTCCTCGCCGATCTATCAGCTTTCCCTCCCACCCTCACCGAACTATCACATTCCCAGCTACCTCACCCTCCCGGCCCCCCAAGCCCCACCTCCTTTCCATTTATCTCCCAGCCCCCTTGGGCCACAAGTCTCATTCCTGATGAAGGGCCTTTGCTTGAAACGCTGATTCTCCTCGGATGCTGCCTGACGCGCTGTGCTTTTCCAGCACCACACTCTCCAAGAGACAGGTAGTGCACTCTTCTCATCACAGCTTTCTTTAGAACATAGAAACGTATGGCACAGTACAGGCCCCTTGGCCCATGATGTTGTGCCAAGGATTATTCCTAATCTAAACTAAAATAGCCTAACCTACACACCCCTCAATTCACTGCTACCCATGTGCATGTCCAGCAATCATTTAAATGTCCCTAAAGACTCTCCTTCCACCACCACCACTGGCAACGCTCTGTGTAAAGAACCTACCTCTGATGTTTCCTCTATACCTTCCACCTAATATCTTAAAACTATGACCCCTCATGCCAGTCAATCCTTCCCTGAGGAAAGATCTCTGGCTATTGACTCTGTCCACACCTCTCATTACCTTGTATACCTCGAACGGGTCTCCTCTCTTCCTCCTCCTCTCCAGAGGAGCTCAGTCAACCTCTCTTTATAAGACAAGCCTCTGTAACTTTCCTATAGTAGGGCACCAAGAACTGCACACAATATTCCAAGTGTGGTCTCACCAGGGACTTGTAGAACTGCAGCAAAACCTCGCAGCTCTTAAACTCGATCTCCCTGTTAATGAAAGCCAAAACACCATATGTTTTCTTAACAACCCTATCCACTTAGCAGGCAATTTTGAGGGATCAATACACTTGAACATTAAGATCCCTCTGTTCCTCCACACTGCCAAGAATCCTGTCTTTAATCCTATATTCAGCATTCGAGTTCAACGTTCCAAAATGCATCACTTCGCATTTATCCAGGTTGACCTCCATGTGCCATTTCACAGCCCAGCTCTGAATCCTGTCTATTTGTGCTGCAGCCTGCAGTAGCCCTCTTTACTATTGACGGCATCTCCAACCTTTGTGTCATCTGCAAATTTACTAACCCACCCCTCAACCTCCTCATCCAAGTCATTTATAAAAATTACAAAGAGCAGAGGCCCAAGAACAGAGCCCTGAGGGACCCCACTCAACACTGATCTCCAGGTCATCCCATTTTCATCTATAACCACTCTCTGCCTTCTGTCAGCCAACCAATTCTGAATCCAGATAGCCAAATCTTCCTGTATCCCATTTCTCCTGACTTTATGAATAAGCCTACCATGGGGAACCTTATCAAATGATTTGCTGAAGTCCATATAAACCACATCCACTGCTCAACCTTTATTGACCTGTCTTGACCCTCCTCAAAGAGCTCAATAAGATTTGAGAGGCATGACCTGCCCCTCACAAAGCCATGCTGACTACCTTTAATCACGCTATGCTTTTATAAATAGTCAAAAATCCAATCCCTCCGAATTCTTTCCAAAATCTTGCTGACTGCAGACGTAACTTTGACTGGTCTGTAATTGCCATGGATTTCCCTATTACCTTTCTTGAAAAATGGAACATTCGCCTCCCTCTAATCCTCCAGTACGACTCCTGTGGAGAGTGAGGAAGCAAAGATCTTTGCCAGCGGCTTAGCAACCTCCTTTCTTGCTTCCCGGAGCAGCCTAGGATAAATCTGGTCTGGCCCTGGGGACTTATCAATCTTAATGTTTGCCAAAATTTCTAGCACATCAACTTCATCAATCTTGATCTGTTCAAGCCTGTTTCACAGCTCCTCAAAGTTCTCATTCACAACAAGGACCCGTTCCTTTGTGAAAACTGAAGCAAAACACTCATATAGGGCTTCCCCTATCTGCTCAGACTCCATGCCCAAGTTCCCTCCACTATCCCTGATTGGCCCTACCTTCTCCCTGATCATTCTCTTATTCCTCATGTATGAATAAAATGCCTTTGAGTTCTCCCTAATCCTTCTTGCCAAGCCTTTCTAGTGCCCCTTCCTGGCTCTCCTCAGTCCATTTCTGAACTCCTTTCTAGTAAGCCTGTAATTCTCTAAAGCTGTGTGAGATCCTTGCTTCCTCCACCTGACATAAGCTGCCTCTTCATTTTGACGAGAAGCTCCAGTTCAGGTGCAACCCGTCCTTCATGTACAGGTCCCACCTGCCCCAGAAGGCATCCCAATGGTCTGGGTATCTGAAGTGGTAAAAACAATGACTGCAGATGCTGGAAACCAGATTCTGGATCAGTGGTGCTGGAAAAACACCGGAGAAACAGTAAAATCGACGTTTCGGGCAAAGGCCCTTCATCAGGAATACAGGCAGAGTGCCTGATGGGTGGAGAGATAAATGAGAGGAGGGTGGGGGTGGGGAGAAAGTAGCATAGAGTACAATAGGTGCGTGGGGGAGGGGATGAAGGTGATAGGTCGGGGAGGAGGGTGGAGTGGATAGGTGGAAAAGGAGCTGGGCAGGTCGGACAGGTCATGGGGACAGTGCTGAGCTGGAAGTTTGGAACTGGGGTGAGGTGGGGGAAGGGGAAATGAGGAAACTGTTGCAGTCCACATTGATGCCCTGGGGTTGAAGTGTTCTGAGGCGGAGGATGAGGCGTTCTTCCTCCAGGCGTTTGGTGGTGAGGGAGCGGCAGTGAAGGAGGCCCAGGACCTCCATGTCCTCGGCAGAGTGGGAGGGGGAGTTGAAATGTTGAGCCACAGGGCGGTGTGGTTAATTGGTGTGGGTGTCCCGGAAATGTTCCCTAAAGCGGTCTGCTCGGAGGCGTCCAGTCTCCCCAATGTAGAGGAGACCGCATCGGGAGCAATGGATACAATAAATGATATTAGTGGATGTGCAGGTAAAACTTTGATGGATGTGGAAGGCTCCTTTAGGGCCTTGGATGGAGGTGAGGGAGGAGGTGTGGGCGCAGGTTTTGCAGTCCCAGCGGTGACAGGGGAAGGTGCCAGGACGGGAGGGTGGGTTGTAGGGGGGCGTGGACCTGACCAGGTAGTCATGGAGGGAACAGTCTTTGCGGAAGGTGGAAAAAGGGTGGGGAGGGAAATATATCCCTGGTGGTGGGGTCCGTTTGGAGTGGCGGAAATGTCAGCGGATGATTTGGTTTAGATAGAGGGTTAGATACGGTGGACAGGGAGAGCCTTTTTCCAAGTACGGGAACAGCAAACACGAGGGGACACAGCTTTAAAGTGAGGGGAGATAGGTATATGACAGATGTCAGAGGTAGTTTCTTTACTCAGAGTAGTAAGGGTATGGAATGCTTTGCCAAGTTTATTCGCCAAGTTTAGGTGCATTTAAATTGTCATTGGACAGGCATATGGACGTACATGGAATAGTATAGGTGCGATGGGCTTCAGATTAGTATGACAGGGCGGCGCAACATCGAGGGCCGAAGGGCCTGTACTGCGTTGTAATGTTCTATGAATTCATCCTTCAGATGAGTTTAGTTAATTTGACTAATGCAATTCATAAGAACATTAAAATTTCTCAAAGTATTAGAGCACCAATCTTACAACCTTCTTTATTTTCTGATTTATATTCTATTCTACACTGTGTCTACTGTTAGGGGCTATAATACATTACTTCCTGTGATATTTCCTATCTCCACCCAAACTAATTCTATACATTAATTCTCCAAGTCAAGATAATTTCTCACCATTTCTCTGACACTCCATCTCCTTATGCTTTCTTCCAGCCTTTTTGAACTGTCAATGAAGGTTTAGGGTTCATCCACAATCACCTTGTAACCATCTCTCTGAAATGTTTATCCTAACATGCTCATTTATTTGTATTTGTATGTCCATTGTGCTCCAAATACTATGTATTCAAACATGGAGCCTTAAATTCTGTCTATTTATTATTTAATTTGCTCTGACCTTGTTTGACAATTCTCTGTGTACTCTGTCCTGAGTAATCACACTCTCGTATCATTAATGCTATACTTTTACCTTGATATTCTTTTTAAATTTCCAAATTTCCATTCACATGAACGTTCCCTTCCACTATTTAGTTAGGAAACATTCTTTATATTCCTGACTTTGCCAGGAGACCAGATCCAATATGGTTTAAGTAACGGGTTAATCCCAATGTTAGGGGTTTCCCTTCCCCCAATACTGTGCTCATTGCTGCTTGAATCAAACACCAATTCTCCAATACCAAGAGTTAAATAAATATTCAACTCTCTGTTCTTGTTTATTCTAGGACAGTTTGCCCAGAATTGGGGTAATCCAGAGGTTATTACGCGGTGGGTCTGCTTTTTAATGCCTGGCTCCTCAGTAGAATTTCTCTACTTGTCTTACCTACTCGGTTGGTGTCCACATGGACCATGACAACTGGATCATTCCTCTCCTATTGCAAGCTCCTGTCTGGCCCTCGGGAGATGTCCTTAATTGTGAAGCTGGGCAGGAAACACTGATTTCAGGGACTGATACTCAGCTGAAAAAACCCAGCATTGATTCCTCTAACTACACTGATTCCTTCCACAACTGCACTACTTCTTAATCTCCCCACTGGAACAAATCCCTGCACATGGTCAGTTCGCTCATCTTCTCTGCTCTCATCCATATAAGTTGCAAGATCATTGACTCTGGGGGCAATTGCAAAGGCTATGTTTTCTCCATTGCAACATTATTCCCGTGCCTCCTCCACTTATAGTCACAGACTTGTGGGAAAACAAAATAATACAAAATATGGTCAGTCTAGTTATTGTTAGTATTATTGCAGGAGTCTTTCAACACATCACTCAAGGGTCAGTGAACAACAGTCAGGGTCAGAGGGTTTGGTCTATGAGAGGGAAGCAATCAGAGCCCCTGGCTTCATGTTACTGCAGTGCTGCTGATAGTGGGATCCATGCAGATTGAATAAAGGATGGTCCATGGGATGTGGGTTCTGCTCAGAACATCCAGAGAGCTGCAACCGTGTCAGTGGTTCAATTCCGGCAGTGCAGCTTGAGGAGCACAGTGGGAGGAGGGATTGAGGAGCTGGGATAAGAGCAGATGTTGGCACCATCTTGGCTGCAGATTGGGGTTTCAATGCTGGCATTCAGTTTGGCAGGAGAGAATGGTCTCAGAAATAGACCAGCCAGGTGGCAAAGGGACAATAGAAGGTTTGGTCTGGGAGCTCAAGGAAACTTTGGGGTACAGCCAGTGAAGGAGCTGTTTATTGGAAACATGGAGGTCGGGCTGGTAACTAGCCTCTTGTGAGCATTCTCAGGAACCTTGGGGAATATGAGCCTCTCTCAGCTGCGGTTTCTCCAGGAATACTCTAGAGCCACAAGGTTCTGAGTTCTAGTGTTTGAACATGAGAAACCAAGAGTGATGTTTGTGGACAGGGCCAAGGCAGTACTGCAGTGTTGGAGGTGGTTTTACAGGGTTTCTCTGGTGGCATTCCCTACCTGTGGGCCTGGAGGTCTAGATTCCAAGTCCCTCCTGTTCCAAAGGTGTGTAATAACATCTGTGAACAGGTAAATTAGAAACCACCAGACCATTAGGAGTGGAGCATGTAGGGGAGGGAATGGCCTGGTGGTATTATCGCTGGATTGTTAATCCAGAGACTGCAGGTAATATTCTGGAAATGAGGTTCGAATCCTGCTATGGCAGATGAAACTAAGACTGTAATTATGTTCATGAATCAAACCCATCCGGTTCACTAATGTCCTTTAGGGAAGGAAACTTTCATCCTTACCTGGTTTGGCCTACATGTGACTCCAGAGCCACAGCAAGGGGACTCTTAAATACTCTCTGGGTAACAAATGCTGGCCTGGCAAATGAATGAATGAATAAACAGCAGTTACAGCTTATGAGGCCATTCAGCCTATCATACCTGCATTTGCCTCTTCAAATGAGCATCATTACAACATTACAATGTCTGCTTTCTCCATATACTCCTGCACTCTATGTTGCTCCAAATTTCCCTGAGCCCCCAGACTCAACCTTCCTTACCTTTTTCACCTGAGTTTACATATTTTGTGGGATTCCAATCCAGGCTATTAGCCAATCAGTCTGAGCCTATGGATTACCAGTCCAAGATAATGCCACCAGGCCATTGGGCTTCTCGTGTTGATTTAAGAAACACTTAAATTAGCATTAACAATAAAATCCCAATTAAGATGTAGACTCATTGATCTTTAATTACATTTTCTATCAATTAAAGCTATTACATTTTCAGTGGTTTTCTTTCATGAGGTATCATAACAGTTTATTAAAGTTGAGGCAGCATGGATTTAATTTACTCCGCAATTGAAATCTTGTTACAATGTTCAGATTTGTTTTGTTAAGGAACACTAAGTTTTATTGCTTGGAGGGTTTGAGTTGTGAACACACACAGCTCATTAATGGAGCTCCTCCTAAAGTGCCTGTTTACTAATTGGAGATCATATCCAGAACATTCGCTCTGTTTATCTGGGTGGACCTCAATGGTTTCATTGCAAGAAGAATTCCTGAGCTTATTGTCCTCCACCTCGACCCTTAGTGGTAGGATTAGTCAATATGCTTTCTCTCTTCCTTGCTGGGGACACAGGCCTGGTAGTGGGGAATAGGGTTAGTAACCCTTATCAACATCCTGGGGGTCACTACTGACCATAGATTGAACTGACTGGTCACATAAATATTGCAGCTCTAAGATTACTTCAGAGACTACTGCAGCTTGTGATTTACCTCCTGACTCCTCAAAGCCTGTCCACCATCTACAAGGCATGAGTCAGGAGTGTGATGGAATACTCCCCCCTTGCCTGGATGGGTGTAGCTCCAACAACACTCAAGAAGCTTGACACCATCCAGGACAAAGCAGCCGCTTGCTTTGCATCAATTCATCAACGCTCAGTAGCAGTGTATATTATCTACAAGATGCACTGCAGAAATTCACCAGTGTTCCTTAGACAGTACCTTCCAAATCCACAACCACTTCCATCTGGAAGGACAAGGACGACAAATACATGGGAACGCCATTCCCTGCAAGTTCCCCTCCAAGCCCCTCACCATCCTGACTTAGAAATATATTGCCATCCCTTCAGTGTCCCTGGATCACAATCCTGGAATTCCAAGGGCATTGTGGGTCAACCCACAGCACATAGACTGCAGCAGTTCAAGAAGGCAGCTCACCACCACCTTCTCAAGGGGCAACTAGGGACAGACAATAAATGCTGAGGCATGGCAGCGACGTTCACATCCAATGGCATGAATACAAGTAGGTCTGGAAAGAGTCTTCCATAGTTCCTACACTGAATCATTGTACAATGCCCCTAGCTGGGATGTGTAAACACCTGATGCACAAGGAATAGTCATTCATGGACATTGACTTTCTTACAAAGGATTGATTTTCCAGAGACAGGTCATTCAGCACAATCACTCTGTGATAGTATTAATGCTCCACTCAAAGCCTACTGCCATTATTTTCCATTTAAATCCACCATTTCATTCCTCTAATCTCTTGTCTAACATCCATTTAAATACATCTAAACCAATCAGTTCAATCCTTTCCGGGCTGTGTTCTACATCTTCACCAGGTTTTGAATAACAACATTTGTTTTGAATAGGATTTTTTGGTGACTACAGTCCACTATAACGCACGTTTCTTCAACATGAATGAAGAATTTAGACCATTATTTGTAAAACGAGAGCTTTCCTTACCTGGATTGGCTATAACGCGATTACGGTCCCATTGGTTTCAAGGGTGCTGTGATTATGCGACTTCCTTATAACATGGGATCGCTCGGGAACGGACCTATTGCATTATACCAGAACATACTGTATCTGACCTTGGTGGCCTCTGGTTAGGCTCTTCCCCACAAGAGGAATCATCATATCTGTATCCTTCACAATTTTAAAGGTGTCTATTATGTCACCTCTCAGCTTCCTCTTTCCCCCAAGCGTGAAGCAGTTGAGAAGCAATACCGATATCAACTTTGCAAATCCTATCTGCACCATCTCCCAGTGTCTCTGTCTCACTTTTTCCAACACTGTGACTAGAATTTCTATAGGTCATTCAGCCCATTAATTCTGCACTGACCTTCCAAACAGCATCCTAGCCAGACCCAAACCCCCATTCCATCCCCATAACCCTGCATTTCCCCTGGTTAACCCACCCAGCCTGCACATCTTTGGAATGTGGGAGGAAACCAGGGCTCCCGGAGGAAACCCACGCAGATACAGGGAAAATGTACAAATTCCACACAGACAGTCACCTGAGGCTGGAATTGAACCCAGGTCTCTGGCGCTGTGAGGCAGCAATGCTAACCACTGTGCCACTGTGCCGCTGAATTATACATAGCTGTTCTCAAGAAAATAAATATTTTTATTCAACAGGTTCAGATACATTTTGATAGACCTCTGGACAGATCATTCTGTTCCATTTATTTTGAAAGCAATTGAAAAACTCAATTAATATACAACTAACACAGCCAAACAAGGTCTATGCCTCCTTTACATTTGGCACTTGGGGCTAAATGGATCAAAAGATATGGTGGAAAAGCAGCCATGGTCAGACTGAATGGCAGAACAGGCTTGAAGGGGTGAATGACCTATCCTGCTCATATTTTCCGTGTTTCAATGTTTACCATACCACAACATAACTACAAAGATAGGTAGAGGGACAGGTAGCATTGAGGAGCGGGGGAGGCTGCAGAAGGATTTGGACAGATTAGGAGAATGGGCAATGAAGTTACAGATGGAGAACAATATGGGAAAGTGTGAGGTCATGCACTTTGGCAGGAAGAGTAGAGGCAGGGACTGTTTTCTAAATGAGGAGTAAATTCAGAAATCTGACATGCAAAGAGACTTGAGCGTTCGAGTCCAGGATTCTCTCAAGGTAAACTTGCAGGTTGAGTAAGTAGTTAGGAAGGCAAATGCAATGATGACATTTATTTTGAGAGGACTTGAATATAAAATGAGTGACGTACTTCTGAGGCTCTTCAAGGTTCTGATCAGACTACATTTGGAGTATTGTGTGCAGTTTTGGGCCCCATATCTCAGGAAGGATGGACTGGCCCTGGAGCGTGTTCAGGGGATGTTCACAAAAATGGCATCAGGAATGAAAAGCCATATGAGAAATGTTTGAGGACTCTGGGTGTATACTTGATGGAGTTTAGAAGGATGAGGTGGGGGGGGGGGGGGGGGTTAAATTGAAACATACAGAATACAGAATGGCCTGGACAGAGTAGATGTTGGGAATATGTTCCCATTGACAGGAGAGACTAGGACCTGAGGGCATAGACTTAGTATAAAGGAAAGGTCTTTTAGATGGAGATAAAGAGAAACCTGTTCAGCCAGAGAGTGGGGAATCTGTCGAATTCACTGCCATGGAAGGCTGTGGAGGCCAGGTTATTGAGTCTATTTAAAACTAAGATAAATAGGTTCTTGAGTATCAAGGGGATCAAGGGTTACATGGAAAAGGTGGAAGAATTGGGTTGAGAAACCCATCAGCTATGATTGAATGGTGGAGCAGACTCGATGGGCTGAATGGCCTAATTTCTGCTCCTATATCTTATGGTGTTATGATCTACCATGAGTGACCACTTTCAAGGGCACACAGGAGGGGCAACTTGGTGCGGTGGCAGTGTCCCTCCCTCTTGAGTAAAGGAACCTGGGTTCAAGTCCCAACTGCTCCAGAGGTGCGTAATAACGTTCCTGTACACCTTCATGAGAAAACGTCTGAACTTGCTCCAGCTATAATATTTGTTCTACACTTTTTAAAATGTTATTCTTTTTAATCCAGTTCCAGATCAGAATGAGCCTAAAATAAATTGAGTTTAAGAATTTCTCTCTTACTACAATCTAAATCCTAGATATGCTGTAATTTAGTAAGTGATTTTTGACTTCTGTCTTAATTTCATCAACATCTCTCAATCACAGTGGCTTTCAGGACATTGACCTTACCCCAGCTATTCTCAATTTTAAAAAAATCCATTGGGTGCCAATTCATTCTGCAAATGGCCTTAGATTGTTCAGTTAAATGAAATGCAGGGAAAGCATTACACACGTTTTTTTTTAAACTTCTGCAGCATTTTAAATCAAGGAAAACAAACTATTTTGCTTCTGTATCCATTATTCATTGCTTTTAAATGAATAATGTTCAGTTATAGATCTCTGCTCAGGGAGATTTTCCTTGCCCTGATAATCCATTCTGTTGTGTTTACTGGCCAAATTAAACAGATCAAAATGCAGCAAGCTTTCAGACAATTCCCAGGGCACAAATCTTCAAATATTCACCAAAGCAAAGAAATCTTAAATTATGCTGGTAACAATAAGCAGTACATTTATTAATACAAATATTTTAATTAATGTAAATGGTTATTTGAGTTAACTATAGATTATACATTAACATATTATCTAATGAATTATTAGGAAGTGAATTTTCATTCCCATTATTACAGGCAGCACCACACTTGTATCATTTATTCATGCTTTGGTTTATTTTCATAACCAGTTCACTGTTATTTAGTTCAACAATTTGTATACAATGTATTAGTCTTTATTTGAAGGAGATTGGAACTCAAGGATAAAAATGTACTGTTCCAGTTCAGTTGAAAAATATGTGCAGTTTCGGTCTTTCTGTCCTTGGAAGGAGCCACTCATCTTGGAGGTTGTAAAGTATTAGTAAAGGTGTATGAAATGTATTCCTGGGATGAGAGGTTTTAGTTTTAGTTGGGGGAATAGGGCAACTTTCATCTACAGTCTCTGGGGTTTACAGGAATGAGATGATGTCTCTTTGAAACTGACAAGGTTGTTAAGATTCCCCAGACCCAAAGAAGGGTCATGGACTCGGAATTTTGCTTTCTCTCCACAGAGGCTGCCAGAGCTGCTGAGTTTCTCCAGCACTTTCTGTTTTTGTTTAAGGTCCTTAATGGGCTTGACAGGGTAGACACTGAGAGATTGTTTCCCCTGACTGGGGAACCTATAACATGGGGATGTCGTATCAGGACAAGGAGCCGAGCATCTAGGACTGAGAATAGCAGAAATGTTTCACACAAGTGGATGTGAATATTTAAAATATTATCAATTATATCTTATTTACCTGGGTCCTTTGATTCGAAGACTTTAATAAACTAGAGAGTGACGCTGTTTATTATCATTAATGTCTTATTTCCCTGGATCCTTTGATCCCAGAAAGACACTGATTACACTTTCATGACTTAGAGAGTGACTGTGTTCAGTAATACCTGGAACAACACAAGAAGCGAACCTCTGACCCAGGTAACAAGTATTACCTTAGTCCGGGACAAGTTAAGGTTCTTCTTCAGGTGTCAAAAAGAAAGTAAGGAGGCTCTGTCATTTGGGCTCCCTAACTTCCTCATCCCAAAACTGATCGATAAGATTTGACACTCCTGCACTACTGGTTATCAATGTACTGGGTAGAGTTTCAAATGCAAAATTCGACACGAGTTTACAGAATTAAAAACAGTCACATTTAGTGCCAGCCAAATTTCAGGGAGTTTTTAAAAAATTCATTCACAGGGTGAACTTGTCACTGGTTGGGCCAGCATTTATTGTCCATCCTTAATTGTCCCGAGAGCAGCTTAGAGTCAAATACATCACTGTGGATCTGGAAGCACATGTAGGCCAGACTGGGTAAGGATGGCAATGAGTAAACCAAGATGGTACTTTTCCCTGATAATCAGCAATGACTTCATGGTCATCCTTCGAGTCTTTTTTCTAACAATCGACAATGGTTTCACGATCATCATTAGACTCTTAATTCCAGAGTTTTAAAATATTGAATCCAACATCCATCCATGTGCCATGAACTAGATCCCCAGCACATTACCTGTGTCTCTGGGTTAATAGTCTGGAATAATCTCACTCAGTCATTGGCTCCTCAGTGCATTGGTGAACCAAGAGTGATGGGGATAATTGTCATTGGTTGAGAGATCTGATGTGGCAAGGAGAATGAGGCTTCCCTGCACTGTTTAAGGTGGAGATCTCTTATGTGAAACATTTTATTTATGATGGTGTTAAAAGATTACATTCTCACTTTTATAAGTTCCTCATATGTAGAGTCATATAGCTGTACAGAACAGAAACAGACCCTTCAGCCCACCTCATCCATGCTAACCAGATAACCTAAATTAATCTGGTCCCTTTGCCAGCATTTGACCCATATCCCTCTAAACACTTCCTATTCATAAGACCATAAGACATAGGAGCAGAAATTAGGCCATTCAGCCCATTGAGTTTGCTCCGCCATTAAATCATAGCTGATAAGTTTCTCAACCCCATTCTCCCGCTTTCTCCCCATAACCCTTGATTCCCCTTACAATCAAGAACTTATCGATCTCTGTCTTAAATGTATTCAATCATTCATGTCCCCAATCTAGTTGTCTTTTAAATATTATTCTTGTACCAGCCTCCAACACTTCCTTTGGCAGCTCATCCCATACACTTATCACCCTTTGTGTGAAAAAGTTGGCCCTTAGGTTCCTTTTAAATCTTTCCTTTATACCTTAAGCTCCCTGGTTTTGGAATCCTCTACCCTGGGGAAAAGACCACAATGACCAGTATCACCACAGGAGGAGCAGGAAATATAGCACCAGCCTGATCCTGGGTGGATTTACAGCTCCGTTGGAGAGGAGGGATTGGTCGAGACATCCAACTTGTAGGAGGCTGAACTGACTACTCATGATGTACAGGCAGAAGATAGATTTCTGTGACAGTGCAAAACACAGCCAATTCCCCTATCACCGATAATTTTATCAGTGATAAAGTCTTCAAATCAATTTTATTTAAATTAATTTATAAATATATTAATTTCTAATTTTTA
This sequence comes from Chiloscyllium plagiosum, assembly GCF_037043375.1. NCBI lineage: Eukaryota > Metazoa > Chordata > Chondrichthyes > Orectolobiformes > Hemiscylliidae > Chiloscyllium > Chiloscyllium plagiosum. The sequence goes on from NW_028270160.1 coordinate 4,738,667, forward strand.
ATGCCGTTCCACATTTTACTTTTTCGAGTACTTCCGGGAGGACCTTCAATTTCTGAAGGATGAGCTGCCAAATGTTTCACAAAATTGTGGGGTGGTTGGAGCCTGGATCGCACGGCCTGGCTGAGTGGTGGGAGCCTGGATCGCACGGTCTGGCTGAGTGGTGAGAGCCTGGATCACACGGCCTGGCTGAGTGGTGAGAGCCTGGATCGCACGGCCTGGCTGAGTGGTGGGAGCCTGGATCGCACGGCCTGGCTGAGTGGTGAGAGCCTGGATCGCACGGCCTGGCTGAGTGGTGGGAGCCTGGATCGCACGGCCTGGCTGAGTGGTGAGAGCCTGGATCACACGGCCTGGCTGAGTGGTGAGAGCCTGGATCGCACGGCCTGGCTGAGTGGTGGGAGCCTGGATCGCATGGCCTGGCTGAGTGGTGGGAGCCTGGATCGCACGGCTTGGCTGAGTGGTGGGAGCCTGGATCGCACGGCCTGGCTGAGTGGTAAGAGCCTGGATCACACGGCCTGGCTGAGTGGTGAGAGCCTGGATCGCACGGCCTGGCTGAGTGGTGGGAGCCTGGATCACATGGCCTAGCTAAGTGGTTGAGGCAGGAGCATCATGAACTATAAAAAGTACTTGGATGAGCACTTAAATACTTGGGGCTATGGGCCTAGTGCTCGAAGGTGGGAACAGTGTGGGTAATAGTGTATCTTTGACAGTACAGACTGAGTGGACAGAAGCTCCTCTTCTATGCTGCATGCTTTTATAATTCTAATCATGCTCAGAATGAAGGCCTCATTAAGTCAGTGCTTGTACATATGTGATTAGCGAAGCAACCAAACATGTCCTTTTGAAATCTAGCAGGAATACAATCTGTGAAATAAAAGGGACTTTCTCCTGAAGTGGCAGTTGAACTGAAAAAAGGCTAAGGTCACCTCCAGAAGAGGCAATCTTCAAAGCTTGGACGCATAATATTTCCCTATAAATAGCGGATAATTTCACTTGAGGAGAGCCATGTTATAAGCTTCCACATTTCAGTTCAACTTGCCTGACACATTTGAAGATGGATCTCAAAGTTCAATTACTAATTAACTGTACTCCAGATTAAAGCAATAAATAAGTACAGACATTTAATTTAGCTGTCGACAATGTACATAAATTTGAATAGTGAAGATAATGAACTACACTGCCGTTTATTAATATCACCAGTCTATGTTCTCAGTCTCTGCAGATATGCAAACTCTCAATCATTCCAAATGGGGCTGCTCATCACATCCATTGCACCAGAGGCTGTGCAAGGTCAGATGCTTTTTTTGTTTCAGGAAACATGTCCTCAGGCTGTAATGAGCTGCTCATTGCACCGCGCAAAATAATATTAGGATAAGTTAAACAGAAACTCACCAAATAAGCTTCCTTACTGATGATGGGTCCATTCAACCTCAATTATTCTCAATTTCTCCTTCTGAAAATCCAACCTTCTTGTTCCATTCAGAACAAAGGTTCACAGGAACAATTAATAATTTCAACCAAGCAGAGGAAATGCTGCTATCTCCATAACATTCTGACATTTTATAATGACATTTTATCGCCATGTTCAGTAATATTTCAGATATCAGAGATGTTGTCTCCTGTATGATATCAATCTGGGCAGGCTTTTATGCAGACTGAAGTAAGAACATAGCAGCTCAGAACATGAGGAGGCCATTCAGCCCCTCAAGCCAGCTCCATCATTTAATACAATCATCTCATCTCAGCTTCACCTCCACATTCCTGCCTTGTCTCCATAATCCTTCAACCCCTTACGAATTAAAAACCTGTCTACTTCCTTCTGAAATTTACTTAATGTCATGGCATTCACTGCATTCTGGGGAAGTCAATCCCACAGATTCACAGCCCTATGAGAGAAGTAAGTAGCACGTACAATGAACTTGATACCATATCAGAATGTGGTCAATTTTTGATGAACGTCATTATTTCTTACTGTAGGAACAATAATGACAGAATTGTAAGTAGAAAGCTGACATCACATTCATGTTGCTGTTGTAAGCTTGGATAGTTTACAAATCAACCTAATTCTTTAAAGCCACTTTGTCAGAACTTAGAACATAGAAAACTACAGCACAGAACAGATCCTTTGGATAACGATGTTGTACCGATGATTATCCTAATGTGAAATAAAATAATTTGACCAATGCACCCCTCAATTCACTGCTGTCCATGTGCATGTCCAGCAGTCGCTTAAATGTCCCCAATGACTCTGCTTCCACCATCACAGCTGGCAACGCATTCCATACATTCACAACTCTCTGCGTAAAGAACTTACCTCTGATGTCCCCTCTATATCTTGCTCCTAATATCTTAAAACTATGACCCCTTGTGCCAGTCAATCCTGCCCTGAGGAAAATTCTCTGGCTATTGACTTTATCCAAGCCTATACTTTGCCTGTATTTTGTCTGTACTTTAACTCTAAATAAGTTGTGTTTTGCTTCAAGCCTGGTAATTTGACCAATCAAATTGCATCCTGAACACAATGTGTGTTACCTCATGACTTTAAAAATAAACTTGATCATAGGTTTTCAACTCAACTGTGAGATTTATTTAGCCTGTCGTGCTTGTTGTGATGACGCTGTGGCTGATATATTTTGTCCTTTTTTTAATGAAGCAAGGTTGAGACAGAAACACTAAGCGATCTGCTTCAAGTCAGTAAAATAAACAACTTGTGAGGCCTTAGGTTTTGTTTTAAAAAGTCGGTACAATAGAGGCAGCCTGAATGGGTGGAGTCAAGCTCCCACAGAACCAAGATTTTCATTTTAGTTTTCAGTGGCTACTGGGGTCTTGAAGCTGGATGTGGAAGTTTTTATTCCTCCCTCTGTTATAGCCTGGGGTTCTTTTCCTGCTGCTAGGACTACATGTGAGACAATCAATTTCACTGAATTTGCTTCCACTTACTGTATTGGAACAGTTGACATATAGTTTATAATTTTGTTAAGTCTTTTGATGGAGTTACATAAGCCAAATCTTTTCTTTTAGTTTTATTTTGTCTGTACTTTAACTCTAAATAAGGTGTGTTTTGCTTCAAGCCTGGTAATTTGACCAATCAAAATGCATCCCAAACACAACGTCTGGCACTTACCTTTAAAATAAGAAAAAAATTAGAGGCTAAGCTATCTCCTTGACAAGTTTAGAGGGGATTTGGTCTGGTCCATAACATTATACAGGAGCCTTGCTCTTCCGTACTCCTCACTCCTTTTGAAAGCTATGATTGATCCTGCACTTGCCATTTTTTAAAGGAAATTTCTCAGTACTTGCATCTAATTATATACTTCTCCTTTGCTGATGTTGGTGCAACCTTTATGCATAAATGGAAGGGAGCACTCAATCCTTCCTGATATTTTGACTGACCAGTATCCTTCTACCAACAATGTCAGACAGAGGCACACCAACACAAGAAGAATGGCCCAGCAGGTTACCATCTGTCGGGGTGGATTCAACTGCATGGAAAAATAGGAAAACATCAAGAGGAGAACTCAGGAGAGGTTATTAAAGTCTCCAGCACACAAAATAGGACAGAGCGTTTGGAAAGGGTTAGGAATCAAACTTCAAATATAGACAATAGACAATAGGTGCAGAGTAGGCCATTTGGCCCTTTGAGCCAGCACCACCATTCATTATGATCATGGCTGATCATCCACAATCAGCATCCTGTTCCTGCCTTATCCCCATAACCCTGATTCCACTATCTTTAAGAGCTCTATCCAACTCTTTCTTGAAGGTATCCGGAGACCTAGCCTCCACTGTCTGCTGGGGCAGAGCATTCCACACAGCCACCACTCTCTGGGTGAAGAAGCTTCTCCTCAACTCTGTTCTAAATGGCCTACCCCTTATTTTTAAACTGTGTCCTCTGGTTCGAGAATCACCCATCAGCAGAAACATCTTTCCTGCCTCCAGAGTGTCCAATCCTTTAATAATCTTATATGTCTCAATCAGATCCCCTCTCATCCTTCTAAACTCAAGGTTATACAAGCCCAGTCGCTCCAATCTTTTAACATATGACAGTCCCCATTGACCTCGTGAACCTATGCTGCACTCCCTCAGTAGCCAGAATGTCCTTCCTCAAATTTGGAGACCAGAACTGCGCGCAATACTCCAGGTGTGGTCTCACCAGGGCCCTGTACAGCTGAAGAAGGACCTCTTTGCTCCTATACTCAATTCCTCTTGTTATGAAGGCCAGCATGCTATTAGCTTTCTTCACTGCCTGCTGTAACTACATGCTTACTTTCATACTGGATATACGAATGACAATGAAAAGAGGGATGGTCAATACAAGACTGAAGGTGTTGTATCTGAATGTGCACAGTATATGAAATAAGGTAAAAGAGCTGGTGGCACAGATCAAAACTGGCAGGTATGATGTCGTGGGCATCATGGAGATGTGACTGTAAGGGGATCAGGATTAGGAGCTGAATATCCAAGGATACATATCCTATTGAAACGACAGGTGGGGGGGGGGGGGGGGGGGGGGGGCAGGGGGGGGGTTGCCTTCATTGTAAGAAATGAAATTAAATCAATAGTAAGAAACAAAGTAGGGTCAGATGATGTGGAACCTGTGTGGATAGAGCTGAGAAACCGCAAAGGTGAGAAATCCACGGTCGGAGTTATGTACAGGCCTCCAAACAGTAGAAAAGGCATGAAAGAAAGGAGTGATCATGGAGGATTTCAATATGCAGGTGGATTAGGAAAATCAGGTTGGTAGCAAATCACAAGAAAAGGAATTGGTGGAATGTCCATGAGATGGTTTTTTGGACTAGCTTGTGTTGGAACTCACTTTGGAACAAGCTTTGTGTGGAGCCACAGAAAATGGGGGAGATACTAAATGAATATTTTGCATCAGTAATTACTGTGGAAAAGGATATGGAAGATATAGACTGTAGGGAAATAGATGGTGACATCTTGCAAAATGTCCAGATTACAGAGGAGAAAGTGCTGGATGTCTTGAAAAGATTAAAGGTGGATAAATCCCTAGGACCTGATCAGGTGTACCCGAGAACTCTGTGGAAAGCTAGAGAAGTGATTGCTGGGCCTTTTGCTGAGATATTTGTATCATCGATAGTAACAGGTGAGGTGCCGGAAGACTGGAGGTTGGCTAACGTGATGCCACTGTTTAAGAAGGGTGGTAAGGACAAGCCAGGGAACTATAGACCAGTGAGCCTGACTTCGGTGGTGGGCAAGTAGTTGAAGGGAATCCTGAGGGACAGGATGTACATGTATTTGGAAAGGCAAGGTCTGATTCGGGATAGTCAACATGGCTTTGTGTGTGGGAAATCATGTCTCACAAACTTGATTGAGTTTTTTGATTAAGTAACAAAGAAGATTGATGAGGGCAGAGCAGTAGATGTGATCTATATGGACTTCAGTAAGGCATTCGACAAGGTTCCCTATTGGAGACTGATTAGCAAGGGTAGATCTCATGGAATACAGGGAGAACTAGCCATTTGGATACAGAACTGGCTCAAAGGTAGAAGACAGAGGGTGGTTGTGGAGGGTTGTTTTTCAGACTGGAGGCCTGTGACCAGTGAAGTGCCACAAGGATAAGTGCTGGGCCCTCTACTTTTTGTCATTTACATAAATGATTTGGATGCGAGCATAAGAGGTACAGTTAGTAAGTTTGCAGATGACACCAAAATTGCAGGTGTAGTGGACAGCGAAGAGGGTTACCTCAGATTACAACAGGAACTGGACCAGATGGGCCAATGGGCTGAGAAGTGACAGAGTTTAATTCAGATAAATTCGAGGTGCTGCATTTTGGGAAAGCAAATCTTAGCAGGACTTATACACTTAATGGTAAGGTCCTAGGGAGTGTTGCTGAACAAAAAGACCTTGGAGTGCAGGTTCATAGCTCCTTGAAAGTGGAGTCGCAGGTAGATAGGATAGTGAAGAAGGCATTTGGTATGCTTTCCTTTATTGGTCAGAGTATTGAGTACAGGAGTTGGGAGGTCATGTTGCGGCAGTACAGGACATTGGTTCGGCCGCTTTTGGAATATTGCGTGCAATTCTGGTCTCCTTCCTATCAGAAAGACGTTGTGAAACTTGAAAAGGTTCAGAAAAGATTTACAAGGATGTTGCCAGGATTGGAGGATCTGAGCTACAGGGAGAGGCTGAACAGGCTGGGTTTTTTTTCCCTGGAGCGTTGGAGGCTGAGGGGTGACCTTGTAGAGGTTTACAAAATTATGAGGGGCATGGATAGAATAAATAGGTAAAGTCTTTTCCCTGGGGTCGGGGAGTCCAAAACTAGAGGGCATAGGTTTAGGGTGAGAGGGAGAAGATATAAAAGTGACATAAGGGGCAACGTTTTCACACAGAGGGTGGTACGTGTATGGAATGAGCTGCCAGAGGATGTGGTGGAGGCTGGTACAATTGCAACATTTAAGAGGCATTTGGACGGGTATATGAATAGGAAGGGTTTGGAGGGATATGGGCCGGGTGCTGGCAGGTGGGACTAGATTGGGTTGAGATATTTGGTCGGCACGGATGGGTTGGACCGAAGGGTCTGTTTCCATGCTGTACATCTCTATGACTCTATGACTCTAAGCAATACTGGATTGAGTGTTATGCAATAAGGCAGACTTGATAAGGGAGATTAAGGTGAAGGAATCCTGAGGAGAAACTGAGGACTGCAGATGCTGGAGATCAGAGCTGAAAATGTGTTGCTGGAAAAGCGCAACAGGTCGGGTAGCATCCAAGGAGCAGGAGAATCGACGTTTCGGGCATAAGCCCTTCTTCAGGATGGGCTTCTTCTTCCTGAAGAAGGGCTTATGCCCGAAACGTTGATTCTTCTGCTCCTTGGATGCTGCCTGACCTGTTGTGCTTTTCCAGCAACACATTTTTCAGTTCACAGAAGGAATCCTGAGGATGAAATGACCATAATATGACAGAATGCACTCCGCAATTTGAGAGGGAGAAGCTGGAATCAGATGGAATGGTATTACAGTTGAATAGAGTCAGCTACAGAGGCATGAGGGAGGAGCTGGGTAGAATTGACTGGGAGAGGAGCCGAGTAGAAAAGACAGTGATTTAGATTACTTACAGTGTGGAAACAGGCCCTTCGGCCCAGCAAGTCCACACTGACCCTCTGAAGAGCAACCCACCCAGACCCATTCCCCTACATTTACCCCTTCACCTAACACTACGGGCAATTTAGCATGGCCAATTCAACTAACCTGCACATTTTTTGGACTGTGGGAGGAAACCGGAGCACCCGGAGGAAACCCACGCAGACACGGGGAGAATATGCAAACCACACAGATGGTTACCTGAGGCGGAATTGAACCCGGGTCTCTGGCGCTGTGAGGCAGCAGTGCTAACCACTGAGCCACCGTGCCATGGAACAGCAATGGCAGAAGTTTCTGGGAGTAACTCAGGAGACACAGCAGAGATTCATCCTGAGGAAAAAGAGGCCTGGTACAGGGAGGGCGAGGCGACCGTGAAAGATGAGGGAAGTCAGGGACAGCACAAAAGCAAAAAAGAAAGCATATAGTGCAGCGAAGGGATGTGGGAAGCCCACAAAGACCGACAGAGGACAACTAAAATAGAAATGAAGATGGAGAAGATTAAATATTACGGTACGTTAGACTGTAATATAAAAGAGGTAAAAACAATGACTGCAGATGCTGGAAACCAGATTCTGGATTAGAGGTGCTGGAAGAGCACAGCAGTTCAGGCAGCATACGAGGGGCAGTAAAATCGACGTTTCGGGCAAAAGCCCCTCATCAGGAATAAAGGCAGAGAGCCTGAAGGGTGGAGAGATAAGCTAGAGGAGGGTGGGGGTGGGGAGAAATTAGCATAGAGTACCTGGGAGTTGCAGTGGGAGAGGGGCTCCCTGAGATTCTTGTAGAGAGAGGAGGAAAACTTCTTCAAGGCAAGCATCCTTGCAAGAGGATTCGCAGTAGGGTTAAAATCTGCTCCTCGGATCTGCCTGAACTGCTGTGCTCTTCCAGCACCACTAATCCAGAATCTGGTTTCCAGCATCTGCAGTCATTGTTTTTACCTCGTTGATTTTAACCCTACCTTGGATGCCTGCCTTGAAAAGAGGATTGCGAGAGTTTCTTTAGATATGTAATGGGCAAAAGAGAGGCAAAAGTGGATATTGAGCTGTTGGAAAATGATTCTGGAGAAGTAGTAGTGAGGAACAAAGAAATGGCTGAGGAACTGAATAAGCACTTTGTGTCAGTCTTCACAGTGGAAGACTCAAGTAATATTCCAAAAATTCAAGAGAGTTGGTGGAGGGGAGGGCAGCATAGGTGAGTAAGTGGCCATCACTAAGGAGAAGGTGCTAGAAAAACTGAAAGTTCTGAAGGTGGATAAATTACCTGAACCAGGTGGACTGCATCCAGGAATTCTGAAGGAGATGGCTGAAGAGATAGTGGAGACAATAGTGGTGAGTTTTCAGGATTCATTGGAGTCAGAGAGGGTCCCAGAGGATTGGAAAATCACTAATGTGACCCCTCCTCCCCCATTTTAGAAGTGAGTAAGGCAAAAGATGGGAAATTGTTGGCTAATTAGTCTGACCTCGGGCATTGGTAAGATTTTAGAATCCATTGTGAAGGATGAGATTCCTGAATACTTGGAAGTGCATGATAAAATAGGGAAAAGTCAGCATCATTTCATCAAGGGGAGGTCATGCCTGACAAATCTGTTGGAATTCTTTGAGGAAGTAATGAGTAGATTAGACCAAGGAGAGCCAATGGATGTTATCCACCTGGAGTTCCAGAAGGCCTTTGACAAGGTGCCGCACAGGAGGCTACTGAGTAAGGTAAGGGTCCATGGTGTCAGTGGCAAGGTGCTAGCATGGATAGAAGCTGTGAGGTCATGCACTTTGGTAGGAAGAGTAGAGGTCATGCACTTTGGTAGGAAGAGTGGAGGCATGGACTATTTTCTAAATGGGGAGAAAACTCAGAAGTCTGAAGTGCAAAGAGACGTGGGAGTTCTAGTCCAGGATTCTCTGAAGGTAAGCTTGCAGGTTGAGTCAATAGTTAGGAAGGCAAACACAGTATTGGTACTGATTTTGAGAGGACTGAAATATAAAAGCAGGGATGTACCTCTGAGCCTTTATAAAGTTCTGGCCAGACCACATTTAGAGTACTGTGAGCAGGTTTGAGTCCCATATGTCAGGAAGGATACACTGGCCCAGGAGCATGTTCAGAGGTTCATAAGAATGGTCCCAGGAATGAAAAGCTTAACACATGAGGAACGTTTGAGGACTCTTGGTTTGTACTCCATGGAATTTAGAAGGATGAGGGGGATCTAATTAGAACTGACAGAATACTGAATGGCCTGGACAGAATGGATGTTAGGAAGATGTTTCCATTGGAAGGAGAGACTAGGACCCGAGGTCACAGCCTTAGAGTAAAGGGAAGACCTTTTAGAACAGAGATGAGGAGAAATGCCTTCAGCCAGAGTGTGGTGAATCTATGGAATTCATTGCCACAGAGGGCTGTGGAGGCCAGGTCATTGAGAATATTTAAGACTGAGATAGATAGGTTCTTGAGTATCAAGGGACTCAAGGGTTACAGGAAGAAAGTGGGAGAATGGGGTTGAGAACATTATCAGCCATGATTGAATGGCAGAACAGTCCTAATGGGTCAAATGGCCTAATTTCTGCTCTTATTTCTTATGGTCCTATGGCCTATCTTGGTAAACACCAAGTGAAACTTGTTTCATATGTGCAGGCTAGGTGAATTGGCCATGCTAAATTGCATTAGTCAGAGGGAAATGGGTCTCTTCGGAGAGTTGGTGTGGACTGGTTGGGCTGAAGGGCCTGTTCCCACACTGTAGGGAATCTAAAATATGCCTTTGGTTAGCATACAGCCAGATAAAGAACTACACAATACAGGAAACAAAAGAATAGCAGATGCTGGAGATCTGAGACACTCAAAGCAGAAATCGCTGGAGAAACTCAGCAGGCCTGGCAGCATCTGTGGAGAGAAAACAGAGATCATGTTTCAGTCCAATGACCCTTCTTCAGAACTCAAATAGTGCCATCTATACATAATCAGTGTGTCTCAAAATCCAAAACGTTCCCCCTAATTTTCTGTCGGTTTTATTAGCAATACTCTGCTATTTATAGAATCCCTACAGTGTGAAAGCAGGCCATTCAACCCATCGAGTCCACACCAATCCTCCAGAAAGCATTCTATCCAAAGTACCCCCCACTCTCTATCCCTGCCTTTCCCTTGGCTAACCCACCTAGCCTGCACATCTCTCGAAACTTCAGCATGGCAAATCCACCCGAACCTGCTCATCATTGAAACTGGAACACTGGGCGGAAACCCATACAGACATGGGGAGAATGTGCAAACTCCACACCAGACTGTGGCCTGAGGCTGGAATCGAAGTCAGGTTCCTGGCGCTGTGAGGCACTGTGCCAACCATAGACTCTAGACCTGGTCTCCTCAATAAACAAACAAAACGTTCTGATTGAACAAAGCACTTCAAAGATGCTTTAGCTGTGAAAACAAATGAATGGTATGTCAACCTGCTTGGCTCAAACAGAAAGGCAAATATTGTATCAAGCCTACGGGTTGCTGATGGCAATTGATAACTGGTGCTACGTGGAACAAACGTTGAGCATTACTGCCATGACTGATATCATATATTTTGACGATGAACTACTTCCCTGCTGTAATGGTGAGCACAATCAGGACTCTTCCTTCTTCAGTGTCTAATTACCACGATTGTGTGAAATGATCAGAGCTAATTGGAATTATAACGGTCTTCATCATGTAGCTGCATTAATGGGATTCTTAATTGTGTGTATTTGCATAATGCTTTGATTACAAAAAAAAAGCTACCTTCTCTTGTTTTGTATTCCAAGTGGCAATGTTTATTTAACAACGAGAATGAGCAAGGAAGATGGATGCTGGACCTGAGCAAATCCATTCCAGATTTGGCAAAGAATAGGATAGCACGGAAGGAGGCCATTCGGGCCATTGTACTTGTGCTAGCTCTTTGAAGACTGTCCAATCATTGACACGCCCCTCCTTGTTACCCCTAACCCCATGATTGTTTTCTTTCCAAATTTTATCAAATTCCTTTTTGAAAATTACTATTGAGTCAGTTTTCAATGGCTGTTCAGGCTGTGCTTTCTGAATCATCAGATTAACTTGTTGGTCAATTACCCTTCAATCTGTGTCATAGAGTCATAGAGTAATAGAGATGTACAGCATGGAAACAGACCCTATGGTCCAACCCATCCATGCCGACCTGATATCCCAACCTAATCTAGTCCCACCTGCAAGCACCCGGCCCATATCCCTCCAAACCCTTCCTATTCATATACCCATCCAAATGCCTCTTAAATGTTGCAATTGTACCAGCCTCCACCATATCCTCTGGCAGCTCATTCCATGCACATACCACCCTCTGTGTGAAAAAGTTGCCCCTTAGGTCTCTTTTATGTCTTTCCCCTCTCGCCCTAAACCTATGCCCTCTAGTTCTGGACTCCCCAACCCTAGGGAAAAGACTTTACCTATTTATCCTATCCATGTCGCTCATAATTTTGTAAACCTGTATAAGGTCACCCCATAGCCTCCAACACTCCAGAGAAAACAGTCCCAGACTGTTCAGCCTCTCCCTGTAGCTCAGATCCTCCAACCCTGGCAACATCCTTGTAAATCTTTTCTGAACCCTTTCAAGTTTCACAACATCTTTCTGATAGGAAGGAGACCAGAATTGCATGCAATATTCCAACAGTGGCCTAACCAATGTCCTGTACAGCAGCAACATGACCTTCCAACTCCTATACTGTGTTGCTGGAAAAGCGCAGCAGGTCAGGCAGCATCCAAGGAGCAGGAGAATCAACGTTTTGGGCATAAGCCCTTCTTCAGGAAGAAGAAGCCCTTCCCGAAGAAGGGCTTATGCCCGAAACGTCGATTCTCCTGCTCCTTGGATGCTGCCTGAACTGCTGCGCTTTTCCAGCAACACATTTTCAGCTCTGATCTCCAGCATCTGCAGTCCTCACTTTCTCCTCCCAACTCCTATACTCAATACTCTGACCAATAAAGGAAAGCATACCAAATGCCTCCTCTGGTTAATGACAGTGGAAAGAGTGTCTTCCTAGCTACTTTGTCAAAACTCCTGATAGTTTTCGAACATCTCTCTTTGTGGATCTCCCTTTGATCTCTCTCCTGTTTATCTAGTCTCTGCACATGACTGAAGCCCCTGATCTTGTTCATGCACAAAAATCTCCAATGTGCCTGAGAGTCACCAAGTCATATAGCATCATGACCAACAAACACCAAACTATACTGATCCTATTTACCTGTCCTTGGTGCCTCAAACACTGTGCCCTCACATTTTAAATGCTCAGCCAAATGCTTGTTCAATGTTGTGAGAGTTATCTGCCTCTACCAACCTCTCAGTCAGCACATTCCATATTTCTATCACCCTCTGAGTGAATTATATTTTTCTCAGATGTCCTCTAAACCATTTTCTGTCCACGGTCGACTTATGCTGTCTGGTCTTAGACACGTCCACCATGGGGAAGAGATTCTCACGATCTACCCTGTCTATGTCTCTCATAATTTTTAATACCTCAATCAGATCCTGCCTCAGCTTCCTCTGCTCCAGGAAAAACAAACCCAGCCTCTCCAGTCTGTCCTCAGAACTGAGACTTTCCATCCCGGGCAACATCCTGGTGGCCAGTGCAATCACATCTTCTGATAGTGTGTGGACAAGAACAGTATTCCATCTTCTGATAGTGTGTGGACAAGAACTGCACACAGTATTCCATCTGTGCCCAAACTAACATTTTATAAAATAATAACAAAACATCCTTGCTCCTCTATTCTATGCTGCAGCTAATGAAGGCAAACATTCTGTCTGCCTTCATTATCACCCTGTGCTGTCACCTGCTGGGATCTACAGACCGATACGCTGAGGTCACCTTGTTGCTTCATACTCCCTGGAAGGGAAGACATTGCCACCTGAGGACTGCTCAGGGACTGTGAATGGTCTGGTTTGATTGTACTGCAAAAGAGTTCACTTTCAGTTTGTACAACGACCAGAACATAACAGAAGGAGCTCCACAGTTCAGAGATCCCAACAAGTTATGGTCATATCATTCGAAATTTCACTGGACTCCAAAATAATCAGAATTTTAAAGGAAGAATCAAGAATTTGGGACAACTTTACCTTCTGGATAAAAGCTGATATGGGGTATTTTCATTCCCTACTATTCAAGGACAGTTGCTGTTTGCACGGCCACGGGCTCGATTGGAGAAGACTTGGTGTCGCTGGCTCTTAGCCACTGAGTATAGTTTCTCGGTCAAAAATCAAACTACCTATTTTATATTTTAGTCATTTGATTATGATTTCAGTAATGAGGCCAATAGATGCTGGTAAACCATGAATAATGGAGTTTGGAGTACCTACAGTTGCTTGATATGTTCAGTTAAACAAATTGTAGTTTGACGAATAGGATCAGGCTGGAAATGTGGACATTCCTTTACAGAATTCTGAGTGGCTTGCAGCCTCTTTAAATTGTTGGTATACTGTGATGATACTGGCTCAATTGGGGATCATCAAAGGAATTTTTTTTAACATTACAGCGCAGTACAGGCCCTTCGGCCCTCGATGTTGCGCCGCCCTGTCATACTAATCTGAAGCCCATCCCACCTACACTATTCCATGTACGTCCATATGCCTGTCCAATGATGACTTAAATGCACTTAAACTTGGCAAATCTACTACCGTTGCAAGCAAAGCATTCCATACCCTTACTACTCTCTGAGTAAAGAAACTACCTCTGACACCTGTCTTATACCTATCTCCCCTCACTTTAAAGTTGTGTCCCCTCGTGTTTGCTGTCCCCATACTTGGAAAAGTGCTCTCCCTGTCCACCCTATCTAACCCTCTGATTATCTTGTATGTCTCTATTAAGTCACCTCTCAACCTTCTTCTCTCTAACGAGAAGAGCCTCAAGGCCCTCAGTCTTTCCTCGTAAGATATTCCTTCCATACCAGGCAACATCCTAGTAAATCTCCTCTGCACCCTTTCCAAAGCTTCCACATCCTTCTTATAATGCGGTGACCAGAACAGTACATAATAGTCCCAAGTGTAGCCGTACCAGAGCTTTGTACAGCTGCAGCATAACCTCCTGGTTCCGGAACTCAATCCCTCTATTAATAAAGGCCAAAACACTGTATGCCTTCTTAACAACCCTGTCAACCTGGGTGGCAACTTTCAGGGATCTGTGTACATGGACACCGAGAACTCTCTGCTCATCTGCACTCCCAAGAATCTTACCATTAGCCCAGTACTTTGCATTCCTATTACTCTGTCCAAAGTGTATCACCTCACACTTATCCACATTAAACTCCATTTGCCACCTCTCAGCCCAGCTCTGCATCCTATCTATGTCCCTCTGCAACCTACTACATCCTTCGTCACTATCCACAACTCCACCGACCTTAGTGTCGTTCGCAAATTTACTAATCCACCCTTCTAAACCCTCATCCAGGTCATTTATAAAAATGACGAACAGCAGTGGACCCAACACCGACCCTTGCGGTACGCCACTAGTAACTGGACACCAAGATGAACATGTTCCATCAACTACAACCCTCTGTTTTCTTTCAACAAGTCAATTACTGATCCAAACTGCTATGTCTCCCACAATCCCATTCCTCCACATTTTGTACAATAGCCTACTGTGGGAACCTTATCGAACGCCTTGCTGAAATTCATATACACCACATCAACCGGTTTACTCTCATCTACCTGTTTGGTCACTTTGTCAAAAAACTCAATAAGATTCGTTAGGCACGATCCTACCCTTCACAAAACCGTGCTGACTGTCCCTGATCAGATTATTCTTTTCTAGGTGGTTATAAATCCTATCTCTTATAACCTTTTCCAACACTTTACCAACAGCTGAAGTGAGACTCACTGGTCTGTAATTACCAGGGTTGTCTCTACTACCCTTTTTGAACAAGGGAACCACATTTGCTATCCTCCAGTCCTCAGGCACTATTCCTGTAGACAATGATGATTTGAAGATCAATGCCAAAGGCTCAGCAATCTCTTCCCTTGCTTCCCAGAGGATCCTAGGATAGATCCCATCCGGCCCAGGGGACTTGTCTATTTTCACACTCTGCAGTATTTCAAATACCTCTTCCTTGTGAACCTCAATCTCATCTAGTCTAGATGCAAGTATCTCTGTATCTTCCTCGCCAACATTTTCATTTTCCATAGTGAACACTGTTGAAAAATATTTATTTAGTGCTTCCCCTATCTCCTCTGACTCCACACACAACTTCCCACTATTATCCTTGATTGGCCCTAATTTAACTCTCGTCATTCTTTTATTCCTGACATACCTATGGAAAGCCTTAGGGTTAACCCTGATCCTATCCACCAACAACTTCTCACTTGTGTTTACTCATTTTCCTTCGGCCAATCAATGGTCTCTCTAATATCCTTCATATGGTTTATTTGTTACCTTGTGAATTCTGTGATGCATTAGTCTGGGATTTTCTCTCCTTCCAGGATTGATTTCTGGCAAGAATGACGAAACTGAATATTGAACCAGTCACCTCCAAGTTCATCATCGCTATTAATTTAACAGAGCTCATTAAAATGGTCTGTGGAATGAAAATACTAACTTTTACAAGACTCTGGTAGATCTGTCTGTGGCTGCTGCTCTTTGTGATACTTCCAGTCGAACACACTGCTCTGTGTTTCAAGAAGATACACACATGTTAATATAAATGCACGTGCTTTGTGAGCTGTTAGTTTGGATTTGCCTGTTACTCATTTAGCCCTGAACTGTTAGTGGAACTGATATTGTTCAGCACTCTGGCAAATCCATTAATACAGGAGTTTGAAACAACTGTGATTGTGCTTTTCAGCAGTACAGAGTTTGTTTGTCAATAACACTTTAATGCATATTCATCTCTTTGGATATTGATTTCCGGATCACTCCAGCACCATTGTGAATGATCCTTTTCCTCCCTCTTTGAAATGAATAGATTGATTTAATACAAAAACAGATATTGCTGGGGAAACCCAGTGGGTTTGGAAGCATCTGTGGAGAGAAAGCAGAGCTTCCTGTTTTGGTTCTAGTGACCATTCTTTAGGATTTCTCAAGAAGGGTCACTGGATCTGAAACAATAACCTTGACTTGCTGAGTTTCTCCAGCAATGTCTGAGTTTTTCTTTGTTTTATTTTGTTTAGTTTGATTTAATAATTTAAAAATACCCTCTAAAATATATGTATTCATGAAAAAATATGCTTTATGGCTGCTTTTTAAATGAAATTGGGCAGCACGGTGGCTCAGTGGTTAGCGCTGCTGCCTCACAGTGTCAGCGACCAGGGTTCGATTCCTGCCTCAGGCGACTGTCTGTGTGGAGTTTGTACATTCTTCCCGTGTCTGCGTGGGTTTCCTCCAGGTGCTCTGGTTTCCTCCCACAATCCGCAGATGTGCAGGTCAGGTGAATTGGCCATGCTAAATTGTTCAGGGGTGTGCAGATAATGTTGGAGACAGTGCCACTCCACCGCTCCAATCTCCCAAGCTTGATATGCATTATCCCACCCCACAGTTAGCACTAACTTCAGCAAGGTTATAAGGAATTCAAGTGGTTCAGTGTGCAACTACATAGCATTGGTGCAGTCCCGAGAAATACAGATTCTGACTCCGCAGTTAATCCAATGAGAGAGTAAGTGAAACTAAGATGGTCAATATTTTGATGCACTTAAATGTGTCAGAAATGGGACTAACAGGAAGGTAGAAAAAAAGTGTAAGAGATTGAATGCCTACATTGAAATGATTGCCAAAATAGAGACTTAAAAAAAAAATCTCTTGCTGGATGCTTCTATTTTGGAATAATTGCTCTGGCCCTTTTTTGATGCCTCTATAACCAAAGTGTTCAATTTATTTTCCAACATCTACTGAATGTGCCAACTATCCTTATTCCAACTTGCATGTTTTAGTGCCCGCCATCACTATCCCACATTAATAGAGAGTATTTGCCAGAATAACAGTCATAGAGGGGACATAACTTGTGAAAGACCTCTCAAGGCAAAGATTTGCCTTCATTGATAATTTTTCAGTGATCTGCGGATGTTGATAAAAAAAAATGAAGGGAAATGCAGAAGAAAATAAACATTTAATGAGAGTAAAATTTACCTCAGTATAAGCTTAGCACAAAGTGAATTACCTGACTTTACTGTGATAAAATGAGATTAGAGTTTATATGTAAACACACTGAGAAAGATTAGGAATGCAGTCAAGAGAAAATGGGATTATTTATCACATAGTTTTGCAGCAAAAAGGGATGATTACATGAAAGCAAACATCCCCTTGTAACGGTTATGTTTCATCAGCTTGCACTACACAACTTTGCTGATCAATTCCAACACGCTAACTGATGATGTCCTATTGATCTGCTTCATGTGGAAACTATTCCAATCTGCAGAAAGATCACCTGTTTTTATATATGGCTTTGAACCATTCTACTGACTGTCTTTGAATGTTCAGCATTGCAAATGTATTTGAACCAATGCTTTGCACACAAAAGCAGGCCATCAAAAGGTAGGAAATCTCAGAGCAGGTATACATTCAACCCCTCCAGTTTGTTCCACCATTCCACCAATGGCTAATCTTCTACATCAATGTCACTTCCCTTTCCTATATACATATTCCTTGATTCCCTTCATGATCAAACATCCATTGTTCTTGGTCTTGACTGTACTTCCCATTGCCTTCTGAGGTGTAAAATTCTGAAGGAACAGGCATTTCCTGCTAGTCCACAGAAATTGGTACTTCCATGCACTTCCAACATGTGACTCCCCTCCGCCATGCCCCCATCCCCACCCATCCATCTGCTCCTCTACTATGTTAGCCTTTGGAAATATCACAGAAAGGTTCAAATCTACAAAGAGGTTTACAAATTGCCTCGTAGGAATTCTAAACAGATATCCAGAGATAACTTGCAATACTGTGGTGGTCAGATAGAATGAAGAGGAAAAAGACCAGATTGTGAGGGGAAGGCAGAGAGAGAGAGAGAGAAAGAGAAAAACATAAAAGGAAAGAAAAGCAAGAAATGTGGGGGCAAAACACAAAAGAAAGAAATGAAAAGTGGGAAGACATTGACAAAACGTAAGACAGAGGAGAAAGATAAGTTGAGTTAAAAAATACATTAAAAATGCAGAAAATGTATGCAGTACCCATTACTTCTCCCATAATGGACCATAAAACATAGAAACAGAAATTAGGTCATTCAGCCCATCAAGTCAGCTCCACTGTTCAATCATGGCTGACAGCTTTCTCAATCCCATTCTTCCGCTTTCTCCCCATAACCCTTGATCCCCTTGATACTCAAGAACCTATCTATCTCTGTCTTAAATATACTCAGTGACCTGGCCTCCACAGCCTTCTGTGGCAATGAATTCCATCGATTCCCCACTCTCTGGCTGAAGGAGCTTCTCCTTATCTCCATCCTAAAAGGTCTTCCCTTTACTCTAAGACTATGCCCTCGGGTCTTCATCTCTCCTACCAATGGAGACATCTTCCCAACATGCACTCCGTCCAGACCATTCAGTATTCTGTAAGTTTCAATTAGATCCCCCCCCTTATCGTTTTAAACTCCACCAAGTATAAACCCAGGGTCCTCAAGCGTTCCTCATATGGACACTTATTTTGACACCCATATCTCATTACTATTTGCAAAAATTCTTAGAGTGAATTCAAAAGATATCCCTCATAAGGTTTGTTTGGAGATGCTGGGGCTGTTCTCCTGTGTTAATGGAGATTGAGAGGAAATTTGCTAGAAATATACACAAGTATGACAGATTTTGGTAAGACAAAACTGTTTCAATTTACTGATGATACAAGGATTCCAGAGGATACAGCAGGATATTGGTAGGCTGGAGAATGAATGGAGAAAGGGCAGATGGAGATGCAAGGTGATGCATTTTGGGAGATCTAATGCAGGCGGGAAATATACAGTAAGTGTCAGAACTTTTCAGGGTATCAACTTACAGAGGGATCTAGGTGTACAGGTCCACAGCTTCCTGAAAGTGGTAAGACAAGTGGATAAGGTGGACAATAAGGCATATGGCATGGTTACCTTTATTGTCCAGGTATAGCATATAAACATTAGTAAATCATGTTGTAGCTGTATCAAACTTCAGTTGGGCTATTGTGTTCAGTTCCACTAGCCATCCATCCAAATGGATGGAAAGTTTTGGTGAGGGTTCAGAAATGCTTGACCAGGATTTGCCTTAGAGCTGAGGATAGATTGAACAAACTTGATGCTTTTATATTTGAACATTGAAAGATAAAGAGGGACCTGTTCAATGTTTACAAAATTATGAGAGACATAGATAAAAATAGATAATTGCAGTCCTTTTCTCAGGATAGAAATGTCAATTATTCAGGGATATGAGTTTAAGGGAAAAGGGGAAAGTTTAAAGGAGATGTGAGAGGTGAGTGTTTTACACAGATGGTGGTAGGTACCTGGAATACACTGCCAGAGGAGGTGGTGGAGGTGGATACAATAATAATGTTTAAGAGGCATCTTGACAGATCCATGAATAGGCAGGGGATAGGGGGATATGGACGGTTTAAAGGCAGAAGGCTTTTAGTTTAGAAAGACACAGCTTTGGTGGGCTGAAGGGCCTGCTCCAGAGCTGTACTGTTCTTTATTCTTCTTTAGTAAGACAATATAGGTATAAGGCTGAAGAGAGATTTGAAAAAGACATTTTCTAAGCAGTGAGTTGTAATGGCTTCAAACTTTACACAAAAAGCAAAAGAAATTCACCCTGTCCATTACTGCCCGATCAGTCTCCTCTCGATCATCAGTAAAGTGATGGAAGGGATCATCAACAGTGCTACCAAGCAGCACCTGCTCAGCAATAACCTGCTCAGTGATGCCCAATTTGGGATCCCCTCAGGGCCACTCAGCTCCTGACCTCATTATAGCCTTGGTTCAAACATGAACCAAAGAGCTGAATTCCACGGATGAGGAGAGAGTGACAGCTCTTGACGTCAAGGCTACTTTTGATAGTACACAGCGTTACGGAGCCCCAGCCAAACACTCCCCTGGCTGGATTCACACCTGGCACATAGGAAGATGGTCGTGGTTGTTCGAGGTCAGTCGTCTCAGCTCCAGGACATCTCTGCAGGAGTTCCTCAGGGTAATGGCTTGGCTCAACTCTCTTCAGCTGCTTCAGCAATGACTTGCCACCATCATAAGGTCAGATGTGGGGATGATGGCCGATGATTGCACAATGTGCAGCACCATTCATGAATCCTCAGATATTGAAGCAGTCCACGTTCAAATGCATAACCTAAGATCTGGACAACATCCAGGCTTGGGCTGACAAATGGCAAGTGACATTTGCATCACACAATTGCCAGGCCATAACCAACACTAATAAGAAACAACTTATCCACTGCCCCTTGACATTTAAAGTTGTTACCATCACTGAATCCCCCACTTTCTGACGAAAGGGTTCAGGGGCGATTTACTAGGATGTTGCCTGGTATAGAAGGAAGGTCTTATGAGGAAAAGCTCAGGGACTTGTTAGAGAGAAGGAATTTAAGAAGTGACCTAATAGAGACATACAAGATGACAGAGCATTAGATAGGGGGACGGTGAGAGGCTCTTTCCTCAGATGGTGATGGCTAGCATGAGGGGACATAGATTTAAATTGAGGGATGATAGATATAGGACAGATGTCAGAGGTAGGTTCTTTACTCAGAGAGTAATAAGGATGTGAAAAGCACTGCTGCAACAATAGTAGACTCGCCAATTTTAAGGGCATTTAAATGGTCATTGGATAAACATATGGATGATAATGAAATAGTGTAGGTTAGATGGGCTTCAGATTGGTTTCACAGGTCACGCAACATCGAGGGCTGAAGGGCCTATACTGTGCTGCAACGTTCTATGTTCTATGTTCTATGTTCTATGTTCTATGTTCTATGTTCTATGTTCTATGTACCTGGTTAGGTGCGGTTCCAAAAACACTCAAGAAGCTTGACTCCATTCATGACAAGGAGAAAGTGAGGACTGCAGATGCTGGAGATCAGAGCTGAAAATGTTTTGAGCATGAGCCCCTGAAGAAGGGCTCATGCCCAAAACGTTGATTCTCCTGCTCCTTCGATGCTGCCTGACCTGCTGCGCTTTTCCAGCAACACATTTTCAGCACCATTCAGGACACTTGATTGGCACCATATCCACAAGCATCCACTCCCTCCACCACCGACACTCAGTCGCAGCAGTGTGTACTATCTCCAAGATGCACTGCAGACATTCACCAAAGATCCTTACACAGCAACTTGCAAATCCACAGCCATATCCAGCTAGAAGGACAAGGGCAGCAGTTATAATGGGAACACCACCATCTGCAAGTTGTCCTCCAAGCCACTCATCATCCTGACTTAGAAGTATCTTGTTGTTCCTTCACTGTCACTGGATCAAAATCTTGCAATTCCTTCTCTAAGGGCATTGTGGGTCAACCCACAGCATACAGACTGTAGTGGTTCATGAAGGCAGCTCACCCCCACCTTCTCAATGGGCAACTAGGGACGAGCAATAAATGCTGGGCACAGTCAATGATGCCAACAAGTAAATTTTTAAAAAGTTCACTTCCATTAGGGTGGTGGAAGCAAAGATGAGGAATAATTCAAAAAGAAAACTGAATGGGCACTTGAGGGAAATAAATTTGCATTTTGACGAGGGTAAGCTGGCGGAATAGAACAGTTATAACAGGCCAAATGTCCCGTCTCTTGTCCCAGAGAAATATCACTCCTGTCTCAGTGTCAAAATCTTTCCTTAATTGAGGTCTTCCAGTTTCTTTTTCTTGAACTTCAGGGCGAAGTTTACAATTATGTTCAGAGTCTGATGAACGAACCTTTTATAATTCTGTAGGCCTAAACATTCTCACTTCCAACATTTTGGAAGATTTCTGTCCTAAAGTCTTCTGGCTTAGAAGCCCCACAGGCTAGAAAACACTTCCACTGAATTTCTTAAACTTAAGAAAAAAACTTCTGCTCAGAAGATAAACTTTTTCCTTTTGGACTAAACTCTTGAATTATTTTGAACTGTGGTCAAAGCAAAACTAATGTGTTTATTCTGTTTGCAGGATTGGTCATGAACACAAACGTTTTTCTATTAGCACTATCGGAGTTTTTCTGCTTTTTGACTGCAGTCATAGGTCTTCTTGGAAATAGAACAAAAAACAGAGAACCACACAGCAAAGAACAGGGCCTTTGGCCCTCCAGGCCTGTAGCACCACATTTTTTCCCTTCCATACTAAACCTGTCTTCACTTACAGGATCTGTATCCCTCTATTTCCTTCCTCTTCATGTATCCATCCAGGTGCTCCTTGAATGTTACTATTGTGTCTGCTTCCACCCCCTCCTCTGGCAGTGCGTTCCAGGCACCCACCACCCTTTGTGTGAAAAATTGCCTCTTTTAAACATCCCCCCTTGCATCTTGAACCTTTGTCCCCTAGTAATTGACCCCTCCATCCTAGGAAAAAGCCTCAGACTTTCCATTCTATCCATATCATTCACAATCTTATAAACTTCTATCAGGTCACCCCTCAACCGCCAGTGAAAACAAACCCAGTCTATCCAACCTTTCCTCATTGCTAAAATCCCCCATACCAGGCAACATCCTGGTAAACCTTTTCTGTACCCTGTCCAAAGCATTCACATCCTTCTGGTAGCGTAGTGACCAGAATTGTATACAATATTCCAAGTGTAGCCTAATTAATGTTCTATATGGCTGCGGCATAACTTGTCAAACATTATGCTCAACGCGCTTCCAATGAAGGCAATCATGCCACAGGCCTTTTTTACACCCTTATCTACCTGCACTGTCACCTTCAGTGATCTGTGGATCTGCACACCCAGATCCCTCTGCATATCAATATTCCAAAGGATTTGCCATTCACTGTATAATTTCCAGCTATACTTGACCTTCCAAAATGCATCACCTTACATTGTCCACATTAAACTCCATTTGCCATTTTTCTGCCCATGCCTCCAACTGATCTATAGTCTGCTGTATCCTCTGACAATCCTCCTCACTATCTGCAACTCCAGACCTTTGTATCATCTGTGGAACACCACTAGTCACAACTCTCCAATCCAAAAAGCATCCTTCTGTTGCTACCCTCTGTCTCCTATGACTAAGCCAGTTCTGTATCCATCTTGTCAGCTCACCCCGATACCCTGTGACTTCACTTTTTGTACCAGTCTGCTTTATTGATGTCCACGTAGACAACAGCAACCATTTTTCCCTCAACAATCATCTTTGTTACCTCCTCAAAAAAACTTGATCAAGTTATTGAGGCACGATCTTCCCCACACAAAACCATGCTGCCTTTCGTTAATAAGTCCATTTGCTTCGAAATGTGTGTAAATCTTGTCCTGGAGAAGCTGTTCCAATAATTTCCCTCCCACTGATGTGAGGCTCACAGGTCTGTAATTTCCTAGATTATACCTGCTCCCCTTATGAAACAATGAGACAACTTTGGCTATTCTCCAGTTGTCTGGGCCCTCACCTGTGGCCAAAGAGGATACAAAGATGGCTGTCAATGCTCCAACAGTTTGTTCTCTTGCCTCCCTCAATATTCTTGGATTGATCCCACCAGGACCTGGAGACTTACCTATCTAATACTTTTTAAGATGGACAACACCTCATCCTTTTTAATAGCAACTTGGCTTAGAAACTAGATGCTCCCTTCCCTGGGATCCCTACAAATGATGTGCATAGGTCACTTTCCAAATGATATTCTGAGCTGCTTGAAAAGAAAACTTCACAGAACTAGCCCACGATACATCTGTGTCTGTTTGGAAATCTGCTACATTCCCTGCTGATATTACGATAGGAATAAAACATGGCTTGATAATTTTTTAAAAATTAACTCAGTAAGACTACCAAGAATTATGAGGAACGGGCAAGAAAGTGGACATGAGGAATGTCAAATTGGCCATGATCCTATTGAATAATGGACAGCTTGTAGGATTAAATAGCCTACTCCTGTTCCTATTTCTTATTGTCTTATTATCTTATTAACATGGTGGTCATTCACTGAAACTTAAGTACACAAGACAGTCAAGTTTTTTTTAACAAGAAGTTTATAAATACAAGGGAGAAAATACGTAAAGCAAACCAAACTATCTAAATGTAGAACACGATGAGAAAGATCTTGAAATATGTAAAGCAATGTCTAATTTATTCCTCACCACCATCATTTTACAATTTTACATCAGGAAAAGTACCCTTCTTGCTCATTCAACTCAATCTATCCTTTTCAGTTCCTTTCTGTGAATTTTGAAGTCATCTTACAAGAATAGTCACAATGCCACAAGCTTAGACATCCTCAGATCTCAATCGTCTTCAGATTTATAACCGTATACTCCTGGTCTGAAAGTTACACAAATAAACCTTCCACTAAAGTAATTAACTCCCTGTTCTATACTCCTTTCTGGGACAGAAAATATTTTTTTTAGATTAGATTACATTACAGTGTGGAAACAGGCCCTTCGGCCCAACAAGTCCACACCGACCCGCCGAAGCGCAACCCACTCATACCCCTACATGTACCCCTTACTTAACACTACGGGCAATTTAGCATGGCCAATTCACCTGACCCTGCACATCTTTGTGGGAGGAAACCGGAGCACCCGGAGGAAACCCACGCAGACACGGGGAGAACGTGCAAACTCCACACAGTCAGTCGCCTGAGGCGGGAATTGAACCCGGGTCTCCGGCGCTGTGAGGCAGCAGTGCTAACCACTGTGCCACCGTGCCACCAAAATATATTGCTCTTTTGACTCCATTTAGGTCTCCTGCTAAAAAAAAATTCCAATCTCTGGGTTTTACAGGCTACTTTCAAGCCTTCATTTTGCTAAACCAAAAATAAGCTTATGGCTCTCAATATTTGTGATTCCAGGTATAACACTTACAGTAAAAAATCTTCCATTAATAGCCCAGGGGTTCCCTGCTCTTTGACACATACTAAAGTAGATAATGGTTCTGGAGTGTTTAACTGACATAGTTTTTTTTTAAATCCTTCATAAAAATAGCCAACACCCATATGCCATTACTTTTAGATACAAACTCTAAACATAGCTATGAGTATAAATGATTTAGATACCTTTCTTCATAAATCCAAATCCAAATTCCCACCATCTTTATCACACACGTTTCATCACAGCTGGTACTTAAAGCCTTGGGAAGCCTTTTAGTTACGTTCCTGTAATATTACTCAACCTCTTGGGCACAGTACGTGAACAATAGAAATTGGTGCATTTCATTCTTGCAGGTAGTAAATTCTGCCTAGAGGTTTTAAGAAAGTAACAATTTATTTGTTTTTATGCCATGATTCTTGCTCCTATTTCCTCTCAATATATTTTTCCCTAGATCCTGAATCAAATTTGATTATAATTCACCCTATTCCCTTTTCTGTCATTGCTCTCTTTTCTCTCTATCATTAAGTGTTATTACATAGGCGCATAGAAAGAGGAGTAGGCCATTCACCCCTTTGACCCTGTTCCGTTTTTTGGTGAGATCACGGCTGATCTGTCGCTTATCTCCATATACCTACCTTTGGCTCATACTCCTTAATATCTTTGCCAAACAAAAACTTATCTATCTCAGATTTAACATTCACTGCCAGCTGTAGATGAGAGTTTCAAATTTAATAGTGACTAGTGGAGTTCCGCAGGGATTCTGTGCTGGGACCACAACTGTCCACGTTAATGATCTGGATGAAGGAACTGAGGACATTGTTCCTAAGTTTGCAGATGGCACAAAGATTGGTGGAGGGGCAGAGGAAGCAGGGAAGCTGCAGAAGGATTTGGACAGGTTAGGGGATTGGGCAAAGAAGTGGGAGATGGAATACACAATGGGAAAATGTGGGGTCATGCACTTTGGCAGGAAGAATAGAGGCATGGACTATTTTCTAAATGGGGAAAGGCTTCACAAATCTGAAACACAAAGGGACTTAGGAGTTCTAGTTCAGGATTTTCTTAAGGTTAACATGTAGGTTCAGTTGACAGTTTGGCAGGCAAATGTAATGTTAGCATACATTTCAAGAGGGACTAGAATACAAGAGCAAGGATGTACTGATGAGGCTGTATGAGGCTCTGGTCAGACAACATTTGGAACATTGTGAGCAGTTTTGGACTCCATATCTAAGGAATGATGTTCTGGCATTGGAGAGAGTCCAGAGGAGGTTGTCAAGAACGATCCCAAGAATGAAGAGTTTGTCATATGAGGAGCAGTTGAAGACTCTGCATCTGTGGAAGGATGAGGGGGGACCTGACTGAAACTTACAGAATACTGAGAGGATGGATAGAGTGGATGTGGAGAAGATGTTTCTATGAGTAGGACAGACTTGGACCCAAGGGCACAGCCTCAGACTGAGGGAATAAACTGAGATGAAGAGGAATTTCTTCAGATAAAGGGCAGTTAGTCTGTGGAACTCATTGCCTCAAAGGGTAAGTCATTGGGTGCATTTAAGACAGAGATAGATACATTCTTGATTGGTAAGGGGATCAACGATTATGGGGAGAAGGCAGAAGAATGGGGTTGACAAACATATCAGCCATGATCGAATGGCAGAGCTGACCCAATGGGCTGAATGGCCTAATTCTGTTCCAATGCGTTATGGTCTACCACCCTGTGTACCAAAGTCCACCCTAATATTCCTCTTGAATGGTTTTTGTTAAGAAAATAGACTGTTGGCCTTAATTTTCATCAAACACTGAGTTAGAATTTTCAGCAAGTTACAGTGCACATTGTACTTGAACTAACGAGTGTGGAAAAAATTCCTCGCTCCTCTATGGTTTGTCTGTGTGCCTTTAATCTGCACTCTTGTTCATTTTTACCATCCACTGCTTGTGTGAAACAAAGTGTGTTAATATCAAAATGTATCACTTGCTTTCAATAACAACGATTCTGCACTGTCCAGAAAGACCAAGAGAACTAGAGAAAGCAGCCACGTGTCAGCACATGAGGGGAGAACAAATAAAATGTAAAATATGCAGGGGTAAATATCATTGAGAGAAAATATGGGAAAAGTAAGTATTTGACAATAACTGAGGGGAGAACAATGATGATGTAAGATGAGAATAAAGGACAAACCCTGGTGAGAGAGGTCGATCAAAGAAAGAAAAAAGACTGGAATGGAGATAGACAATGAGCGAAATAAGAATGTTTTTTGCACGTTTCTGGATCTAAATGAATTCTGAGCTGAGTTGCTGATGAGTGAAACGACATTGACTGTTTCCCTATTCTAACAGCAATTTGTCACTTTCAGATCAGCTGGGAATATTTAAAATCAATGATGCAGGATTCCTTGTTGCAAGACAAAACTGGCAAACAAAAGAAAAGGAAGGGTGCAATATAACTGGAAGATTCTTCAAATGAACTGTTTGGGATTAAAGGATTATATAAAATTCCACTGGGCTTGTGCATCAACATTAATGAGCTGAAGTGGTCCCAAGATGTTAATTCAGAGAAAAAACAATCTCACAAACTATGCAAATTGGCTTTGGTTAGAGATCATACACAGGTGCTCCTGTTCCATGATTTTTAAATTCATGGATTCTTATATATCAGATCAGAATTGCAAGCTATTGAGGAGAATGCAGTGACATTTTTCTGCTTACTGAGGCTAAATGGATATGAGCTTTAACGAAAATTTGACAGTGAATTTGTATTATTTTATATGCTTGAATTGATTCTGGTGCTAATGGTATCTTCCTTTCCTCACAACGTCAATGTGATGAATGGATTTCACGAAATTTCTTCCCACTTTTCATAGCATTTACAGCCATAGAAACCAACCATTTAACTCAACTGGTGCTTGTTAATGTTTATGATCCATTAGAGACTACTCCCGCTGTGAGATAATCCCTCACTAGAATTTGCAACACACATCTAAACAACACTCAAGAAGCTTGACACCATCCAGGACAAAGCAGCCCCCGCTTGATTGGCACCACATCCACAAGCATCCACTCCCTCCACTACTGATGCAGTACATACTATCTACAAGATGCACTGCAGAAATTCACCAAAGGTCCTCAGGCAGCACTTTCCAAAGACATTTTCGACCACTTCCATCTATAGGGACAAGGGCAGTAGATACATGGAAGCACTACCCCCTGCAAACTCCCTTTCAAGCAACTGATCATTCTGACTTAGAAATATATCACTGTTCCTTCAATGTCGCTGCATCAAAATTCTGAAATTCCCTCCCTAATGGTAATTAAGGAATCAGTTATTTGGCTAAAAGAGATGAATACAAATATTTGTTTACTTTGGGATTAAGTACTTGAAAGGTTTTACATGAGCTGCATGAGTTTTTTTTTATCAACTCAAGCTATTTTAAGGTTGTGAAGTCTATAGTAAATGCATCAAAGTTTAATTATTTTCTGCATCGTTTCTGATGCCTGTCCATAATGAATACTGGGTGAGTTACATGGAGGCTGAAAGGTAAAGGGTGGAGGGGCATTGGTTAGTGTACAGGCTATAATGAGCTATGGAGAAGAATGGATTGACATGAGATTGCATTTAGTTGGTATAGGGGCTACAAGGAGCCATATGTGTGGGTAGAAGTGCATCAGTAGCCACAAAGGTATGAGGGGTGATAACACAGGTGTTTGCATGAATTAGCACAGATGATGCATGGGGAGTGAGTGCAGGGGATGAATGTGAGAGATATGGTCTAAAGGGCCTGACTATATTTGTTAAAACCGGGAAGAGTTCCCAGAGTGCTGAGGTGGATCCTTGTAAGAGTCCACCTTGGTAGTCAGCAACTCCAGTATTGACCTCTAAAATATCTCCAGGGTATGGAAGGGCCCAGCTCTCTCCTAGACCTCCCCATTTGGAATGAACACCATTCTCTCCAGGGCCATTTCTCCTGAGGTGAGCGTAAGGGACCGGGAATCTTCTCCAATATTCCCAACTCTTTTCCCCCTCCCCCTAACCCAGGCCTAATTCTTTATTTCCCTAAACATAGAGTTATGGAAACAGACCCTCCAATCCAACTGTCCATGCCAACCAGGTTTCCCAAACTAAATCAATCCTATTTGCCTGCATTTGGTCCATATCCTTCAAACCTTTTGTATTCCTGTACCTGTTCAAATGTCTTTTCAATATTGTAATTGTACCTACATCTACCATTTCCTCTAGCAGATCGTTCCACATATGCACCACCCTCTTTGTGAAAATGGTGCCCCTCAATTCCCTTTTAAATCTTTCTCCTCTCAACAATGAGGTCAGCTAGGGATTGAATATGAGCTCCCTGATTGGGGCTGTTAATCTGGTCTAATTAGGGAACCCTGGCTGACAGATAATAAACAGGAGTGTCAGAGGTTCTGTTCACTCTGAGAGTTGCTCTGAGGGAGCTGGATCAGTGTCAAGGACTCTCCACATGGAAATAAAGGGTGACTTAGTGATGGGAAACCAGCCTTTGTGGAGTTATTTCAACCTTGAAATTATACCGTCTGGTTTTGAATTCCCCAACCCTGAGAAAAAGACTTTTGCTATTCACCTATGTACACTGCTGATGATTTTAGACACCCCTATAAGGTCATCCCTCAACTTCCTACACTCCAGGGTAAAAATGTCCCTGCCTGTCCAGCTTCACCTTATAACTCCAACCCTCCAGTGCTGGTAACATTCGTGGAAATACTTTCTACACCCTTTCCAATTTAATAATATCCTTCCTGTAGCAAGGCAACCAGAACTGTACATAGATCCTCCTTCCTAAACACACATGGCTAATGCCACCTCTTCATCATTTCTTGGTTTCCATGAATTTGTGTCTGGTCTCTTATCAGCATCTTGTACAGTAGATGTTCTCATCTGTAAATTCAAGAGAAGTACCTTTAATGAATAATCCCATGGATTTCCCTGGAAACATTGGCTCATTATCGCCCTGTCTTTATCATATTCCTTTCCATTTCTCTATCTGCCCTTCACTCTCTTCCCTCTTGTACCCAATCTAGCTCAGTTTCGTGTTTCTGTTCAGTTACGATCGAGCATGTAATGTACATCTTCATTGCAATACTTTGTTTGCCTTTCCTCTTGCAATGCTAGGAACATAGGAGTGGGAGTAGGACACAGCATATCATTGAGCCTATCTTATCTTTAGTTATCCACCTTCACAGCATCACAGAGAATCACAAAATTGTTACTGTGCAGAAGGAGGCCATTCGTTCCATTATGCCTTCAGTTCTTCTATTTCCTAAAGCCAATCTCCTGCCTTTTCCCCATATACTTGTTGACCATTTCTATCCAAACAATTTCTCAATGCCCTTTTGAATGCTGTTAAAAATCACAACACCAGGTTATAATCCAAAAAATTTATTTGAAAGCTTTCAGAGCATGGATCCTTCATCAGGCAGCTAGTGGGGCAGGATCAGAGGACACAGAGTTTATAGTAGAAGTTCAAAGTGTCATACAACTGAAGGGATGTATTGACCAAGCCTAGATTGCTATTATATCTTTAATTACTTAGAATGGGGATGCAAGTTTGATTAATACGTAATCCCTGAACGTCTTTCAAGTCACAGTCCCGAGACAGCTTAAGGTTTAATCAGTACAAAAACAATGTGGCATCTCAGTTCAGACAATGCATCCCAACATCTTTTGAATGCTTCAGTTGAACTGTCCTCCGCCACATTTCCAGTGGTGCATTTCAGACCCTAACTACTCGCTTGTGGAAAAGTATTTTTTCTCCCGTCCCTTTGCTTTATTTGCGCATCACTTTAAATCTCGTTCTTGTTTCTTTTACAAGTGGAAACATAGCTTCTGCCCAGGTCAGTCATGATTTTGAAAACCTCTATCAAATCTCCTCTCAGCCTCCTTCTCTCTAGGGAGAAAGTCTCAACTTCTTCAATTGATCCTCATCACTGACATTTCTCATTTCTGGAATCATTTTTGTAAATCAATTTGCATGCTCTCCAATGCTTTCATGTCTTTCCCGTAATGTGGTTCCCAGGACTGTACACAATATTCCAGCTGAAGTCTAAAAAGTGTCTTGTCCAAGTTCAACATCATGTCCATGCTCTTGTACTCTATGCCCCTGTTAATAAAGCTGAGAGCTCTCTATGCTTTATTAACTGCTCTTTCTAACTATCCTGCTACCTTTCTTGTTCTGTGCCCATATTCACTAGCCCCTCTGCTCCTGCACTCCCTTCAGAATTTTATTTACTATTAAATCATGTCTTTTAACATTCCTCCAACCAAAATGCTTCACCTCATACTTTGCTGCCATCTATCCAAGTCCTCCACCTACTGTTCAATGGTTGTTTGGAGTTCCTGCTGTTCCACCTCACGGTTTAGAATTCTTTCAAGTTTAATGTATCAGCAAACTCTGTCTCATCTGCAAACTCTGAAATTGTCCCCTGCACACCAAGATCCAGATCATTTATATATGAAGTCTCAATACTGACTCCTGGGCCTTACAAAACTTCCTCCAGCCTGAAAAATATCCATTGACTGTAACTCTATGGTTCCTATCGCTCAGACAATTTTGTACTCATGTTGTCTTTTATACTTTCAATTATTACTTTCCTCACAAGTAATTTGTGTGGAGCTTTGTCCTACATCTCTCAATATCTTTACCTAATGAACATCTGTCTCAGTCCTGAAACCCCAAAGACCAAAGATCCACACCCTCAGCTGAAAGAGAGCTCAAGATGTAAAAACAAATGCTGGTTTTGCTTTTGAGTGGCTTGGCTCTCTATTTAAAATGATCTCCCCTTCGTCTGGATTGGCCCATGAGGGAAAATTATTTGTCACTTTCTATTCTGCAACAGGGCACCGTTGGAGAGAGAATGACCTATAGGCAATTGGAACATTCCAATCAGCTTCTATTAAAGGCCTTATTTGGTTTCAAACTAACCTCAATTGCGTGCATGCATTTTGCGCTTGGACTGCGGTTGGTAAACAGAGGCCAACAACACTAAACCATTCACCATCCTCACCTGACCAAGAGCAATGAGAAAATTCTGCCACTCTCTTTGATTTCTGTTAACTATTACAAAGGTACCATCAGCTGAGCAATTCAGTTCCATTTGCTTCCCAAACAGAAGGACTGACCCTTGTTGGAAACTCGTACTGCTGTGGTTTTGACTGTGTATTTATTCAAACCCATTTCTCACTTGTCTCTGTTATTTCTAAAAGATATTTTTGGGATGCACTGGGGCAACATGAAAGTGCACATCTTGCTCGTGTCTGATGTTCTTTTCTTGTTTCCAGACAGAAGTCTGCCTTTCATTGGCTATAATGAGAAGCAGAATAACAAAGGCAAATCCATTTCATGTATGAGGAAACAACTATTTCATGGTTTGTGTCTAATCCCTAGTCAGGCTGTGGGGAAACAATGTGAATACAATCCCTACTGATCTTCTGAATTGTCTGTGATACGGTGGTGCCTTCTGGGTGAGTGGAATAACTACATACAGGGCTTGATCCTCTGTAGTCTATATGAACCACAATCACTTACAGACTTAGAAACATTTATTCTGCAGGCACTGATCTCAGAGCAGTTTTCATGGAATCCTGCAAACCTAAGTTACGGTATCACCTGATCCTCATGTTTAATTTTGTGACAAGGAACTCTAAGCTGTGTTGTCTATTTGGCTCATTTTTAATCATGGATGTATA
Organism: Chiloscyllium plagiosum; assembly: GCF_037043375.1. Classification (NCBI taxonomy): domain Eukaryota; kingdom Metazoa; phylum Chordata; class Chondrichthyes; order Orectolobiformes; family Hemiscylliidae; genus Chiloscyllium; species Chiloscyllium plagiosum. The sequence goes on from NW_028270160.1 coordinate 4,771,357, forward strand.
TGACTAAATCAAGTTAAAAATCACACAACACCAGGTTATAGTCCAGCAGGTTTATTTGGAAGTGTAATCTTTTGCTATAAATTCTGTGTCCTATGATCCTGCCACACTAGCTACCTGACAAAGGAGCAGTGCTCTGAAAGCTAGTGCTTCCAAATAAACCTGTTGGGCTATAACCTGGGGTTGTGTGATTTTTAGCTTTGTCTATCCCAGTCCAACACTGGCACCTCCACATTATGATTAAATAGATTTCTGAATATTAGTGTGCACACTCAGGGAGGAGGTAGAATCAAAAATTCATAGAATCATACTGTACAGAAGAGACCTTCTGACCCATTGAGACTGTCCCACCAAAGTAACTCTAAATCTGCACTGGTCCTAGTTTCCAGCACTTGGCCCATAGCCTTGAATGCTATGACACTTGAAGTGCTTATCCAAATACTTTGTAAAGATTGCGAGTTTTCCTGTCTCAGCTCCCTTCCCAGACAATGCATTCCAGACCCACACTACCCTCTGGGTTCAAAATTCTTTCCCCAAATCCCCTGTAAACCTCCTGTCCTTCAACGTACAATAATTATTGTATTGAGCCTCCAACAAAGGAGAATATCTGCTTGGTGTCCACCCTATCCATTCCCCTCATATCTTATCCACGTCTCTCAGTTCCCCCCCCCCCCCCCACCCCAGCTTTCTCTGCTCCAAAGAAAGCAACCTGAGCTTATCCAGCCTCTCTTCATAGAGGAAAGATGCTGAAAAGTGCCCAGTGTCCACTCAGTGAAGCAGGAGGAGAAGGATAAAATAGAACAGGTCAGAAAAGAAAACAGTGATTACACGGAAGGCATTGCTGAAAAGAGGGAGATGTAAATGGAGCTTATTGCCTTGCACTCATCAGGAAAACATAAATATGTCAAATTTCAAATGGTCGCAATAGTTTAGTTTCAGGAAAAGAAGGGAGTTGATTGATTGGCAAGTCAACATGGATTGGCCCATGCATTGCCATTGTTATAATCCCAGTTAATGATAATCCTGGGCAAGTTAGATCCCAGAATAAAATCTGGATTGACAAATCCTTTTCTCAGTGGACGTGGTGGTCATTTACTATAAAATAGTTACATCAGGTTGCAGATTTTCTTTAGCAACAGAATGAACATTTATTACACAAAGCATTAAAAACAAGAGAAAGTTATTTAGTATTATGGACTAGGCCAGACCACTCAGAACATTCTTAAATAGGCAGCCCAGACCATAACTTGGCAAGTGGACAGTGAAAATTACCTGGAGTAGGTTAGCTAGGTTAACTACCAGGTTTTACACAATGAAACACAAAGGACAGAATAAAGAACCTCTACGGAACTCAGTCTATCCAAACAAGACTTAATTATGCTGTTCCAAACATATACAACAGTCCTGATAAAAAAAAACCCTCTTGAAACACTGTCAAAACATGGAACAGATGCTTAAAGGTTGAAGTTAGAAGAGCAGATAAAGAGAGAGTTTGTTTCCACATAGCTTATTGTTTAACTCCCAACTAGTTCTGGACTGAACTAAACTCCTCAGCTAGACAGCTGACCACTCCCCTTTCATTATACAGGTCATTTCTAAAACATGACCACTTTGGCCTGAAGTCTCATCTGTTTACATATAAACAAAATGGCCTTTTAATACCCTTTAATCTCTGTACCAAACCAGTCTAATCGGAATCAGGAGCGGTTTATGACCCCTCTGAAAAAAAACGACACAGTATCCTTGAGAAAAGGAACAGCTTTTAGAAAAAGGAAACCAGCTTTGTGACACTAGATATGGAAGATAGCTAGAAGGAGAAACTCAAAACATCCAGTGAAGCAATGTTTCAATCTATTCCCCAACACTATCACTTTGTAGCAATTCAAATTCAGATAATTTACATCTCGATATCAAACCTTTCAATTTAATGCAACTGACTCCCCCCAGTTCTTTCCTATGAACTGTGAAGAACTTTTACATGAATGTTGGGAAACTGAGAGTCTAGAGTTTCTCAGCTTTTAATAACCTGCAGATTTCTAACTAAATATTTTTGGCCTGGAGGTTGCACAGACTAAACCCTTCGTCTACTGAAGTAATTGTTTTTGATGAAATCTTTTCAAGGTTAAAAAGTGTAGCCTGGACATCTGGGATATATCTGAATATATCTGAATATATTCTGAATATCCCATAACAATCACCAGTCTGCTCACTCTTTTTGTTACACTAGTGCTGAGATCTATATTTCGATCCGAGGATCCTAAACCTAGATCCTTCAGGAGTGTGGGGCTGAGCTGTGGGGGCCAATTGAATCTCAGAATAGTGCCCCATGTTCTGAGAATCAAATGTTCAGCAGCTTAACGGATGATATGGGTAACTGCTGTGCAACAGTAAGTACACAAGTTAAGTAGGAGGTTAGAGTACAGCAGAGTAGAGAGAATAGAGCAGTTTTTAATTTGCCATCTCTACCATATACAACTGATACAGTAAAAAATGAGACAGCTTTCCTCCAGGACTGAGGGTGCTACATGGACAGCACAAACTATACAATCATACACGGCATAAAATGCATAAGACGTGCAAAACACGCAAGTTACATTGTAATAGAAGAATGATAAATAATAGACATTTTTCTTGCAGCAATTCGAAGTTGTGCAAAGAGTTTCAGATGGGAAAGAGTCTGATCATACGGTGTTAAGGAGCCTGATGGCTTGGGGGAAGAAACTGTTGCTCAGTCTGGCCGTGAGAGACCAAATCCTCCGATACTTCTGCCAGATGACAGGAGGGAGAAGAGTTTGAGTGAGGGGTGTGTGGGGTCTCCCACAATGCTCTCAGCCTTTTGGATGCAGTGTGTGGTGTAAATGTCGAAAATGGAGGGAAGGGAGACCCCGATGATCTTGAGTTGAGTAAGGCATTAGGGTACAAGGTAAGTAGGGTGCCATTTAATGGAGTTGTTAGGGTGGCATGGGGAATAGGGGCCGTGTTGTGGCCAACAACGGTGTAGGGGGAGGGCAGTACTGGTGGCAAAGTACAGGGCTTCTGAGGATGGGATGTTTGGGCAGTGACAATGCAGGGGATTAAGTTGGATAAATGTCAGGAACTGTAGTGAGGATCTCAAATGTTGGAACTTGGAATGTGGGTGTTCAGGCCAGTGGTGGGAAGGGTCTCAGATTCTAGGGGTTCAGGCCAGTGGTGGCAGTAGAGGCATTCACTCATGAGACATGGACGTTGTTGGCTAAGCAGCATTTATTACCCCTCCCTAGATGCCTCTTGAGAACTTGGAGGTGAGCTGCCTTCTGGAACTGCTACAGTCCATGTACGGTGGGTTGGCACACAATGCCATTAGGGAGGAAATTGCAGGATTATGACCCAGTGACAATGAGAGAACAGTGATAGATTTCCAAATCAAGATGGTGAGTGGTTTGGAGGGGAACTTAGCAGTGGTTTTCCAACATACCTGCTGCTCTTATCCTTCTGGATGGAAGTAGATGTGGGTTTGGAAGGTGCTGTCTGAGGATCTTTGGTGAAGTTCTGCAGTGCACCTTATAGATAGTACACACTGCTGCTACTGAGCATCGGTGGTGGGTGGAATTGATGTTTGTGGTGCCTTATAGAGTTGTATAAGATTATGAGAGGCATGGATAGAGTGAATGCATCCAGTCTTTATCCCAGGGTTGGGGAATCGAGGACTAGAGGGCATCAGTTTAAGGTTAGAGGGGAAAGAATAAAAGGGAGCCTTGAGGGGCAACTGTTTTACACAGAGGGTGGTACGTATATGGAATGAGCTGCCAGTGGAAGTGGTTGAGGCGGGTACATTAACAACATTTCAAAGGCATTTGGACAAATACATGGATAGGAAAGGTTTAGAAGGATATGAGCCAGGTGCAGGGAAATGGGGTTAGTGTCGATGGACATTTTGGTCAGCATAGACCAGTTTGGGCCAAAGGGCCTGTCTCCGTGCTGGAGGAATCTAAGACTCTATGACTCGTTTCTCATTGCACAACACCCAATCAGGAGAGCCTGTGCTCTACTTGGCTCCTCAGTGTATTGTTCCAGAAGATCCATGGTAAGGCAGTCCGCAAGGATCAGAGAGATTGTTTTAAGTATCTTTGAGCTCATGAAGGCAGGCCCTGGCAATCAGAGGGTTGATAATCTCCAGGAGTGGCTGTGAAAGTTCCCATCACTCATGGGTTTATTTTTGCCAGTCATTCAGCCTTTAAGGAAGACCTTCCCTCCACTCTCGAGCAGCTCACGAGCCCCTACCCACAAGTAGCTACCGTGAGGCTCTCACACTGTCAGTGACAGTCTCCATACAAGGAGACATCCATTCCAATACTTGCAGACGAATAGATGTCAATCAGCCTGTTGATGAACTAAATCAGCTGCCTGGCTTTGGGCACTACAGCCACTGCCATTCCATGACAATGAAGGACATGGAATTTGCGTTGCCATTTTCCTAGCCCTCCCATCTCCAAGTCAGTCACCAAGGGGCTAGTAAACCCCAATCAGCCTCTGTAAGGCTGTGGGAGGGTTTAGCTTTGATCCTCTGAAATCCTGAGGAAGACCATATCCAAATGTCAGGAGATTGAATATTGTGAGTTCCAGTTTCTTAGAAAGACTTCCACAACGTTCCAATACTTCAATCCTTCTGACAAATTAACAGCAATTGATTTTTTTCTCCCCAGCAGCACATCACTCAGACAATTCAGACAAAGCTTTCTTTGACGCAAAGGCATGTATCTTAAATCAAAAACCGAAAGATCTGTGGGTGCTGTAAATCAAAAACAAAAGCAGAAGTCACTGGAAAAGCTCAGCAGGCCTGGCAGCATCTGTGGAGAGAAAGCAGAGTTAATGTTTCAGGTCCGAGTTCAGAGTAAGGGGCACTGGTTATATTTTATTATGAGTGGTACCCCCTCTGTCATGAGCGGATGCCAAAGAGGCACGAAACGTTGCCAAATGCTGCCAGAATTGTGAATAATGCCAATAACCTCAATGAGGGTGAATAATGGGGTTCAGAGAGATGCTGCCTGACCTGCTGTACTTTTCCAGCACCACACCTTTCGGCTCAGACTCTAAATGTAGCCTTCTGCCTCGGATGGGGCCCCCATCCCCACCCAAGGATAGCCAGTGGCTGCTGGACATCTGGATGCTTTCACTCCCAGCCTTTCAATTGGCTCTTGACGCTTCGAAATTTGTAGACTTGCAAGCATTTTGCAACTCATTTTCTTAAACAACCACATGCTCCCGTCAGAATCAAAGCTGCAGTGCACAAAAATATTGCTCAAATTCCAGCACTGTATAATGGGCTGTAGTAACATCACTCACCTTCTGGTCTTGGCTACAGGCCAGAATCCAATCTTCTTCCTCGGGGTGGAACAGCATGCTTTGAATCTGGAAGCTTTGCCGGTATTTTTGATAGGTTGCACCTTCATCTGAGCTGATGAGGACACTGCTCTCAATCTCTGGATCACTCACGAGCATTATCTATTCAAGGCAGGAGGAAAGAGAAAACAGGTCAGGGGAAAGGCTTAACTATGCAGACAGAAATGCAAAACTAGAAAAGGGTTTGTTTGTTTTGAGAATTTCATGATGGGAGGCCAACAGGGAAGAGAGGTGAATGAATAGTGACATTACAAATTGGTTGCCCTGTTTGAATTATAATTAAAATGTCACTGAAGAACAGATTCCTTTGAAAGTGCAGTGGTTGGAATGACCCTAAAATGCCCTTCCAACACATTTGCAGTCTGCTGTATATCAATGTTCATCTCGTACGCAGTGCGAGTACAAGGTGCTGCTATCACAGATGATTCTGCTCATTTCAGGCTGGTGCTGGGAATGTCATCATCTGATTATTTGTTTCGCTTTACAAAGTAAATCATTCAGTTGAAAGGCTCACGGACACAACAATGACAAAATTGCGGATTGTTTCATTCTGGCTTTTGCTCTTGGAATGCTTTGCTTGTGGAAAGACTTTCTCGTACACCACGTGCAAGTATGGAGATGATGGGCAGAGTGGCCAGGATGCAGCAAGAATGGCCAGGATTTAGAGAATTTTCTTTTATTGCTCTTTCAGTTATTTTTCTGTTTTTCTTGCACAACTGCAAAATGGGTGGACAGAGTTTGTACTGAGTACAATCTGAGAATCATGAATGAGGAACATTCTTGCTGCATCCTGGCCACTCTGCCCATCATCTCCTTCTCCTCATGTTTCTCTTTTTGTATACCTGTGAGTTTTTTTCTCTCTCGTCCCTCTGTCTCCTGTATTTAACTCTTTCACAGTTTGTGTTTCACTCTTTTCTTCTCTACTTCCATCTCCCAGTTTGTGATTCATCCTCTCCCTCCCAACCGGACTGTGTTATGTTCTCCCTCTCTCTCTCCCTCTTTCTCTCCACCTGTCTCAGTTTGCTTTACCTCTCCCCTGCTCAGTTGTGGTACTCTTTTTCTCTTCTCTCCCTCTCCCATTTTGCGCTTTTGCCCACTCTCCCTGACCATTTAGTGCTCCACTTCCTCTCGCATTCCTGCCTGTGTTTCCTACTCTTCCAATCTGTGTTGCTCTCTCATTCTTTCTCCCTTGCCAGTCTCTCATGATTTGGAATTTCCCAATAATTTTTGAGGGACCCAATGCCATTATTGTCAAAAATGAAACAATATGTTTCCACATATTCAGAGAACAAGAGGAACCCATTATGGTTTGGTGTGATTGAGTGCAGGGTACATATTGTGGATAAAAACACTTCTCCCAAGTTACCAGCAGCTAGAAATAAATTGGCCGTTTTAGTGGATTCCAGCAAAGAAACAGGGGAATTGGTGAATCTATTGAAACTACATTGCATTGCCATTTTTAATTGAATGAACATTAATTGTAGATAAGACATGAGATTGATACACATTATGCATTTGTCAAAAAGTAAGACATAATTGTTGGGGTGGGAGTCAGTGTACGCTCTTAGCATATCATACCTGAGCATTGGAAAACATTTAAGTTCTAGTACTGTGACTTTGTGGGCTCTCTGGTTTAAATAGAAGATTGTTGGACATACATCAGTTGCACTGTTGCTGCCACATACTGCTATCAGTTCTGGTTTATTTTTCATCGATATGGTTTGCTGGCAAGTTCAATAGGATGGATCCACAAGTATGACCTCCAGAACATTTATCTAATATCATAGCTGCTTTCTACAATATTGTTGGGGAATGAATATTTTTCACTAATGTTATTTTACAAGATAATATGGTACAAAGTCATTTACTCTTATTTGAAGTTTTAAATATACCGTGAAAATGACCAACAACCACACATATACAGCAATAGTGATTTATTAATATATTAATTATTATAGGTTACGGAAAGTAAGTTAAAGCATAAGAAATAGGAGCAGCTGTAGATAACTGTCCCCTCAAGTTTACTCTGTCATTCAATCGAATCTCATCTTTTCCACTGGCTCTACTTCTCACTTCTAACAGCATGGACCTTGATTCCTTTCATGCTCAAAGATCTATTGATCTCAGTTTTGAATATTCTAATCAACTGGGGTCTTGAATCTAAAAAAAAGGAAACCATTAGAATGTGAGGCACGAATTAGTGAGGAGAAGTTGAAAAATCTTATGGGGGGGGGGGTTAACTGCAGATAGTCAATGATCCATATTTAAACAAGATGCTCATGAATTACAACAATTATTCATTCCTGTCTAGCGCAAAAATAAGCTGGCTCAACCATGGCTTACAAAAGAAATTTGGGAAAGTATTACATCCAAAATGGAGACATAAAATTGCCAGAAAAAGCAGCAAGCCTGAGGTCTGGGAGAAATTTAGAATTCAGCAGAAGGGGAGAACTATTTAAAATTAGAGAATGAGAATCAAATTTCAGGGAACATTGAAAGAGACTGTAAAAGGTTAGATGAATATGTGAAGTGAGAAAGGGTAATAAAGGCAGATATAGCTCACTTACTGTCAGAGGTTGTGGGGAGCAAAAAACAAAGGTAGAAGAATTGAACACACAGTTTGGTTCTATTTTCACAAAAGAGGGCACAAGTAATTCTCCAGGAAAGTTTGGAAGCCAAAGGCTGAGAGAAAGGATACGATTGAAGGAAATCAGTATTAGTAAGAAAATTGTGCCAGAAAAATTAATTGGTTTAAATGTTGACAAATCTCCAGGCCCCGATATCTACATCCCAGAGAATGATGGAAGTGGCCCTGAAGATATTGGACTGTGGTCGTACTGTGTAACAGTCTGCAGACTCTGGAGCAGATTGGAAGGTGGCAAATGTAACCTCACTATGTAAAAATAGAGGTAGAGAAGAAACACAGCCCAGAATTACAGACCAATTAGCTTGACGTCAGCAGTGGAGAAATGCGAGAGTCTATTGTAAACATGATTACAGAACATTTGGAAATGATGACCGGGATTGGAAAAAACCAGCATGGGTTTCAGAAATGTGCAACAAATCTGGAGTTTTTGATGATGTAATAAGTAGAATAGATAAAGGAGAACCAGTAGTGTATTTGAATTTCCAGAAAGGCATTTGATAAGGTCTGTCATAATATATTTGGAGGGGAAGAGTGAAGCACATTGGCTAGTGGGTAATAAGTTATTTACATGCATGCAGATAAAGCTTTCAAAAAGTAACACTTAAAGTCAATATTTCAGTGCTTTCAAAAACAAGTCTAGAAAGGAGAGAAAAATAAATGCTATTTTCTATCAACAAAGTGTAGTGTGACACAGGACCCAAAGCAGAAATAAATCAATTAAAAGTGGTTGGGGAAGAGATGAAGTTCTTAGTCTTTGTAACTGAAGCTCTCCTATCATAATGGTGCCCAAATTAAATGTGTCAGCAAGACTGTGGAATTGACTATCACAAGTGTGATAACACTATTGGACTCATCCTATATTGAAACTGGATGACTGCAGTGAGTGAACTGGCCACACACAATTTGTCACAAACATTGACTTTCTGAAAGGACATTGGCAACTTCTGTTGACTGTTAGAGCCTGTGAAATATTGGCTTTTGAAACAATGGGTAGACTTGGTCAGTGCAAAGCCATTCCATTCGGAATGGCAAATGCACCAGCCACGTTCCAATGATTAACCAACTGAATCACTGAAGATCACAAGACCATAAGACACAGGACCAGAATTAGGCCACTCAGCCCATCGAATCTGCTCCACCAATTGATCATGTCTGATGTGTTCCTGAACCCCATTCTCCTGCCTTTCCCCTGTAACCCTTGCTCCCCTGACTGATCAAGAACCTGTCTCTACCCTAAATACACTCAATGGCGTGGCCTCTACATCTCTCTACAGCAGTGAGGTCCACACATTCACCACCCTCTGGCTAAAGAAATTCCTCTTCATCTCAGTTCTAAAGATTGTCTCTTCGCTTTGAGGCTGTGCACTGGGTTCCAGCCCCTCCATTAGTGGAAGCATCATCTCCAAGTTCACTCTGTCCAGGCCACTCAGTATTCTGTAAATTTTAATCAGATCCCCTCCTCAACTTTCTAACCTTTATCAGCGACAGACCCATAGTCCTCAAATGTTTCTCATATGACAAGCTCTTTGTCCCCGGGATCATTCTTGAAAATGTCCTCTGGACTCCCTCCTAATGCCAACACATCTGTCCTTAGATATGGGGCTCAAAGCTGCTCATAATGTTCCAAAGCAGTCTGACCAGAGCCTTATACACCCCAGCAGTGCATCCCTGCTCTTGTATTCTAGTCCTCTTGAAATGAATGCAAACATTGCATTTGCCTTCCTAACTGCCACCTGAACCTGCATGTTAATCTTAAAAGAATCCTGAACCAGGACTCCAAGTCCCTTTGTGCTTCAGATTTCTGAAGCCTTACCCAGTTTTTAAAAAAGTCTATATCTCTATTCTCTTACCAAAGTGCTTTACTTCACACTTTCTCACATGATACTTGATCTGCCACATCTTTGTCCACTCTCTTAGCCTGTCCAATTCCTTATGCAGCCTCACCACTTCTTCAACACTATCTGTCCCTCCACCTATCTTTGTTGTCACCTGGAAACCTAGCAACAATGCCTTCCCTTCCTTCGTCCTGATTGTTAACGTATAACATGAATAGTTATTGTCCCAGCACTGACCACTGAAAATCTTCACTAGTCACAGGCTGCCATCCTGAAAAAGACCCTTTATCCCCATTCTCTGCCTTCTGCCAGTCAGCTAATCCCCCGTTTTCAATGCCAGTACTTTTACCCTAACACCATGGGCTCTTACTTTATTTAGCTGTCTCCTGTGTGGCACCTTGTCAAAGGCCTTCTGGAAATCCAAACAGATCATGTTTAGTGGCTCTCCTTTGTCCAATTTGCTCATTACTTCCTCAAAGAATTTGAATAGGTTCATCAGGTCTGACCTTCCCTCGTTGAAGCAGCACTGACTCTGCTGTTTCTTGCCATGGACTTTCGAGTACTCTGCAATCCTTAGTGATGGACCCTAAAAGCTGACCAATGATCAAGATCAGACTAACTAGTCCACTGTTTCCTACTTGCTGTCTCCCTCCTTTCTTAAAAATGGGTGTTACATTAGCCATTTTTCAGTCCTCTGTGATCCTCTCTGACTCCAGTTATTCCTGAAAAATTGCTACCAATGCCTGTACAATCTTGTCAGCTATCTCCTTCAGAACTCTGGAGTAGAGGGTGTGAGCTACAGGGAGAGGCTAGAAAAACTTGGATTGTTTTCTCTGGAGCAGCGGATGCTGAGGGAAGACTTGATAGAAGTCTATAAAATTGTGAGATGGATTGACAGGGTTGACAGTTAGAATCTTTCTCCCAGAGTTGAAATGTCTGATACGAGAGGGTTTGCATTTCCGGTAAGAGGGGGAAAGTTCAAAGGAGATGTGCGGGGTGAGTTTTTTTTAACATAGAGGTGGTAGGAATCTGGAACAAACTGCCGGGGTGGTGGTGGAGGTAAATATGAGAGGGGCATTTAGGAGACTTTTAGATAAGCACAAAAATGTGCAAGGAATGGAGGGATGTAGACCCAGGGCAGACAGAAAGAATTAGTTTAATTTGGCATCATGTTCAGCAAAACACTGTGGGCTGAAGGGCCCGTTCCTGTGCTACATTATTCTATGTTGTAACTGTGAGTATAGTCATTCTAGTTGGGGTTATTACCCAACTTTCAGCTTCCCCAGCACTTTATCCTGAGTGATGGCCACTAGACTCATCTCTGCCCCTGGCTCTCTTGAAGTTCTGGTTTGCTGCTGTTGTCTTCCACTGTGAAGACTGATGGGAAGTACCGATTCAGTTCCTCTGCCATTTCTTTGTTCTCCATTGCTGCTTCTCAGGCCTCAATTTCCAGTGTCCAATGTCCACTCTCGCCTCTCTCTTTCCTTTTCAATATCGAAACAAAAACTCTTGTAATCTTCTTTAATATTGCCAGCTAGCTTACTCTCATATTTCATCCTCTCCTCCTTTATGCTTTTTTTTTAGTTATCCTCTGCTGTTTTTTAAAGACTTCCTAATCCTCTAGCTTCCCACCAACCTTCATCACATTGATATGTTTTCTTTTGCTTTTGTGTTGTCTCTGACTTCCCTTGTTGGCCATAGAGTTTTTGCCTTGTCCTCCCCTCAGGATGCTTCTCCTTGCTTGGGATGAATTTCTGTTGTGCCTCCCGAATTCCTGCCATTGCTGCTCCACTGTCTTCCCTGTTATGTTCCCCTTCCAATCAGCTCCAGCCAGCTCTCCCCTCACGTCTTTATAGTTAACTTTTCTCAATTGTGATGCCATTACCATTCCAGCTTCTCCCTCTCAAACTGCAAGGTGAATTCTATCATATTGTGGTCACTGCCACTCAGGGTTCCTTCACTTTAAACTCTCTAATCAAGTCTGCCCCATCATCAAATTCAGAATTGCCTGTTTTCCAGTGAGCTCTGCCAACGCTGCTCCAAAAAAACACATCTCATAGACATTCCATGAATTCCTTTCCTTGGGGTCTACTACCAACCTAATTTTCCCAGTCCACCTGCACATTGAGGTCCCTCACAATTATTATGATAGTGCGGTTCTTATACGCCTTTTCTATCTCTCGATTCATTTTCTTCCCCCCAACTTAACCACTGCTAGGTGGTTTGTACATAACTCCCATCAGGGACCTTTTTCCTTTGGAATTCCTCAACTCTAACCATACAGAATCCATGCCTTCCAGGTCTGTATCACTTCTTGCTATTATTTAATTTAATTTCTTACTAACAACACAACCCTGCCCATCTGACTGTCCTTTCAATAGGAAGTGTATCCTTGGATATGTAGGTCCCAGTCCTTATCCCCTTGCAGCCACATCTCTGTGCTATCCAATACACTTTCCCAACCAATTCCAATCTGCCCTCCAAGCTCATTTACTTCGTTTCGTATACTGCCTGCATTTAAGTATAACACCCTCAGTCCTATATTGACTGCCCCTTGTCAAGTTTTCCCCTTATCTGCTGTGACTGAAGTTAGATTCCTGATCCTTTCCATAGTCTAGAACATAGAAAAGTACAGCACAGAACAGGCCCTTTGGCCCACAATGTTGTGCCAAGGTTTAATCCGAATGTAAAATACATTAACTTAACCTACGCACGCCTCAACTCACTGCTATACATGTGCATATCCAGCAGTCGCTTAAATGTCCCCAATGTCCCCAAACTTACAAGAAATTGTTTCCATTAGGCGAGGAGACTAGGACCCGTGGACACAGCCTTAGAATTAGAGGGGGTAAATTCAAAACAGAAATGTGGAGACATTTCTTCAGCCAGAGAGTGGTGGGCCTGTGGAATTCATTGCCGCAGAGTGCAGTGGAGGCTGGGACGCTAAATGTCTTCAAGGCAGAAATTGATAAATTCTTGATGTCACAAGGAATTAAGGGCTACGGGGAGAATGCAGGAAAGTGGAGTTGAAATGCCCATCAGCCATGATTGAATAGTGGAGTGGACTCGATGGGCTGAATAGCCTTACTTCCGCTCCTATGTCTTATGGTCTTATGACTCTGCTTCCACCACCACCGCTGGCAACGCATTCTAACAACTCTGTCCTCTTGTTCTTTAAAACTTAATAACCTCTGCTAATCCAAGGGATATGACTGCATCCTGAAACACAGCTTCCAGGTAAGGATTATGTAACTGTATTGTTTACATTGCTGACTTAGTTATTTTTAAATAAAATATTTACACCACTTAATTGAGCTTTTCGATCAGCTGCAAGAAGACAACTTGGTTATGAATTTAGCTAAGATTGCCAAGACAAAGGAGATTTGTTTGTCCCAAGCTGTAGGACAAGGCCGATGAGCACTGAGACAATGAAAAATATGAAGCATATTGGATTTACTTGCGCTAAGGGAAAGCGCTGAAATTTTGAAGAAGGGATTTGAAAATGTCAACTCTGTGTTTTTTCTCCATAGAGCTGCTGGACTTGCTGCAGCAATTTCTGTTTCCACGTGCTTGTAATTCTGTGCCGTGTTTGCAATGAGTGGATTCTGTCACAAGTTTTCTTTTTAAAAGATTCCCTACAGTATCGGAACAGGCCCTTCGGCCCAGCAAGTCCACACGGACCCTCTGAAGGGTAACCCACCCAGACCCACTTCCCTCTGACTACGGGCAATTTATCTGACCTGCATATCTTTTGGATTGTGGGAGGAAACCAGAGCACCTGGAGGAAACACATGCAGACACGGGGAGAATGTGCAAACTCCACACAGACAATTATCCAAAGCAGGAATTGATCCCAGGTCTCTGGTGCTGTGAGGCAGCAGTGCTAACCACTAAGCCACCGTGCCACCCCTACGAACATCAGCATTGTTGTTGCACCTTTAACAGACTTGTAAAAAGGTAGAAGGTTTGAATGGACACAAACATATCAAAGTGCCCTTGATAACCTGCAAGTTGTGTTGACAGCTATATCGGTTGACAATCACAGGCTAAATGATGAGAAACCATTGAAACTGGTTGTTAATGCCAGCAACATCAGTACGGGGCCTGTTTCACTGCCAGATGATAAGTTGGAGGTTGAACGGCCTTATCTGTCATGTTTCAAAGGAATTGACTGCACACTAACAAAATTATTCCGCAGTGTTTACTGAAACATCAGGTCTCCTGAAAACAACAAAAGCTGGAAGTCAGAATGGGTCAGGCAGTATCCATAGACAGAGAGCAAGCTAACATTTCAGGTCTAGATAACTCTTCATCAAATTTGAGGCTCTGATGAAGAGTAATCTAGACTCGAAACATTACCTTGCCCTCTCTCCATGAATGCTGCCTGGCCTGCTGTGATCTCCAGCATTTGTCGCTTTGCGTACAGATTCCAGCATCTGCAGTAATTTGCTCTTACACCGGTCTTCTGTTGGTCCTATGCCATTTTGAAATACACACCAACACAACGTGGAAGAAACTTACTTACAGCATCACAATCCTTTGATGTTCATAGAAAGCATTCAGGACAAAAACTTGTGATTATTTTAATAAAACTTATTTCTCCAACCATATAATTTGAATATTATTCACATTGTTGTGGTTCTGGTCGCCGAGCTGGGAGTTTGTGTTGCAGACGTTTCGTCCCCTGTCTAGGTGACATCTTCAGTGCTTGGGAGCCTCCTGTGAAGCGCTTCTGTGATGTTTCCTCAATATACTGGCCACTGCAGCGGACAGCTGGAACTGACAACTGGAAGCGGCAGATTCAAGCCACTACAAATGCCGGAGGAAAGATCACAGAAGTGCTTCACAGGAGGCTCCCAAGCACTGAGGATGTCACCTAGACAGGGGATGAAACATCTGCAACACAAATTCCCAGCTTGGTGAACAGAACCACAACAACGAGCACCCGAGCTACAAATCTTCACACAAACTTTGAATATTATTCACATGTTTTGGAAAAGGTATGTGTAGTGGATGTTTTATCAAGAGCACATTTGAAGGAAACGAAGTGTGGAGATGTTCGTGAACTGTCGGAAAATAAGACTGCTGTTTAACTTACTGTGCATTTATACCAAAGTGTTACGACCATTCCTGTGAAACAGCAAAAGCGTTAGGATAGCTTTGAGAACTAATGAAAACACCTTTTAAGGTACATTTTTCCTTTTCTTTGGGGGAGATGTGTGGTATGTTTTGCAGGATTTTTAAAATACTTGAATGTTACTTCTTTTAAAGTTTGGATTTTTGGATATAAACTTATGGGTTTGAAGGGGTTTAATGATTAACTTCTGCAGCCATGGTGATTTCTTTTAAAGTACAATGAGTGAAAAACTTCCTGATAAGTATTGGGTGTTTGTTTGTATTAGGAGATTTTCATGAGTAAACAAATTAAATGGTTGTGTATTAGGCTGTTCAGAGATTGCTTCTTTAAGCGGCACGGTGGCACAGTGGTTAGCACTGCTGCCTCACAGCGCCAGAGACCCGGGTTCATTTCCCGCCTCAGGCGACTGACTATGTGGAGATTGCACGTTCTCCCTGTGTCTGTGTGGGTTTCCTCCGGGTGCTCCGGTTTCCTCCCACAGTCCAAAGATGTGCAGGTCAGGTGAATTGGCCATGCTAAATTGCCCGTAGTGTTAGGTAAGGGGTAAATGTAGGGGTATGGGTGGGTTGCGGGTCAGTGTGGACTTGTTGGGCTGAAGGGCCTGTTTCCACATTGTAAGTAATCTAATTCAAAATCTAATCTAATCTAATTCAAATGTTCAGAGATCTTTTCTTTTGATGAGGGGAATATCTATAGCTTGGAATAAACATTTTCATTTGGGTTTTACATGGTCTTGGCTAAAGCTGAACGTGTAAAGTAGGTGCTCCGAGCAAACAGAAAATCTAGAATTGTTAAAAATAAGTTACCTTAGTGTAATGAGTTTACTAAACGATCCAGAGCTAGAAAAGTTTGGCTAAAACTCTGAGTAGGTTGTTTGAACTTGAGAAAATTTAAGCTCAGATGTATGAAGGTTTCGGGAAAAGGCAATCAGATTCTCAAGAGTGGGAGTGGAAGCCACAGTGCAATTAAACCCGATCAAGATGATCAAGATAGGAATTCTTCCCGGTGTGAATGCTGCAAATTAATCTTGGGATTCATGTGAATACATTTTACCGTGTATTTCAAAATCTTTGCATTTGTGTAATATGTAAATAGTTTGGTTTTTTCTATTTTATCTTTATTTCTTTTATATTACTTTTATAGTACTTGGAGCTAGGATGTTGTGGCCATAATGGTGACATGGATTTCACAGGGGCAGGAATGGTAGCTGTATGTTCCAGGGTTTACATCTTAAACTGAGTGGGGGGGGAGGTGGAATAAAAGAAGAGGGGGAGCAGCATTGTTACTTAGAGAGTGCTTCACAGCTGCAGAAATGGAGGTTGTTGAGGAGGGTTTCTCTACTGAGTCAGTATGGGTGCGAGTTAGTAACAGGAAAGGAGCAGTCACTTTACTGGGTGTTTTCCATAGACCCCCCACCCCCCCACAATAGAAGCAGAGAGATGGAAGAACAGATTAGACAGCAAATTTTGGAAAGGTGCAGATGTAACAGAGTTGTTGTTATGGGTGACTTCAACTTCCCCAATATTGATTGGAACCTCCTTAGTGCAGATGGTCTGGATGGAGCTGATTTTGCTGGGTGCGTCCAGGAAGGATTCCTGACTCAATATGTAAACAGGCCGACTAGAGCGGAGGCCATGTTGCACTTGGGCAGCATCCGAGGAGCAAGAAAATCGACGTTCCGGGTAAAAGCCTTTCATCGTCCCTGATGAAGGTCTTTTGCCCGAATCATTGATTTTCCTGCTCCTCGGACGCTGCCTGACCTGCTGTGCTTTTCCAGCACCTCATTCTTGACTCTAATCTCTAGCATCTGAGTACTCACTTTCGCTATATTGGATTTGGTACGGCAACGAGCCAGGCCAGGTGTCAGATCTCTTGGTGGGAGAGCATTTTGGTGACAGTGACCACCACTGCTTCACCTTTACCATAGCCATGGAGAGGGATAGGAACAGACATATTTAGTTGGGGGAGGGGAAATTGTACAGCTATTAGACAGGAGCTGTGGAGTATAAATTGGGAATAATAAAGACTAACTGTTAAATGCTTGAGAGAAAGAAACATCTCAGTGGGATTGACATGGCAGAGACCAAGATTGAAATGAAGCAGACTTTGGATTTTAGCAAATGATCTAAACGCTGGGCAAGATAGAAAAATGGACAAGAAGAGAAACTTCAAATTCGACGATACTTCTGAAAGTTTCAGTTGAGTTGTTCCTTCCGTTTTTGGATAACACATGTCCTCCAGATTGTGCTTGAATCTGTTCTTATATTGAGCTAAAAGAGCAATTTGGATTTCAACATAAGAAACAACATAAGAACTAGAAGCAGGAGTAGGCCGTCTTTTCATGACCTCAGCTTCACTTCCCCGCCCTCTCACCATAACCCTTAATTCCTTTACTGTTCAAAAAATTATCTATCTTAGCTTTAAAAACATTTACTGAAGACGCCTGAACCACCTCACTGGGCAGGGAATTCCAAAGATTCACAACCTCCAGGGGGAAGAAGTTCCCTCTCAATCCAGTCCTAAATCTGCTCCTCCTCATTTTGAGGCCCAATGTCCTCTTGTTCTAGTTTCACCCGCCATTGGAAACATCCTCTCTACTTCTATCTTATCTATTCCCTTCATAATTTTATATGTTTCTATAAGATCCCCCTCATTCTTCTGAATTCCAGTGAATATAATCCCAATCTACTCAGTCTCTCCTCATAAACCAACCCCTCAACTCCGGAATCAACCTAGTGAACCTCCTCTGCACCCCCTCCAGTGCCCGTACATCCTTTCTCAAGTAAGGAGACCAAATCTGCACACAGTACTCCAGGTGTGGCCTCACCAGCACCCTGTACAGCTGTAACATCACCTCCCTGCTTTTAAAACACAATCCCTTTTAGCAATAAAGGACAAAATTCCATTTGCCTTCCTTATTACCTGCTGCATCTCCTTCTGTGATTCATGCACAAGGACATCCACATCCCTCTGCACAGCAGCATGCTACACCATTTTACCATTCAAATAATTGTCCTTTTTACTGTTATTCCCACTACTATGGATGACTTCACATTTATTAACATTGTACTCCATCTGCCAGACTTTGCCCACTCACTTAAACTATCCATGTCCCTTTGCAAAGTTACACAGTCCTCTGCACACCTTGCTCTACCACTCATCTTAGTGTCATCTGCAAACTTTGACACATGACTTGTGGTCCCCTACTCCAAATCCTCTATGTAAATTGTGAATAATTGTGGTCCCATCACTGATCCCTGAGGCACACCACAACAAAGGGAACAAGAAAAAAAGTGATACCAATCAATCACATCTTCATGGCTCACACCACACCCAAACAAAAGAAAACCCTTCCGGTCAGGTTTTCTATGAAGAGCACTGAATTTTTCAAGCTGCAGAAGTTGCTGATGGACAAAAACAGCAGTACATTTGTCACAGAGTAGTTTGCTGCTTCCCTTACAAGCCTCTCCGTGTGGATTCATAGAATGATATGGATTAATAGTTTTTCATTAACATTCGATAAACAAGCTCTCAAGTAGACACATGCTCTGGTGCCAGAGCTTGGTATTGCTATTCATCACCGTCACAGGAGGCCTTAGAAATATCATTTACCTCCTTTAAATGTTGACAAACACAATTTAAGGATAATTTATAGGTTCAAAATACCTCATAATTTTTCTCTGTATTGGTTGAAATGAAAACATTTGTTAGTGGGGGAAACCATGTTTCAACTCTTTATTCTGTGCTCTGTGAGCACATCTAGTTAGATGTACAAACTGAGTTTCAATATAAGTATGTTTCTGCTGCTGCATTATTTAACTGGCCTGTTCCACTGTACATTTTGTGAAACAGGTTTAGTAGCAGTTTCATTTTCAATGAAAACACCAATATTAACTCAGGAGTAACGCTGATAATTGGAGTCTTGGCAAAAGGCAAGAGTACACAAGAAGCTGTGCATCATTGTGCACAACATACACCTCGCTGAGTCTCTTTCCAAACAACAAACAACTGTTATGTTATTCCATGTAACGTGCTCCTGGTGTGTAATATTCTAACCTGAGTATTATTCTGTTGTAACATATTCCTATTGACATCACCCATTGATGTAACACTGCTCCAGATGTTATATTCTGTATTACAAATTCATAACCAACACATTTGCTTTTGCTGAGATCACACTCTAACACATATCATTCCAATTACAAATCAGAAATAGTTTGGGTTGTTCTATTTTATCTTTACTCCTTTTATAAAATGAACTGCTGGTTTACTGTTAAAACTCGTATCTGCACCAATGAGCAGTTGTGTTTCAAAGAAAGACCACCTTGTAAAATTTAAAAAAAGCCTATCATGCCAGATTTCATTCTGGGACCTACCTTGCCAAGTAAGAACATCACCACGAAAATAATAAACATGCAAAAGTGGACTCTGAAGCCACCATAGTCCTACTGTAGGAATGTTCTCCCATTAGAGAGAAAGAGAGAGACTGAGAGAGAGATGATTGTGAGGGTTTAAACTGAGGGTCAGCACATCTCAGGTGAGGGGACAGGTTGAGAAGGAAAGTCCTTCATGATAAACTGAGCCAGTGTCAGAATTGAACTGATGCAGTTGGCACTACCCTACATTGCAAACCAGCTATACAGCCAGTTGAACTAACAGGCCCCCATGTTTCTAACATTTCATACCATTTTACATTGTTTCACTTACAATATGACAGTGATTTTCTGCAGATTGCACACACATAGCTATGTCATTTTGTACATCTTATTCCACTAGAACTACCCCCCAAAAATTGGATTTTAAGGCCCAACCAGGGATTGAATTATCAAGTGGCTTCATCAACATAATTATTCCAAAAATCACTCTTATATCAAATTATAATACATCAAGGAATGCTCACCATCACATTCTTTGAACATAGAACATAGAACATTACAGCACAGTACAGGCCCTTTGGCCCTTGATGTTGCACTAACCTGTGAAAATAATCTGATGTCCATCCAACCTACACTGTTCCATTATAATTCATATGTATGTCCAATGCCCATTTAAACACCCTTAATGTCAGTGAGTCTACTACTGTTGCAGACAGTCCGTTCCACACCCCTACTACTCTCCCTATAGGCCTCTGAATTGTTCGAGGGATGGAGAGGAGAGGATAGCAAAGATGATTCTCGATAGGAGTGAGAGTAAATGGGTCGTTGTTATGGAGGACTTTAACTTCCTCAATATTGATTTGGAGATGCCAATGTTGGACTGGGTTGTACAAAGTTAAAAATCACACAACACCAGGTTTTAATCCAACAGGTTTATTTGGAAGCACTGGTTTTCGGAGCGCTGCTCCTTCATCAGGTAGTTGTGGATAAGCAGTGCTCCAAAAGCTAGTACTTCCAAATAAACCTCTTGGACTATAACTTGGTGTTGTGTGATTTTTAACTTCCCCAATACTGACTGGAAATATTATAGTTCAAATAGTTTAGATGGATCAGTTTTGTTCCATGTGTGCAGGAGGGTTTTCAGACACAGTATGTAGACAGGCCAACAAGGGGTGATACCATATTGGATTTGGTACAGGGTAATGAACCCAGCCAGGTGTTAGATTTGGAGGTAGGTGAGCACTTTGGCGATAGTGACCATAATTCAGTTGTGTTTACAATAGCAATGGGCAGGGATAGGTATATACCACAGGGAAAGAGGTATAACTGGGGGGGGGGAGGCAATTATGATGCAATTAGGCAAGATTTAAGATGCATAAGATGGGGAAGGAAACTGCAGGGGATGGACACACTTGAAATTTGGAGCTTATTCAAGGAACAGCTACTGCACATCCTTGATAAATATATACCTATCAGGCAGAGAGGTAGTTGTCGAGAGAGGGAGCCATGGTTTACTGAAGAAGTTGGAGCATTTGTCATGAGGAAAAAGAAGGCTTATGTGAGGATGAGGCATGAAGGCTCAGTTAGGAGGCTGGAGAATTATAAGTTAGCCAGAAAAGATCTGAAGAGAGGGCTAAGAAGAGCCAGGAGGGGACTTAAGAAGTTGTTGGTGGATAAGAGCAAGGAAAACCCTAAGGCCTTCTATACGTATGTCAGGAATAAAAGAATGACTAGAGTAAGATTAGGGCCAATCAAAGATAGTAGTGGAAAGTTGTGTGTGGAATCTGAGGACAACGGGGAAGTGCTTAATGAATATGTTTTGTCAGTATTCACATTGGAAAGGGCAATATTAGTGAGAATGCAGATATACAGGCGACTGGATTAGATAGGATTACAATTGTTAATGAGGAGGTTTTAGCAATTTTGGAATATCCCTGGGCCAGATGGTACTTATCCTTGGATTCTCTGGGAAGTCAGGGAGGAGATTGCAGAGCATATGGTATGCCACTTCTCTGCCCAACTCTCCAGTCTATCTATATCCTCCTGTATTCTTTGACAGTCCCTTATGCTTTCTGCTACTCCACCAATCTTTGTGTCATCTGCAAACTTGCTGATCATACCAACAGTGCCCTCTTCCAGATCATTTATGTATATTACAAACAACAGTGGCCCCAACACTGACCCCTGTGGAACACCACTGGTCACCTTTCTCCATTTCGAGAAACTCCCTTCAACTACTACTCTCTGTCTCCTGTTGCTCAACCAGTTCTTTATCCACCGAGCCAGAACACTCTGCACACTATGTGATTTCACTTTCTCCATTAGTCTATCATGGGAAACCTTGTCAAACGCCTTACTAAAGTCCATGTATATGACATCTACAGCCCTTCTTTCATCTATCAACTTGGTCACTTTCTCAAAGAACTCTATTAAGTTGGTAAGGCACGATCTCCCCCGCAAAAAATCATGTTGCCTATCAGTGATAAGCCTATTCTTATCTAAATATAAATAGATCCTATCCCTCAGTACCTTTTCCAGCAACTTTCCCACCACTGACGTCAGGCTCACTGGTCTGTAGTTACCCGGAATATCCCTATTAACCTTCTTTTACAGGGGGACAACATGAGCAAATCTCCAATCCTCCAGCACCTCACCTGTATTTAAGGATGCTACAAAGATAGCTGTCAGGGCCCCAGCTATGTCCTCTCTCACCTCCCTCAGCAACCTGGGATAGATCTCATCCGGTCCTGGGGATTTGTCCACCTTAATATCCTTTAGCCTACCCAACACATCTTCTCTCCTTATGTCAATAAGATCCAGAGTAAACAAACTTCAATGTCTAATCTCAACATTCATCATGTTCCTCTCCTCAGTGAACACTGATGCAAAGTAATCATTGAGATTCTCACCCATTCTCTCAGGTTTGACACACAACCTTCCTTCCTTATGCTTTAGTGGACAACCCTTTCTCTAATTACCCATTTGCTGCTTATATATGAATAAAAGACCATGGGATTCTCCTTAATTCTGCTTGCTAAAGTTATATCATGACCCCTTTAAACCCGCGTGATTCCTCGTTTAAGACTAGTCCTACTCTCCCGATATTCCTCCAGGGCTCGTTCTGTTGTTAGCTGCCTGAACCTTATGCACGCTTCCCTTTTCCTCTTGGCTAATCACACGATTTCTCCTGTCATCCACCGTTCACAAATCTTGCCTTTCCTATCCTTTGTTTTCAAAGGGACATTCCTAACCTGCACTATCTTCAACCTATCTTTGAAAGCCTCCCATATATTGAATGTGGACTTCCCTTCAAATAGCTGCTCCCAATCCACATTTCCCAGCTCCTGCTGAATTTTGATATAATTGGCCTTGGCCCAGTTTAGTGGCCTTAGGACCACGCTCACCTTTGTTTCCGTGTAGTCTAAAACTTACAGAATTGTGGTCACTATTCCCAAGGAAATTCCCCACTGCAACTTCGACCACCTGGCCTGGCTCATTCCCCAACACCAAGTCCAATGTGGCCCCTTCCTTCATAGGACTCTTGACATACTGCTTGAGAAAACTTTCCTGGATGCTCCCTACATATTCTGTCCTCTCCAGACCTTTGACAATACGTGTATCCCAGTCAATGTTGGGAAAATTAAAATCTCCCATCACTACCACCCTGTTGCCTCTACATCTTCCCATAATCTGTTTATTTATTTGTTCTTCTACCTCACCCTCACTGTTGGGAGGCCTGTAATACAGTCCCAACAATGTAACTGCACCCTTCTTATATCTCAGCTCCACCCATAATGCCTCATTACCCAAGATCTCCATAGTGTCCTTCTTTAGCACAGCTGTGATATCATCCCTGACCAACTAATGCAACTCCTCCGCACCACTTTTACTTCCCTCCCTGTCTGTCTGAAGCATCTATGTCCTGGAACATATAGTTGCCAATCATGCAACCAAGTCTCTGTGATTGCAATAATGTCATACTCCCAAGCACCAATCCAAGCCCTAAGTTCGTCTGCCTTACCCACTATACTCCTTGCATTAAAGCACATGCACTTCATTCCACCAGTTCCTTTGCGTTCATCTGCTCTCTGCCTACTCTTCTCCTTGGTAATGCTATCTTCATGATCCTTACATCTCTAGTTTCCACAAATGGCCACAAAATCAAAATCCCAGGGACCAACCCATGCTGCAAGTTCACCCACCTTAATCTGGATGCTCCTGGCATTGAAGTACACACATTTCAAACAAACATCCTGATTGCCTGTGTCCTCTCATGACCTTGTAAACCTATCCCTGACCTTACTACCCTCAACCTCTTGTACATTGGAAGTCATAGTGTAAAGATTCATAGAGATGTACTGCTGCTTCACTGCATCAGGAACCCGGGTTCAATTCCAGCCTCAGGCAAGTGTCTGTGTGGAGTTTGCACATTCTCCCTGTGTCTGTTTGGGTTTCTTCCGGATGCTCCAGTTTCCTCCCACAATCCAACGATGTGTAGGTTAGGTGAACTGGCCTTGCTAAATTACCCATCTCATTCAGGGATTATAGGTTAGGTGCATTAGTCAGTGGTAAATGTAGAGTAATAGGGGAATGGGTCTGGGTGGGATATTCTTTGGAGGGTTAGTGTGGACTTGCTGGGCCGAAGGGCCTGTTTCCACACTGTAGGGTTTCTACGATTCTATGATGCAGCATGGAAACAGACCCGTCAGTCCAACTTATCCAAACTGTCCAGATATTCCAAATTAATCTAGTCCCATTTGCCAGTATTTGGTCTGTATCCCTCTAAACTCTAAACTAAATTCATGTCACTATCCAGATGCACATTAAGTGTTGCAATTGTACCAGCCTCCGTTACCTTCTCTGACAGCTTATTCCACAGACACACCATCTTCTGCATGGAAAAGTAGCCCCTAAGGTCCCTTTTAAATCTTTCCCCTCTCACTCTAAACCTATACCCTCTAGTTCTGGACTCCCCCAACCTGAAGAAAAGACCTTGTCTATTTATCCTATCCATGCCCCTCATGATTTTATAAAAGTCTAAAGGTTACCCCTCAGCCTCCGACACTCCAGGGAAAACAGCCCCAGCCTGTTCAGCCTCTCCCTATAGCACAAACCTTCCAACCATGGCAACATCCTTGTAAATTTTTTCTGAGCCTTTTCAGGTTTCACAACATCCTTCCTATAGCAGGGAGCCCAGAATTGCACACAATATTCCAAAAGTGGCCGAATCAATGTCCGTTGCTCCTGAAGTGGGCTCCTCTACACTGGGGAGACAGGACGCCTACTCAGAGAGTGCTACAGAGAACATCTCTGGGTCACCTGCATCAACCAACCCTACCGCCCCGTGGCCGAACACTTTAACTCTCCCTCCCACTTCACTGAGGACATGCAGGGCCTGGGCCTCCTCCACAGCCACACCCTAATCACCTGATGCCTGGAGGAAGAACGCCTCATCTTCCACCTTGGGACCTTCCAACCCCAGGGCATCAGTGTGGACTTCACCAGTTTCCTCATTTCCCCTGCCCCCAACTTATCCCAGTACCAATCTTCCAACTTGGCATGACCCTCATGACCTGTCCTATTTGTTCATCTTTCCTCCCACCTATCCGCTCCACCTTCCTCTCTGACCTATCATCATTACCCTCACCTCCATCTACCTATTGAACTCTGAGCTACCTTTCCCCCAGCCCCAACTCCCTCCCATTTATCTCTCCACCCCATTGGCTCACAAGCCGCATTCCTGATGAAACGTCGATTCTCCTGCTCCTCGGATGCTTTTCCAGCACCACACTCTCGACAATGTCCTGTACAGCTGCAACATGACCTCCCAATTCCTATACTCAATACTCTGACCAATAAAGGAAAGCATACGAAACACCTTCTTCACTATCCTATCTATCTGCAACTCCACTTTCAAGGCACTATGAACCTGCACTCCAAGGTCTCTTTGTCAGCAAGACTTCCTATGACCCTAACTTTAAGTGTGTAAGTCCTGCCCTGATTTGCCTTTCCAATGTGGAACCTCACATTATCTAAATTAAACTCCATCTGCCACCCCTTGGCCCACCAGTCCATCTATCATGATCCTGTTGTATTCTGAGGTAACCTTCTTGGCTGTCTTCACTCTAGTACAATTAGGAATAGGTCTATAAGATGTAGGAGCAGGAGTTGGCTGTTCAGTCCCTTGAGCGTCTTCCACCATCCAGCAGGCTCATAGTTGATCTGACATTTCTCACATCCACTTTCCTGCCCTATTCCCCTAATCCTTGACTCCCTGACTGATCAAAAACGTATCCATCTCAGCCCCCCACCCGTCTGTGGAAACGAGTTCCAAAAACTCACAACCGTCTGAGAGAATAAATTCCTCATCTCAGTCTTAATTCGGTGCCCCTTTATTCTGAGATGACACCGTTTGGTCTTGGACTCTCCCATGAGGGAAACACCCTCTGAGCATTGACCCTGTTTCAATGACATCACCTCTCTTTCTTCTAAACTCCAGTGAGTAGAGTCTCAACCTGTGCACCCTTTGCTCATTAAACCATCCCCGTGAACCTTCTCTGAACTGCCTCAAATGAAATTATATCTTTTCTTAAATAAGGAGACCCAACCTGCTCACAGCACTCCAGATGTGGTCTCACCAGCACCTTGTACAGTTGCAGTAAGGCTTCCTTACTCTTATACTCTAACCCCTCCTGGAATAAGGGCCAATATCCCATGAACCTTCCTGACTACCTGCTCCACCTGTGTTTCTTGCACAAGTCCCTTTGTGTTGCAGTTTTCTGCAGCTTTTCTCCAATTAGCTAATACTCTAATTTTTTTATTCTTCTTCCAAAATGAACAACATTAGAACTTTCCCACATGTTACTCCAATTGCCAATTTTTTTGCCCACCTTCTTAACCTATCAATATCTCTCTGTAAACTGCGACCCTCCCACAATCTGCCTTTCCACTTATGTTTGAGTCATCTGCAAATTTGGCTACACTACATTCACTTGTTGGAGATGTGAAATAAACACTGAGCTAGCTAGCTTCCTGTGAATGAATAGAATAAAAGTGATGAGCTCAGACACTATCATCGTGGCTTTCCACAGATAGGGCCCATGCATATCACAGTCCCCTAGCTTATTGCATGTACCCTCCCATCAGGTAACTCATACCTATGAAAGGGAACTAGCACGTTAGCATCCAACATCCAGAGAGAAGTGACCAGTGCTGACAAATCCGATAAAGATGAGAGAATGCGAGTATGCTAAGGTAGTAATCCCAAAATGCTTGGGAAGCCAATTATGTATTTTTACAAATACCAGCTGCAATGCAAGAAATGTGACAGCACAGATTGCAACTATTCCCCATGGCATTCTCAAGAATAAGAGATGATCTTGTTGAAAGGTTTAAGATTCTGATTGGATCTGATAGGGTGGATACTGAAAGAATGTTATGGGGTATCTAAACCTTGGAGAAAGAGTTTAAAATCTGATGGCAGGACGTTTTCTTTATTTCTTGTCAGTCCCTGTGGAATATCCTTCACCAGATAGCAGTGGGGGCTTGGTGTTTGAGGAAATTGAAAGTTGTGTAAGACAGATTTCTTTATGGAAAAGATGGTAAGGGTTCAGAAAATCGTATAGAGAGAGAAGAGGCCCTTTGGCTCATCAGGTCTGCACTGGGTTGTAGGGAACAGACAGGACAAATGGAGCTGAATCATGATATGATCAAATGACAGAGCAGGCTCATGACACAATGGCCTACTCTGACTCCTATGTTTTGGTGTTCACTTTGCACACAGCAAGGATGATTGAAGTGGCAAAGTGATAATGACCAGATGTCTGTTTTAATGATCATCATTGAGAGCTACATGTAGACCAGGTCAGCAGGGAGAACTCCCATTCTCTTACCCAACTATAGAATCATGTCATGATTTCAGCATAGAACAAGGGTTTTTGTGTCCCACTGTGGCGATGCTGACCTTCTGCAAATGTGATTTAGCTGATCGCACTCCCTAGCTCTTTTCCTGGACATGAAGGGCCACCACAGTAACTGATGCCATTAAGCAGCAGCTGATTTTGAGAGCGGTATCTTCCTCATGAATGGAGCCTCCAGTTCCAATGTCTGTCTGCCCAGGTACTGAATACCTCCACCGATTCATGGATTGCTCCCTGGCACAACCAAAGGCTCTTGTGCTGGCTGATAATCCAGTTGGTATCAGGAGAGTGCTGTAACCAAACAACTTCATTCATTCTTTAATTGGTTACTCATTGCAGCTGGGAGGATAACTATTTACACTATTGTCCAACTCCTGTCGAGGCAGGAAGTTGTCATTCAGGGCAGTTAGCTGGAACTTTCCTTTTGTCTTCAACCTGCACCCATCCACCTACATCTTCCCAACCTCCGGGACCATTGAAAATATGGCGACCTGTAATACAAAAAGGTGAAGTCACCATGGTCCTCTGCTCTCTCTCTGAGTCTTCACTTTCTCTCTGCAGGAGTCACACTGGACTTGAAACATTAACCTGATGGAAGAGAGTATAACTGTGGTAGGAATGGTATTTGTTGATGTTGGCTGCTTTGCCAAGGCAGAGGGAAGTATAGATGGAGTCAGTGGATGGAACGCTGGTTTGTGGGATCGACTGGGCAGTGTTCACAACCTTCTGTAATTTCTTGCAGTCTTGGGAAGAGCAGTTGCTGTACCAAGCTGTGATGCATCTAGATAGGATGCTTCCCATGGTGTATCTTAAACATTGGTAAGGGTCATTGGGAACATGCCAAATTTCCTTAGCCTCTTGAGGAAATGAGGCATTGGTGTGCTTTCATGACTGGAGGGTCAGTGTGGATGGACCAGGATAGATTGTTGATGATATTTATTCCCAGGAACCTGAGGCTGTCAACCACCTCCCCCTCAGCCCCATTGATACAGACAGGGGCGTCCCTCCACTCCACTTCCTGAAGTCAATGACCAACTCCTTTGTTTTGACATTGAGGGAGAGATTGTTCTCTTTATGCCATGCCCCCGAGCTCTCAATCGCTTTCCTGTACTTTGTCTTGTTTAAGATACAATCCACCATAGTGATGTCATTAGGAAACTGACAAATGCAAATTTGTAAACTTAAAGTGCTCACCCAAGTGTTTTCTCAAAGATTGTGAGGTTTCTCTCCTTGACCACCCTCCCAGGCAGTGTGTTTCAGATCCCCACCACCTTCTGGGAAAAAAAACTTTTCTTCAAGTCCCCTCTCAACCTTCTGATTTTCACCTGGAAAATGTGCCCCTTGGTACTGACCTTTGAACTCAGAGGATCAGTTTTGTTTAGAGAGACTGTGCAATTTAGACCAATACTTGTTAGTTATGATTGAATGGCAGAGCAGACGCAATGGGCTGACTTTCTGCTCCTATGTCTTATGTTCTGAGATCAGGAAGAGACGAGATCTAATTGAGGTATGTAAGATGCTAGAGAGGATATATTCCCTTGTGCGGCAATCTAGAACAATAGGTTATAGCTTTAAGATAAGGGGCAGCAGATTTGAAATTGAAGTGAGGAGAAGTTATTTCTCAAAGGGTCGTGAATCTGTAGAATTCATGACCAGAGTGCTGTGGATGCTGGGACATTGAATGAATTTAAGGAGGAGACAGACAGATTTTCAAATAGTAACAGGTTGCAGGGTTACGGAGAATGAGCAGGAAAATGGTGTTGAGGCTGAGATGAGATCAGCCGTGTTCATAATCAATGGTGGAGCAGGCTTGAGGGGCTGAATGGCCTCCTCCTCCTCCTACTAATCTTTATGTTCTTTTTTGAGGGTCCTTCATGATCTCAGAACATGCCAAAGTACCTTACACCTGATGCCATACTTTAGTAGCATAGTCATCATGGCATTATAGAAAATGCAGCAGCCAATATTTCCACAGCAAGCTCCCAGAATGTGATCTGAATCTGGAGAATAACCATACTGGACTCGAAACATTGACTCTGTTTTTTTTTGCTCTGTAGGCCTGCAATGTTTCTCCAGCATTTTCTGCAGTGGCGTTAAGTGCTCTTGAATGGGTTTTTGTGAGTAGTAACAATTCCTAGTTTCCCTCAGTGACGTTCGCTGGGTGTGTAAGAATGGCCTGAAGATGGCCAACTCATTCGTCTGTCCCTTGTATTGAAACGGTATGAGGCTCCATTTGACATTTTCCTGCAGACACATCTACATACACAGAATGTCAGGGATTGACCATGAATCATATTACATTGCACTAGGAAGATGCCCATCTGAAATCTGCAAGCAAGAATCAACTATTTATTGTCAATAGCATTTCATGTTAATTTGCCAACAGTCAACTAATTGTATTATCTGCTCATTATAGCATCTTAAAAATTCAAGACTACATTGGAGATCTTTACTTGAAAGCATTTTTAAACGTTTTATTATCATTCCACATTATTTCGGTGCCAAATAGTAGTTAATAGGAGGGCAGTTAGTGCGTTGGGCTCACATACCCTGGGAACTGATTAAGCCTCTTAAACACATAATTAAAGCTAAAGGCAAAATGCAGGGTTTTTCATACTTTTGCTGTGACTCAATTATATTCACTGAAGTGTATGCATTGCTGGAAAGAATTCTGAGTTACAGAGCATGACAAAATAGTACTAGTCAAGGAAAGGAATCTGCTTTGGTTGGGAGAGATTATCTTCCATTTTAAAACAATGGTGATATATTACTCCCCCTCCTCCCTACCATCCCAGTCTGTCTTGCCTTAATAGATTAGGAAAGGCCTTCGATTTCTGGACTTGACATTTTCCACAAATGGTATGATCCAACTTCTGATTTAAACCTTTGAGGACCTGCATATAACTATCTGGGAGACCTGATCCAGAGTCAATTTGTGTCAGCAATTTCCATGATTGCAGGAGGAGCCTGTCTATATTGGGGATGGTTCTTCACAAATTCAGCAAAGATGACACCGTCATGTCATGGAATACAATGCCCCTCTTTTCCACCTTCCTTTCCTTTTGTCAATGAGTGCTGGACATTACTAGTAAAAGATGTTATGGATCAGGCCAGACCCCCTCAGAATATTTTAAGAAGGTAACCATGACCTTAACTTTATCTTATTTTAAAGGCAGATGTGAAGTAGATACTCCAGGTATGATGCAGCTTGTCAAACCACTGGCTATAAGTGAAATGGAATTTATTTAAACATTACAGTTGGAACAGCAACAAAGAAAACGGAATTTAGAATTACGTAACGATTGGAAAACTGAACCAACCTGATACAGTAACTATTACTAATTAACTGTTCCAAAACAGTAACATCCCATAAACACACTTGTTCACTAAAACGGTAAATTCAAACACAGATGCTTAGAGGCAGGAGGGAGTTGCATCCAGAGAGAGATTTTTTAAAGAAAGTCAGAGGAATTCTTCACTGAAGCTTCAACTCTCATGGGCTCCCACATCTTGTGATAGCTACAGTTAAAACAAACTAGAAAAAACCTGAACTGGGAGAAATGGTCACTCCCCTTCCATTGTTAAACCAACCACGCCCCTTCCATTGTTAAACCAACCACTCCCCTTCCATTGTTAAACTGGCCACTCCCCTTCCATTGTTAAACCGACCACTCCCCATCCATTGTTAAACTGGGCACTCCCCTTCCATTGTTAAACTGGTCGCTCCCCTTCCATTGTTAAACCGACCACTCCCATTCCATTGTTAAACCAACCACTCCCCTTCCAATGTTAAAGAAACCACTCCCATTCCATTGTTAAACCAACCACTCCCCTTCCATTGTTAAACCAACCACTCCCCTTCCAATGTTAAACTGGCCACTCCTCTTCCATTGTTAAACTGGTCGCTCCCATTCCATTGATAAACCAACCACACCCCTTCCATTGTTAAACTGGCCACTCCCTTTCCATTGTTAAACTGGCCACTCCCTTTCCATTGTTAAATTGGCCACTCCCATTCCATTGTTAAACTGGCCACTCCCTTTCCATTGTTAAACTGGCCACTCCCATTCCATTGTTAAACTGGCCACTCCCTTTCCATTATTAAACTGGCCACTCCCCTTCCAATGTTAAACTGGCCGCTCCCCTTCCATTGTTAAACTGGCCACTTCCATTCCATTGTTAAACTGGCCGCTCCCCTTCCATTGTTAAACTGGCCACTCCCTTTCCAATGTTAAACTGGCCACTCCCTTTCCATTGTTAAACTGGCCACTCCCTTTCCATTGTTAAACTGGCCACTCCCTTTCCAATGTTAAACTGGCCACTCCCTTTCCATTGTTAAACTGGCCACTCCCCTTCCATTGTTAAACTGGCCACTCCCCTTCCGTTGTTAAACTGGCCGCTCCCCTTCCATTGTTAAACTGGCCACTCCCCTGCCATTGTTAAACTGGTCGCTCCCCTTCCATTGTTAAACCGACCACTCCCCTTCCATTGTTAAACCGACCACTCCCCATCCATTGTTAAACTGGGCACTCCCCTTCCATTGTTAAACTGGTCGCTCCCCTTCCAATGTTAAACCAACCACTCCCCTTCCATTGTTAAACTGGGCACTCCCCTTCCATTGTTAAACCAACCACTCCCCTTTCCATTGTTAAACCGACCACTCCCCTTCCATTGTTAAACTGGTCACTCCCCTTCCATTGTTAAACCGGCCATTCCCCTTTCCATTGTTAAACTGGGCACTCCCCTTCCATTGTTAAACCAACCACTCCCCATCCATTGTTAAACCGACCACTCCCCTTCCATTGTTAAACTGGTCACTCCCCTTCCATTGTTAAACCGGCCATTCCCCTTTCCATTGTTAAACTGGCCACTCCCCTTCCATTGTTAAACTGGTCGCTCCCCTTCCATTGTTAAACTGGTCGCTCCCCTTCCATTGTTAAACCGACCACTCCCCATCCATTGTTAAACTGGCCACTCCCCTTCCATTGTTAAACTGGTCACTCCCCTTCCATTGTTAAACCGGCCACTCCCCTTTCCATTGTTAAACCGACCACTCCCCTTTCCATTGTTAAACCGACCACTCCCCTTCCATTGTTAAACTGGTCGCTCCCCTTCCATTGTTAAACTGGTCGCTCCCCTTCCATTGTTAAACTGGTCACTCCCCTTCCATTGTTAAACCGGCCACTCCCCTTTCCATTGTTAAACCGACCACTCCCCTTCCATTGTTAAACTGGGCACTCCCCTTCCATTGTTAAACCGACCACTTCCCTTCCATTGTTAAACTGGTCACTCCCCTTCCATTGTTAAACCGGCCACTCCCCTTTCCATTGTTAAACCGACCACTCCCCTTCCATTGTTAAACTGGACACTCCCCTTCCATTGTTAAACCGACCACTCCCATTCCATTGTTAAACCGACCACTCCCCTTCCATTGTTAAACTGGACACTCCCCTTCCATTGTTAAACTGGTCACTCCCATTCCATTGTTAAACTGACCACTCCCCTTCCATTGTTAAACTGGTCACTCCCCTTCCATTGTTAACGTGGCCACTCCCCTTTCCATTGTTAAATTAGACGCATCAGCACCTCTACCTTTACAAACTCTCTTAAAAAAAAACAAGTACAAAATAATCTTCTTAAAGTGGCAACATTGTCACAGGGGTGGAGTGGGGGGTTAAAAGAACAATAAAGAATTTGATAATCAGAAAATATATACTCAACCTAGTAGATGTGAACATGTAACAATTTTATTGTATGTTATAATAATTTCTAGAGATTTGAATATGATTTAATAATATAATTATGCGTACTCACTTGAAATGTAGTGTGGAATGAATGCACAGAACATAGAACACTACAGCACTGTACAAGCCCTTCAGCCCTCAATGTTGTGCCAGCCTTTTATCCTACTTTAAGATCAAACTAACCTACATAATCTACATTTTACTATCATCCATGTGCCGATCCAAGAGTTTCTTAAATGTCCCTAATGTATCTGACTCTACTACCACCGCTGGCAGTGCATTCCATGCACCCACCACTCTCTGTGTAAAGAACTTACCTCTGACATGAGAAACCGCATTCTCATTTGGTCATTCAAAAATCAAAGGGTTGGAAATGTTCCCTTTCACTAGGCACAAGGGTTGTCACTCCTGTAGGTTTATCTTGAAGGGTTCAGGAATTGAAGACTAGGAGAACCAGGGAACAATAGGGGGACATTCATCCAGAATTACAAGGTATGCTTTTAGTTCAATAACAATCTCAGAGTGAGAAATAATAGCCATTTTACAGACAGTCTAGAATCATTCAGTTGGGTGGGAAATGTTCAGATTTTACTGGGGTCTTGGGGAAGTAGGAGGGCAGGGATGTGGGGAAAAGGACAAAGCTGCACATTGGGTCAGCCCTGATCACTAGGCTACTGCTGGGCTCCTTCCCCAGTGGGAGACCTGAATGTGCCTGCTTTCAGCAAGTGGGGAATAGGTTCACAGAAACAATGGGGCTGGCCTCCCTGCACCAACAGCTGGGATACAGTTGACTGTCCGAAGAGGAGTTGGGGGCAGGGACCCCAGAAGTGTTGATCAGTAAATGTTCCCTCTGACCTTTAGCCTTCTGAACGTTTTGATAAATTTTGCTGGGCTAGCTCCCTGGAGGATAACTTCTTCAGGTCACATTGCTATGGCTGCAATGCTGTAAGCTGTTTGATTGGGTAGGCAGCATTAAAAACCCTCCCACCATCCTTAGATGGACAGTTTTAGGGTTCATCTGTTATTAAATTGTGTTTCACTGTTGGCATTGGAACAGACTTCTTCTTACCTTTTGGATTTCAAGGTTGAAGGAGTAAAAGTCTCCAGAGATCCAATGGTGCGACAGTATGCTCTCTCATTAGAGGGGGAGAGAGAGGGAGAGAGAGACAGGCATGCGTGATGATGAGTTTAACCTGTGGCTCACCACGCCTTCAAAGAACTCTCCATAGTGACCGCAGTTGGAACGGGAACTGAAACTACACTGTTGGCATCACTCTGCATCACAAAACCGGCCATCCAGCCAACTGAGCTAACCAGCACTGCCAAAGTTCACAGCGAGAGAAGATTCTATTCAATCTTCACTTGGAGATAGCCTACTCGGAGAATGGACAAATCTTCTGACCAAAGGTGCGACTATGGGAGTGGAGGGTTAGAGATTGTGAATCACCTCATCCAACCACAGTTGGTTATTCCACAAAACTGTGATGTGTAGGTGAAAGGAACTTTGATACGTTGTGTACCAATGTGAATACCAATAATTGGAATCTTACATTTGGCTCATTTTGGGCAGGGGGGTAAGTTTCTTGTTGGCGCTGGTACCATGGGGCTGCCTTTACCATGTGAGAATGCCATGATGGATTCACATCAGACATACCTATACCTCTGCCTTTAGGAAGAAGAGATAGAGCCCAAACGTTAGGATGTCAGGGGTAGCGTTTACTCCAAATTATCCAAAGTATAGCAAAACAGCTGTGTATCTAATAGCAAGTTAGCTATATTTCCAGACTGGAGCTGCACATTGCAATCAACTCATATCTTTACTTAGCCTTTATTAATCAGCGCAACAAGCCTGACAGTTTAATGGTCTAAATGGGCTTATTAGCACAACAAATCTATGTCCACATTAAGGTCTTCTAATCTGCAACGTAGAAATGTTTGTACATACTGCAATAACTACGTCACCTTTAAAAGATTACTGCCACCTTTAAGGTTCACTTAAGGAGCGTTTAATGAGGTAACAAATTACATGGTGAAGATAATTTTCAAAAATTTGACGAATTGTGGATAGAATTTGTTTTCACGCACAAATGTGAAATGCTTTATTACCAGTGGCAACAAACAATGACAACCCTCATTAATATAGTACCTATAACACAGTAACATGCTGCAAGGTACCTGACAGGATTGTTACCATATTGCATCATACTGCAGAAAGACGTATTGATCAAAATTTTAGGAGAGTCATCAGGGAGGAGAGAGCAGCCGTGAGACTGAGAGGTTCAGGGAGGGAATTTCAGAGTTCAGGATCTAAGCAGTTGAAGACACAGGGTGATATAAATTAAGCAGAGCAGTGCAGGGGTCTTCGAGGTTCTGGGGATGGAGTAGATTATGGAGCTAGGGAGAGTTGGACCCTATTAATAACAAAGAGGTGTATAAATTAACTAAGTTGATCACTGGACTCTAAAGGGTAGTGTGAATATACGAAGAAGAATGTGGAGAGACCGCTGGAAAATGAAAAGGGTTTCATATGGTAAAGGAAACTAAAAGACTCTATGGTGTTCAAATATCAGAGTCTCCATCACAGGCGATCATTGAGCTAACTGTGTTTCAGTCTAACTCACTGATGGTCTGGTATTTGCACAACAAGCTGGAATCTTCTTAAATGCACTGCCTGAAAGGAAGGTCGAATCAGATTTAATAATTATGTTCAAAGGTTCATTATCATCTTGAAGAAAGATAAAATTTACAGGTCGGGGGGAAAGATGGGGACTAATTAGCTCTTTCAAAGAGCTAACTCAGGTATGATGGGCCATATGGCCTCTTTGAAGTCAAACATAAAATGTTTTCAAGGTGCTCAAGCAACATCAAAGTAACATATCAGTGTAAGAGATGGAACAGGCTCAGGAATGGAATGGCCAATTCCTGTCCCATTGGAACCTTTCCATATGACAGTATGATATAGGAGCGGAAGTAGGCTATTCAGCCCATCAATAAGGTCATGGCTGATCTGATAATCCTCAACTCCACTTTTCTGCTTTCCCCCACAACCCTTCGGTCCATAACTGATTAGAAATATGTCTATTGCAGCCTTGAACACACTTAATGACCCAGCCTTTGTAACCCTCTGAAAGAAGAAGCTCTTCCTCATCATATAGTGGGTGACCCCTTGCTCTGTGATGATGCCCTGTGGTCCCAGACTCACCCACAAGGGAATACAAACCTTTCCGCACCGACTGCTGGGGCGGCACGGTGGCGCAGTGGTTAGCACTGCTGCCTCACAGCACCAGAGACCCGGGTTCAATTCCCACCTCAGGCAACTGTCTGTGTGGAGTTTGCACATTCTCCCCGTGTCTGCGTGGGTTTGCTCCGGTTTCCTCCCACAGTCCGAAAATATGAGGGTTAGGTGGATTGGCCATGCTAAATTGCCTGTAGTGTTAGGTGAAGGGGTAAATATGAGGGAATGGGTCTGGGTGGGTTGCGCTTCGTCAGGTCAGGTCGGTGTGGACTTGTTGGGCCGAAGGGCCTGTTTCCATACTGTAAGTAATCTAATCTAATCTACCCTGTCAGATTCCCTCAGAATTTTCAATAGGTTTGTCTCTCATTCTTCTAAATTCCAACAAGTGCAGGCCAAGAATACTCGACCTCTCCTCAAAAGCCAATTCCTCCAGGCCTGGGATGAGCCAAGTGGGACTGCTGGCAATGCCCAATATATCTTTCTTTACATGAGGGACCAAAGCTGTTCACATCATTCCTGCTTCCAGCAGTGCTTTGGATAGTTTAAGTAAAACTTTGCTACTTTTATACTCTATTCCCTGAGGAATCAAGGTCAACATTCCATTTCCTTGTTCCCGACTGAATTTGGATGCTAGCTTTCAGTAATTCATGGACAAGGATTCTCAAATCCCTCTGTCCTGCAGGTTTCTGCAGTCTTTGATTGATTGAGTTATTACCATGTGCACCGAAGTACAATGAAATGTTTTGTTTAGAGCAGTACAAGCACATCATAGTCAGCAAGGATGTACAGATCACAAAGACTTAGGTAGAGGCATACAGGTTATATTGCACAGGGTTCGCATGGGGCAAAATGGAGAGTCCACTCATCAGTCTAATAACAGTGGGAAAGAAACTGTTCCTGATGCTGTTGGTGCATGTGTTCAAGCTTCTGTATTTTTTGCCTGACGGAAGGGGTTATAGGAGAGCATTACCAGGGTGCGATGGGTCTTTGATGGTGTTGGGAGCCTTTCTGCAGCAGTGAGCTATGTAAATGGAGTCCGTGGTTGGAAGGTTGGTTTCCATGATGGCCTGGGCTGTGCACATCACCTTCTATGGTTTCTTACGGTCCTGGACAGAGCAGTTGCCACACCAGGCCATTATGCACCGGGACCGTATGCTCTCAATGGGGCATCTGCATTAAAAGTTGGTAAGGGTCCTTATGGACATGTCAGATTTCCAAAGCTCCCTGAGGAAGAGGCATTGTTATGCCTTCTTGACTGTTGCACCTATTTGGGAAGTCTAAGACAGGTCCGTTATCTTCACTCCAAGAAACTGAATGCTCTCCATCCTCTGAACCTCCTTTCTGTTGATGTAGATGG
The DNA here is from genome assembly GCF_037043375.1 of Chiloscyllium plagiosum. Lineage (NCBI taxonomy): Eukaryota > Metazoa > Chordata > Chondrichthyes > Orectolobiformes > Hemiscylliidae > Chiloscyllium > Chiloscyllium plagiosum. Next base: position 4,808,983 of record NW_028270160.1, read on the forward strand.
GGGTGTGTTCCCCTCCTTTCTTTCTGAAGTCAATGATCAGTTCTTTCTTCATTTAAATAATATTCAACACCTCTACTCTTCCTGCCACAGTGCACAAACTCACATTTTCCCACATTGTAGTTCACCTGCCAAGTTTATGCCCAGTCACTTCACCTGGTCCATACCATTCTGCAGAATTTTTGTGTCATTCCCACATATTTTTTGTGTCATCTGCAAACTTGGCAATAGGACATTTATTACCTTCATCCAAGACATCCATATACATTGTATATAATTGTGGCCCTAGCACTGATCTCTGTAGCAAACCATGAGTGACAGATTGTCACTCTGAAAATTTCCCCTTGTCCCATCTGTGCCTTCCATTAGTTAGCCAATCTACTATCCATGCTGACATTCACCCTCCAACACCATGAGCTCTTATCTTATTAAATGATTTTCTGTGTGGTAATTTATCAAAAGTCCTCTGAAATTTCAAATATATTACATTCACTTTCTTTTCTATACACGTGTGGGGGCATCACTGGCTGGCCCAGCATTTACGGCTCATCCCTAGTTGCCCCCTTATGAAAGTGGTGTTGAGTTCCCTTCTTGAACTGCTGCAGTTTCCAACTATTCTGCTTGCGACTTCCTCAAAGAATTCTAACAAATGTGTCAGCCATGAGTTCCCCTTTATGAAGCCATGCTGTGACTGTTTGACCATGTTAGATATTTCCAAATGCTCTGCTATTACAGCCTTTATAATCGATTCTAACATTTTCGCAATAACAGACTTTAAGCTAACTGCTTTACAACTACCTCTTTGCTGTCTTATATTTTGTTCAATAAAGGTGATACAATGGCAGTTTTCCAATTCTCTGGGACTTTTCCAGAATCGAAGGAATCCAGGAAGATTAAGACCAGTCTCTCTACTATCACTGTAGCAACTTCCTTCAATATCCTAGGCTATATCCCATCAGGTCCAGGGAACATTAGTTTCCCTAGCACAATTTCTCCAGTGATTGCCTCCTTTTGCCCCTAGATCATTTTGTAATTTTGTAAAGCTATTAACGTCTTCTACCATGAAGATCGATGCAATGTATTTGTTTAACTCCTCTGCCATTTCTTACTTCCCAGTTATTATTTCTGCAGCTTCATTCTCCAAGGAACCCCATGTTGACTTTTTCGATTCCAATCCAATGTCCAAGTTTCACGCACCATCCTGATTGGGACATATGACACCATTCCTTCATTAGACCAGAACTCCAGAAAACTCACCCCGGCACCATTGGGTGGTGATACATCAAGAACAAGAATCAGCTTGAATAGAGAATGAGTAGAGAATATTGGAAACGGAGAATGGATGCATAACAAGTGTAAGCCACGTTTCAAAAATAGTCTTAAAAATTTGCTGCTGAAAGCACTTACAACTTGGTGAGCCATGTCGTTGCTTTGGTTCTGGGGGTTACTAACAAGCTTAACCAGACTGAGACCAGACAGGGCTCGAAATGTCAATGCTCATTATAGCAGAATAAATTCCAAGCCTCATCTTTTATTCAGGAGTTAAAGTAAATGAGGTGTCCATCCTCTGCAATGAAGCGGTGTTGATACCTACCTCTGATCCACAAATTATTTTCAAATTGTGTTCACTGCCAACACTCCACCCTTCTTAATGCTAACTGCTGGCTCAATACTTTAGAAAATATCTGAACAATATGCTTTACTCCCTTTCTGACATAGAGTACAACAAGCATTTATTGAAATGCATTGCTTGTCAATATCAAAGAAGAACCATGCTCTTTTACAGCGAATAAAAATTGGAAGAACTGCGGACACTGAAAATCAGAAGCAAAAACAGACATTGCTGGAAAAAGTTAGCAGGTCTGGCAGCATCTGTGCAACTCTGATTTCTCTGCACAGATGCTGCAAGGCCTGCTGAGCTTTTCCAGTAATTTCTGCTTTTATCTCTTTTAAGCCAGCTTGAAGGCAATGTGTTGACTCTTTACTTCAATGACCGAAGGAAGTCAGACCGTGATATGAAATACAACATGGACACTAGGAAGAGATCTCAAGTGAACATATTCAGGCACCAGAGCTTCACCAAGGCAAAGATGTGACTAAATACCTTGCTCCATTTGTGATTCCGTCTCCCAAAAAATAAGGATCCATACACAAGTAAGAAGCACATGCTACATGACAAAAACACAGGCAACCCCACTGCCCTGTGCCTGAAGACTTCAACTCTACCCACCAACTCCACCACCCCCCCCACCCACCCCCAACAACTCCGCCAAGGACACGCAAGACCTGGGCCTCCTCCACCACCAAATCCAAGCCATCTGACACCTGGAGGAGGAATGCCTCATCTTCTGCCTTGGGACCCTCCAACCACACGATTTCACCAGTTTCCTCATCTTCCCTCCCACCCCCCCACCTTATCCCAAATCCAACCCTCCAACTCAACACTGTCCTCTTGATCTGTCCTACCTATCCATCTTCCTTTCCACCTATCCACTCCACCCTCCTCTCTGACCTATCACCTTCACCCCTACATTCATCTACTTATCATATTCCCAGCTAGCTCCCATTTATCTCTCAGCCCACTTGGCCCCCCCCCCACGCCCCCATTCCTGATGAAGAGCTCATACTTGAACCGTCAATTCTCCTGCTTCTCGGATGCTGCCTGACTGGATGTGCTTTTCCAGCACCACACTTTTTAACTCTGATCTCCAGCATCTGCTGTCCTCACTTTCTCCACGACAAGAACATCTGCCCAATGGAGCTTTTCAGATGCTGATGTGTTTCTGTGTTTTTCCACTGGGGTGAATGGGCCTGTCTTGTTAAAGACACCAATGGCAGCATTGGCTGACATTCCCTCATAGCCTCACACTTGATGAAAATTCCATTTTCTTTAATATTAATGGGATCAACATTTGGTACCTGTGTGGCACACAGTTATCTGGAGCATTGGGATATTAAATGGCAATGCATAATATATACCCTTCTCAAGTAAATCCAATATTAATCATCTTTTTAATTGCAAGCTTCTAGGGGTTTTAACTGGGCATTCACTTGTGCTCCAATGATTAATAACAGAGGAAGCTTTTGTGATGTCACGGCAGTGTTCTAACCTCTGGCCCAAAAGGTCTGGGTGTAAATCTCATTTGCCCCAGGCCTCTGAGACAGTATGCCCAAGCAGACTGATGTGTTTTTGTTTCTATAAGTTTGAACTGACTGTAATAGTTGTGGCTAGGTTAGGAGATGCAGGTTTGCAGTTTTTACCTCTGCGAATGAACCCTTGTAAAAGCATATATAGATTGACTTTTGGGAAGAATGCATAGCATGGAAATGTGTTGCTGGAAAAGCGCAGCAGGTCAGGCAGCATCTAGGGAACAGGAGAATCGACGTTTCGGGCGCCTGCTGGACCAACTTTCCTCATTCCTGAAGAAGGGCTTATGCCCGAAACATCGATTCTCCTGTTCCCTAGATGCTGCCTGACCTGCTGCGCTTTTCCAGCAACACATTTCCATCTCTGATCTCCAGCATCTGCAGACCTCACTTTCTCCTCAAAGAATGCATAGCACCAGAGGCTGATTGGCTGAAGGTGGAGGTTAGAAACTAACAATACATGAATACTGACAGCAAAAATGGCAAAAAGCAAGGTCTAAATTTGATTACCCGTTGATGTTTTTCCAAAGAGATATCATCTCAACATTGGAATTGGAAAGCAAAGACACTGAACTCACTTTCCAGTTCTCTCTTGTGTATGTGTCTTTTTGCGTATCTCAACCTGTGTGTGTGTTTATGCGTGAAGGGGGAGTTTTTAAGTGGATGAAAGCGTTAATTAGTAGTATTATGCACCAATAATTTACATCTGCTAACCTGTGGGCATAATCAAATTACTTATAATGAATAGTAAATCTTGTTTTGTACAGAAACCTGGTCCATACTTTCTCTCAACATTGGATTAAAAATCAGGGACATTTGGGATACTGTGCATACATTAAAACCAAAATTACCATCTGGCACAACTCAGGAAGTCATGATGTAGAGATGCCGGTTTGGATTAGGTCGTACAAATTTAAAAATCACACAACAACACGTTATAGTCCAACAGGTTTATTTGGAAGCACTAGCTTTCAGTGTATACTCCACAACCATCTGATGAAGGAACGGCGCTCCGAAAGCTAGTGTTTCCAATTAAACCAGATGGATTATAACCTGGTGTTGTGTGATTTTTAACTCCAGGAAGAGTGGAGTTTAACTTGCAATGTGCTAAGCCAATGAGTTTCAGCAATGTTTAGGGGTTGATGTTCTGGGATTTTAATTGAGTTAAATTGGATTGGATTGAGGATTTGCATGTACTTTGGACGATAATGCAGGAGAAGGAAAATGAGGTTCTGTATTGCAATGAAAGCACAGCACTGGAACAGCAAGAGATTTCCTGCAGGTGGCAGAGTTGTTGCTCGTAGCCTGAAATGAACTTTCAAAAGGAAAGTTGATTGACTTGGCAGGTACACTGGAAGTAGCATTGCCTGCCTGAGCTAAACAACAAGAGATAATTGAGGTATTAACACAACACTTGGGTTTAAAGGAAATACAAAAGGGCTGAGTACTTCAGAGAATAAAATGAAAGAATTCAGTGATTTTCAGTTATAGTTGAAGTAGCTGAAGCTAGGGATGAGAATGAAGAAACTAGAGAAGGCAGAAAACATGAAGGAAAGGACAGAAAAACAGAAGGAAAAGGAGATAGAATTAAGGACATCTGAAATAGTCCAGTAAGGAAATGTTTAAGTTTGCAAAGGCCCTACCAAAATTTGAGGAGAAAAATGTGGACACATTCTACATGTAATTGGAGGAAATGGCAAAGCAAATGAAGTGGACAAAATAGGAACTGGACTTTACTCTTGCAAACTAAGTTGACTGGTAAAGCACAGGAAATTTATGCTTCACTGTCAGAGGTGGCTGACCACTGTGAAGAAAACTATAATGGCTGTGTATGGGTAAACACCCAAGACAGATAGACAAAGATTCTGGAATCTAAGGAAGGAGCCTGAGCGTAGCTATCTTGAATTCAAGAGGGTTAGACAAAGTAATTTGACAGGTGGTTAAAAGCATTTGTAGGTGAAATCACACATGAAGCTCTTAGAGGACTCTAAACATTCACTACCTTCAGTCATAAAATCTTATGTTGAGAGCCAAAGAGCTGCTTTGAATTGGAAATGATGGGTTAGAAAGGTGGGGAAATGGGTTTGACTGACAGTCAAAACTCACTCGGAAATCATCAGGAAGGACATGTCAGTGAGATTCAAGAAATCAAACAGCTGGAGGCGGGAAGTCATTGTTTCAAATTGTATGCCGGAGCAGTTAGTAATCTGATTTTTTTCACCTCCCCTCAAAATGGGCATTAACTTCCTCATGGACATGTAGAATTATCCCAACAGAGAAAAGAGGGAGTTGGAATGAGAGAAACCGACATCCGCCATGACAACCAACTGAGTAAAGGCAATCTGGGGAGAATAGTTCACTCTGGTTCCTTATTCCTGTGGAAATCCTCACTGGGTATTCTGATCGCTTTTAATTCTTTAGCATCATTAGCTCTTTCATGTTGTTTTAAGTTCTAACTTCTCTAACTGATTTTCTTTGCTGTTTTGAAAATGAAAGAATGTTTCATTACTGTACTCAGTTCTGTTCGTTCATGTGTTCTCCAAGGCTCCTTTCATGCTTAGAATGTAATATCCCCTTTTAAATTATTTTATTTCTGTATTCCTTCAAAGTTCTTTCTGCACAGCAGTTTTATATAATCTGCTTTCCTTTAATTCACATTTTAATTGCTATACTCTTCACTTCTGACAAAGTTTAGTTTTTGGTATTTATTTCAATAGGAGAAAGTGAGAACTGCAGACACTGGAAATCAGAGTCGGGAGTGTGGTGCTGGAAAAGCACAAAACTCTGATGAAGGGCTCATGCTCGAAACATTGATTCTCCTGCTCCTTGAATGCTGCCTGACCTGCTATGCTTTTTCAGCACCGCACTCCCGACATTTATTTCAATATCCTACACAGTCAGAGCATAAATCTCACCCTGGGCTGTTTCAAACTGACACCGAGTGCTGAATTAAAATATATCGCAGTTCAATACACACAAGTGCGTTTATATCAAAAGTTCCTTTCAATACCTCAAGAACGTATAAAAGCACTTTAAAGCCAATGTGGTATAGTCACTCCTGTGAAATGTGACAGCAAATCCATGCAGTCAACTCTTATGAATGGCATTGATTGATTTGATTTGATTTATTACTGTGACATGTACCGAGATACAGTATACAAAGTGCATTCAGGTAACAGAACAGTGAGGAATACAATGTTATAGCTGCAGAGAAAGTGCACAAAGAATGAGATCAACATTAAATTGAAAACTTCAAAGTTCCATTCAGAAGTCTAATAACAGTGAGAAGAAGCTGTTGTTGAATCTGTTGGCACATGTGTTCAAGCTTTTGGATCATTTGCCTGAGATTATAACCAGGGTGACGGGGGTCTTTGATGATGTTGGCTGCCTTCCTGATGCAATGTGAAGTTTGGATAGAAGGCCTATATCATGGGGAGACATTTCTTTGTGACAATGAACTGATGGTCTGCCTTAGTGGTGTAGGTTACAGGAAAATGTTTGGCCAGAGCACTAGGGAGAGCTTCCCTGCTCTCTTGTTTTCCAAACAATACATTGGGATCCTTACATCCTCCAAGGTAATGGGGATCTCATTGTAACAAGTCGAGCACCCCCTCAGCAACATCCAGGACATTAAGCTCATGTCCAGAATGGGACTTGAGCTCACTACCTTTTGAAACAGATTGCAACACACTGAAGCACATCTAATACCCAAGCTTTGCTGAGCGCACATTAAAAAAAAAGCCAATTTGAAATGAAGTTGTACACAGAATATTAAAAGGTTTTGAAAATCCTTACAGAGACTGAACACAATGACAAATCTGCAACTATAATGTTCAGAAATCAACAATTCATTGTAATCATTTCCGGAAAAGTTGGTATTCCACTAACAATGAGAGAGGAAATTACCAGAAAAGTCTGTAGCTTCTAACCTTTTTGATTGCCAGTTTGGGGAATTCTGGAATTCTCTTCCTGTAAAAGTTTGACGCTAGGTCAATTGAAAATGTCAAAATGGAAATTGATGGGCTTGTCTTAGGCAAGGGTACAAAGAGTTACTGAACCACAGCAGGCAAATAGATTTAAGATAGAGATCAGCCATAATCTAATTGAATAGCAGAACAGGCTCCAGGGGATGAAGGAGCCTTTGTTTCTATATTTGATTGGTTTTGACAGCTGCCCAACAGTCTTCCAACTGATCTAATTCTGATTTTTTCCCACTGGGCTTGAAGACTTTTGATACGAGGCAAAGCTGACTTTCCTTGTGAACTGCTGATAAGGTGACAGGATTTTAAAAAGTTTACAGTCAGCATTTGAAAGGAGCCAGCCAACACATGTGACAACTGGTCATTAGCCCTGGGTTAGAATGCAGGTAGTGCCCTGAGGTCCAGTGCAGCTCTTTTCCAAATGGCGAGTGACTGAGACACTGTGCAAACTATTCCACTTACCTTAAAGTTGCTTCATCCTAATTATACAATGATTAAATCAATTTTAATCACTTATTTCCTATCTTTAACTAGCACACTCGGATTGATTCTAATTTCTGGGGAGTTCAAACATAATGCAGCAAATAGGAATGGGAATATGAGGGAATAAGCTGTGCAATGAACATTGCTATCGTGTTGGTAAATATCACAAATTTCACTGATTGGGAGTTAACGTATGGAAGGAAAATTGAATCAGTTGACCATCTATCCTAAAAACTAGAAAGGTACACCTATCTTAGATAAATCTTGGCACATACCCATCGTTAGTGTATACACTAAAGAACTGTTTGAAGCCATCCTTCACGGTCTATCTAGAAATCTCTTGTGCACATAAGAGAGTGCATTTAATAGGCACAATGTTTTGAGACTATATTTCAATCAAAGAAGAACTCCATGTATTTCATGATCTGTTCAATCACTGAGAGGGGGCACTCACTCTCCAGACTAATCAGCAGCTTGTACTCTCGGCTTTCTCAATACTGAATCAGCCCAGCAACGGAAAGGTTATAAACTACATAATCACATTTTTGCATCTTGTCTTCAATATTGAATGAGCAAAAATTGAAGTTGTTAAATTTCCAAATTATTTGCATTCAGGGAGGTACATTTAAGAAATGCTGCATTTTTAGACAATTTCTAATAAGCCATGTCCATGGGTAGTAACTGCACGTTACTTCCCACAGCAGCAATAAGTACAAAGGGCAATCCCAACAACTACGACTAAACCAAAATCTTGCAGAGGATCAGCTCACAACATAATTAACATTTATATTATGCCATTAATGAAATTTGATTTTTTTTTAACAAAAGGATATATAGATTTAGGTGAGTCCTGTGAAGGATTTGTTAGAAACAAGGTCAGAAAATCAAGTTGACAATGATGTAAACGTACCAAATGTAAGCAAGATGTAACCTCAGTCAGCTTGTTGAGCAGATCCCTGTGTTGTGAATGGATGAAATGTTTACACTGTTGAGTTTATGACAGGCAGTGCATTTGGTTTGTTTTGGCTTCAGAGCAGACAAATTAGTTTAGGGGAATCAGCAGAAATGGGTTCCTGTGTGTGAATCTTGGACATAACTTTGGACAGAAATTTTCTAATTTCTGAGAAAGTTCAGGCCATCAGAATTGTGAAAGGTTCATGCCATCAGATACAGAAAGTGATAAGAAATAGGAAAGGTCTCAAAGGTCCAAGGGAAAGTAATTGGAAAGAGGCAGCTAAGTAATGAATTTAAAAAGCTGAGATAGGTACGATGTTTCTCTGGGATTCAGTCACTGTAATGAATAGTGCTGAGAAACAGAATAAAACTTTGTTTTGCTGTCATGATTTGGAGATGCCGGTGTTGGACTGGGGTGTACAAAGTTAAAAATACACAACACCAGGTTATAGTCCAACAGGTTTAATTAGAAGCACTAGCTTTCGGAGCGCTGTTCCTTCATCAGGTGATTTTCATCACAACCTGATGTTGTGTGATTTTTAACTTTGTTTTGATGTGTGTGTCTTAACATCTTTCTGTCTTCTACATATATATATGCTTTAATTATCTAATGTTTTCTTTTGTGTAATAAGCTTATGTTTTGTTGTTAAAGAACACCTGAAAGGCTTGTTTCAGCAACTAACCACTATATTAGCCAATGGTTAAAAAAACCCCATATGATCTATCAAGCTGCTTTCATTCTGGGATCTGACTTGTTCAGTATCAACTGGGATCAGAATACAGCAATATATTTGAAATTGTCTCATGGTCAAAACTAAAGCAGGAGTGCCCTAGTAATATTTAAAATTTTCCAATTAATCCTCTATTTTAAGAAATAAAGGTGAGAAATCTCTTTCACTTGAAACCAATAGATGCCTGCTATATTGCTCCCCTTTCCATCTCTCTGAAGATGCACAATTTCCAGTCCAAGTCCCCTTCACATATCTCATTGAAGCAGCCAGTCTCAGCTTACAACACAAGAGGATACCATTCAGCCCATTTTGCTAACTCTTTGAAAGAGCGATCCAGTTTAGGCTCACATATTTAATTCCTGATAACTAGGCAGCGACATCTAATATTGTAAAAACTTTTCAGCGTTTAATTAGATGGACACACAGTTTAACCCAGAATCCAGCATTTTATCTCTCCACCCCCGAGGATTTTGCTTGAAACATCGATTCTCCTGCTCCTCGGATGCTACCTGACCTGCTGTGCGTTTCCAGCACCACACTTGAGAACATAGAACATAGAACAGTACAGCACAGAACAGGCCCTTCAGCCCACGATGTTGTGCCGACCATTGATCCTCATGTGAGGTAAACCTAATGTACGAACCCTCAAATTTCTGTGACCATATGCATGTCGAACAGTCTCTTAAATATCCCCAATGACCTCACTTCCACAACTGCTGCTGGCAACGCATTCCATACTCTCTCAACTCCCTGTGTAAAGAACCCACCTCTGACATCCCCTCTATACTTTCCGCCAAACATCTTAAAACTATGACCCCTCATGTTAACAATTTCTGCCCTGGGAAAAAGTCTCTGGCTATCAACGCTAACTATGCCTCTCATTATCTTGCACACCTCAATTAGGTCCCCTCTCTTCCTTCTTTTTTCCAATGAAAAAAGTCCGAGCTCAGTCAACCCCTCTTCATAAGATAAGCCCTCCATACCAGGCAGCATCCTGGTAAACCTCCTCTGAACCCTCTCCAAAGCATCCACATCTTTCCTATAATAGGGCGACCAGAACTGGACACAGTATTCCAAGTGCGGTCTAACCAAGTTTTATAGAGCTGCAACAAGATCTCACGGCTCTTAAACTCAATCCCCCTGTTAATGAAAGCCAAAACACCATATGCTTTCTTAACAACCCTGTCCACTTGGGTGGCCATTTTAAGGGATCTATGTAACTGCACCCCAAGATCCCGCTGTTCCTCCGCACTGCCAAGAATCCTGTCTTTAATCCTGTACTCAACTTTCAAGTTCGACCCTCCAAAATGCATCACTTCATATTTATCCAGGTTGAACTCCATCTGCCACCTCTCAGCCCATCTCTGCATCCTGTCAATGTCATGCTGCAGCCTACAACAGTCCTCTATACTGTCAACGACACCTCCCACCTTTGTGTCATCTGCAAACTTGCTAACCCATCCCTCAATCTCCTCATCCAAGTCATTAATAAAAATTACAAAGAGTAGAGGCCCAAGAACAGAGCCCTGTAGAACACCACTCATCACTGACTTTCGGCAGAATACTTCCCTTCAACTACCACTCGCTGTCTTCTGTCAACCAGCCAATTCCACATCCAGACAGCTAAATTTCCCTGTATCCCATTCTTCCTGACCTTCTGAACAAGTCGACCATGGGGAATCCTATCAAATGCCTTGCACATACACCACATCCACCACTTGACCCTCATCAACTTGCCTAGTAACATCCTCAAAGGACTCAGTAAGATTTGTGAGGCATGACCTGCCCCTCACAAAGCCGTGCTGACTGCATTTAATCAAGCTTGCTCTTCCAGATGGTCATAAATCCTATCCCTCAGAATCCTTTCTAACACCTTGCAGACGACAGACGTGAGACTGACTGGTCTGTAATTGCCGGGGATTTCCCTGGAATTACATTTGCCTCTCTCCAGTCCTCAGGTACTACTCCAGTGGAGAGCGAGGATGCAAAGATCTTCGCAAGCGGCAAAACAATCACATTTCTTGCTTCCCAAGGCATCCGAGGACAAATTCTGGCCCTGGTGACTTGTCAATCTTAATGTTTGTCTAAATTTTCAGCACATCAGCTTCCTCAATCTCTATCTGTTCCAGCGTGCTTACCTGCTTCCTCAATGGTTTCATTCACTACAAGGTCCTTTTCTTTAGTAAAGACAGAAGCAAAAAACTCATTTAGGTCTTCCGCTACCTCCTCAGACTCTAGACACAAGTTCCCTATGCTATCACTGATTGGCCCTACTCTTTCTTTGATCATTCTCTTATTCCTCACATACGTGTAAAATGCCTTTGGATTCTCCCTAATCCTTCCTGCCAAGCCTTTTTTGTGCCCCCCCCGGCTCTCCTCAGACCATTTTTGAGCTCCTTCCTCACCTGTCTGTAACCCTCTAGAGCTGAGCAAGACCCTTGCTTCCTCCACCTTATGTAAGCTACCTTCTTTCTTTTGTCGAGAAGCTCCTCCGCTCTCGTCATCCAAGGTTCCTTTATCTTACCCCTTCTTGCCAGTCTCAGGAACACATTTATGCATCACTCACAACAACTGTTCCTTAAACAGTCTCCACATGTCTATAGTGCCCTTTCCATGGAACAATTGCTCCCAGTCCATGCTTCCCAACTCATGTCTGATAGCATCCTAGTTTCCTTTTCCCCAATTAAATATCCTCCATTGTGCCTGCTTCTCTCCTTCTCCATAGCTATGTAGAATGTGAGGCCATTGTGGTCACTATCACCAAAATGCACTCCCACCGCAAGATCTGACACCTGCCCTGGCTCATTGCCGAGCACTAAATCCAAAATAGCCTCTCTCCTCATCGGCCTGTCAACGTACTGAGTTAGGAAACCCTCCTGAACACACCTTACAAAAACAGCTCCTTCCAAACCATCTGCTAAGAATTCTCTAAGTTCTTACTGTCTTAGACAGATCAATTGCTTTACCAAGCTGTGATGCATCCAAATAAGATGATTTCTATGGTTCATCTATAAACATTGTGGACATGCTGAATTTCCTTAGACATCTGAAGAAGTAGAGACATTGATGTGCTTTGATGCAGTCATTATTTCTGCTTCAGGGTCCTTGTCTTGTAATACAAATTCAGGCCCCAGAATCAGACAACGGTTATAGCACTAGACAAGGCCATGCAGTTTGTCATACCTATGGCAGGTCTCTGCAAGACAAGAGTAGCCCAAGTAGACCCACTCCTCTGATCTTTCCCTATGGCCCTGCACATTATTCCCTTTCAGGTGATTACTCAATTCCCTTTCACGAGCCATGATGAAATCTGTCCCTTTACACAGCACGGTAGTGTTTTCTAGTTCCTAGCCTTTTACTGCAGAGAAAAACCTCTCCTCATGTTACCTTTGGTTTATTTGTCAATTTCCACAAACCTACGACCTCCAGTTCAGCCAATAGGAACAGTTTCGATCTCCATGGCAGCATTTCCTCATGGTGTTGAACATCTCCTCATAACCTTCTTCAAGGTGAAAAGCCACAGAAATCTACCCACATCCCTAAACGTTTCAGCCCTCCAACTGTTCTCACAAACTCTCACTGCATCTTCTTTCATGCTTTCATATCTCTGGTGTCCAAAATACTCCATTGAAGCCTCATCAATCTTTTATAACAATTTATCACTCCTTTTTTTTAATCATCTTGGTTTATAATGCCCAGCGACATGTTCCCTTTTTTTAAAACGCTTTCTCAACTACCTATTCACCTTCATTGATTCTTACACAGGTTTCCCTGTCCCTGCATTCCTTTTAGAAATGTTCCTCATTCTTCAGATTGCCTTTTTTTCTCATTCTTGTTATCGAAATAGAGCACTTCACACTTCCCCACATTAAGTTCCATCTCCAATGTCTTTGTTCCATGTTCCTGTCTGTGCACTCTTGAATTCTAACACTATCCACTTCATAGTTCAATTCGGTTCCCTGGTTCCAAATAAAATTGTGAAAACTATAGCCTTGTTCAAGAAGTGTTGTAAGGATAAGCCAAGCAAATACAGACCAGTCGATTTAAATTGAGTTGTGGGGAAACGTCTAGAAACAATTATTTAGAATAGAACTGAAAAATGTTGAGAAAAAGTCCATGCAAAAAGGTAGGATGGTTTGGAAGCGTCAGGATGGATTTCTAAGGGGAACATTGTGTTTAACTAAATTCTTGGAATTTTTTAAAGTGACAACAGAAAGTCAACAAGGCTAACATGATCGATGTGGGATACATTGACATTAAGAAGGAGAGGTATGCAGTGCTACATAACAACCCTATGGGGGAAGGTATAGGTCATGGAATAAAAGGATCAGTATCTGCTTGGACACAAAATTATCTGAGTGATAGCAAGGAGAAAGTGAGGACTGCAGATGCTGGAAATCAAAGTCAAGAGCATGGTACTGGAAAAGCACAACAGGTCAGGCAGCATCTGAGGAGCAGGAGAATCGACGTTTCAGACATAAGCTCTTCGTCAGGAATTCAATAGTGATAACAAACACAGAGTAATGGTCACTGAATATTTTTTGGGCTAGAGGAATGTTTGTTCTCCGGGGTGCGTACTGGGACTGTTCTTAGTATACGTTAGTGATCTGGATCTTGGGTTACAAGGGACAGAGTTTGCAGATGAGACAAAATTTGAGAAAATTATAAACTGTGAGGAGGAACAGTGTGGAACTCCAAAAGGACATTGCCAGGTGGAGTGGGCAGGTAATTGGCAGATAGTGGGCAGGTAGGTGGCAGATAGTGGGCAGGTAGGTGGCAGATAGTGGGCAGATAGGTGGAAGATGAGGTTCAATAGAGAGAAGCACGAATTAGTGCACTTGGCAAGAAGATCATTGAGAGATCGAATAAGTGTTACTAATCTAAAGGCCTCGCATATGTGCATAAATCATTAAAGGTGTCAGGAGACATAGAGGATGCACTTAATTAAAGCATACAATTCCTAGACTTTAGTATAAGGGGCATAGAGCTGAAAAGAAAGGAGGTGTTACAGAATTTGTCTCAGGAATTTACGACATTTTACTGGAGTATTTCTGTACAATTCTAGATGTCACATTTTTGGAAGAATTGAACACATTGGAGGGACTGTGGAGGAAGTTTTTAAGAATTACTCCAAAGATGAGAAAATTCATTTGTGAAGATGGATTGGAGAAATTGGGCTTTTTTCTTAAGAGGGGAATGTTTACAAAATTATCTGGGGGTCTGGACAGAGTAGATGGGAAGAAACCTTTCCATCTCAGAAAATGATTGAGACCATAAGGGTACAGCGTTTAACTAATTTTGAAAAGAAGCAAACGTGATGCAAGACACCACTTTTTCATACAAGAGGTAATTCTGGTCTGGAATGCACTGTCTGGAAGTGTGATGGAGGCAGATTCAATTGAAGATTTCACGATAGCATCAAATGATTATTTGAACAGTAATGATGTGCAGGGTTACGGACAAATCACAAAGATGGCACCAATTAATAATGTAGAGAGTCAGTGAAGACACAGCTGATTAAATAGTTTCCACCTGCACAATAATAATTGGGTGATTCTGTGAAATCACAACTCCTCAATATGAAGTATTGCTTTGTTATTTCGGTTAATGGTAGGAACAGCACATAAGTAGAATAAATTTTGCAAATAGGCTTCATAACCCCCAGGGAGATGGGCTACTTACAGTGAAACTTAAAGCTAATAATATATGACATCATGTGATACTGCGACTCAAGAATCTTGCATTGTAATCACCACTTATTACCTCTTGGCCATTCCCACTGCAATTATTATAAGTTAAACAATCCTATTATGTAAAATAAACACCATAAAGCTTACAGGAGCAACTAAATCTGGTGGTTCTACCACATTTTGTAAACTAAGCCATCAATGCAAAAGGGTTATCTTGATTCACTGAGTAGTGTTACATACTGCCAGCCACCTATGCCCATATACATCTTAATATTGAGGGTGACCTATGCTGTGCATTTGTAACTTGGCCACTCACATGATGAGGCTGGCCTCCTCAGTGAAATGCAATGGGAAAGGTAGGGGAATAATAATAAGTCCAAATGCTCATTCAGAAGGCTACAGATATGATTGGTCGAATGGTTGTAACAATTGCGTGATTCTGCATTTCTGTGAAAAGGAATATTCCTCGTACTGACACCGGGAACCTCATTGTTTACTATCCTCCATTTGGAAGAACAGCTTTTCATTACTATTCTCTGTTTCACATCATTTAGCCAACTCAATAACCACAACGTCAGCCGAGAGATAGGGACAATTATCTTCTTCTCATTAATAAATCTGATTGATGTGTTGTGTTGATGTTGTAATTATATTTTGACATTTAGTTGGTGTTATTAGACTTGCAACAACTTACTAATGGACCTGTTTGGACTAATGATATTTTTTTCTTGTTCTTAAAGGTTCCTCATCCCTGGTGTCCTAATAATAGGTGCTATTGGTTTGCTTATGAGGCAAAACCTCCAGAAAAAGTAATGGAGATGCAAGTTGACTTAATGGGCTAGAAGGGGTAGGAATGCTGGGTACTATTGTCAAAGACCGTTCATGTGTGAATTAAAGATGAATTGGAGATGGAATGCCAGCCTTTGTTAATTTATTTCACCAAGAAATTTTATTCATAGGACATCAGCACAGGAACAGACCATTCAGTGCAAATGTTCTATCCTAGTATTGATGCTCCACATGAGTCTCCTTCTATTTAGCTTTCAGTAACCCTATTGCTGTACCTCTATAGTTTTCTTTGAGGAGAAAGTGAGGTCTGCAGATGCTGGAGATCAGAGCTGAAAATGTGTTGCTGGAAAAGCGCAGCAGGTCAGGCAGCATCCAGGGAACAGGAGAATCGACGTTTCGGGTATGCCCGAAACGTCGATTCTCCTGTTCCCTGGATGCTGCCTGACCTGCTGCGCTTTTCCAGCAACACATTTTCAGCTCTATAGTTTTCTCCCACATAGACCTTAAGTTCATCAATGCTATTCAGTCCAACTGCAGAGATATGCATTTAAGTGTTGATTTTTTTCTCAGCCTATGCAACCATATTATTTTACTAATTATACATTTAGTGTCTGTGAGTAGTTAAATAATGGTTTAATGGTGGACTGCAAGATAGACAAGCAGGATGCTGGAAGAACACAGCAAGCCAGGCGGCATCAGGAGGTGAAGAAGACAATGTTTCAGGTGAAGAAAGGTTTCAGGCAAGAAATGCTGGGCCCAGCCACCATTGTCCATGTCCCATGGGTCAATTAAAAAAAACAATTGGTTAAAGCTGGATTACCATAAACACAAGTTAAGGATGAAAAGCATTTATTCCACCTAAAATAAAGCCCCGAGACAAAATGTTAATAGCGGTCTGTAATTAAATCCAAAGGTAAGAATTCCTGCTGAAATCGAGCTAAATTTCAGAGATTTGTTTCCAAGGGTTAGGGTTCGGGTTTGGGTTAGGGTTAGGGTTGGGGTGAGGGTTAGGATTAGGGTTAGGTTTAGGATTAGAGTTAGGGTTAGGATTAGGGTTAGTGTTAGGATTAGAGTTAGGGTTTGGGTTTGGGTTAGGATTATGGTTAGTGTTAGGATTAGAGTTAGGATTATGGTTAGGGATAGTGTTTGGGTTTGGGTTAGGGTTAGGATTAGGATTAGGGTTAGTGTTAAGATTAGAGTAACAGTTAGGGTTAGGGGTAGTGTTCGGGTTTGGGTTAGGGTTAGGGTTAGGGATGGTGTTCAGGTTTGGGTTTGGGTTAGGGATAGTGTTCGGGTTTGGGCTTGGGTTAGGGATAGTGTTCGGGTTTGGGTTAGGGTTAGGGCTAGGGATGGTGTTCGGATTTGGGTTAGGGTTAGGGTTAGGGATGGTGTTCGGGTTTGGGTTAGGGTTAGGGCTAGGGATGGTGTTCGGATTTGGGTTAGGGTTAGGGTTAGGGATGGTGTTCGGGTTTGGGTTAGGGTTAGGGCTAGGGATGGTGTTCGGATTTGGGTTAGGGTTAGGGTTAGGGATGGTGTTCGGGTTTGGGTTAGGGTTAGTGTTCGGGTTTGGGTTAGGGTTAGTCAAACAATTTGTTTGGTGAAAAAAAAAGTATGGCTTCACTTGAGTGATCCTTTGTTGATGTCCTAAAGGGCCCTTGCTAGCATATGGCTTTGAAGGGAAAGGCACTGTTCACTCTCCTTTTTATTTGTGTTTATCATTGAGCAGATTTCAGAGACAAGAGAAAGAAAAATACCCTTTTGACTGCAACACAGTTTGTTACAGAATTCAGGACGATGCCCCAATTTTTAATCTTTCAGAGACAAGAACAGAAGTTGCCAGAGAACCTCAGCTGTGAGCCTTCTTTAGAACTGACTATAGCTGGGAAAAGGTGGTAGTGATGCTGATGACAAGGGGTAGGGAGGGAAGGGGAAGTGAACGGAATGAACAATAGGTGGACATAGAGCCTAGACAGAGAGAGAGAGAGAATAGCAGCAGACAAATGACAGACAAAGGAATGCATAATGGTGGGCCGGGGACAAAGAAATCCAGCTGATGGGGACTAATACTGAGTGAAAAAAATATGACCAAAGCAGCCCATGTAATATCAATGAGAGAGTGGGTAAAGGACATAGAAATAAAGTGCTCAGGCTCTGGAATCATTGAACTCAACATTGAGCCCTGAAGGTTGCAGGGATCCCAACCAGAAAATGAGGAGCTGTTCTTCCAGCTTGCACTGAGCTTCACTGGAGCACTGCAGTAAGCCTGAGACAGATGTTGGCCAGGGAACACGGTGGGGTGTTGAAATGGCAGACAACTGGACCTGTTGAGGTTCTCCAGCAACCTCCGCTTTTGTTTAATCTTTCAGCTCGTCAATTTCTTCGTCAATCAGTGACACTTCCTTGATCTTGCTGAAGGAAAAGCAAGTGAACTACGATCAGTTGTTGTATCGCAGGAGCCAGGAAACCAGACGTTAATCCATAAAGTAAAACAAAACCATCAGCAGACAAGACAACCAAAGGCCTGTTGCTTGGCAACAGTTTCATTTTAATCAGATTGCTGTGGGTGAGGCTGAATGACACAGTAGGTTAGGCACTGAGCTTTCTCTCTGGGTCCTCTCTTCAAGCTAAGGCTCAGCTGATTTGATGAGTCTATTTTCTTTGTTGACTGTTGCAAACAAGTCCCACATAAGTTTGGAAACTTTCAATCCAGTTCGTGGTGGGCACCTCAAGATCAGACTGCCTCTGTTTTTATCACTAATTAGCGAGCCCACTCGAGTTATTGCATGGGTGTTGGAAGGAAATAGAAGAATACCAGAGAAGGAGATGCACTCCACAATTGTTACTCAGATAATATTGCTCAGGGCACTGCAGAGCTCTTGACCTGGGAGTGCCTCCACCACAACTGCTTTATTTTCCAGAATTGACAGCAAATCTCACACTGATGGGGTGTTAAATACACTCGCAGTGAATACAAGGACTGATTGCTACATCTGATGCTGGAGGGATGACTTGAATCCACCTCTGTCCAATGAGAATACTGTTTGAAGCTCCCAAAATTTGAATGAAGGAATGAGAGCTAGAGCCAGGAATCATAGGAGCAAAGAAAATAGGAACAAGGGGGCCGCTATTCAGCCCTTCAAACCTGCTTCTCCATATAATATGATCATGGCTGATCACCTTACCCAGTAACCTGTTCCTTCCTTCCACCCAGATCCTTTGATTCACCCCAAGAACTCTAGCTACCACCTTCTTGAAATCATTCAATGTTTTGTCCTCAAATGCTTTCTGTAGCAGAGAATTCTCCAGGTTTGTCACTCTCTGGGTGACAATTTCTCAGTCCGAAGTGACCTACCCTATATCCTTAGAGGATGGTTAAACCCAGTTATCTCAATCACAGCTCCTATTGAAATAAACCGGCAGAGAACTTGGTGAACAATGTTACAAATTGATAAAAAATGATTCACCCAACACTTATTTTCATGGCACAATCATTTTCTAAAAGAATGAGTGCTGTACATAATAAATAAGGATCTGTGATGTGTGAAAACATTGAATTAAGCTTGTGAGCTCTGAACACCAGACAATATGTAGCTTAATGGGTCTTTATGGTACTTTGTGAAACTATTGAATCCACTGATGCTGAGTGGCAATTCATCTAATCTCCTCATCATTGATAGCAGCTTGATGAATGTATTCTTAAATACCAATGGTAGTCAAAGAGGGTGCAATGTGGATGGTGTCTCGGAAACAAATAATTATAGTGATTGATCTGTCTTAGCTAAAGTGAACAAGGGCAGTTTGCAATCCATGGAGCAGCAACTGTCATGAGTTATGATCTTGCCGGACAAAGATGCTTGTTATTCACAGAGAAACATACACACAAATTCCCTGGCTAAGTGCAAAACAAATGTACAAAGCATTCTGAGAAGGCGTGGAAGGAATGTGTGTTGCAGTATGTCATCACCTTCATGATTCATTTACCTTGCAATCTTAGTAAAATTGGAGCTGTGCATTTGAATAGCACCTTTCACATTTTAAGCTCGACCAAAGCATTTTTCAACCAATGCAGTAGTTTTGACATACAATTACTCTGGTCAAGTGGAAATGAGGCAGAAAAAGTATGGACATCAAGACTACAGGTGGCAATATGATAATGACAGACAATTTATTCTGGTGATGTTGTTGGAAGGATAGAGATTGGGGCCATAATAATGCAGATTTGTCAATTTGAGTTTTATGATTAAATGATTGAAGTCACACTGTATCTCCTGCCACTGTACTTGACCAAGATGGCAATGGTGCTGACCTCATTGCTGTGCACCTGGAAAATGAGGTTAGCACCCACTGTCAGAGGGTGGTGCCTCTGACATCGTTGGTGCACCTGGTGAATGCCCACTCCCTGCCCACTTTGCCAGTTTGCTATTTACTTCCTTTTGCTTATTGCCCCCTTCACTGCTTGTTGCATCTTTTGCTACTTCACTTCCTGCTCCCTTTCCCACTTTTCCCTCCATCTACATCTGCTTTGCTCATCACCTCCTGTTGCCTGTTTCATTCACTGCCCCCTTCGTCAGTTTGCTGGTTGCCTCCCCAACTTCCAATTCTCCACTTTTTAAAAATTCATCACAGGATGTGGGCATCGCTGACTGGGCAGCATTTATTGCCCATACCTAATTGCCCAGAGGGCAGTTAAGCTTCAACCACAGTGCTGTGGGTCTGTAGTCACATGTAGACCAGATCAGGTTAGGATGGCAGATTTCCATCCCAAAAGGAAATTATTGAACCAGGCGTGTTGTTCTCGGCCAATCAACAATGGTTTCACGACCATCAAGATCCTTAATTTCAGATTTTTAAAAATTAAATTCAAATACCACCAACTGCCAAGGCAGGATTTAAACCCAGTTCCCCAGAACTTTATCCAGGTCTCTGTACTAACAGTCCAGCAATAATAGCACCATTGATTCTCTACTCACTGATTCCTTGAGCACAGGATTGCTGCAAGGGGGTGGATGCTCTCAGGTGATAATCAATGAACAAATGATCCACAGCAGAAGAAATAAACTGGAAGTGTTTAAAAGACTTGGTTCATGATGAAGTGAGCAAAAGTAAAACATTACCATTCATGTATTCCTCTTCAAAATCTAGATTGTCATTTTAGTACCAAAGTCTGTGCTTTTCAATCAGCTCTAGTGCGGGTGTTGAGAAAATACTGTTCCTATCTTGACTCCAATTAACTTTCCCAAGCAGTCTTGTTACACAGAGTGAGGAAAAGATTTGCTATTACACCTTTCTCAAACTCAACAACTCAGTAGCATCCTGCCGACAGTTAACTGATTTTGTGTTGTAGCATGGCAGCACTGCAGGAAACATGGAAGTCAAATTGTGTACAGCAAGATCACACAAGCAGCAATGACATATTGAGCAGGTGACACTGTTTCTGTTAAACTACTGCACCTCAGTAAACACACGTCATGTCACATAACCAAAGGTCTACGGCTGCATTTCTTAGGTTCATTTGAACTGCATGCATTATCTTCCCGGACTCTGTAACAACTCCCCATTTCTCCAGCAGGTGGTATGGGTCAATAGATGTGGAGCTGGAAAAATACAGCAAGTCAGACCGTACGTCAGGATGAAGGGTTTTGGTCCAAAACGTTGACTTTCCTGCTCCTCGGATGCTGACTGACCTGCTGTGCTTTTGGAGTGCCACATTTATTGACTCTGGTTTCTGGTATCTGCTGTCCTCCCTGTCCCAGATCTCTGGAAAGAGTTTCATGCATTGCAAGCCTGAGACATTAACTCTACTTCTCTCTCCAAAGATGGTGCCCGCCCTGCTTTGTTTTTCCAGCATTTTCCGTTTTCACATTAAGGCAATGTTCCATTCCATTTATGCCACTCTTTTGGAAATGTTTATTTAAAAACAATAAAGGGATGTGGCAACGCTGGCTGAGCCAGCATTTGTTGACCATCCCTAGTTGCCCTTGAGAAGGTGATGGTGAGCTACCTTCTTCAGCCAATGGAGTTCGTGCAGTGTAGGGACACCAGTTGTACAGTTTGGAAGGAAATTCTAGGATTTTGACCTAGCAACAGTGAAGGTAAGATAGTCGAGTTGGTGAGAGGCATGGAGGGGAACTTGCAGGAGGTGGTGCTCCCAAGCAACTGCTACCCCTGTCCTTCTGGATGGTAGAGGTTGCAAATTTGGAATATGTTGTCAAAGGAGCTTTGGATATCGATTTTGTACAAGAGAGTGTCAATATTTTGCTGAAGAGAAGCTTTCTATATGACATGGGGTTAAGTGTCATATTAATGATGAGCCTGCACAATCAATGATGTCAGACACTATTAGTTCACATGTGACTGGGATCGAAGTAAGGAAGGCTTGAGCCAAAACTTGCTGAGCCATGCCTCTGTAGAAAGTGTTCAAAGTTAATTCACTTTACAAGTTGTCCCATCCTCATCCAACTAAGATTTCCAGAACTGGCCAGTGATAGTTTCACATGTTTCCATTGGTGGTGTACATCCTAGGAGCCATTTATGAAGGATCCCCAGCAATTTGTTATAAAGGTGGGAAAACCAGTGACCTTGGGAAAAACACCCACAGCAATAATGGAAGCAGTCCACCATTACCAGATTCAACAAAAGGAAGAACACAGAAAAATGGACAAGAATTACACTGCTCCTAAACCATGTAGAGAGTCCTGAGCAAGCTGTGCACTGATCAACTGGTGCCAGTGTTTCAACAGATAGCAGCCTCTTGGTCTCACTCAGACACCAATCAGGACAGCAACATAGCATGGTAACAATAACAACAAACACAGCCATCTGATGCAGAAACTCCATTATGTCCCCAAACTAGACATCCTTCCTGTTATCAATGCAATTCTTATAGAGAAGATACCTAATGACAGTATGTTAAATTCCCTGAGTCTTTGAGTCTTCAGCCAGAGTGTTACTAAGGAGCTGCAGATAAATCAGAAACCTAATATTAGTGACCAAGAAAACCTCATCTCATTGAATCTTCAAATGGTTTCTATTGTTGAAGATGATGAATCCTATTTCTGATGTAGCATCCAATATGTCATTTTCTGCAGTGGAACATGCTCACAATGAAGATAGTGTCGAGTTACTGCCTCTACTTCCAGGAAAATAAATTCTGAGAACATGAGTAGAGAAGTTCTCATTTTGTTTTCAGAATATTCTTTGTTCTTCTCTTCCCTATTTATTCGTGATGAGATATCGAATAGTTCTTTAGTTATCAGTGGTAGATGATACAATGTGGAGTTCTTCATGGGAGTTAAAATTGATTTTTTTTTCAAGCTTGCTCATGACCCTTAACCCAGTGTGCAAAGGGGAAGAAGGGAAAGGGGATTGAGAGTGGTGCAGTGGCTCAGTGGTTAGCACTGCTGCCTCACAGCGCCAGACAGCCAAGTTTGATTCCACCCCTTGGGTGATTGTCTGTGTAGAGTTTGCACATTCTCCCTGTGTCTGCGTGGGTTTCCTCCAGGTGCTCCAGTTTCCTCCCACAGTCCAAAGACGGGCAGGTTAGGGTGGATTCGACATGTTAAATTGCCCGTAATGTCCGGGGATGTATAGCTCAGGTGGGTAACTGTAGAGTTACAGGGAAAGGACGGGATGCTCTTCAGAGGGTAGGTATGAACTCGATTGGCTGAATGGGCTGTTTCCATTCTGTAAGGATTCTAATTTTAGTTTATTCTTTACTGCCTTTATATTCAAGTCAGTCTCAGTGTTCCAGCCCATGTACCAGCTGGTTTCCTGCTCTACCAACACGTTTTGTCTTGTAAGAGAAACTAATAAGGTGTATACATCTCATATGTCCTCCAAGCGAGCTGAGAACATTTTTGGAGATTCATGCATTTGGCAAAAAACCCTTGATATTACGATGAAAATGGCTTATGATGCAATGTTTATTAGTACAGTAAACCTGGGGGAGGTGTAGCATAGTGGGGTTAATATTCAGATGCTCATAGCTAGATTTCATGATCAGTGGTGTCAGAAATCATGGAATTGTCACTCAATTAAAGGAAGGAGAAAAGTTGCCATCATCCCATTCTCTCATTAGAGAAAGAGAGGTGATTGCGGGTGGTTAACCTGAGAGTTACCAGGCCACAGGTGGGGGAGAGCTTGAGAAGGAGAGTCCTCCATGGAATCCTTGTGGCCATTAAAGACTCACATAATTCACATAGAGGACAGAGTCTCCTTTGAACAAATCCAGTGTGTTTAATCTGCTTGTGCTCTCACTACTACAACAGACTTCCATTTGAGCTCGTTGGATTTCGTAGCAGCAAAACAGAATTGTTGACAGACTGTGTTATGACAGAGGAGGATTTTCCAAACAAATCTTTCAAAGACTCTTCAACTGCTGAGATTTAATCCAAACATTAGTAACTGCAGATAAATTGCTGTGAAGAGAGGATTAGTTTTAATGGCTTGCAGTTCAATTAACTTGTTATTTTTATTCTGTTTTTAAACCGCTGCTGAAATTGATTAATTGGATATTTGTGTGTAAGTGGGCAATGAACAACTTCAATTGAAAAGCTGGAGATGAGTTAAGTAGAGTTGGTGTCCCTTGAAAGAACATTTCACTGTCAGCTGTATATGTGTCAGGGAAAGCAATGAGTATTTTCCACAATTACCAGTGATCCAACACAGACTGTCTAACCCATCATAGACAATCCAACCCATCACAGACTGTCTGACCCTATCACACACTGTCTGATCCTATCACACACTGTCTGACCCTATCACAGACTGTCTGACCCTAGCACAGTCTGTCTGACCCTATCACACACTGTCTGACCCGATCACAGACTGTCTGACCCTATCATACACTGTCTGACCCCAACGTAGACTGTCTGACCCTAGCACAGTCTGTCTGACCCTATCACACAATGTCTGACTCTATCACACACTGTCTGACCCCATTACAGACTGTCTGACCCTATCACAGACTGTGTGACCCCATCACAGACTGTGTAACCCCATCACAGACTGTCTGACCCCAACAGAGACTGTCTGACCCCCAACACAGACTGTCTGACCCCATTACAGGCTGTCTGACCCTATCACAGACTGTCTGACCCTATCACAGACTGTCTGAACCCAACAGAGACTGTCTAACCCTCAACACAGACTGTCTGACCCTATTACAGACTGTCTGACCCTATCACAGACTGTCTGACCCTATTACAGACTGTGTGACCCCCATCACTGACTGTCTGACCATAACAGAGACTGTCTAACCCTCAATACAGACTGTCTGACCCCATTACAGGCTCTCTGACCCTATCACAGACTGTCTGACCCCTTTACATACTGCCTGACCCCATCACAGACTGTCTGATCATGTCACAGAGTGTCTGACCCCATCACACACTGTTTGACCCTATCATACACTGTCTGACCCCATCACAGACTGTCTGACCCCTTTACGTACTGTCTGACCCCTTTACATATTGTCTGACCCTATCACAGACTGTCTGACTCTGTCACAGACCCCACCACAGAACACACCAGATGGCCTCCTTCTTTAAAGACCACAATTTCCCCTCCCACGTGGTTGAAGATGCCCTCCAAAACATCTCACCCACGCTCCGCACCTCCGCTCTCGAATCCCACCCCTCCAACTGCAACAAGGACAGAACCCCCACACCGACCCCCCAGGTCCTCACCTTCCACCCCACCAAACTCCGCATAAATCACATCATCCGCAGACATTTCTGCCACCAACAGACAGATCCCACCACCAGGGACATATTTCCCTCCCCACCCCTATCCACTTTCTGCAAAAACCGTTCCCTCCGTGACTACCTGGTCAGTTCCACGCGCCCCTACAACCCATCCTCCCATCCTGGCACCTTCCCCTGCCACCACAGGAATTGCAAAACCTGCATCCACACCTCCTCCCTCACCTCCATCCAAGGCCCTAAATGAGCCTTCCACATCCATCAAAGTTTTACCTGCACATCCACCAATATCATTTATTGTATCTGTTGCTCCTGATGCGGTCTCGTCTACATTGGGGAGACTGGGCGCCTCCTAGCAGAGGGCTTTAGGGAACATCTCCGGGACACCCGCACCAATCAACCACACCGCCCTGTGGCCCAACATTTCAACTCCCCCTCCCACTCTGCTGAGAACAGGCAGGTCCTGGGCCTCCTCCACCGCCGCTCCCTCACCACCAGATGCCTGGAGGAAGAACGCCTCATCTTCCGCCTCGGAACACTTCAACCCCAGGGCATCAATGTGAACTTCATCAGTTTCCTCATTTCCCCTCCCCCCACCTCACCCCAGTTCCAAACTTTCAGCTCGGCACTGTCCCCATGACCTGTCCCACCTGTCCATCTTCCTTCCCACCCATCCGCTCCATCCTCCCCTCCAACCTATCACCATCACCCCCACCTCCATCCACCTGTCACACTCTCAGCTACCTTGTCCCCAGCCCCATCCCCTCCCATTTATCTCTCCACCCCCGAGGTTCCCGGCTTCATTCCTGATGAAGGGCTTTTGCCCGAAATGTCGATTGTCCTGCTCCTCGGATGCTGCCTGACCTGCTGTACTTTTCCAGCACATCTCTTATCTTGACCCATCACAGACTGTTTGACCCATTGCCGTCAATCACTCGCTGATGAGAATGATTATCCAACAATTAAAGTCTGTGTCTCTGGTGGTGGGATCTGTGGGCCTTTGCTGATAAGCAGCTTGGTGCTTCATTTTACAGTATGTTAATTGTGCTCCTGATCTGCTTTGAAGAGCAGACATATGGGGAGTTGCCTTCAGGAAAGAGAGCTCAATGTTTTTCACACTTGCATGCAAACTATCAATGTGATGACATTAATAAAGCAAGGAATAAAATTTGCATTTATATAGAATGTTTCGTAGCTTCAGGGCATGCCTCAGCCTTTTACATCAATGAAGTACTCTTCAAGTGCAGTCACTGTCATAATGTGTCTGCCCACTTCCAAACAGGAACATCCCACAAACCACAATGTGACAATGCCTGGACAACCTGTCATAAAGCCAGAAACTGCAAACGCTGGAAATCTGAAACAAAAACAGAAATTGCTGGAGAAACTCAACAGGTTTGCAATGAGGTCAGCTAGGTGGGCTGCAGATAATATGAGCTCCCTGATTGGGGCTGTTAATTTGTCCTGTCTGACAGATATAAACAGGAGTGTCAGGGGTTCTGCTCACTCAGAGCTGGCTCTGACCTAGCTGGGTCAGTGCCATGTGCTGTGCACGTGGAATTAAAAGGTGACTTGGTGATGGGACACCGGCCATCATCGGGTTATTTCATAGCTGAAAATGTGTTGCTGGAAAAGCGCAGCAGGTCAGGCAGCATCCAGGGAACAGGAGAATCGACGTTTCGGGCATAAGCCCTTCTTCAGGGATGAGGAAAGTTTGTCCAGCAGGCTAAGATAAAAGGTAGGGAGGAGGGACTTGGGGGAGGGGCGTCGGAAATGTGATAGGTGGAAAGAGGTCAAGGTGAGGGTGATAGCTCAGACTGAGGTGGGGGCGGAGAGGTCGGGAAGAAGATTGCAGGTTAGGAAGGCGGTGCTGAATTCGATGGATTTGACTGAGACAGGGTGGGGGGAGGGGAAATGAGGAAACTGGTGAAATCCGAGTTCATCCCTTGTGGTTGGAGGGTTCCTAGGCGGAAGATGAGGCGCTCTTCCTCCAACCGTCGTTTTGTTGTGGTCTGACGATGGAGGAGTCCAAAGACCTGCATATCCTTGGTGGAGTGGGAGGGGGAATTGAAATGTTGAGCCACAGGGTGGTTGGGTTGGTTGGTCCGGGTGTCCCAGAGGTGTTCTCTGAACCGCTCCGCAAGTAGCCGGCCTGTCTCCCCAATATAGAGGAGGCCACATCGGGTGCAGAGGATGCAATAGATGATGTGTGTCTGTGGAAAAGACATGGAAGACGTAGAATGTAGGGAAATAGATGGTGACATCTTGAAAAATGTCCATATTTTTCAGGAAGTGCTGGATGTCTTGAAATGCATAAAAGTGAATAAATCCCCAGGACCTGATCAGGTGTACCCTAGAACTCTGTGGGAAGCTCGGGAAATGATTGCTGGGTCTCTTACTGAGATATTTGTATCATCGATAGTCACAGGTGAGGTGTCAGAAGACTGGAGCTTGACTAACGTGGTGTGATTGTTTAAGAAGGGTGGTAAGGACAAGCCAGGGAACTATAGACCAGTGAGCCTGACGTCGGTGGTGGGCAAGTTGTTGGAGGGAATCCTGAGGGACAGGATGTACATGTATTTGCAAAGGCAAGGACTGATTCGGGATATTCAACATGGCTTTGTGCGTGGGAAACATGTCTCACAAACTTGATTGAGTTTTTTGATTAAGTAACAAAGAGGATTGATGAGGGCAGAATGATAGATGTGATCGAAATGGATTTAAGTAAGGCGTTCAACAAGGTTCCCCATGTGAGACTGATGAGAAAAGTTAGATCTCAAGGAATACAGGGATAACTAAGCATTTGGATACAGAACTGGTTCAAAGGTAGAAGAAAGAGGATGGTGGTAGAGGATTGTTTTTCAGACTGGAGACCTGTGACCAGTGGAGTGTCATAAGGATCGGTGCTGGGTCCACTGCTTTTCATCATTTATATAAATGATTTGGATGTGAGCATAAGAGGCACAGTTAGTAAGTTTGCAGATGACACCAAAATTGGGGATGTAGTGGACAGTGAATAAGTTACACCAGATTACAACAGGATCTTGACCAGATGGGCCAATGGGTTGAGAAGTGGCAGATGGAGTTTAATTCAGATAAATGTGAGATGCTGCATTTTGGGAAAGCAAATCTTAGCAGGACTTATACACTTAATGGTAAGGTCCTAGGGAGTGTTGCTGAACAAAGAGACCTTGGAGTGCAGGTTCATAGCTCCTTGAAAGTGGAGTCGCAGGTAAATAGGATAGTGAAGAAGGCGTTTAGTATGCTTTCCTTTATTGATCAGAGCACTGAGTACAGGAGTTAGGAGGAGAAAGTGAGGTCTGCAGATGCTGGAGATCAGAGATGGAAATGTGTTGCTGGAAAAGCGCAGCAGGTCAGGCAGCATCTAGGGAACAGGAGAATCGACGTTTCGGGCATTTCCTGAAGAAGGGCTAATGCCCGAAACGTTGATTCTCCTGTTCCCTAGATGCTGCCTGACCTACAGGAGTTAGGAGGTCATGTTGCAGCTGTACAGGACATTGGTTAGGCCACTGTTGGAATATTGTATGCAATTCTGGTCTCCTTCCTATCGGAAAGATGTTGTGAAACTTGAAAGGGTTCAAAAAAGACTTACAAGGATGTTGCCAGGGTTGGAGGATTTGAGCTATAGGGTGAGGCTGAACAGGCTGGGGCTGTTTTCCCTGGCGTGTCGGAGGCTGAGGGGTTACCTTATAGGGGATTATAAAATCATGAGGGGCATGGATAGGATAAATAGACAAAGTCTTTTCCCTGGGGTGGAAGAGTCCAGAACTAGAGGGCATAGGTTTAGGGCGAGACGGGAAAGATATAAAAGAGACCTATGGGGTAACATTTTCACGCGGAGGGTGGTATGTGTATGGAATGAGTTGTCAGAGGAAGTGGTGGAGGCTGGTACAATTGCAACATTTAAAATGCTTTTGGATGGGTATATGGATAGGAAGGGTTTGGAGGAATATGTGCTAGGTGCTGGCAGGTGGGACTTGATTGAGTTGGGATATCTGGTCAGCATGGATGAGTTTGCCTGAAGGGTCTGTTTCTGTGCTATACATCTCTATGACTCTATCTGTGGAGAGAAAGTAGAGTTAACAGTTCAGATCAAGTGATCCCTCATCAGAACTAAATAATCTGTGATTTTGGAGGTTTTTTTCAGTTTAAATATTGACCAGGTGACTTAACTGCCCTGCTCATTTGGGAAGTGATTCTACAGATACTTTTACATCCAACAGGACTTCAGTTGAACAGATTAACCTTTAAAAATCAGACTCATTGTGATAGGTTTCAATGAATGTTGCAATGGGCTTGATGCAGCATAATTTTCCGCAAGCTATAATGGCAGATTGGCCTCCAGGAATTAAGTGCAATGTTTCAGGACACCTCTGCAAGTATGGCAGGAGATAGATTAAAAATACTATCAAAACATTGCCTATGAAAATGCTTAGATAGCACTTTCCAACCACGTCTATCGAGAAGGACAAGGACAGCAGATAAATGGAAACACGAACTGAAACAAGTTTCCCTCCAAGTCACTCACTATCCTGAAATATACTATCATTCCTTCAGTGTTATTGAGTCATAGAGGCATTTGAACATAGGGACTAGGAGCAGGAGTAGGCCGTCTGGCCCCTCGAGACTGCTCCACCATTCAATAGGATCATGGCTAATCTTTTCATGGACTCAGCTCCACCTACCCACCCTCTCACCATAGCCCTTAATTCCTTTATTATTCAAACAATTATCTATCTTAGCTTTAAAAACAATCAATGAGGAAACCTCAACTACCTCCCTGGGCAGGGAATTCCACAGACTCACAACTCTCGGGGTGAAGAAATTCCTTCGCAATTCAGGCCTGAATCTGCTCCCCCTAATGTCAAGGCTGTGTGGGAATGACCTGCAGCAGTTCAAGGAGGAAGGTCACCAAATAGGAGCAAGTAGGAATGTGTAATAAATACTGGCCCAGTCTCAGGACTGATTAAATAATAAACTTTCCCTAATAATGAGAGTTACGATGTTAAGGGAGATAGTTCTGTGGATAGACAAGATCTACAATACTGCTGAACAGTTTATGCACTCAACCCTCTGCATAGAGCCCTGCACCATGTTGGAGATGTGGGCGCCTCCAGGCTTCTCCACGGTGACAGCAAGATTTCCAGCAGCCCTGCCAATTCACTTAGAATGTCATTGCTTATCCATCCATTGACGTGTCGCGATAACTGTTCCAACTGAAGTTCTCATTTGAACATCCTGCAGAAAAGCTTACCCTCCATGGTGTTGGCACCTACTAATGCCTTTCCATCAGTCCACTTGTGCTCACCGATTCACTGCAAGACACTCTACCATAGTTATACCTTCTATGTCTCACGTGTGCCAGCGTCTGGGCTGCCAACTGGACGTATCAAATTGAATGATAGTGTTTCTTCCTCCTCAACTCTGTTCATCCTCCTGTATTCAGGCTCCATCAACACTGCCAGGTCAGGTACTGATCACATGACAACATGCTTGAATAAGAGTAAGGTTAAAGTGAGGGGAGTTGGGAGTAGCAGGAGGTTATATCATCTCCAGTGAGAACCTTATGACAAATTGCATTAGAAAGTTAAAGTTGGATTTGAGAAATTCCATTGGGCAAGATGTGTTTTCATCTCCAATGGCAGAAGCAATAAGATCATTAGAAATAGGAACGGGGAAGGCCATTCAGCACCTTTGTCCTGCTCTACCATTCAATAGGATTATATCTGCATTCTTGCTCTTTCCTCAGAACACTTGGTTCCTCTGCTATAAATCTCTCTCCCTCAGCCTTAATGATACACAAGGACTCTGCCCCCACAGCTCTCTGAAAAAGAGTTACAAAGACTCACAACCCTCCATGTTGAACAGGAAGAGGGGAGGGGAAAATAACAGATTATGGAGGAAATGCATACATATTTAATTTAAGAACCAGGGTAAGAAGTCAAAACATATACCAATTCTCCATGATTATTGTTGCATAGACAACACACAATAACATTTAATGAATTGGAAAGGTCATTTTTTCCAAAATAAAATTGATTACATTCTATGCTTGTTGATCACATGGGAAGTAAATGACCTGATTAATATTATATTGAACAAAATAATTCAATGAGTCAGTGCATCTCACATGATGAAAATTAGAACCTGGGAAAGATCTCCTCATTGTCATTGGGCCAACCTGGGGATGGATTCAGCCCTGATTACAGAATCAGGATACCATCGGTACTGGAAGATGTCGATGTGTGCAGATGATCTGTACTGGAAGGTGTCGGTGTGTGATGATGATCTGTACTGGAAGGTTTCGGTGTGTGATGATGATCTTTACTGGAAGATGTCGATGTGTGCAGATGATCTGTACTGGAAGGTGTCGGTGTGTGATGATGATCTTTACTGGAAGGTTTCGGTGTGTGATGATGATCTTTACTGGAAGGTGTCGGTGTGTGCAGATGATCTGTACTGGAAGGTGTCGGTGTGTGATGATGATCTTTACTGGAAGGTGTCGATGTGTGTCGATGATCTGTACTGGAAGGTGTCGGTGTGTGATGATGATCTGTACTGGAAGGTTTCGGTGTGTGATGATGATCTTTACTGGAAGATGTCGATGTGTGCAGATGATCTGTACTGGAAGGTGTCGGTGTGTGATGATGATCTTTACTGGAAGGTTTCGGTGTGTGATGATGATCTTTACTGGAAGGTGTCGGTGTGTGCAGATGATCTGTACTGGAAGGTGTCGGTGTGTGATGATGATCTTTACTGGAAGGTGTCGATGTGTGTCGATGATCTGTACTGGAAGGTGTCGGTGTGTGAGGATGATCTGTACTGGAAGGTGTCGATGTGTGAGGATGATCTTTACTGGAAGGTGTCGTTGTGTGAGGATGATCTTTACTGGAAGGTGTCGGTGTGTGAGGATGATCTGTACTGGAAGGTGTCGATGTGTGAGGATGATCTTTACTGGAAGGTGTCGATGTGTGTCGATGATCTGTACTGGAAGGTGTCGGTGTGTGAGGATGATCTGTACTGGAAGGTGTCGGTGTGTGAGGATGATCTTTACTGGAAGGTGTCGATGTGTGTCGATGATCTGTACTGGAAGGTGTCGGTGTGTGAGGATGATCTGTACTGAAAGGTGCTATTTTGTGTAGAAGATCTTTACTGGAAGGTGTCCGTGTGTGTAGATGATCTGTACTGGAAGATGTCGTTGTGTGAGGATGATCTGTACTGGAAGGTGTCGGTGTGAGTCGATGATCTTTACTGGAAGGTTCAAAGTTTGTGCGAAGATCTGTAGCTTGGGTGCTCGTTGTTGTGGTTCTGTTCGCCGAGCTGGAAGTTTTTGTTGCAAACGTTTCATCCCCTGGCTTGGCGACATCATCAGTGCTTGGGAGCCTCCTGCAAAGTGCTTCTTTGATGTTTCCTCCGGTGTTTATAGTGGTCTATCCCTGCCGCTTCCGGTTGTCAGTTTCAGCTGTCCGCTGTAGTGGTTGGTATATTGGGTCCAGGTCGATGTGTTTGTTGATGGAGTTTGTGGATGAATGCCATGCCTCTAGGAATTCCCTGGCTGTTCTCTGTCTGGCTTGCCCTATGATAGTAGTGTTGTCCCAGTCGAATTCATGTTGCTTGTTGTCTGCGTGTGTGGCTACTAAGGATAGCTGGTCGTGTCGTTTCATGGCTAGTTGATGTTCATGTATGCGGATAGTTAGCTGTCTTCCTGTTTGTCCTATATAGTGTTTTGTGCACTCATTGCATGGTATTTTGTACACTACATTAGTTTTGCTCATGTTGGGTATCGGGTCCTTCGTTCTGGTGAGTTGTTGTCTGAGCGTGGCTGTTGGTTTGTGTGCCGTTATGAGTCCGAGGGGTCGCAGTAGTCTGGCTGTCAGTTCTGAGATGCTCCTGATGTATGGTAGTGTGGCTAGTCCTTTTGGTTGTGGTATGTCCTCGTTCCGTGGTCTTTCTCTTAGGCATCTGTTGATGAAGTTGCGCGGGTATCTGTTTTTGGCGAATACCTTGTATAGGTGTTCCTCTTCTTCTTTTTGCAGTTCTGGTGTACTGCAGTGTGTTGTGGCGCTTTTGAATAGTGTCTTGATGCAACTTATTTTGTGTGTGTTGGGGTGGTTGCTTTCGTAGTTCAGTACTTGGTCTGTGTGTGTGGCTTTTCTGTATACCTTTGTGGTGAAATCTCCGTTCGGTGTTCTCTGTACCATCACGTCTAGGAATGGGAGTTGGTTGTCCTTTTCTTCCTCTCTCGTGAATCGGATTCCTGTGAGTGTGGCGTTGATGATCCGGTGTGTGTTCTCTATTTCCGTGTTTTTAATGATTACAAAGGTGTCATCCACATATCTGACCCAGAGTTTGGGTGAATTTGTGGTAGGACTGTTTGTTCTAACCTTTGCATAACTGCCTCTGCTATGAGTCCCGAGATCGGTGATCCCATGGGTGTTCCATTGATTTGTTCGTATATCTGGTTGTTGAATGTGAAGTGTGTTGTGAGGCACAAGTCCAGTAGTTTAAGCCATGAAACGACACGACCAGCTATCCTTAGTAGCCACACACGCAGACAAC
Organism: Chiloscyllium plagiosum; assembly: GCF_037043375.1. Taxonomy (NCBI): domain Eukaryota; kingdom Metazoa; phylum Chordata; class Chondrichthyes; order Orectolobiformes; family Hemiscylliidae; genus Chiloscyllium; species Chiloscyllium plagiosum. The sequence continues at coordinate 4,843,035 of NW_028270160.1, forward strand.
AAGCAACAGGAATTTGATGGGACAACACTACTATCATAGGGCAAGCCAGACAGAGAACAGCCAGGGAATTCCTAGAGGCATGGCACTCATCCACAAACTCCATCAACAAACACATCGACCTGGACCCAATATACCAACCACTACAGCGGACAGCTGAAACTGACAACTGGAAGCGGCAGGGACAGACCACTATAAACACCGGAGGAAACATCAAAGAAGCGCTTCGCAGGAGGCTCCCAAGCACTGATGATGTCGCTTAGCCAGGGGACGAAAAGTTTGCAACAAACATTTACTGGAAGGTGTCGATGTGTGTCGATGATCTGTACTGGAAGGTGTCGGTGTGTGAGGATGATCTGTACTGGAAGGTGTCGGTGTGTGAGGATGATCTTTACTGGAAGGTGTCGGTGTGCGTAAATGATCTGTACTGGAAGGTGTCGGTGTGTGAGGATGATCTGTATTGGAAGGTTTCGGTGTATGAGGATGATCTTTACTGGAAGGTGTCAATGTGTGAGGATGATCTGTACTGGAAGGTGTCGGTGTGTGAGGATGATCTGTACTGGAAGGTGTCGGAGTGTGTAGATAATCTGTACTGGAAGGTGTCGGTGTGTGAGGATGATCTGTATTGGAAGGTGTCGGTGTGTGAGGATGATCTGTACTGGAAGGTGTCGGTGTGTGAGGATGATCTGTACTGGAAGGTGTCGGTGTGTGAGGATGATCTGTACTGGAATGTGTCCGTGTGTGTAGATGATCTGTACTGCAAGGTGTTGGTGTGTGAGGATGATCTTTACTGGAAGGTGTCGGTGTGCGTAAATGATCTGTACTGGAAGGTGTCGGTGTGTGAGGATGATCTGTACTGGAAGGTGTCGGTGTGTGTAGATGATCTGTACTGCAAGGTGTTGGTGTGTGAGGATGATCTTTACTGGAAGGTGTCGGTGTGCGTAAATGATCTGTACTGGAAGGTGTCGGTGTGTGAGGATGATCTGTACTGGAAGGTGTCGGTGTGTGTAGGTGATCTCTACTGGAAGGTGTCGGTGTGTGAGGATGGTCTGTACTGGAAGGTGTCGGTGTGTGTAGGTGATCTGTACTGGAAGGTGTCGGTGTGTGAGGATGATCTGTACTGGAAGGTGTCGGTGTGTGAGGATGGTCTGTACTGGAAGGTGTCGGTGTGTGAGGATGATCTGTACTGGAAGGTGTCGGTGTGTGTAGGTGATCTCTACTGGAAGGTGTCGGTGTGTGAGGATGGTCTGTACTGGAAGGTGTCGGTGTGTGTAGGTGATCTGTACTGGAAGGTGTCGGTGTGTGAGGATGATCTGTACTGGAAGGTGTCGGTGTGTGAGGATGATCTGTACTGGAAGGTGTCGGTGTGTGTAGATGATCTGTGCTGGAAGCTGTCGGTGTGTGAGGATGATCTGTACTGGAAGGTGTCGGTGTGTGAGGATGATCTTTACTGGAAGGTGTCGGTGTGTGAGGATGATCTGTATTGGAAGGTGTCGGTGTGTGAGGATGATCTGTACTGGAAGGTGTCGGTGTGTGAGGATGATCTGTACTGGAAGGTGTCGGTGTGCGTAGATGATCTGTACTGGAAGGTGTCGGTGTGTGAGGATGATCTGTATTGGAAGGTGTCGGTGTGTGAGGATGATCTTTACTGGAAGGTGTCGGTGTGTGTAGATGATCTGTGCTGGAAGCTGTCGGTGTGTGAGGATGATCTGTACTGGAAGGTGTCGGTGTGTGAGGATGATCTGTACTGGAAGGTGTCGGTTTGTGAGGATGATCTGTACTGGAAGGTGTCGGTGTGTGAGGATGATCTGTACTGGAAGGTGTCGGTGTGTGAGGATGATCTGTACTGGAAGGTGTCGGTGTGTGAAGATGATCTGTACTGGAAGGTGTCGGTGTGTGAAGATGATCTTTACTGGAAGGTGTCGGTGTGTGAGGATGATCTGTACTGGAAGGTGTCGGTGTGTGCGAATGATCTGTACTGGAAGGTGTCGGTGTGTGAGGATGATCTTTACTGGAAGGTGTCGGTGTGTGCAGATGATCTGAAGTGGAAGGTGTTGGTCTGTGAGGATGATCTTTACTGGAAGGTGTCGGTGTGCGTAAATGATCTGTACTGGAAGGTGTCGGTGTGTGAGGATGATCTGTACTGGAAGCTGTCGGTGTGTGAGGATGATCTGTACTGGAAGGTGTCGGTGTGTGAGGATGATCTGTACTGGAAGGTGTCGGTGTGTGAGGATGATCTGTACTGGAAGGTGTCGGTGTGTGAGGATGATCTGTACTGGAAGGTGTCGTTGTGTGTAGATGATCTGTACTGGAAGGTGTCGGTGTGTGAGGATGATCTGTATTGAAAGGTGTCGGTGTGTGAGGATGATCTGTACTGGAAGGTGTCAGTGGGTGAGGATGATCTGTACTGGAAGGTGTCGGAGTGCGTAGATGATCTGTACTGGAAGGTGTCGGTGTGTGAGGATGATCTGTACTGGAAGGTGTCGGTGTGCGTAGATGATCTGTACTGGAAGGTGTCGGTGTGTGAGGATGATCTGTACTGGAAGGTGTCGGTGTGTGAGGATGATCAGTACTGGAAGGTGTCGGTGTGTGAGGATGATCTGTACTGGAAGCTGTCGGTGTGTGAGGATGATCTGTACTGGAAGGTGTCGTTGTGTGTAGATGATCTGTACTCGAAGGTGTCGGTGTGTGAGGATGATCTGTATTGGAAGGTGTCGGTGTGTGAGGATGATCTGTACTGGAAGGTGTCAGTGGGTGAGGATGATCTGTACTGGAAAGTGTCGGTGTGCGTAAATGATTTGTACTGGAAGGTGTCGGTGTGCGTAGATGATCTGTACTGGAAGGTGTCGGTGTGTGTAGATGATCTGTACTGGAAGGTGTCGGTGTGTGTAGATGATCTGTACTGGAAGGTGTCGGTGTGTGAGGATGATCTGTACTGGAAGGTGTCGGTGTGTGAGGATGATCTGTATTGGAAGGTGTCGGTGTGTGAGGATGATCTGTACTGGAAGGTGTCGGTGTGTGAGGATGATCTGTACTGGAAGGTGTCGGTGTGTGCAGATGATCTGAAATGGAAGGTGTCGAGGTGTGATAATGATCTGTACTGGAAGATGTAAGTGTCTGAGGATGATCTGTACTGGAAGGTGTCGGTGTGTGAGGATGGTCTGTACTGGAAGCTGTCGGTGTGTGAGGATGATCCGTACTGGAAGGTGTCGTTGTGTGAGGATGATCTGTACTGGAAGGTGTCGGTGTGTGAGGATGATCTGTACTGGAAGGTGTCATTGTGTGAGGATGATCTGTATTGGAAGGTGTCGGTGTGTGAGGATGATCTGTACTGGATGGTGTCGATGTGTGAAGATGATCTGTACTGGAAGGTGTCGGTATGTGTAGATGATCTGTACTGGAAGGTGTTGATGTGTGAGGATGATCTGTACTGGAAGGTGTTGATGTGTGAACATGATCTGTACTGGAAGGTGTCGGTGTGTGTCAATGATCTGTCCTGGAATGTATCAGGGTGGGTGGCTGATCATTACTGGAAGGTGTCGGTGTGCTTAGTTGATCTGTACTGGAAGGTGTCGGTGTGTGAGGATGATCCGTACTGGAAGGTGTCGTTGTGTGTAGATGATCTGTACTTTAAGGCGTTGGTGTGTGTAAATGATCTGTACTGGAAGGTGTCGGTGTTTGAGGATGATCTGTACTGGAAGGTGTCGGTGTGTGAGGATGACCTGCACTGGAAGGTGTCGATGTGTGAGGATGATCTGTACTGGAAAGTGTCGGTGTGTGAGGATGATCTGTACTGGAAGGTGTCGATGTGTGTAAATGATCTGTACTGGAAGGTGTCGGTGTGTGTAGATGATCTGTACTGGAAGATGTAAATGTCTGAGGATGATCTGTACTGGAAGGAGTCGGTGTGTGAGGATGATCCGTACTGGAAGGTGACGGTGTGTGAGGATGATCTGTACTGGAAGGAGTCGGTGTGTGAGGATGATCCGTACTGGAAGGTGTCGGTGTGTGAGGATGATCTGTACTGGAAGGTGTCGGTGTTTGAGAATGATCTGCTCTGGAATGTGTCAGTGCGTGAGGATGATCTGTACTGGAAGGTGTCGGTGTGTGGTGATGATCTTTACTTGAAGGTGTCGGTGTGTGAGGATGATCTGTACTGGAAGGTGTCGGTGTGTGTAGATGGTCTGTACTGGAAGGTGTCGGTGTATGAGGATGATCTGTACTGGAAGGTGTCGGTGTGTGAGGATGATCTGTACTGGAATGTGTCCGTGTGTGTAGATGATCTGTACTGGAAGGTGTCGGTGTGTGAGGATGATTTATACTGGAAGGAGTCGGTGTGTGAGGATGATCTGTACTGGAAGGTGTCGGTGTGCGTAAATGATCTGTACTGGAAGGTGTCGGTGTGCGTAAATGATCTGTACTGGAAGGTGTCGGTGTGTGCAGATGATCTGTACTTTAAGGTGTTGGTATGTGTAGATGATCTGTACTGGAAGGCGTCGGTGTGTGATGATGATCTTTACTGGAAGGTGTCGGTGTGTGAGGATGATCTGTACTGGAAGGTTTCGGTGTTTGAGGATGATCTGTACTGGAAGGTGTCGGTGTGTGAGGATGATCTGTACTGGAAGGTGTCGGTGTGTGTAGATGATCTTTACTGGAAGGTTTCGATGTGTGAGGATGATCTGTACTTTAAGGTGTTGGTGTGTGTAGAAGATCTTTACTGGAAGGTGTTGGTGTGTGTAGATGATCTGTACTGGAAGGTGTCGGTGTTTGAGGATGATCTGTACTGGAAGGTGTCGGTGTGTCAGGATGATCTGTACTGGAAGGTGTCGATGTGTGAGGATGATCTGTACTGGAAGGTGTCGGTGTGTGTAGATGGTCTGTACTGGAAGGTGTCGGTGTGTGAGGATGATCTTTACTGAAAGGTGTCGGTGTGTGAGAATGATCTGCACTGGAAGGTGTCGGTGTGTGAGGATGATCTGTACTTTAAGGTGTTGGTGTGTGTAGATGATCTGTACTGGAAGGTGTCGGTGTGTGAGGATGATCTGGACTGGAATGTGTCCGTGTGTGTAGATGATCTGTACTGGAAGGTGTCGGTGTGTGTAGTTGATCTGTACTGGAAGGTTTCGATGTGTGAGGATGATCTGTACTTTAAGGTGTTGGTGTGTGTAGATGATCTGTACTGGAAGGTGTCGGTGTGTGAGGATGATCTGTACTGGAATGTGTCCGTGTGTGTAGATGATCTGTACTGGAAGGTGTCGGTGTGTGAGGATGATTTATACTGGAAGGTGTCGGTGTGTGAGGATGATCTGTACTGGAAGGTGTCGTGTGCGTAAATGATCTGTACTGGAAGGTGTCGGTGTGTGCAGATGATCTGTACTTTAATGTGTTGGTGTGTGTAGAAGATCTTTACTGGAAGGTGTCGGTGTGTGAGGATGATCTGCACTGGAAGGTGTCGATGTGCGTAGATAATCTGTACTGGAAGGTGTCGGTGTGTGTAGGTGATCTGTACTGGAAGGTGTCGGTGTGTGATGATGATCTTTACTGGAAGGTCTCGGTGTGTGAGGATGATATGTACTGGAAGGTGTCGGTGTGTCAGGATGATCTGTACTGGAAGATGTCGGTGTGTGTAGATGATCTGTACTGGAAGGTGTCGGTAGTGTCGATGATCTTTACTGGAAGGTGTCGGTGTTTGAGGATGGTCTGTACTGGAATGTGTCGGTGTGTGTAGATGATCTGTACTGGAAGGTGTCGGTCTGTGTAGATGATCTGTACTGGAAGGTCTCGGTGTTTGAGGATGATCTGCCCTGGAAGATGTCGGTGTTTTTAGATGATCTGTGCTGGAAGGTGTCGATGTGTGAGGCTGATCTGTACTGGAAGATGTCGGTCTGTGTAGATGATCTTTACTGGAAGGTGTCGGTGTATGAGGATGATCTGTACTGGAAGGTGTCGGTGTGTGATGATGATCCGTACTGGAAGGTGTCGGTGTGTGAGGATGATCTGTACTGGAAGGTGTCGGTGTGTGTAGATGATCTTTACTGGAAGGTGTCGGTGTATGAGGATGATCTGTACTGGAAGGTGTCGGTGTGTGATGATGATCCGTACTGGAAGGTGTCGGTGTGTGAGGATGATCTGTACTGGAAGGTGTCGGTGTGTGATGATGATCCGTACTGGGAGGTGTCGGTGTGTGTAGATGATCTGTCCTGGAAGGTGTCTGTGTGTGAGGGTGATCTGTACTGGAAGGTGTCAGTGTCTGTAGGTAATCTGTACTGGAAGGTTTCGGTGTGTGTAGATGATCTGTACTTGAAGGTATCGGTGTGTGTCGATGATTTGTAGTGGAAGGTGTCGGTGTGTGTAGGTGATATGTAGTGGAAGGTGTCGGTGTGTGAGCCTGATCTTTATTGGAAGGTGTCGATGTGTGAGGATGATCTGTACTGGAAGTTGTTGGTGTTAGAGGATGATCTGTACTGGAAGTTGTCGTTGTCTGAGGATGATCTTTACTGGAAGGTGTCGGTGTGCGAGAATGATCTGTACTGGAAGGTGTCGGTGTGTGTATTTCGACTGGGCCAACACATCTATCCTGTGACAGGCTAAGCAAAGACATGCCAGAGAATTCCTAGAGGCCTGGCACTCCAACCGTAATGCCATAAACAAACACATAGATCTCGATGCCATCAATCAACCCCTCAGAAAACGAACAGGATATGACATCACCACAAACCCCATCCAGGAGAAAGATATAAATAGAAAGCAGGAGACAACAGCTTCGCTTCACTTGGAGGTCACCACTGATGATGTTACCTAGCCAGGTAATGAAACATCTGGATATCAAACCTACAGCTCAGCGAGCAAACCTACACCCTAAAGAATTTGTCCTTGTCAGGAATTGATGCTATGAAATTCTGGACCTCGAGTATTCGAAGCAGTGATCCTGAAATCTTCAAATGTAGCTCTCTTTTCAGAAGAATCCAAAGTACATTTCAAACCAAGTGTGGACCATACTTGGATCTTCCATAACACCGACTGCCCATGCTCTCACCTGGCCTCATTCTGAAATCAAACAAAGAGCTGCTGATGCTGGAAGTCTGAAATCGAAACAAATTGCTGGAGAAACTCACCAGGTCCGGCAGCATCTGTGGTGAGAAAGCAGAATTCATTCCAGAGAAGGAGGGTCACTGGTCTCAAAAACATTAGCTATGTTTTTCTCTCTCCTGCTGAGTTTCTCCAGCAATTTCGGTTTCGGCCCTTACCCTGAAATTCCTTCTCCCAATGCCAGATCACTTTTCTCTACCCCCTCGATGTGCCAATAGTCCAGGACAGGGAGTCGTCCTTCCTACCACACAAGGAAGGAAAGGGAATAAAGCCCATTTCTGTACATAGTTTATCTTTCTGACCACCTTTCACCCTGCTTTTTGAAGACAAAGACGTTTAGAGCAAAGGAACAGGCCCTTCGACCCCTAAAACTGTGCTGACACAAGATTCCTTTCCAAAGTAAAAGCTGTTTGCCTCTCTGCAGTCTGTATCCTTCGATTCCCTGCCAATTCTTGTATCTGTCAAGTTACCTCTGAAACATTGTGTAATTATATCCACCTCCACCACCTCCTCTGATAGCACATTCTAGTCACTTATCACCCTCTGTGGAAAGATTTGCCTCTCACATCTCCTTTAAACTTACCCCCTTTTACCTTAAACCTATATCCTCTAGTAATTGATATTTCTACCCTGGAAAAAAACTCCAATGATCCATTCATAATTTTGTAAAATTCTATCAGGTCTCCCCCTCATCCTGCAATGTTCAAATGAAAACAAACCAAGTTTATCCAATCTCCCATCTTAGCTATTAGCCTCCAAACTAGGTAACACCCTGGTAAACTGTTTCTGTACCCTCTCCAAAGCTTCCACATTATTCTGGTAGTGTGGCGACCAGAACTGTACACAATATTTCAAATACAGCCTGACTAAAGTTCTATACAACTGCAACATGACTTACCAATTTTTATACTCTATTCCCCCACTGCTGAAGGCAAGCATACTATACGCCTTCTTGAACACCTTATCCACTGGGGTAGTCATATTCAGGGGACTGTAGACCGTACACCCAGATCCCTCTGTGTATTGATGCTTCTAAGGGTTCTGCCATTCACTGTATATTTCCTTCCTGCATTAGATCTTCCAAAATGCCATCACCTTGCATTTGTCTGGATTAAACTCTATTTGCCATTTCTTCTCCCAACTCTCCAACCTATCTAGATCCTGTTGTATTCTTCCGCCTCAATATTCATCACTCCCCCAATCATTTTTTTGTCCACAAACGTACTAATCAGGCCTCATACACTGTCCTCCAAATCATTTATATATATTACAAAAACAGGGGCCCAGCATTGATCCCTGTGGAACACCACTGGGCACAGATCTCCAGTCAAAGAAGTACCTTTCCACTGCTACTCTCTGTATTCTGTGGCAAAGCTAGTTCTGTATCCAGCTTATCAGCTCATCATGAATCCTACGTCACTTCACCTTTTGTATCAGCCTGTCATAAGGGACATAGTCAAAGGGCTTCCTAAAGTACATATGGAAAACATCCACTGCCCAGCCCTGACCAATCATTGCCATCATTACCTCAAAAAACCCAATCGAGTGTGTGAGACATGACCTTCCCCACACAAAACCATGCTGCCTATCACAAATAAGTCCATATTCTTCCAAAAGTGAGTAAATCCTGTCCCTAAGAATCTCCTCCAAGATTCTCATTTGCTCATTCATGCTCTGTCAGCTTTATATTGATCTGATGCCTTTGCAAAAAGCCCCTTCAGCTGGTATGTCACTGAACCAGGTTACTGCAGAAGAAGTTCCAGGATTTTGTTTCTGCAAAAATGAAGGAACATATTTGGGAGTCAGGATGGGAATGACTTGGACAGGATCTGGTGTCCGTTCTCCTTGTCTCCCTAATTTGTAGAGGCTGCAGGTTTGGAATGTACTCTTGAATCACCTTTACCCTCTGATCCTCCTTGCTCACCCTTTGATGTATTTTTGATGTTTACTGCAATGTTCCCAATGGACACCATCCCCCTACCTCGGCAGATTCTGTGAAGCTCATTTTTCTTCCTAATGTATCTTCCCATTCCATGTGTTTGGGTCATTATTTTTGAGCCTATTCTCACTAATCTCAGATATGCATTCATCCTTTGGTTCCTCAGTTTGTCTTTGAAAAATTTGATACTGTTTGTCCTTGTTCTGGTCCACTTTATTTTATTATGTGTGTGGTGCTGTTAGTTCTATAAGTTTGTTTGGTAAATTTGCAACTGAGCTCATTCCTTGTCCCTGCAGTTGGATATGAGACTTTATGTCTCTACGGGTGCCTGCTGTGTCCTGTCATGTCTCTTAGCCTATCTTCACTCAATGATTAATGTCTATATTTCAATTTATGCATTCTATTTATCATGATATGAATTGACTGTACGTGGAATAAGAGAATACAAAATCCCCATTGCATTTCATTGAGGAGGACAGCCTCATAACTCATGAGCAGCCAAGTTACAAATGCACCGTGTAGGTCACCCTCAATATTGAGATATATATGGGAATGGATGGTTGGCAGTGTGTAACACTACTCTCAGTGAATCAAGATAGTTTGTGTATGTTGGTTTCAGTTTATAAAAAAAAAGCAGAACCATGGGGTTTAATTTGTGCCATAAGCTGTTGAGCATTCCTTTTACACATTAGGGTTTCTTTAAACTATGATAATTGGAGTCACATTGGCCAAGAGGTAATTAAGTGGTGTCTGTAATGGACCAGTCCCGAGTAGCAAATCATGTGACGTTTTTAACCTCAAGTTTCTCTGCAACAGTATTGCTGGAAACAGCTGATCACCACAGGATGTAAGAAGGACATTTGCAAAATATACTCCATTTGTTTGCCGTTCCTACCATGTTCCGACATGTACAAGGCAAATTTGTACTGAGAATCTGTGAAACTCTGAGACTCACACCCTTGTTATAGTATAGGAGGGGGCTACTCAGCCCATCGTTTCCGCAACAACTCTCTGCATAAGCAGTATGATTTAGCAAGCTTACAAGTAACATTCAACTGACTGCAAATGCTTCTGTAGGTGTGTGAGTGAAAGAAATAATCAGTGAGGACAAGTGTAGATTCCTTACAGTCAGAAACAGGAGAAGTTCTAATGGGAAAGAGAGAGACAGCAGACCCTGTGTTCTCAAAGGAGGGCACATATAATGCCCCAAAATGTTGGGGAGCAAAGAGTCTAGTGAGAGGGAAAAACTGAAGGAAATCAGTATTAGTAAGGAAAAGGTGTTGGGGAATTCGATGTGAGAAAGAGTCACTAAACACCCAGAGTCTGATAATCCACAGTCCAGAGTCCTGAAAGGAATAGAAAATGAGGTCTGCAGATGCTGGAGATCAGAGATGGAAATGTGTTGCTGGAGAAGCGCAGCAGGTCAGGCAGCATCTAGGGAACAGGAGAATCGACGTTTCGGGCATTAGCCCTTCTTCAGGAATGAGGAAAGTTTGTCCAGCAGGCTAAGATAAAAGGTAGGGAGGAGGGACTTGGGGGAGGGGCGTCGGAAATGTGATAGGTGGAAAGAGGTCAAGGTGAGGGTGATAGGACAGATTGGGGTGGGGGCGGAGAGGTCGGGAAGAAGATTGCAGGTTAGGGAGGCGGTGCTGAATTTGATGGATTTGACTGAGACAGGCTGGGGGGAGGGGAAATGAGGAAACTGGTGAAATCCGAGTTCATCCCTTGTGGTTGGAGGGTTCCTAGCCGGAAGATGAGGCGTTCTTCCTCCAACCGTCATTTCGCTGTGGTCTGACGATGGAGGAGTCCAAAGACCTGCATATCCTTGGTGGAGTGGGAGGGGGAATTGAAATGTTGAGCTACAGGGTGGTTGGGTTGGTTGGTCCGGGTGTCCCAGAGGTGTTCTCTGAAACGCTCCGCAAGTAGGCGGCCTGTCTCCCCAATATAGAGGAGGCCACATCGGGTACAGAGGATGCAATAGATGATATGTGTGGAGGTACAGGTGAATCTGTGGCGGATATGGAAGTTTCCTTTGGGGCCTTGGAGGGAGGTGAGAGGGGAGGTGTGGGCGCAAGTCTTGCACCTCCTGCGGTTGCAGGGGAAGGTGCCGGGAGTGGAGGTTGGGTTGGTGGGGGGTGTGGATCTGACGAGGGAGTCACGGAGGGAGTGGTCTTTACGGACTAACCCCACCCCACTAACCTCCATGTACAGCGCATCATCCGCCGTCATTTCCGCCACCTCCAAACGGACCCCACCACCAAGGATATATTTCCCTCCCCTCCCCTATCAGCATTCCGTAAAGACCACTCCCTCCGTGACTCCCTCGTCAGATCCACACCCCCCACCAACCCAACCTCCACTCCCGGCACCTTCCCCTGCAACCGCAGGAGGTGCAAGACTTGCGCCCACACCTCCCCTCTCACCTCCCTCCAAGGCCCCAAAGGAAACTTCCATATCCGCCACAGATTCACCTGTACCTCCACACATATCATCTATTGCTTCCTCTGTACCCGATGTGGCCTCCTCTATATTGGGGAGACAGGCCGCCTACTTGCGGAGCGTTTCAGAGAACACCTCTGGGACACCCGGACCAACCAACCCAACCACCCTGTAGCTCAACATTTCAATTCCCCCTCCCACTCCACCAAGAATATGCAGGTCTTTGGACTCCTCCATCGTCAGACCACAGCGAAACGACGGTTGGAGGAAGAACGCCTCATCTTCCGGCTAGGAACCCTCCAACCACAAGGGATGAACTCGGATTTCACCAGTTTCCTCATTTCCCCTCCCCCCAGCCTGTCTCAGTCAAATCCATCAAATTCAGCACCGCCTCCCTAACCTGCAATCTTCTTCCCGACCTCTCCGCCCCCACCCCAATCTGTCCTATCACCCTCACCTTGACCTTTTTCCACCTATCACATTTCCGACGCCCCTCCCCCAAGTCCCTCCTCCCTATCTTTAATCGTAGCCTGCTGGACAAACTTTCCTCATTCCTGAAGAAGGGCTAATGCCCGAAACGTCGATTCTCCTGTTCCCTAGATGCTGCCTGACCTGCTGCGCTTCTCCTGAAAGGAATAGCCTTGGAAACAGTGGACTGATTGATGGTCATCTTTCAAGGTTCTTATAGACTCTAGAGCAGTTCCTAAGAATGGAAGGTAAACCCACTGTTTGAAAGTGGCAGATCTGTAATTATTTCATACTTTTGCAATTGTGCAGGGAAAACTGACTGTTCTACAGCATAACACCTCTCATTGTGATTAGATCTGGGTGTGGAACAGTTACAGTCATCATGTCTTACCCAGTTTTCCACTGCAGTCTGTTATTTCTCCGCTGTTACAGCCACTTTCACAGCTCTGAACATTGATATGTTTCTCTGTCAATATGTATGCTTTCCTATGAGCCCTTCAGCACTCAATCTCAGCTTCACTTCTGACACCATGTTCTAGCCTGTCAAGACTGCAAACAGAAAGGATTTTTTTTTAATTCACTCAGGATGTGGGTCGCTGGCTAGGCCAGCATTTATTGCCCAGAAGATGGTTAAGAGTCAATTACATTGCTGTGATTCTGGAATGGGCCAGACTGGTAAGGACGACCATCCTAAAGGACATTAGTGAACCGGATAGGTTTTTCTGACAATCAACAATTATTTCATGATCATTGTTAGACTCTTAATTGAATTCAAATTCCACAATCTGCCAGGGTGGGATTTGAACCCAGCTCATCAGGGCATTATCTGGTTCTCTGGATTAAAAGACTAATAGTAATACCATTCATTGCCTCCCAGGTTTCAAAGAGTGTCATGAAGGAGGACAGGTTTCAGGAGGAAATTCCAGAGTGTGATTTGGGCAGCTAGCTGAATATACAGCTGTCGCTGAGAAGTAAGAAATTAATTCATAATTAGCTGCCATCCACAAAGGGACAGGGACACCTTGTTCAAAATGGAACAACTGTTACATCCCTTGAGGGGCACCTCTACACAAGTGTCAAGGAAGCCTAATGGAACCTTGGGACAGTAGTAATACTGTCTCTCAACTGAAAAGCCAGTGCCCTTGGCAAATGGGGACATGGATTCAAATGCCACCTTGTCAAATGGTGTAAACTAAATTCAATAAAAATCTGGAATTATAAGGCAAGCCGAATGGTGACCACTTAACTACAATTCTGAAAAATGACAACTATAATCTGATGTTATAAGCAGTAACAAATTAGCCTTACTCAAAGTAATATAATTACAGCATTGTACTCAGAAATGTTCACACATTACATCTGTAGCTTGGCTTTCCTATTTATGTCAGAAAGCTGAGAAATGATGGAGTATTACCTTAAATTTATAACAGACTCACTGACAAACTACTTTGTTTATACTCATCAATTATAAAAGCTCATCTGGTTCACCTATGCCCTTTAGGGAAAAAAAATCTGCCATTGTTATGCAGCCTGGCCCACAGCCAGACCAACTTCAATGTGGCTGACTCCGAAATGGTTCCACTTGTGGTTGATGGAAAACAAATGCTGACCCAGCCAATGGCTCCCATGTCCTATGAATTAATTTTTAAAAACTATGTTAAAAATCATACAACCCCAGGTTATAGTCTAACAGGTTTATTTGGAAGCACTAGCTCTCAGAGTGCTGCTCAGTGAAGGACTAGCCTCTCCACATTATTAAACAATTATCAGAGAGTGAACCCATGCCATTGGCTTTATTCTGTATTATACTTCAGTCATCTAACTGGCTAAGCTTCCAGATCCCCAGGTTTGAAGTTCTGAAAAGAGGGGCTCTGGGGAAGTAACAAGGATAAGGAGTGATAAGATCATGGTTGATTTGAATACTAAGGTGAAAGTCAAGCCTCTGTTATTCACTGATGAGTATAAAGGTAGTTTGTCAGTGAGTCTGGTATAAATTTAAGGTAATACCCTGCCATTTCTCAGCTTTCTGACATAAATTGGAAAGCCTAGCTACAGATGTGATGTGTGAACATTGCTGACTACAATACTGCAATAATATTACTATGAGTAAGGCTAATGTGTTACTGTTTATAACATCAGATTATAGTTGTCATTTTTCAGTATTGTAATTAATGTTTGTGAAGCCAGCAGGAAACTGTGTCAATATGACATTCACTTGGCTGCGATTTAAATTAAACATAATCCATTACAATAACAGGTCAACACCAATATTATGATCGCTACTACACGAAGCATTTGTCCACTGTTATCAACAGCAGTCATTTCCACAGGTGAATTAAAACAAGATTATGAAATGTTGAATAGAATAAATGGAGTGATTGCAAAGAAATTGAATATATTATTTTAATGGAATAAGTGAGTCTTTAATTAGCTGTAACTTTGGAAAGAAACCTAAAATGAGTTTGGTTCCATTTTTTTTTGAGTAGTTCCGATAATGCAGTTGTTGGTTTAGCAAGCAGAACAGAGAAAGGAGCAGAGGTTTGGATAGGAAGATTCACAACTCATTGTGTTGTCCCAAGGTTTCTGGTGCTGGTGAGGCACAGAGCCAGAGAGGGGCATTGTCAGCTCACCATGCCCATTTTTCTGCAAGTTCACTCAAAAGTCTCCAATGATGCTGTGCCTGCTCTCCCTCAGACTGGACCGAGTATCCAGAGGTACATTTGCTTTTAACCTCCCCTTGGATCTTCTCACCTGAAACGCTCTGATCCCTCTGGGTGGTGGGTAACTGTTCAGAAGACCCTGATTCCCATAGCTATTCCCAATGATGCTGGCAACGATGCAAGTAACGTCCGTACCACACAAATGCCAGGCAATGACCATTTCCAATAAGAAACAATCTAACCACCACCCCTTGACATTCAATGATGTTACCATCACTGAATCGCCCACTATCAACACCCTGGGGGGTCACTATTAAATTAGATTCCCTACGGTATGGAAACTGGCCCTTCGACCCAACAAGTCCACACCAACCGTCCGAAGAGTAACCCACCCAGACCCATTCCCCTACCCTATATTTACCCCTGACTAATACACCTAACACTATGTGCAATTTTCCATTGAATCCATACAGTGCAGAAGTCTGCCAATCAGTCCATAGCAATGTTCCAAAGAGAATTCCAACCAGAGCCAGCCCCCAACTCCTTCCCTGTAATGCTGCATTTAGCATGGTTAATACACCAAACCTATCTCTGCACACTATGTCCAATCCACCATAACCTGCATACCTTTGGATTGTGAGAGGAAACTGGACCACCCAGAGGAAACCCGCACAAACATAGGGAGAACATGCAAACCCCACCCAGACAGTCACCTGAGTGTGGAATTGAACCTGGGTCCCTAGTGTTGCAAAGCAACAGTGCTAACCACTGAGCCACCATACTGTCTTGTTATAGTTGCATGTAAGAAATATGGTAGCTAATTAGTTCACAGCATCTCAGGGGGAAAATCATTCATAAAAGTCAGTAATACATAGCAAAAACATGTTGGTTGTACCAAAGCTCTATTTTGAGATATCCAAGATAAATTACATCGGTATGTGCCGCTTGCATGCTTTGCTGTTTTTGTCTGGGATTCAATCATTAAATGGCAATACAATAATCACCAGATAATCTATTTTAGTGAGCTCGCTGCTCCTCTTTAAAATTGTGACTTGGCCTTTTACACGGTGAAAAAAGCTTTCAGTATGCTAGCTTTCGTTGGTCAGAGCACTGAGTATTGGAAATGGCACATCTTGCTACAGCTGTACAAGACATTGGTGACGCCATGTTTGGAGTACTGCTTGAAATTCTGGTCACCCTGCTATAGAAAGGAGATTATTAAACTAGAAAAATTGCAGAAAAGATTTACTAAGATACTACCTGAACTAGAAGGTTTGAGTTATAAGAAGAGACTGGATAGATTGGGATTTTTTCCCCTGGAGCGGAGGAGGTTGACCTTCTAGACGTCTATAAAATCATGAGATTCATAGATAAGGTAGACAGCCAACAGCTTTTTCCCCAGGGTAAGATAGTCTAAATCTAGAGGGCACGGATGGAAAGTGAGAGGGGAGAGATACAAAAGGGTCCATGAGGGGCAATTTGTTTACAAGGAGGTTGGTAAGTGTGTGGAACAGGCTGGCAGAGGTAGTGGTGGAGGTGAGTACAATTTTGTTCTTTAAGAAACATTTGGACAGGTACATGGATGGAATAGGTATGGAGGGAAATGGACCAAGCATAGGCAAATGCGACTTGACTAAATGTGGAAACTGGGCGGCATGGACAAGTTGGGCTGAAGGGCCTGTTTCCATGTAGTGACTCTATGACTTCCACCTGAGAGGACAGACTGGGCCACAGTTTAACCTCTCATCTAAAGACAATGCAGCACTTTCTCTCAGCTGCATTGGAGTGTCCACTTAGTTTACACCCGTCCATTTCTTGGAGTGGAACTTAACTGTGTTGCATCCTGACATGGAGATGGGGGTGGGTTACAGTCAACTAATCAATTGCTGGCACAGAGAAAGCCTTGAGACCTGCAGGACTGTTTATTTCAACTTTGTGTGTGCCTGTTGCAGAGTGACACTCCTCAGCTGCAGTTTGTGATGTATAATCTCATAAATAATGAGTTTGTGTAGTTAGAGCACAAGAACAAGGAATGAGATTTTGCCATTTCTCCTGCGCAGGACTAAATTGGAGGGCTGAGTGGAGAAAAGTTGTATATTAATTGTTCGGTTGAATTAAAATGGTGAGCATTAACTAGGAAATCACTTGTGCTCCTATAAATAGGAGAATAAAGGTTTCAACAGTAATAATGTTTCTGTCTCTGGGCCAGAGTCTGGGTACAAGTAACACACCAGGATGTGATGGCCACAGAATTTTGCCATAACTCCAAGTAAGGTTGATTACAAAAAAATATAAATAAGAGAGGTGTTTTTTTTTCTTTTTTTAACAGTCCTGTTCTTTTTTAAATATTTTTTGCTTTTTTTTGCTTAGCGCCCCCTCCCCACACTACCACTTAACTGCGGTAGTGCTTATTTTTCCCCAGCACCCATGTTGTGTGTGTACAGGTGTGGGACACAGTGAAATGCAGAAATGCGATTTTATATCAGACGGTTCCGGGTTATACAGGGCAAAAGTGAGGACTGCAGATGCTGGAGATTCGAGCAGATGGTTTGGAAGGAGCTGTTTTTGTAAGGTGTGTTCAGGAGGGTTTCCTAATTCAGTACATCGACAGGCCGACGAGGGGAGAGGCCATTTTGGATTTGGTACTCAGCAATGAGCCAGGGCAGGTGTCAGATCTTGCAGTGGGAGAGCATTTTGGTGATAGTAACCACAATGGCCTCACATTCTACATAGCTATGGAGAAGGAGAGAAGCAGGTACAATGGGAGAATATTTAATTGGGGAAAAGGAAACTATGATGCTATCAGACATGAGTTGGAAAGCATGGACTGGGAGCAATTGTTCCATGGAAAGGGCACTATAGACATGTGGAGACTGTTTAAGGAACAGTTGTTGCGAGTGATGCATAAATGTGTTCCTCTGAGACAGGCAAGAAAGGGTAAGATAAAGGAACCTTTAGAAAGAAGGCAGCTTACGTGAGGTGGAGGAAGCAAGGGTCTTGCTCAGCTCTAGAGGGTTACAGGCAGGCGAGGAAAAAGCTCAAAAAGGGTCTGAGGAGAGCCAAAAGGGGGCACGAAAAAGGCTTGGCAGGAAGGATTAGGGAGAATCCAAAGGCATTTTACACGTATGTGAGGAATAAGAGAATGATCAAAGAAAGAGTAGGGCCGATCAGAGAGAGCATAGGGAACTTGTGTCTAAAGTCTGAGGAGGTAGGGGAAGCCCTAAATGAGTTTTTGCTTCTGTCTTTACTAAAGAAAAGGACCTTGTAGTGAATGAAACCATTGAGGAGCAGGTAAGCACGCTGGAACGGATAGAGATTGAGGAAGCTGATGTGCTGAAAATTTTGACAAACATTAAGATTGACAAGTCTCCAGAGCCAGACCAGATTTGTCCTCGGATGCTTTGGGAAGCGAGAAATGTGATTTGTTCGCCGCTTGCGAAGATCTTTGCATCCTCGCTCTCCACTAGAGTCGTACCTGAGGACTGGAGGGAGGCAAATGTAATTCCTCTCTTCAAGAAAGGAAATAGGGAAATCCCCGGCAATTACAGACCAGTAAGTCTCACGTCTGTCATCTGCAAGATGTTAGAAAGGATTCTGAGGGATAGGATTTATGACCATCTGGAAGAGCATGGCTTATTAAATGCAGTCAGCACGGCTTTGTGAGGGGCAGGTCATGCCTCACAATTCCTATTGAGTTCTTTCAGGATGTTACTAGAGAAGTTGATGAGGGTTGAGTGGTGCATGTGGTGTATATGGACTTCAGTAAGGCATTTGATAAGGTTCCCTATGGTAGGCTCGTTCAGAAGGTCAGGAGGAATGGGATACAGGGGAACATAGCTGTCTGGATACAGACTTGGCTGGTCGACAGAAGACAGCGAGTGGTAGTGGAAGGAAAATATTCTGTCTGGAAGTCAGTGGTGAGTGGTGATTAAGAAAGATTCAACATCCTCGCCAATTTTGGAGAAAACCATCAAGTCAATCAGTGAGAATAAAGGCAAAGGCACCATAGTCTTACCAGGCCATAGGGCTGCTCTTTCATTAGAGAGAGAACGAGAGAGAGAGAAACAGAGAGATATAACTCTTCGTGGTTTAAGTCAAGATTAGAGTGGTGCTGGAAAAGCACAGTAGGTCAAGCAGCATCTGAGGAGCAGGAAAATCGATGTTTCAGGCAGGAGCCCTTCATCGGGAATGCTGCCTGAAGTGTCGATTTTCCTGCTCCTCAGATGCTTCCTGACCTGCTGTGTTTTTCCAGCACTACTCTAATCTCCAGACCAGGTGGTTTAAACTGATGATTGCCAAGTCTCAGATGAGGGGAGAGATTGAGAAGGAAAGTCCTCCATGATAACATCAGCTGGTTCAGGAATTGAACCCATGCTGTTGGTAACTGTTTGCATTCTAAAGCAGCCGACCAACCAAATGAGATAATTAGCCCCTTTAAGTGGACACATGCGTTGACTCTAAAAGTCAAAAATCACATGATACCAGGTTAGGGTCCAACAGAAATCACAAGCTTTCAGAGAGCTTTGTCAGGTGAATTAAGGAAGGAACAGCACTCTGAAATCTTGTGATTTAACCTGGTGTCATGCGATTTCTGACTTTGTCCAGCTGTTCAACACTGGCACCCCCACATCACTAAAACCAAAGAAAAGAGATTATCTGGGGGGGGGGGATTATGCACAAAGTGGTGCACAATGACTCTCACATGTCGAAATGTTCAGCACTCTTGCAGTAATTTAGAATTGCTAACAAGTACTTTTAGACAAAGACTCATCCAAGTTGTGCACATTTAATCATCCTTTCAACAGATACACCACAATGTCCTTGCGGATCACCTCATGTTCAGAAATGTTTCATTATGTACAGTCACAGCTGTTGGGTGACAGTAAAGGAGTAAATGTTTCTCATGTCCTGATCCAAAGGTGGAATGAACAAAAGGCCAACCCAAAGGTAAAAAATATACGAAGAGAAAAGAAATATCAATCAAAGTAAACAGAAAACAGATTTGGAAACGTATTAAGTCTGAAATAGAAGCAAATAATGATCCACACTATACTATTTGGAGAGAAAAAAGGCGAGTCCTTAGAGCTGCTTCAAGTTCTGTCAGATTTTCTCAACACATGAAAGGTTGAGTTATCTTTTTTCTATACTCTCATAGTGTTTACAGCAGAGAGGGAAGCTATTCATTCTATTGTTCCTTGCACCAATCAATAAAGATCTGATGATGAGAATCCCATTTTCCAGCTTTTGGTCCATAGTCCTGGAGACTATGACAACATAAGCAGATATTTAACTATTGCTTAAATGTTACAAGAGTCTCTGACTTACCCATTCCTTCAGGTAGTGACTTCCAGCTACCCACAAACTCTCCGGTGAAAGAATTTCAACTCAAATCACTTCTCAGCTCTTACCATAAATCTATAGCCCATGATTATTGACCCCTCTAATAGTAGAAAAAGTGTTTTCTTATCCAGAGCTCTAATTAAGAGTCATTTCGACTCAAAACGTCAGCTTGCTCTCTCTCCATGGATGCTGCCCAACCTGCTGTGATCTACAGCACTTGTTGTTTGCAGCACCTGCAGGAATTAGCTCCGACAACTCTGCAGGGTATTTGGGAAAAGGTAGGATCTTGGTACCAAGTTAAAATAGTCAAGAGAACTAGTGCAGACGTGTGTAGTATAAACTCTGTGAAACCAATCATAGAGGATTCTGAATAGTCCAAGGTGGAGGACGGGAAAAATTTCTGGTTGTAACAGCTGCTCCTTTTTTGAGGTATTTTTCGGTGTTGGAGGTGAATTCCTCCAACTTTGGAACTTTGGAAAAAAAAGTCAACACAACAGCAGTTTTAAAAGGGACAAGAACAGACAAAGGAAGCACATGGGGAGGACAGTGCAGGAGAGAGAGAGAGAAAGAGAGAGAGAAAGAGAGAGAACCTGCACAGTTACTGCCTTTGCTGTTTGAATTTGTGTATCGCTGGACATCGGAGTGCATCTGGGAAAATTAACAAACAGTGAAATTCACAACTAATCTTGGAGGAACTGTTGGGTGAAATTCACAACACAGAATCAGATAAGTTAATCATTGTTTTAAGTGGGGCCTACAGAGAATCTGCTGGAGTGAGTAGAGTGGGTTCTTTCTTGATTATATGTTCTTGGAGATATGTCTCTTGATTAAACTTAAAATATAACTATGAATTTAACCTGGGGCAATGTTTGCAGCGAAATAAGACGGTGTTATTTTCTGGGCCTGTAGATTGTGAAGGAGCAAAAATGGCCTTTAATAGAGTGGTATGTACTTCTTGTCAGATGTGGGAGTTTAAGGGTTACTGTGGATTATATCTGCCATACTCTCTAGTCCGAGGTACAGACAGACGTTCCTGTGGCCAGCAGAGAAAAAGCAGAATGGTGTGTTGTTTCCCTGGTGCCAGGATCAAGGATGTCTCAGAGAGGGTGCAGAATGTTCTCACGGGGGAGAGGGGCCAGCAGGAGGTCATTGTCCACATTGGAACCAACGACATAGGAAGGGAAAATGTTGAGATTCTGAAGGGAGATTACAGAGAGTAAGGCAGAAATTTAAAAAGGAGGTCCTTAAGAGCAGTAATATCTGGATTACTCCTGGTGTTATGAGCTAGTGACGGCAGGAATAGGAGGATAGAGCAGATTAATGCATGGCTGAGGAGCTGGTGTATGGGAGAAGGATTCACATTTTTGGATCATTGGAATCTCTTTTGGGGTAGAAGTGACCTGTACAAGAAGGACAGATTGCACCTAAATTGGAAGGGGACTAATATACTGGCAGGGAAATTTGCTAGAACTGCTTGGGAGGATTTAAACTAGTAAGTTGGGGTGTGTGTGGCCCAGGGAGATAGTGAGGAAAGAGATCAATCTGAGACTGATAAGCTAAGAACAGAAGTGAGCCAAACAGTCAGGGCAGGCAGGAACAAGGTAGGACTAATAAATTAAACTACATTTATTTCAATGCAAGGGGCCTAACAAGGAAGGCAGATGAACTCAGGGCATGGTTAGGAACATGGGACTGGGATATCATAGCAATTACAGGAACATGACTGAGGAATGGACAGGACTGGCAGCTTAATGTTCCAGGATACAAATGCTACAGGAAGGATATAAAAGGGAGGCAAGAGAGATGGGGAAGTATGTACAAGACAATCTTCTGATTCAGTATGTGGATGTACCTACTAGAGTAGGTGCAAAATTTGACCTACTCTTGGAAATAAGGCTGGGCAAGTGACCGAGGTGTCAGTGGGGGAGCACTTTGGGGCCAGTGACCATAATTCTATTAGATTTAAAATAATGATGGAAAAGAATAGACCAGATCTAAAAGTTGAAATTCTAAATTGGAGAAAGGCCAACTTTGACGGTGTTAGGCAAGGACTTTCCAAACCTGGTTGGGGGCAGATGTTCGCAGGTAAAGGGACGGCTGGAAAATGGGAAGCCTTCAGAATTGCGATAATGAGAATCCAGAGAAAGCACATTCCTGTCAGGGTGAAAGGAAAGGCTGGTAAGTACAAGGAATGCTGGATGACTAAAGAAATTGAGGGTTTGGTTCAGAAAAAGAAGGAAGCATATGTCAGGTATAGACAGGGTAGATCGAGTGAATCCTTAGAAAGGTATAAAGGAAGTAGGAATATACTTAAGAGGGAAATCAGGAGGGCAAAAGGGGGACATGAGATAGCTTTGACATTAGAGTTAAGGAGAATCTAAAGAGCTTTTACAAATACATTAAGGACAAAAGGGTAACTAGGGAGAGAATAGGGCCCCTCAAAGATCAGCAAGGTGGCCTTTGTGTGGAGACGCAGAAAATGGGGGAGATATTAAATGAATATTTTGCATCAGTATTTACTGTGGAAAAGGATATGGAAGATATAGACTGTAGGGAAATAGATAGTGACATCTTGCAAAATGTCCATATTACAGAGGAGGAAGTGCTGGATGTCTTGAAACGGGTAAAGTTGGATAAATCCCCAGGGCCTGATCAGGTGTACCCTAGAACTCTGTGGGAAGCAAGAGAAGTGATTGCTGGGCCTCTTGCTGAGATATTTGTATCATCGATAGTCACAGGTGAGGTGCTGGAAGACTGGAGGTTGGCTAACGTGGTGTCACTGTTTAAGAAGGGTGGTAAGGACAAGAAGAAGGGCTTATGCCCGAAAAGTCAATTCTCCTGCTCCTCGGATAAAAACATTATAGCTGCCTGACCTGCTGTGTTTGTCCAGCACCACACTTTTCAACTCTGGTCTCCAGCATCTGCAGTCCTCACTTTCTCCTGGTAAGGACAAGCCAGGGAACTATAGACCAGCGAGCCTGACATTGTTGGTGGGCATGTTGTTGGAGGGAATCCTGAGGGACTGGAATGTACATGTATTTGGAAAGGGTGGGACTGATTTGGGACTTCAGTAAGGCGGTCGAAAAGGTTCCCCATGGGAGACTGGTTAGCAAGGTTAGATCTCACGGAATACAGGGAGAACTAACCATTTGGATACGGAACTGGCTCAAAGTTGGGTGGTGGTGGAGGGTTGTTTTTCAGACTGGAGGCCTGTGACCAGTGGTGTGTCACAAGAATCAGTGCTGGGTCCTCTACTTTTTATAATTTACATAAATGATTTGGATATGAGCATAAGAGGTATAGTGAGTAAGTTTGCAGATGACACCAAAATTGGAGGTGTAGTGGACAGCGAAGAGGGTTACCTCAGATTACAACAGGATCTTGATCAGATGGGCCAATGGGCTGAGAAGTGGCAGATGGAGTTTAATTCAGATAACTATGAGGTGCTGCATTTTGGGAAAGCAAATCTTAGCAGGACTTTTACACTTAATGGTAAGGTCCCAGGGAGTGTTGCTGAACAAAGAGACCTTGGATTGCTGGTTCATAGCTCCTTGAAAGTGGAGTTGCAGGTAGATAGGATAGTGAAGAAGGCATTTGGTATGCTTTCCTTTATTGGTCAGAGTTTTGAGTACAGGAGTTGGGAGGTCATGTTGCGGCTGTACAGGACATTGGTTAGGCCACTGTTGGAATATTGCATGCAATTCTGGTCTCCTTCCTGTCAGAAATATATTGTGAAACTTGAAAGGGTTCAGAAAAGATTTACAAGGATGTTGCCAGGGTTGGAGGATTTGAGCTATAGGGAGAGGCTGAACAGTCTGGGGCTGTTTTCCCTGGAGCGTCAGAGGCTGAGGGGTGACCTTATTGAGGTTTACAAAATTATGAGGGGCATGGATAGGATAAATATGCAAAGTCTTTTCCATGGGGTGGGGAGTCCAGAACTAGAGGGCGTAGGTATAGGGTGAGAGGGGAAAGATATAAAAGAGACCTAAGGGGCAACTTTTTCACGCAGAGAGTGGTAGGTGTATGGAATGAGCTGCCAGAGGATGTGGTGGAGGCTGGTACAATTGCAACATTTAAGAGGCTATTGGATGGGTATAAGAATAGGAAGGGTTTGGAGGGATATGGGCCAGGTGCTGGCAGGTGGGACTAGATTGGGTTGGGATATCTGGTCGGCATGGACAGGTTAGACTGAAGGGTCTGTTTCCGTGCTGTACATCTCTATGACCCGATGACTCCATCTCTGCGTCTACCACTGTCATGCACAGCACATTCCAGAAATTATTATCATGTTGATAATGACGCTTCAATCATTAACTGGGTGGTATAGTGGCTAGCACTGCTGCCTCACAGCGCCAGGGACCTGAGTTCAATTCCAGTCTCGGGTGACTGTCTGTGTGGAGCTTGCACAGTCTCCCTGTGTCTGTGTGGGTTTCTTCTAGGTGCTCTGGTTTTCTCCACAGGCCAAAGATGTGCAGGTCAGGTGGATTGGCCATGCTAAATTGCCTATAGGGTATAGGGATGTGTAGGTTAGGTGGCTTGGCCATGCTAAATTGCCTATAGAGTACAGGGATGTGTAAATTAGGTGGATTGGCCATGCTAAATTGCCTATAGTGTATAGGGATGTGTAGATTAGGTGGACTGGCCATGATAAATTGCCTATAGTGTACAGGGATGTGTAGGTTAGGTGGACTGGCCATGCTAAATTGCCTATAGTGTACAGGGATGTGTAAATTAGGTGGATTGGCCATGATAAATTGCCTATAGTGTATAGGGATGTGTAGGTTAGGTGGACTGGCCATGATAAATTGCCTATAGTGTATAGGGATGTGTAGATTAGGTGGATTGGCCATGCTAAATTGCCTATAGTGTATAGGGATGTGTAGGTGCATTAATCAGGGGTAAATATTGGGTAGGGGAATGGGTCTGGGTAGGATATTCTTTGGAGTGGCAGTGTGGAATTGTTGGGCTGAATGTCCTGTTTCCGACGCTGTAGGGATTTTGTGATTCATTCATTCAATTACTCTGCAGCAATTGATAAATTCTATGTATTTGTTTATGTGAAACAGTAAAACACTTTACTAGTTATAAAGCAGGCATTAATGCAAACCAAAATACAATGAGTGCTTTTAAAATATTCCCCCACATACACCCTTCCAATCTTGCCTAAACCTTACATATAGAGTCAGAGAGATCTACATCACAGGAAAAGGCCCTTTGATCCATCATATTGATGCTCGTCACCAGACTATTCCAATCCCATTTTTCAGCACTTGGTCCATTGCCCTGTATGCCTTGCCATCACAAGTGTCATCCTACAATGTTCTGCCTCTACAGATACTCCCAGGTAGTGAGTTCCAAATTTTCACCACCCTCTGGGTGAAAAAGCTTTTCCTCACATAGCCCCGAAACCTCCTGCCCCTTCCCTTAAATCTATGGCCCTGGTCATTGATGGCTCAATCAGGAGGAAATGTTCCTTCCTGTTTACCTTCTCTATACCCCTTCTAATTTTATACACCAGCATATGTACCCATTCAGGTACCCACTTAGCATTCCTGCGTTGAGTTGATATAAATGCCGATGTCGAGTTTGCTATCAGCATGCTGTTTCAATCCTGAACTGAAAAGAATCTTATTAATCAGGAATGGACAGGGTGAAGGATGCCAGGCCTTGATTCCCTTCACTAGATGATGCAGCTGTTGAAAAAACCCTCTTGAACACTGTGACCCAATATTATGCAACATCCATTTTTGATGAACTTCTTATAGTTCTGACATCTGAACCAGGATTTGGCCAACTTAGTCACTGTGACTGGATCCCACTGGGGATCTTGTTAGTGTATTCTTCGTCCATGTATTTGATTGTTTGTAACTTGTTCCCCATTAGTCCCAACTCCACTGCTTTGAGCAAGTCTCCTATTTGACCCTTTTGAACTTTGTACCTTTTCCTATATGATTTCACATTGAGTTTAACGAAGATAAAATTTTTTAAATGCAAGCTAACAATTATCGTAAGCATAAGAGGTCACAAACAAATCCATAAGGACCATCTTTGCCCTTTGCTGGTCTGTAAATAATTATCCAATGGCTTGTTGAATGTCTCTGTTGAACCTTCCAGCACGACACTTCCAGACAGTACATTCCACACCCGAACAACACGCTGTGTGAGAAAGCTTTTTCTCAGCTTGCATTTTAAAATTATACCCCCTAATTCTCCATCCATTTGCAAGTGGGAGCAGTTTCTGCCAGGCTGTTCTGTATAGAACCTTCATGGTTTTGAAAACTCCAATCAAATCACCTCACAGCCTTCTCTCTCTGAGGAAAACAGTCCCAACTAACAGAGTCACACAGCACGGAAACATATCCTTCGGCCCAACTGACCAGCTTTTTTAAATTGAAGGAGAGCAATTTGCCTGTGTTTGGCCCATCTATCTCTTTCCTATCCATGTACCTGTCCAAATGTCTTTAAATATTGTGATTGTACTCACCTCTACAACTCGTCTCAGCTCATTCCACAAAAGCCAACACCCTCTGTACGAAAAGATTGCCCTTGAGTCCCTTTTAAATCTTTCACCTCACACTTTAAATCTCTGCCCTCTTCTTTTGAAATTCTCCACCCGAGAGAAAAGACCTTTGCTATTCACCTTAACTATGTCCCTTATGATTTTATAAACCTCTATAAGGTCACCCCTCAGCCTCTTACACTCCAGGGAAAACAAGTCCTTGCTTTTCCAGCCTCTCCTTATGAAAATTTCTCCAATTTTTCCTCATTACTGACACGTTTCATCACCAGAACCTTTCGTATTAACCTCTCCTGCGCCGTCTCCAATGCACTCACACCTTCCCATAAAATGGTGCCCAGAACTGTGCACAATGCTTCAGTTTCAAAAGGAAATGGGATAAGCACTCAAAGAAAGTAAGCTTGCAGGGCTCTGGAGATGGAGTGGGAGAACAGAAATGATTGAGCTTGCT
The DNA here is from genome assembly GCF_037043375.1 of Chiloscyllium plagiosum. Taxonomy (NCBI): domain Eukaryota; kingdom Metazoa; phylum Chordata; class Chondrichthyes; order Orectolobiformes; family Hemiscylliidae; genus Chiloscyllium; species Chiloscyllium plagiosum. Next base: position 4,869,935 of record NW_028270160.1, read on the forward strand.
CAACTGAAAGCATGGATGAATGAACTGAACTGAATGGGCTCCTTCTGTGTTTGACTGACGATGAGGATAACTCTCTTTGTAGCATCCTTCCTTCTGGGAAAAAATGTCTTCCTTCATTTGTAGCCCTATGGGAAAAATGTCTTCTTTTATTTGGAGCCCAGGAATAAATCCATTATAAGCAGCAAGATCAGAAGCCTGCTCACAAAGACTTGCATTTATTATGCATGGAATATGAAATAATTTGTTCTGCAAAGCTTCTCTATTCTAACTCAGCCATTGTTTGGATTAAGAAAGGCCAAGTCATTACCTATCAGCAAGTAATCAGTAAAGGCATAATTAAATCCTTCGTAGAGGTTACCTAACATGACATTTCCCAATTGTTGTTGGCTGTGATACAGATCACCAGCAGAGGACATCAATGATTTCTGGATATCACACTAAACGCAACCACTCTGTCATCAGACTTGTATGACTGAAAGATTTTAACATTAAACCAAAAATAAGGTTAAAAATCAGTGAATGTTTCCTTTAAATCAAAAGCACCATGGTTAGAATGCCAAACCATTGTTTATCACTAAAATAAAATAAAGAACTGTAGATGCTAGAGATCTGGAACATAAACAGAAATTGCTGGAGAAACTCAACAGGTCTGGCAGCATCTTGAAGAGAAAAACAGAGTTAATTTTTCATGTCCAGTGACCCTTCTTCAGATCAACTCTGATCAAAGGTCATTGGATCTGAAATGTTAACTCTGATTTCTCTTCACAGATGCTGCCAAACCTGCTGAGTTTCTCCAGCAATTTCTGGTTTTGTTTCTGATATTGTTTATCACCTCTGTTACAGACTGCTGTCCTAAGCAGTTTACCAGCACAGACAAATGTCTGAATGTTTATGTAACATTAACAGAACACATTGGCAGAGAGTGTGATCTGTCTACAAGCCCAAACCATGACACCATCTCCTGCAGCTTTACTAAATTAAATAATTGCTATATAAATGCAAATTGATGTTGTTGCAGCCATTAGCTTGCACCGTTAAAGACTGAAAACTCAAAGCAAAGGAAATGGTTGGAACAGCTTGATGAGTATCAGTTATCCTTCTGAAAAAATCAATTTGTCTTTTCAAACAAAAACTATCTATAACCCCATCAAGCAAAGGTACATAAAACAAGAGGTTACTTCAGATTAACAGGCTTTTACACGGCCAGTTAAATTCCGTGTGGGAACAGTAACAACTCCCTTCTGGGTCTTTTCTGATCATGTGACTTTTAATACGTTAAGTAGCCATTGTCCCACATTTTCAGAGAGAAAAGCAACTGATGGTAGTTTAGCCTGAGAGTCATCATGCCAGGTGAGGAGAGAGGATGACCTGGTAGTCTCAACCAGGGCAGAACTGAACCCCATGTGGTTGGCATCACTCTGCATTGTAAACCAGGAATCCACCATTGGAGTGAGAAGACCATAGAGCTGCCTCTCTCATTAGAGAGAATTAACTGGTTTTGGCTTAACCCGAGGGCCTGATGAATTCATTAGACATTGTGAAACAAGTCTCAACCACAGGGGATAGAGAGGAACCAATAGGCGTGTTGCATTTGGACATTTAACCAAGGTACCTCACAAAAAGTTAGGTAAGAAGATAAGAGCTCATGGGATGAAAGATCATCTATTGCTATGGATAGAGAATTAGCTCATGGGCAGGAAACATCGAGTGGGGATAAAGGGGTTCTTTTATAGGTTGGTGACCTGTGACCAGTGGGGTTCCACAAGCATCAGGCCAGGGATCACAACTGTTTGCAATATGTTAATGATGTGGAGGAAGGAAGTGTGCGTACTGCTGCAGACAACCTAAAAATAGGTGGAAAGGCAGGTTGTGAGAGAGACACAAAGAGTTTACAGAGGGATCGTGACAGGTTAAGTGAATGGGCAAAAGGTTGATAAGTAGAGTATAATGTAGGAAAATGTAAAGTTATTCCTTTTGAAAAGGAGAACAAAAGAACAGAATATTATTTAAATGGAGAAAAGCTGCAGAAAATTATAACTCAAAGGGACTTGGGGGGGACTTGAGCACAAAACACAGAAAGCTAGCACACAGTTACAGCTCAATGTCTCAGCATCCACCCACACTCTGGGGAAAGGAATTTCAGACATTCACAAATCTGTCAGAGAAGTAATTTCACTTCATCTCTGTTTTAAATCTGCTACTCCTTATCCTAAAACAATGTCCTCTCAGTCTAGATTGTCCCACATGAGCAAACATTCTGTCTACATCTACCCTGTTGATTCCCTTCAGCATCTTCTGTAAGATGATGTCATGTGACTGTCTGAAAGGTACATTGTCTAGTCTGGAATCCATGCAATATCACAAAAGTTAGTCCAAAACTCAAACAAAAATACAAATATAATGGTATGGATGGCTGATGCTATGTTGATAATGTTGATGGATTAACTCTGCTTTAAATTAGTCCCACCCTCCATGTTGATGGATAATCTGCAATGGAAGCTTAACAGTGTGATTTAGGCATTGCAAATCATTGAGAGAGTGTGGGAAACTTGATGTTATTTTTTGATGGAGTATAACATTGCTTCCAACTCTGTTGATCTTTTATCGTGAATCCTTTTCAACTTTTTCTTTGATGCCTTTTCTTGAACCTTCAATTATTTAATCCTTGAGTCATTTTCAGTGAGAGCTTGGAAATTACCAGCCACGAGTAAGCAGAAATAAAGGAAAGAAATCAGCAGTTCGAACATTTTGCTTGCTGCATCCAATTAAAAAACTTAGGTTCTTGCAAATATTCATTGCTTGCTTCATCAACTCGTTGCGCAGTCTATTTCCCAAGCTCATTTCCACACAATTTCCTCAAGGAAACATACTCTACATGAATGAAAAAGATGGCATAATGGACTGGGCAGACCATATGGAGAGTGGCATTTTACAGTGGCAGTGGATGTGGTTTAATTGGGGTTAGGAGGCAAACTTGTGTAAGAATTTACACAGCTATACCCAATAATACTGTGTTGTGAAACTGGGAATAGGAATATAGGAACAGGAGTAGGCCATTCAGCTCCACCATTCACTGCGATCATACCGACCTGGGGCCTAACTCCCTACGTCTGCCTTAATTCCATAACCTTTAATACTTCTGTTTAACAAATTATTACTGATCTCAGATTTAAAATTATTAACTGATCCTGCACCTGCCATTTATGGAAGAGAGTTTCAAACCTCTCCCACCCTTTGTGTGTCGAAGTGCTTCCTAACATCTCTGGCCATAATTCTGAGACTGTGTCCCCTAATTCTAGAATCCCCAACCAGTGAAAATAGTTGATCTTTATCTCCCTGTCATTTCCTGTTAAGATCTTGAAGACTTTGATCTGAGCACCCATTAATCTTCTAAATTCTAAAAAAACAGGTCTAACTTGTATAATTATCCCTCATAACGTCACCCCTGAAGTCCAAATATCATCCAGGGGAAGTTGTTTTTATTCATCCACGAGATGTGGGTACAACTGGCTTGGTCCAGCTTTTATTGCCCATCCCTAATTGTCCCAGAGGGCAGTTTAGATCAGATTCCCTACAGTGTGGAAACAGGACATTCGGCCCAACATATGCACACTGACCCTCCGAAAAGTAGCCCACCCAAACCCCTTTTCCCTCTAACTAATGCACCCTACACTATGGGCAATTTAACAGACCAATTCACCTGAGCTGCACATCTTTGGATTGTAGGATGAAACCCATGTAGACACGGGGAGAATGTGCAAACTTCACACGGACAGTCATCCGAGATTGGAATCGAACCTGGGACCCTGGTGCTGTGAGGCAGCAGTGCTAACCACTGAGTTCACATTGTTGTGGGTCTGGAGTCACATGTAGGCCAGACCAGGTAAGGGTGGCAGTTTCTTTTCCTGAAGAACATTAATGAACCAGAGGGGTTTTTCCCATAATCGATTCATGGTCATTATTAGACTCTTAATTCTGTATTATTATTAAATTCAGATTCTGCCATCTGCCGTGGTAGGATTCAAACCCAAGTCCCCAGAACATTACCAGGGTCTCTGGGTTAATAGTCCATCAATAATACCACTCGACAATCACCTCCCTGTAGGCTGTTTCATTTGAATAAATGGTCAGATTGTTCTTGATTGATTTGTTATCCTTAATCCTCCACCATTGTACAGCAGGCTATTATTCAGTCATAAAGGTAGATGCTTCCCCATGTACTCTTTCTGACTTGTTATTGCCTTTCAGTGAGGGCATCATTCTGTCGCAATAGGTCATTGATACAAGGTACTCAGAAGACATCTGTTGGGGAGAGATGATGGCCTAGTGGCATTATCGCTGGACTGTTCATTCAGAGACCCAGCCAATGCTATTGTGACCCGAGTTTGAATCCTGCTGAGGGACATGGCAGAAATTGAATTCCATAAAAACCTGGAATTAAGAGTCTAATGATAACCACAGCTGGAAATGTGTTGCTGGAAAAGTGCAGCAGGTCAGGCAGCATCCAGGGAACAGGAGAATCGATGTTTCGGGCATAAGCCCTTCTTCAGGAATGGCTTATGCCCGAAACGTCGATTCTCCTGTTCCCTGGATGCTGCCTGACCTGCTGCGCTTTTCCAGCAACACATTTTCAGCTCTGATCTCCAGCATCTGCAGACCTCACTTTCTCCTTAATGATAACCACAACCTAATGTCGATTATCATAAAACCTCTCTGATTCACTAACGTCCTTCAGAAAAGGAAACTGCCATCCTTACCTGGTCCGGTCTACATGTGACACAGCCATGTGGTTGATCCTCAACTGCTGTGCTTTTCCAGCACCACACTCTCAACTCTGATCTCCAGCATCTGCAGTCCTCACTTCCTCCTCTACTATGTAAACGTATACTGATGTTGTTCCTGCTAAAATGCTGTGCAACATCCCTTAGCATTTGAAAGGGCTATATAAGGCAGAATCAAATTCCTTACATCGCAGAAAGCCCAGAGATCAGGCTGGCAGTGGTGGTGCTGGGGGTAGTGTAAACTCAGTCAGATGGCAGGTTGTGTGGTGTGCAGTTGAATGCTCCCCCTTTCTGACATCCTGAGAAGAAGCCTCCTCAGTGTGATCACCCTCATGTTCACGATTGTCCAACCCTCACCCCCGTACATGGGACCCCCACTCTCCTCATCCCCTGCCTACATTGCTGTTCCTGCCTGTGGTTTAGCTGTTGGTCCATCAAACTGGCACGACTTGATGGTGGACATCCCGTCACGCTAAGGCAATGAGTTTGGAAGATTGGAAACCACGTGGCCCAGAAACCCATTACCTTCAGCAAGTGGCAGTGGAGATGGTCTCACGTCCGATTTCCCAGCTGGCAGAGAGGGCCAAACCTCTAGATCCATAGAATCCCTACAGTGTGCAAACAGGCCATTTGGCTCCAGAAGTCGACACCTAACCTCTGAAGAGTATCCCAACCAAACCCATTCGCCTATCCTAATACTCCACATGATCCCTGACTAATGCAGCTAGTCTACACATGCCTGAACACAATGGGCAATTTAGCATGGCCAATCCACCCTAACCTGAACATCTTTGCACTGTGGGAGGAAACCAGAGCACCTGGGGGAACCCACGCAGACACAGGGAGAATGTGCAAACTCCACACATACTCTCACCCGAGGCTGGAATCAAACCCAGGTCCCTGATGCTGTGAGGCAGTAATGTTAACCACTGAGCTACTGTGCAGAGTTAAGTGATTGATTTCCCAATTCTAAGGCACAGTACCAAACATGGTGTTCACACAGCGGGTGGTGTGCATGTAGAATGAACTGCCAGAGGAAGTGGTAGATGCAATTACTGTTATAACATTTAAACTACCTTTGGACATGGATAGGAAAGGTTTAGAGGGATATGGGCAAAATGCAGGCAAGTGGGACTAGTTCCGTTTGGGAAACCTGGTCAGCATGAATGAGTTGGCCGAAGGGTCTGTTTCCATGCCGTACAACACTACGACTTATCGTAGAAACAAAAACTTCCATGCCCAAAAAAATGTTCACACCCAAATTAAGTTTGTGAATCTCTAACGATTTACAGATTGCAGAGAGAAATTGGGCGGAGGGAGTGAATAAGTGAAGGATAATCAGGAGGCTCCTGATTTTTAAAAAAATGACTATTTTTAAAATCAAATATCTTAAAGAGGAATATAAATGGATTATGGATAACTCACAAGGCAATTTCCAGGCCCATTTATTCTCACAACGTAAGCTTGGGGTTATTTATCATGAACAGTTGTGTAGAAGGGTGAGCACATTGCATGAACATCTGACAGGTAATTCCCACAACTGCAGGTACTGGAGCTGAGAAGTAATTATTTCACTCACCAGGAAATCAATTTGATACGAAGGAACATTTCCAGCTCTGTGCTTGCACCTCTTTGCAACGGTTTGGCCCTCAACTTACAAATGATTACAATGCAAGATCTAGTCAGTGTGGTGCCCTGAAATTAATAAGGTACATCAGCTAATTGCCCACGGTCACCTTGGATGCTTTGTAAGTAACAATTCCAATGTATTCAGTGACACACTTCACCACTGTCTAATCAAGGATAAGAGATTCTACTTCCATTAGGGCTATTTCAGGCATGAATGCTGCCGATTAAGCTGAAGAGAAATGACAGGTTTTCTGTGGTTGTGAAATCATTATGATCTTATTGTGGGAGACTGAGGGAAGGTGAGTTGGGGCCAATTGGCTATAATCTGGTCGAATAGCCTCCTCCTGCTTCAGGGTTTTGTGTTTATATGATGTGATCCAGTAAGCGCTCTGTCAGAGTTTGGTGGCTCACTCAGCTCTTAGCCTCGCATTGGCTCCATTTCATTCAGTTCGTGCAGATATCTTGTGAGTGTTGGAAATTAAAACTACAAACCCCCCCAGATAACTCCAATCCTACCACAACTTCTCACATCCTATAATACAACAGCCAAGTGACTGCTTGAACATTATGTTATGAAGTTGAAGGCGTGTACTGTACTTTAAGAGAGAGTGAATGCTGTTTTGAACTGAGAGATTACAAGTACCTGTGTGATATGACTAGATGGCAGTCCCAGAGAGTACTGGAAAATTGGAAATATGTAACATTTGGTTGTGAAATGGATACCTGAGTTGGTTACTGTTTTGACAACAATTCAAATTGAACCAATCAGTTCAAATTATGCCTCAGGATACTAAAGCCCAATCGAGTTTCAATTTATTGTTTTGACAACATCGAACCAATAGGCAATCCAATGTTGGAGATACAAAAATGCAGGCATTTTGAAAATTGGAGAGAGAGCAGTTGCCATTGAGAGAGAGCCAGGAAATTAGGAACCACTCTCTTTCAAAGATACCTTTTCATGTGAAACATACTCGTAGTAAAGAAAGAAGATAACCCAGGGAATTTTCAACCGGAAGAAGGGAAAGTGCTGGAAGTCTTGAAACACACAAAAGTGGATAAATCCTCAGGACCTGATCAGGTGTATCCTAGAATTTTGTGGGAAGGTAGGGAAGTGATTGCTGGGCCTCTTGCTGAGATATTTGTATCATCAATAGTCACAGGTGAGGTGCCGGAAGACTGGAGGTTGGCAAGACTGAAGCGCGGTAAAGACAAGCCAGGGAACTATAGACCAGTGAGCCTGACCTCAGTGGTGGACAAGTTGTTGGAGGGAATCCTGAGGGACAGAATGTACATGTATTTGGAAAGGCAAGGACAAACCAGGGATAGTCAGCATGGCTTTGTGCGTGGGAAATCATGTCTCACAAACTTGATTGAGTTTTTTGAAGAAGTAACAAAGAGGATTGATATGGGCAGAACAGTGCATGTGATCTGTATGGACTTCAGCAAGGCATTCAACAAGGTTCCCATGGGAGACTGGTTAGCAAGGTTAGATCTCGTGGAATACAGGGCGAACTGGCTCAAAGATAGAAGACAGAGGATCGTGGTGGAGGGTTGTTTTTTCAGACTGGAGGCCTGTGACCAGTGGTGTGCCACAAGGATCGGTGCTGGGTCCACTAAATGATTTGGATGTGAGCATAAGAGGTACAGTCAGTAAGTTTGCAGATGACACCAAAATTGGAGATGTCGTGAACAGCAAAGAAGGTTACCTAGATTACAACGGGATCTTGGTCAGATGGGCCAATGGGCTGAGGAATGGCAGATGGAGTTAAATGTGAGGTGCTGCATTTCAGGAAAGCAAATCTTAGCAGGACTTATACACTTAATTGTAAGGTCCTAGGGAGTGTTGCTGAACAAAGAGACCTTGGAGTGCAGGTTCATAGCTCCTTGAAAGTGGAGTCGCAGACAGATAGGATAGTGAAGAAGGTGTTTGGTATGCTTTCCTTTATTGGTCAGAGTATTGTGTTTAGGAGTTGGGAGGTCATATGCGGCTGTACAGGACATTGGTTAGGCCATTGTTGGAATTCTGCATGCAATTCTAGTCTCCTTCCTATCAGGGGGCTCAGAAAAGATTTACAAGGATGTTGCCAGGGTCGGAAGGTTTGAGCTATAGGGAGAGGTTGAATAGGCTAGGGCTGCTTTCCCTGGAGCATTGGAGGCTGAGGCTTGACCTTATAGAGGTTTATAGAGGCTCGAACTCAGCACCACCTTCCTAACCTGCAATCATCTTCCTGACCTCTCCGCCCCCACCCCACTCCGGCCTATCACCCTCACCTTGACCTCCCTTCACCTATCGCATTTCCAAAGCCCCTCCCCCAAGTCCCTCCTCCCTACCTTTTATCTTAGCCTGCTGGACACACTTTCCTCATTCCTGAAGAAGGGCTTATGCCCGAAACGTCGATTCTCCTGTTCCTTGGATGCTGCCTGACCTGCTGCGCTTTTCTAGCAACACATTTTCAGCTTATAGAGGTTTATAAAATCATGAGGGGCATGGATAGGATAAATAGACAAGGTCTTTTCCCTGGGTGGGGGGTATCTAGAATTAGAGGGCATAAGTTTAGAGTGAGAGGGGCAAAATATAACATGGGTCTAAGGGGCAATCTTTTCACGCAGAGAGCGGTAGATGTATGGGATGAGCTGCTAGAGGAAGTGGTGGAGGCTGGTACAAACGCAAGATTTAAAAGGCATCTGGATGGGTATATGAGTAGGAAGGGTTTAGAAGGATATGGGTCAAGTGCTGGCAGGTGGGACTCAATTTGGTTACGATATCTCGTCGGCATGGACAGGTTGGACAAAAGGGTTTGTTTCTGTGCTGTACATCTCTATGACTCTATGACTCTAAGTCAAGAATGTGATGCTGGAAGAGCACAGCAGTTCAGGTAGCATCTGAGGAGCAGGAGAATTGATTTTTTCAGCATAAGCCCTTCATCAAACATCGACTCTCCTGCTCCTTGGTTGCTGCCTGACCTGATGTGCTTTTCCAGCACCACACTCTCTACTCTGATCTTCGGCATCTGCAGTTCTCATTTTTCTCTATGACTCCAAGGCAGACACCGAAGACGACAGCTGCTGTATGGTTTTGAAATTCAGTTGATGTAATTTTATTTTGTTTTATTGGAAAGCATATTTTATCGAGTTGGAGGCAGGTAATAAGCAGTTAAGAGAAAGTGGGGCTTAGAGTTGTGAATAGTTGTTGTTTAATGTTCACCTTAAGAGTTAAAAAAAATTGATATTACTTTCTTTACTCAGTGGAGTTTGGGAGTTCTGTCACTCATACTTTAACAGATTACGAGATGAGGTGAGCTTTACTGGGTGTTTGGTTTAATTAACAGAAGGGCTCATCACCATGTCATAATAATTATCACGATTTAAGAAAATAAGCATGTTTCACAGATCAAGCAAATCACTAAAGCCAAGTCAATTTGCCCCTTCTCATTGATCACTGCATCACCCAATCATACAGTGCAGTTTCTGTACAGAAATATATTGTCTTCCGAACCTGTAGTTCTCTCATTCCCTATCCTGAGAATTTTATTTGGTTTTGAGTTGAAGACTGATATTTTCCAACAAGTCATCAAACTATTCATCGTATCTGGGAGGGGGAAGCTAAGAGGCCTGGGTTCAAGTCCCACCTACTCCACACTTGTGTCATAACACCCCTGGACAGAATGATTGGAAAATATCTGCAGGACTGGGAGGCTAAGGCAATGGGTGAGTGATAGGAACAGACTTTCAGGAGAACCCAAGTAGTATCGAGGAAATACTGCTCAAGAAAGATTCTGAATCATATTTTACCATAAATTACATCATTAGTTAGAGTGAACAATGCAATGATTTAGTTAATCAGAGCAGAAATGTTCAGCAACTAAATTCAGGTTCAACATCAGCACACTTTAAGTCAGAAAGCTATGGATTCAAGTCTTGCTCCAGAGCTTGAGAGCTGGAACTCTAGGGGGACCTGCACTGTTGGAGGTGATGTCTTTTGGTTTGACATTAAGCAGAGACCTTGTCTATTCTCTCACGTGAATGTATAAGATCCCAAGGCACAAAGAAGACTTATTCCTCGTGTCCTGTCCAATATATACCCTTCAATCAACATCGCAGAAAGCAATTGTCTGGTCACTGTCACATTGCTGTTTGTGGATGTTAGCTGTGCACCATTTGGCTCCCAGCCTTCCCACATTATAATCGGGACTTAACTTCAACAAGAACTTCACTGGCTGCATAACACCTTAGGATATCCAATCATCTTGAAAGGCGGCATAAATGAAAGTCTCCCTTTTCTCATAGCTTTCGTTTCCTTTTGGTTTTGCAATAGTAAGGGCATTTTAATAGTTGTAGGCTAAACAAGTTAAACTTCTTAAAGATTGACTTGTATTTTGAAAAAAAATCCTTGTCAAAATACTGTAGTTGTGAAAAGCATTGCTGCTCAACAAAGACAGTTCAGTGTTGACAGTTGAGACCTTGCCAGGAAACAATCCTACCGTTAATAAAAAATAATGCAATGCCAAGTTAATAACAAACAGAGCACCAGCTGGTTAGCATGTGAGAGCAGAGGTGGTCGCAATGGGAATCAACTCTAGCTGCAGCATCAAGCCAGCATTGATGGTCTTGTGGGATGTTTCAAACCTACATCTGATAAATGACTCTACGATGTAGCATTTTGGAGATTTAGCGACAGTGGTTAATAAACAAGAAACCATGTCTCCTCTATGATATCGCCAACCTCTGAGCAAAATGACGGGCAGATCAAATTGTGGGTGTGATCTCTCCAGTCAGATTTCCCTCCGTTCTGCCTCAGCTGCTGTTGTGAAGCTGCCAACTTCGGAAGGACCATGACAATTACCTGAAACATGAATTAGGCTTCTTGAGTTTAATAATCCTTTAAGAGCCAGCTCCTAAGTTTGTCATAAACTGGCTGAACCATAGCACACACATGCTTGGCTTATCCCAAAGGGTCTACATTGTACATTGTACTGACCAGCAGCTCCTGAAGAGACTACAGAGATCATCAAGGTGGTAAAAACAATGACTGCAGATGCTGGAAACCAGATTTTGGATTAGTGGTGCTGGAAGATCACAGCAGTTCAGACAGCATCCCAGGAGCAGATGCTGCTTGAACTGCTGTGCTCTTCCAGCACCACTAATCCAAAATACAGAGATCATTACCCAAAGGGGAAGTTGAATTTGATCTTAACTATGTTTCTATGAAACAAAGGCTTGCTTTGTGTGGCTGCACAACAGTTGTCCATCTTGCTGACAACCCAGTAGCCCCCCCCCCCCATTTAATCCGGCTCATCTATCTGCCCCCAAGTTTCAAAACTCAACTGAAGACCAACTACAGAGCTACTTGACTTTTTGCTATTTTTCTCTTGGCATTTTTCAAAAGATCTGAGATCCAATTTACAGTGAAATTTGAACCAACATTTTTTGAGCTTACATCCCCATTGTAATGCACATGTCAAATGATATCAATTTCCTGTTTTTAAAATTCACTCACTGGCTGGGCCAGCATTTATTTCCCATCCCTCATTGCCCAGAGGGCAGTTAAGAGTTAACCACATTGCTGTGGGTCTGGAGTCATGTGTAGACCAGACCAGACCAGGTAAGGAAGGCAGATTTCACTTGATAGAGGACATTAGTCAGGTCCAGGCAGCGGACCTTGGAGGGGGTCAGTATGGCTGATTGCCTGTCCCTCTTCCACGGTCTCCCTGCAGAAGAAGCATGTGGTGTCTACCAAAACCCTCAAAGCTTTCAGGGAGAAGTGGGCACCGCGGGGTGTGGAGGGTTTTATTTCTTCCTCTAATTCTATCTTGATTTAATCTCTATACCCCCTTCACCTTTTTGGTCACTCAGGCATTGCCCTGTCCTGAGAAGGACACTGCTTGTCACTGCCTGCTCGGCTGTTTTTTCCTTCCTGCTCGGCTGCTTTTTCCTTCCTGGTGGTGAATATGAATAAAGTTTTCTGCAATCATTTCTTCACTGTGTCCTACACCTGCACACACGCAACATAGGTGCTGGGGAGAAATAAGCACGACCGCTGTTTGGTGGTAGTGAAGGGTAGGAAAAAGCAATATGTATATAACCAGGGGATTTAGAATGTCCAGAGAGAAAAACAAAAATGAGGATAGAGGCACAGAGGTAGTGTCCCTACCCCTGAATCGGGTTTAAGTCCCACCTGCTACAGAGGTGTGTAATAACATCTCTGAACAGATTGGTTCGGAAAAACATAGGTTAAAGAAAAAAAAAATATATATACAGGGGATCCTGGTGGTCGAAATATTGAAAAAAAAAATGATTAAGGCACATTAGTGAACCAGGTGGGTTTTTCCAACACCAGCAATAGTTTTATAGTCAGCGTTAGACCCTTAATTCCAGCTTCTTTATTAAACTCAAACAGCACCATCTGCTGGGGCAGGATTTCAATCCCAGTCCCTGGAACATTAGCTGAGCTTCTGAATTAATAGCACCATCCCCTCCCCATGTCTAAACATTTCAGAAGGAAAGTGGGTGGGGGAGGTGGGTGAGCTGCTTAAGGTGTGCTATATATGAATTTGACAAGCTGGATTGGGAGAGGCTGGTTATCTGATGTTGGGGGATGGAAAATACTCTTCAAATCAAACTATGTGGAAATGGATGGCTCCCCAATAGATTTCTCTGCAAGGTCACAGAGTCTTACAGCATGGAAAAAGGCCCTTCAGCCCAACTCATCCATGCTGGCCAGCTTTCCTAAACCTAATTAGTCCCAGTTGCCAGCACTTGGCCCATATCCTTCTAAGCCCTTTCTATTCGTATACCCTTCCAGATGCCTTTTAAATGTTGTCATTGTACCAGCCTCCACCATTTCCTCTGGCAGCTTATTCCATACATACACCACTCTCTGTGTATAAAAAGTTTCCCCTTAGGACCCTTTTAAATCTTTCCCTTCTCACCTTGAACCTATGCCCTCTAGTTCTGGAATCCCTCACCCACCTTTGCTTCTCACAGTCAAGGACTGTGCGTTTGCTGATGTGTAACAAAATCCCTGTGGTCAAAGCTGTCCCGCACCAGGCTGGAGGATATGACCAGAGACTTAGAAGTTCCTAGATGCACAATCGTACATGTTAATGAGTGATCGCCGATAATGAGACTACAAGGTGCTTAAAAAGCTTATACCAAGTTCCTCTTGTTTGTTTTAAGAGAAGAATTGAGAGTTCATTTTAAATGGACTATTGGCCTTCTTAAAATAAGATTAGATTGGTTTGTTCTTTTAAATATTTTATGACAACATCACTGACAATAACGTTGCCTTGAAATTTAACTAAATGTTAAATAAGTATGTTCAGCTAATGTTTTGACAAAATAATCCAGGAATTCAATTTATGCTTTCATGCATGCCAGGTACCAATCACAATCTGCTCTCCTTTGTTATAAATGTTCATGAACTTTTAACAACTTTGGGAAAACTATCCATTACAGTCTGACAGGTACATTGACCTGTGGTACAGTAATATTGCAAGAGAATTCAGCAAAGATGATTCATTACACTGTGGGTCTACAGTCTTGTCTGTGCTGTTCAATCTTGATGATGTTGCCCATCAAACGCATAGAGCAGCTTGACGCCTATTAAATACAAGCAAACACCCAACCTAGCTGCTGTTTACCACAGTGTACGATGTCACTGAGCTTTCACATCCACTGGTGTTTGAATTGCCATCCATTGTTCCAGAATGTCACGTCATCACAGTCTTGTCATCTACCCATAAAACTTATAAAGAGCAGGGACACTTTCCTTTTAAAAAGCAGCATGGAATCCACCTCAGCAAAATGGACTGCGAAGGGTCAGGTCACTTGTTATGTGGCTTCTCAGAGACCGGGACTAAATTTGTAGCTGCACCTGCTTATGGAAAGGTCATTAAATGAGAATCCCCTTGGATGACCTTCCATTCGAGAGGCTTAAAGGAACAATGATGGTTGGATTTGCTGGTCCATAAAAATGGAAATACAAACAAAGCCATTTCAGAGGCTGCTCATTGCAGGAATGTTACAGAGTAATCAACCATTATTGATTATGTGACAAATTACCTATCGCCATCAATTTATTGCGTGCAGAATGGAAACTTTAGGTTGAATTGTTCATTTTCTTTGGCTAAGTCAGACTTGTGTAAGATTTCTCAGAGGATTTTGTGCTATACGGCATACTGGGTTTTCTCACCCTATCTCACCAAATGTGCCTCATTAATTACCTACCATGCTCTTGGAGCACCTCTTGTATTTCGTTACTTCCTCATCTTTCTTGGTAGAATTCTGGAACAACTCATTACTCAGTGATTTTCACAAAAACACCTGTATCGCTTGTGTCATCTATAAAAATCTGCTGTCCACCTGAGCAACTCCTGTCAGACCAGAGTTGCCCTGCCTGCCGAGACAAGGGGGAAAGCAGCCTCTGCCCGATGGGCAGCGATGTGATGCTCCTGCTGTATACAGAGGTGCTGACATGCACTTCCACCTCCCCCAGGACCAGCAGTGGAGGCCACTACACTGGACCTTACCCAGGCTGGTACTCGGTTGTTACCAGGGTTTAAACTGTCTCAGCCAACTGGGGGAATGCCCAGCTCTGTAGGAATTCACCATCTTCACACCACTAGGATAATGACCATCTTCACACCACTAGGATAAAGCACCGACATTTTCTCTCTGTTACCTTGACTCACTCTCTGGGACTGTAGCCACCGCCCACCAAGGCTCACGCTCTACCATCTTCCCCAGTCTCTCCCACCTACTCCAAACCTCCGCACCACCAATCCTCCGTGGCCTCTGCATGGCCTAGTCACTTACCCAGCACACTTCACTATCTGCACCAACTGTGCCAACCCACTTTCATCTTCCGTAATATGTGCATCTCTTTCATAACCCACAGGATGGCAGAAAGAGTCAAGACGGGTGGGGTGTTGCTTGCCTGATGACTCCTCACAGCTTCTGAGCTGAGGATCATGACTGTGACCACCCTGAGCAGGGTGTGGACTGGTATCAGACATTACCTTTTGGTTTACTGTTGGGGTCTCCTGAGCAGAGGCTATCTCCCTTAGCTTGCCTGAGATTGCTAAGCTGTCAATTCTATGCAACACAGTCTTTGTTTTAAACAGTGCTTTGCTCAGTACTTCTCACATTGTTCTTCCCATGCTCCTTTATGCCATCCTACACATTCCTTCCTAGCCTCCCTCCTTTGCTGTTCATAATGCTTCTCTGAAACAGGGTTCAGTGGAGAGATATTGGTTCTTGGTATTTCAGTCCTGGCTCCCACTGTTCCTGCTGCTAGATCTAACTCCCTGTCGACCTGTACACCCACAAAACATTGCAGCCCCCTATGCTGATGGCATGAGAAGAGACGTTCAGGAGCTGAGTCATAGACTCTAGTCAATTGTCAAAAATACAAAGTAAAACAACCACTAAACAGTATCGACTCTTTCCAGAATCTTGAGTGAGTAAGATAAAGTCACAGAGCCATTGAGTTGTACAAATGGAAACAGACCCTTCGGTCCATCTCGTCCATGTTGACCAGATATCCTAAATTAATCTAGTCTCATTTACCAGCATTTGGCCCATATCCCTCTATACTCTTTCCCTTCATGTACTATCCAGATGTTGTATGTTGTGATTGTACCAACCTCCATCACCTCCACTGGCAGCTCATTCCATACGTGAGATGGTGTTACCCTCTTGAAGGCAGCCCAATGGTGAACTGAGCCCCAATCAAAGCTGAGGACCTTTTCATTTAAAATGTAATTGGTGTCAAGAGCATTTCTCAACAACTAATTCACTCAAGGAAACTCTTCCCCCCATTCTAGATCTTCGATTAAGCTAATTCCTTTGTTTTTTTCCTCATGGTCCTGGAAATTAATTTTGAATTTTAAGCATATCATCCACATTCTGAGAACAGTTTAACGTTGTGCACAGATAAGTATGCAAAAGTTAGCTCACTGAGCTGGAGAGTCGAAGCGTTTAAACATGACTTAGATCCCATCTACCTTCCCCTGAACAAAAGAACTGGAAATGACATCACCCACCTTAAGAAACCAAGGCCTATAAATAGAGAGGTGGGACATACCGCCAGCGCTTCACCAGAGGCTCTCACTGATGATGTTACCTCTTCATGGTGACGAAACAACTGAAAACAAACCTTCCAGCTCAGCGAGCTAACTTACATAATCATCATCAACTTGAGCTACAAATCTTTTCAAAAATTGCTATTGTACATAGAGCCACAGTCCATTCCCAACATCAACCCTCACCCAACCTGAAACCTTCTCTCTCTCTCTCCATTGAAAACAGGACGTTGGCTTAATACTCTTCCTTTGTCTAGTGTCCAGGGAGAGTGAGATGCTATTGACTGTAAGGTATAAGCTGCTGTGACAGCTTGACAAAATCAATTAAGTAAAGCCCACCAAAGCAGTCAAAAGATATTTACACATATCATTGAGCAAACACAGCTAATTTTGGATTTTTGCATGTCAAAAAAAATTTAAAAATACAATATTTCAGAATGTTGGACATAGTTCTGCTGTGGTTCTTTTCACTGAAAAGGATCAGAGAGATTTGAGAGATTTTCAGCTCCCCTAAAAACTGTAGAAACTGAGATTTGAGATGGGTGAATTGAAAATGTGAAAATTGGAATATTGTGTTCAGTTCTAGTCACCTCAAGATAGAAAAGATGTGGAAGCTTTAGAGAGGGTGAAGAGTAGATGTACCAGGATGCTGCCTGGACTTGGGTGCATGTCTGATGAAGAAAGATTGAGGGAGCTCGAGCTTTTCACATTGGAGTGAAGAAGGATGAGAGGTGATTTGATCGAGGTGTACAAAATGATGAGAGGCACAGATACAGAAACATTCTCCCAGGGCAGAAATGTCTATCATGAGTGGCATAATTTTGAGGTGATTGGAGGAAGGTTTTGGGGCGATGTCAGAGGCAGGTTCTTTACACAGAGACTGGTGGGTGCGTAGAATGCACTGCCAGTGATGGTAGTAGAGTCAGAGAAATTAGGGACATTTAAGCACCTCTTGGATGGGCACATGGAAGATAGTGCAATGAAGGGGATGTAGGTTAGTCTGATCTTAGAGTAGGATAGAAGGCTGGCACAACATTGAGGGCTGAAGGGTCTGTACTATGCTGTACTGTTCTCTGTTCTATGTTCTATGCCCTCGTTTGGAAAGGATGCTGAAGCACACAAGATCAGGATTGGTAAAGGGAGTTATAATGCCGATCAGCCATGATTAAACTAAATGGTGGGGCAGTTCTGAGGGGCTGAATGGCCACCTTCTGTATCTCAGTGATTGCATGTTAAAGCAACCAAATGCTTGTCTCATAGAGATGTACAGGGTAAACGTGCCATGTCAAAATTACATGTTTTAACCCCCTTGCATCTGGTACTCATACATTTCTAATTATCAATCTTGCTTCTGTCCATTAGGTCCTTATCTTCAGAAACTGCTCCTGCTAATTTATCATTCTTTCTTCAGCAGGAAGATCCCCAGGTTTAAAGTATTTATTTTCACTTTGGCTACCTATGGAAATTCCTATTTCACATTCGTTACCTCAGATCACAAATTGCTAGTGAAGACAAAAGACAGTTTTTGGACAGAACAGAGAATGTTTATGAGTCTTAGAGATCAGATTACAGACAGGACCTTTGGGTGTTATGGTGTCAGGAGTCTATCAACTGAGAGCTTGTAAGTTTATGAATGAGCTATCAGTTCTCCTGACACCTTGGAAAATCTTTAGATTTCATTTGAAGATATTGCCCATCTTCTAAAACTCTGCCTTGTTTTGGTTTCTATTGATGTTGACAGGAATAACCTATCTCACTCTTACATGGAATTTGAGAAGTATAAATCATATTGCAAGTTTTTAATCATTCCTAGTAAAAAGTTTTTTTTTAATTACTCATATGTACTGGGTGTTTACTGGGGAGGAGTGAAGGATTTATAGCTATCTGACAATTTATTGATAGTGATGTCCCACCATTGAACCCCAAGCTGTGTTTGGTTAGATCAGCTGGAGCTTACAGGTTTTACTCAACCCCACACAATTCTACCTCAGTGACTGTGATACAGTGGCCTGAAGCTGCATATCTTCAGATCTGGGGTGGCACGGTGGCTCAGTGGTCAGCACTGCTGCCTCACAGTGTCAGGGACCCAGGTTCGATTCAAGCCTCACGCAACTGTTTGTGTGGAGTTTACACATTCTCCCTGTGTCTGTGTGGGTTTCCTCCCATGGTCCAAAGATGTGCAGGTTAGGTGAATCGGCCATGCTTTATTGTCCACGGTGTCCAAGGGTGTAAAGGTTAGATGCATTAGTCAGGGGAAATGTAGGGTACTGAGTGTGGGTGGGATACTTTTCGGAGGGGTGGTGTGGACTTGTGGGGCCGAAGGGCCTGTTTCCACATGTAGAAATTCTAATCTGGGTCAGAATCCTATTATTCGACCCAGATCAAACTAAACCTGAATTAACTCCACAAAGACTAGTATCTCACCATCAGGTCATCCATGAGCAATCCTTTACTTTTGTACTGCCTCTTGCAGAGTCAGCTGTCAGGGTGTCAGTATTTCTGACACTCCCTTTTTGATCTGTCAGCCAGGGCTCCCTGATTGGACTGAACGAACAGCTCCAACCAGGGATCTCATATTCTATAATGTCGAGCTTACTGACCTTGTCCCAATCACTACAAAAGCTTGCCCAATTATTGCAGGGAAGTGCTGTTTTAGGGAACCTCTGAGCTAGGAGCCTTCTCTCAACCAAAGTAACAGTGTCATGTCCCGGGCTGCAAAAAGGCAGCAGTGGAGAGGGTTAGTATTGAAACCACGGCCTGACAGGCCTCTGATTTTCAGCAGTGGATGGTGTATTCGGTGGTTCAAAGGTCTTTGCACCAGCTTAATTGCTATTGAAAGAATGTAGGTGTGCAAGGTAGATCAGGAGGCAGAGTCAAAACGTACGGCTTTTGCCTGAAATGTCAACTCTCCTGCTCCTCGGATGCTGTCTGACCTGCTGTGTTTTTCCAGCACCACACATTTCGACTCTGACTCTCCAGCATCTGCAGTCCTCACTTTCTCTGAGTTGCTGCAAACGAAGAGGCAGGATGGGTGGAGCTGCAGGGTGCCAGGTGGGTGATGGCAATGTTCCCAGGTATGTACGGGCGTCAGGGGTGTTGGGGTTCATGGGTGGACAGGTGAGAGGATACGATGTCGGGTAGGTAGGGAATTGGATGCCAGGCTGTGGGGTCAGGTGCCAGGTGGATGAGAGCAGGGTACAAGGTGGGGCGGGGTAGATTGACAAGTGTTAGTAAGAATTGTGGGAAGTTGAAAGTGTGTTGCTGGAAAAGCACAGCAGGTCAGGCAGCATCCGAGGGGCAGGAAAATCGATGTTTTGGACAAAAGCCCTTCATCAGGAATGAAGCTGGTAGCCTCCGGGATGGAGAGATAAATGGGAGGGGGGATGCTGGGGGAAGGTAGCTGAGAGTGCAATAGGTGGATGGAGGTGGGACCAAAGGTGATAAGTCAGAGAGGAGGGTGGATCGGATAGGTGGGAAGGAAGATGGGCAGGTAGGACAGGTCAGGACGGCGGTGCTGAGTTGGAAGGTTGGAACTGGGGTGAGGTGGGGGGAGGGGAAATGAAGCCCTGGTGTCAAAGTGTTCCGAGGCGGAAGATGAGGCGTTCTTCCTCCAGTCGGGTGGTGAGGGAGCAATGATGGAGGAGGCCCAGGACCTGCATGTCCTCGGCAGGGTGGAAGGGGGAGTTGAAATGTTCAGCCACGGGACGTGGGGTTGGTTGGTGTGGGTGTCCCGGAGATGTTCTCTGAAGAGCTCTGCGAGTTGGCACCTTGCCTCCCCAATTTGGAGAAGACCACATCGGGAGCAACGGATACAGTAAATGACGTGTGGATGTGCAGGTGAAACCTTGATAGATGTGGAAGGCTCCTTTGGGGCCTTGGAAGGAGGGGAGGGACGAAGGGTGGGTGCAGGTTTTATAATTCCAGTGGTGACAGGGGAAGGTGCCAAGAGGGGAGGATGGATTGTTAGGGGGCATGGACCTGATGAGGTAGTCGCAGAGGGAATGGTGCTGAAAATGTGTTGCTGGAAAAGCGCAGCAGGTCAGGCAGCATCCAGGGAACAGGAGAATCGACGTTTCGGGCATAAGCCTGAAGAAGGGCTTATGCCCGAAACGTCGATTCTCATGTTCCCTGGATGCTTCCTGACCTGCTGCGCTTTTCCAGCAACACATTTTCAGCTCTGATCTCCAGCATCTGCAGACCTCACTTTCTCCTCAGAGGGAATGGTCTCAATGGAAAGCGAATAGGGGTGGGGAGGGAAATATATCTCTGGTGGTGGTGCTGGTGTGGGAAGCTGGGTGGGGGTTCAGTTCGAGAGGGGAGTTGTGACCTGTCAGAGAGGCTCCACCTTTTGTGGGGGTGGGCATGTGTGGAGATCAGGTGTGGGGTCTCAGGCATATGCATAGAATTAATGGTTTCAAGTCAGGAGGTGGGCAGAGTGTGTCCTCAGGGTGGGGATATGAAGGGGCAGCAGCCCAGGATCCAAGTGGATGGGGGTTGGAGAGGGGCTGTCCAGAAGGGTTGTGTAGCTAGGCTGGATTTAGAGATGGGTTTTATTCCTTTAGGTTTTCATGGCTAACTCAGAATGAGATCATTCTTTGGATGGTTCCAGATGCCGGTAATTGCACATCAGAGTTTCAACATCTTTGGGAAATTTCCAAAGAGTCTTTATGTAGGAATATCCTGTTTACACTGCTATCAGGAGACATAGGCCAAAATGTGGTGTACAATTTGCCCCCATATTGTTTGTAAGATTTTTTTTCCAAGCTGCCATGATTAAATACTGTGAGCATTTGCACGAAGTTTATTGAAAATATTTTGTTTTCTAATGCTGTTAGTATTTTTCCAAGGGAATGAGGCATTATTTTGATTAGCCTCATTGTCCTGTGACACAGAAAGTGGGTGCTACCATTTCCTGCCATAGTCCAAAGATGTGCAGGTTAGGTGAATAGGTTATGCGAAATGCAGGGACAGAGGTCTGGGTGGGATGCTTTTCAGAAGGTCAGTGTGGAGTTAATGGGCCAAATGGCCTGCTTCCTCACTGCAGGGAGTCTATGAATTGCTCTTTGTGAATTGCCTTTTACCATATATGTAAGTCTATGTTTGCATCTTTGACTTTAATCTGTGACGTTCCAAATACATATACCTCAATCATCGCCCCATCCACTTGCATACTACTGGTTCCTATGATTTGAAATGATCTAGGATCTAAGCTCTGAAATTCCCTCTCAAAACTTTTAGATTTCTCCCCACCTCTCTCTCTTTAAGTCTGCTGCTTTTAGTACGTTGTTGGTGACTTGCTCTAATGTGAAGGCTATCAATTATTTGTCTGATAGCCATCCTGCATGGTGTGATTCAACTGTCTTTACCACTTCTTACACCAGTGAGGAACTGGCTGTGTGATTTCTCTTCCTGTCAACAATTTGCATCCTCCACGCTTCCCCATGCCCCTTCCACTGGGTTCCCCTGCTATGTCTGTTGTCTTCCATCATCACCACACCTTTATCACTCTTCACCCAGTGGTTCTCACTATCATCTCAGCTCAGTGAACAGCCTCCTGCCTCATGCCCTCTTGGTCTCTGTACCAATGTACAATTTAGATCAGCTTGAGAAAAACAAACATGGAAAAAGAGCTTCCTTTCCCCCTCCATCCAGGATTAATTTCTTTTTGCCCACTCTAACTTTCCTCTCCCCCCTTTGAATTTCTTCAGATCTGGTATCTCTGCATTGTTCCCAGCTGATATCCCACCTCACACCTCACCCACTGTGCTGCCAGCTCTTAAAATAATCCCTGATCTCCACCATTGGGTTGGCATTTGATTTAAACATCATAACAATTGATGAACGGAAGTTGGTTTCAATGGGACATTAAAGTCAATCTCTGCAATAAGGGATTATTACACAGATATAAAAAAAAATAAGTGAATGAAGAGCTTAGTGTGCATTATCTTCCACTAATACTTAGTGAAGCTGTTATCCTTTAAAGCTCAATGATGTGAACAATTTTGTGGAAGAAATTATATTCAACCTTCAATGGAAAACCTTAACTTGCAAAAACAATCAAGTTAATTAAAAACATGCAGGTCGAATCCAAAGCCAATGTTCAAAATGAAATATCCAATTAAACCACCCATTGAGCAGACTGACAGTAAATGCTGAGAGCTTAATATTATTTTATCTTCTGCAGTGACCTTTTTTTCTGGGACCAGTGGTTCTGCAGACAACAGGTTTCAGTGACCAAGTTTGTTTACAAACAAGGCACCTTCTGGAAAAAGGAAGTGTCCACCTCACAGAGTTAATGTTGAGTTCTCTGGCTTGTCCTTACCGCCCTTCTTAAACAGTGGCACCACATTAGCCAACCTCCAGTCTTCCAGCACCTCACCTGTGACTATCGATGATACAAATATCTCAGCAAGAGGCCCAGCAATCACTTCTCTTGCTTCCCACAGAGTTCTCGGGTACACCTGATCAGGTCCTGGGGATTTATCCAACTTTACCCGTTTCAAGACATCCAGCACTTCCTCCTCTGTAATATGGACATTTTGCAAGATGTCACCATCTATTTCCCTACAGTCAATGTCTTCCATATCCTTTTCCACAGTAAATACTGATGCAAAATACTCATTTAGTATCTCCCCCATTTTCTGTGGCTCCACACAAAGGCCGCCTTGCTGATCTTTGAGGGGCCCTATTCTCTCCCTAGTTACCCTTTTGTCCTTAATGTATTTTAAAAACTCTTTGGATTCTCCTTAACTCTATTTGCCAACGCTATCTCATGTCCCCCTTTTGCCCTCCTGATTTCCCTCCTGTGTATACTCCTACTGCCCTTTATCCTCTTCTAAGGATTCACTCGATCTATCCTGTCTATACCTGACACATGCTTCCTTCTTTTTCTTAACAAAACCCTTAATTTCTTTAGTCATCCAGTATTCCCTGTACCCACCAGCCTCTCCTTTCACCCTAACAGGAATATACTTTCTCTGTATTCTCGTTATCTCATTTTCCAGCCGTCCCTTTATCTGCGAACATCTGCCCCCAATCAGCTTTTGAAAGTTCTTGCCTAATACCATCAAATTTGGCCTTTCTCCAATTTAGAATTTCAACTTTTAGATCTGGTCTATCCTTTTCCATCATTATTTTAAATCTAATAGAATGGTCGCTGGCCCCAAAGTGCTCCCCCACAGACACCTCAGTCACCTGCCCTGCCTTATTTCCCAAGAGTAGGTCAAGTTTTGCACCTTCTCCGGTATGTACATCCACATACTGAATCAAAACAATTTCTTGTACACATTTAACAAATTCCTCTCCATCTAAACCCTTAACACTATGGCAGTCCCAGTCTATGTTTGGAAAGTTAAAATCCCTTATCATAACCACCCTATTATTCTTACAGATAGCTGAGATCTCCTTACAAGTTTGATTCTCAATTTCCCTCTTACTATTAGGGGGTCTATAATACAATCCCAATATGGTTATCATCCCTTTCTTATTTCTCAGTTCCACCCAAATAACTTCCCTGGATGTATTTCCGGGAATATCCTCCCTCAGCACAGCTGTAATGCTAACCCTGATCAAAAATGCCACTCTCCCTCCTCTCTTTGTCCCTTTCTATCCTTCCTGTAGCATTTGTATCCTGGAACATTAAGCTGCCAGTCCTGTCCATCCCTGAGCCATGTTTGTGTAATTGCTATGATATCCCAATCCCATGTTCCTAACCATGCCCTGAGTTCATCTGCCTTCCCTGTTAGGCCCCTTGCATTGAAATAAATGCAGTTTAATTTATTAGTCCTACCTTGTCCCTGCCTATCCTGACTGTTTGACTCACTTCTGTTCTCCACTGTACCAGTCCCAGATTGATCTTTCCTCAGTCTCTCCCTGGGTCCCACCCCCCACCTTACTAGTTCAAATCCTCCTGAGCAGTTCTAGCAAATTTCCCTGCCAGTACATTAGTCCCCTTCCCATTTAGGTGCAATCCATCCTTCTTGTACAAGTCACTTCTACCCCAAAAGAGATTCCAATGATCCAAAAATGTGAATCCTTCTTCCATACACCAGCTGCTTAGCCATGCATTAATCTGCTCTGTCCTCCTATTCCTGCTTCACTAGCTCATAGCACCAGGAGTAATCCAGATATTACTACTCTCGAGGACCTCCTTTTTAAATTCCTGCCTAAATCTCTGTAATCTCCCTTCAGAATCTTCGGCACATTTTGACTTTAGATGGGACACGATTCCAAAGGTACTGGTCCTTTGGACCTCGTACAAGTGACCATTTCAAGAGAGGAGTCTCGGTGAGTTTCTTCATTGGAGATGTTATAGATGTTAAGGAGGGATTGCCTTTACAAAAAGGATGTTTTGGTTGAAATGCTCCTAGTTTGTTTTTTTGGCAAAAAAATATGAAATGCCAGGGCTGGCATGATCGGCAGCATTACATTGTGTATTAAGTGACAAATGATTCAGTACAATGCATTTGCGGCTCATGAGATGGTCTGTCTTCACTGCAGAGTTTAAATGTAGACTTTGAAACCACTGAGGTAGACTTGTGGACTAAGCCTCCTATCTGTCGTCATTTCAATTCCCCAGCTTGCACCAGTTCTGACTTTCCATCCGTGGTCTGCTAGTGTTCCAAAGAAACTCAACAAAGAGCAGTTCATCTTTTGACTGGGCACTTTATAACCTTCCACACTTGACAATGAACTCACAATTCTCAATCATATCCTCTGCACACAACGATGCAGATATGTAAAATCATCCACATGCACAGGGCACACAATCACATATGAGCCGACCATCATATTTGCATACATGGACACACACATACATGTGCTGTCACAATATCTATTTAGAAAAAAGTGTTAGCATCATGGTACTATGATTAGACGAGTAGTGTGGAGGTGCGGGAATAACGCTCTGGGGATATGGTTTAACCAGCAAGCAGCTAGGGTCATTTAACATCAAATAATAAATCTGGAATTGAAAGCTCACCTCAATAATGGCAGCCATGAAATTATCATTGACTGTTGTACAAATGTATCTGGTTCACTAACATCCTTTAAAAGTGGCAATCTGCAGGTTTACGCGTGCCTCCACACACTCAGCAATATAATTGAGTGTTTTTAACAGCCCTTTGCAACACACATTTGTATTGTTTCAGACTATGGGTGGTTGAGATACAGTGATGACACCAATCCTTGATGCTCAAAAATTATTTGTAATTATCTTGCTCAGGCATGTTGTGAAACACATCCAGGAAAGGTGGGTTGCAAACCGGGACCTCCTGGCCTGAAGGTAAGGACACTACAACAGCACCACAAGCCTTCTTAATCCTTATTGCAGTCATCATTATTAAACTAACAATAAATGATTCAGGTCCTAATGGGGCATTGTAACAAAATATCAAGAGAAGAATGGAAACAACCAAAGTAAACTTATCCAAGTATCATCACCAGGGGTAATGGTGCACTCTAGTAACCCTCATTCCAAGAAACTCTCATGGCCCATGCTCAGAGATGTTTTTACACACATATATAGAGCAGGATAGGATTTAGAAACTGGATGTCCTGGCCCAGGAATAGGCACATTTCCACTGAACCACAATAGCCCTTAGTCCTCTTGTTTAATTATCTGTGATAAAGGATAGGCCACTTGTGAGTCTTAACAAGATGAGGCACTTCTCTTAGATAACAAAAGGGACCTTTATCTCAGAGGGAGAGGTAGTTTACTGCATGATGGCAATAGGAACAAATGACATTTACTTATTAGTTTTAAGCAATTAGGTCCTTCAGGAGCCAGGTACATTCTCCTGATCCCATTCACACAGGAGCTGGGTGAGATCGTCAGATTGGGTGGCACTTAAAATAACTTCAATATTAACTCTGTCAGAACCACTATCGTATACAATCTCTTCATCTGAGGGCAATTGAAGTGTGTAACAAATACTGGTCTTGTCAGTGATGTCTACATAGAGTCAGAGAGTCATAGAGCTGTACAGCACAGAAACAGACTCTGCAATCCAACTCATCTATGCCGACCAGATATTCCAACCTAATCTAGTCCCATCTGCCAGCACGCAACCTATATTGCTCCTAACCTTTTCTATTCATAGACCCATCCAGATGCCGCTTAAATTCTGCAATTGTACCAGCCTCCACCACTTCCTCTGCAGCTCATTCCATACACATACCACCCTCTACGTGAAAGAGTTGCCCCTCAGATATCTTTTATATCTTTCCCCTCTCACCCTAAACCTATGCCCTCTAGTTCTGGACTCCCCCACCCCAGGGAAAAGACCTTGTCTATTTATCTTATCCTTGCCCCTCATTATTTTATAAACCTCTATAAGGTCACCCCTTAGCCTCCGACGCTCCAGGGAAAACAGCCCCAGCCTATTCAACCTCTCCCTATAGCTCAAATCCTCCAACCCTAGCAACATCCTTGTAAATCTTTTCTGAACCCTTTCAAGTTTCACAACATCCTTCTGATAGGAAGGAGACCAGAATTGCAGGCAATATTCCAACAGTGGCCTAACCAATGTCCTGTATAGCCGCAGCATGACATCCCAACCTCTGTACTCAATACTCTGACCAATAAAGGAAAGCATACCAATCGCTTTCTTCACTATCCTACCTACCTGCGACTCCACTTTCAAAGAGCTACGAACCTGCATTCCAAGGTCTCTTTGTTCAGCAACACTCCCTGGGACCTTACCATTAAGTGTATAAGTCCTGCTAAGATTTGCTTTCCCAAAATGCAGCACCTTGCATTTATCTGAATTAAAACTCCATCTGCCACTCCTCAGCCCATTGGCCCATCTAATTAAGATAGTTATAGAGTCATAGAGTCATGGAGAACTCTTCTGAAACCTTTCAAGTTTCACATCCCATTGTAATCTGAGGTAACCTTCTTCGCTGTCCACTACACCTCCAATATTGGTGTCATCTGCAAACTTACTAACTATACCTTTTATGCTTACATCCAAATCATTTAGATAAATGATGAAAAGTAGTGGACCCAGCAGCGATCCTTCTAGCACTCCACAGGTCCCAGGCCTCCAGTCTGAAAATCAACCCTTCACTACCACCCTCTGTCTTCTTCTCATGAACTAATTAATATAAAAGTATTCTAGTTAGTCGACATCTTGGAACATCTTGTAAAGCTCCCAAAAGCCAGTTGGTTGCATGTGAAGATCACTTTGTCCTTCTGATGATATTTCTCAGCTATTTTACAAATCTGAGGGTGGGTTGGTTGATCTTCAGTGGTTCATTGGGAGTAATGGGGATCTGCTTTCTTTATTAGTCTTTGATTTGATTTAATTTGATTAAGTACAGTGAAAAGTTTTATTTTGAGTGCAGTACAGGCAGATTATACCATACGAAGATGACAGGGTGATTGAACAGAGTGAGGAATACAACATTACAGGTGCAGAGAAGGTGCACAAAAGCGAGGTCAACATTTGATTTGTAATTTGAGAGGTCCATTCAGAAGGCTAATAACAGTGTGGAAGAAGCTGTTCTTGAACCTTTTGGTACATGTGTTTAAGCTTTCATATCTTCTGCTTGACGGAAGAGATTGGGAGAGATTATAACCAGGATGGGAGGGGTCTCTGATGATGTTGGCTGCGACTCAATGAGAATTGTAGGTGGAGTCACTGAATGGAAAGTTGATTTACCTGATGGACTGGGCTGTGTTCATGGCTCTGTCATTTCTTACAGTCCTGAGCAGGGCAGTTGCCATACCAAGCTGTGATGCGTCCAGATAGAATGCTTTGTATAGAAACCTCTCAGTGGAAAACACCCAGATCAAATCGTGTGATAACAAAATGTCACAAAACTGCAGTCCCCTCATGCCAAATGACAGTTGCAGCAGCCTCATCCCACTGGACAGTATCTGATGTTCTGAGGTGCGGGATGCACACACACCTCACTGATGTAAAGCACAAAGTGAAAGCCACTGAGTCCCGAACAGAAGCAGCATTGCTGTTCACATTGGGAATACTTAACCCAATCAGCCAGCATTTACTGCTTGTTAACATCAATAAGACAGTGTAACTCTGAGCTTACAATCCAATTTACAACCTTCAATATTTAATTTACTTTTTCCTTTTGCACATGACTGAATCAAAGATTGGATGAGAAAGCCACACATTTAAATTAGCGAGGAATTAATGCTGAAAAATCCCGTGAAATATGGAACCTGAAGAGCAATGTGAGTTAATAAAGCCTGCAGTTCACTGGCAAGCTGCCAGGACCCTGGGGACCCCTCGAAACCACCAATCGCAAATTGTAGTTTTTTTGTCTTCACAGTATTCTGCAAAGCAACAGGTGATGTGTCAAGATTCCTTAGCCAAACTATAGCCAGTGCTTTCATGGTAAGGGAATGCAGTGTCTACAGAGAACGAGTGCACCTTTAACCCACCCAGCCATAACTAACAATGGAGAGGCTTGCAACTCCCTGCAGCAGCTCCTGTGCTGCTCCTACCCCAGGGAGAAAGTAACCCACTCTCTGCAACTGGACCCTCAGTTTCCTGACCCACAGCCACAATCGGTGAAAATCGGGGACAATATTTCATCCTCACTAACACTCAACACTGGAGCTCCCCAATGGTGTGTACTCAGCCCCCTACTGTACTCACTGTATACCCAGGACTGCGTCGCCAAATACCAAACTAATGCCATTTACAAGTTCACTGATGACACCACCATAGTCGGTCCAATCTCAGATGGTGATGAAACAGACTACAGACGGGAGGTGGAAGACCTGGAAAAATGATGCACTGAGAACAACCTAGCTCTCAATGCCAGCAAAACCAAGGAACTCATTATTGACAGTCGACAGGATGATACTCATGCCCCCCTGCACATTAACAGCACAGAGGTGGAACGAGTGGAGAGAGCTCCTGGGAATGGTCATCAACAACAAGCTTTCTTGGACTCTTCATGTGGACGCACTGGTTACAAAGGCCCAACAACGTCTCTTCTTCCTCAGGCAGCTGAGGAAGTTTGGCATGACGGCGAATACCCTTGCCAACTTTTACAGGTGCGCCATCGAGAGCATTCTGTCTGGATGGATCACTACCTGGTACGGCAACTGTGCCATTCAGGATCAGAGACGGTTACAGAGAGTGGTGAACTCGGCCCGGACAATCACAAAGGCCAACCTCCCATCTATAGATTCCATCTACCAGGCCCGCTGTCAAGGAAAGGCCGCCAGCATTCTCAACGATCCATCCCACCCTGGCAATGTTTTTCTACAACCTCTACCATCGGGGAGAAGGTACAGAAGCTTGAAAACACAGACCAGCTGGTTTCAAAACCATTTAAGCCCGACTGTTGTTAGAATACTGAATGGACTCACAAACTCTTAGCATTCGCCTGTACCTGTGTTTTTGTTTTTGCTGCTATTATTTACTTATCTATACGAGTTAACTCTGTGATCTACCTGTATTGCTCGCAAGACAAAGCTTTTCACTGTGCCTCGGTACACATGACAATAAATTCAATTCAATTCAATTTGATTCAATTCAAGTCAGCAGCAAGCCAGTCATCAGAATTGCCTCCTTACAGTGCATCAGCTCAAACTCAGTTGATAGCACCATTGACTCTGAATCATTAGGATCTGATTCCTCTCATATTCTTCACCACAAAACTAAACCTGACCCTGCAGTGCAACACCAAGGGACGTCATACCCGGGCACACCCGTTCACACTGAACTGTTCAATGGATTGTTGGAGTCTGTTGAATACATGGTTGTTGTCTTTCTTCGTACAGATTTGACTGCTCTTTAACAATACTTGATTGGATGTAATTTGCTATGGTGTAAACAGTGGTTGTGAATAGCACAAAATACAAGCCTTTTCTTTATTTCTTATTGTAAGTTCAGAATTTCACACCTGTCTAACAAGTGCAATTTATCTTTACACACTCTTCATATATCAAAATAGCAGGCAATATAACATGATGCAGAAAGCAGATAGACTCACCAGAGAATCTTCAATCAGAGGTTATTGGCTTTGCTAATACTTCTTTATGAGGTCAAACTTACGTTTAGCAGTCAGACATCCTGAACCAGTGAGGAAAATGATGCTTTCTAAAATTGCCACCAGACCATAGGGCTGCTTCCTCATATTCCGGGGAGAGACAACCAGTTTAACCTGAAGGTCATCGTGCCTCAGGTGAGGGGATGGATTGAGAAAGAGAATTGGCGTGGTAATGTAAGCAAGTGCGAGGATTGCTGAATCAAATACTTTGTTGAGAAGCTCCACTATACAATATACAGAGATTGACAACCCTTGCAAACTTCAGATGCAGTGTAGATTCTGGAAACAACTTGAAAGAGCACTTGGCATTGGATTTCAA
Source organism: Chiloscyllium plagiosum (assembly GCF_037043375.1). Lineage (NCBI taxonomy): Eukaryota > Metazoa > Chordata > Chondrichthyes > Orectolobiformes > Hemiscylliidae > Chiloscyllium > Chiloscyllium plagiosum. The sequence goes on from NW_028270160.1 coordinate 4,900,777, forward strand.
TCTGAAAGCTGCACACCTCAGTACAGCCCTTAGACACATGAGCCGAAACCAGTCAGTCAGAACAGAGTCTGGATGCCCACATGTTGACAGGTCCTGGGTCCCAATCCTGTTCTTCAACTGTGATACTTTTTCTCAGTGAAAACATTTAACTAGGCTAGTGGTGTGGTCAACACCTAATTGGCGTCACTATGCCTGGACTGGAGGGTATGTTTTATGAAGAAAGGTTGAGGGAGCTAGGGCTTTTCTCATTGGAGCGAAGAAGGATGAGAGGTGACTTGATGGAGGTGTACAAGATGATGAGAGGTATAGGTAGAGTGAATAGTCAAAGAGTTTTTCCCAGGGTGGAAATGGCGATCACAAGGAGACATAAATTTAAGATAATTGGAGGAAGGTTTAGGTGAGATGTCAGAGGTAGGTTCTTTACACAGAGAGTGGTGGGTGTGTGGAATGCACTGCCAGCAGTGGTGGTAGAGTCAGATACATTAGGGACATTTAAGAGATTCTTGGATAGACACATGGATGATAGTAAAATGAAGGGAAGGTAGGTTAGTTTGATCTTAGAGTAGGATAAATGGTTGGCACAACATTGAGGGCTGAAGGGCCTGTACTGTGCTGTACTGTTCTCTGTTCTATGTTCTAAGGTGACAGTTTGATGAATGCTTGCACACTGTTTTCAGATTTGTCACATTCGAACCAGGAGCAGGAATAGACAGTTCAGCTCCTTCAGTCTGCTCCACCATTTGATACAGTCGTGGTTGATCTCATCTCAGTCTCAACTTGAATCTATTACTAATTAACAGTCTGTCTGTCTCCTCCTTAACTTTACTCAACGTCCCAGCAGCCACTGCATTCTGGGGGAGTGAATTGCACAATTCACAATATTTTGAGTGAAGTAATTTTTCTTAATAAAAAAACCCTGCAGATGCTGGAAATCAGAACAGAAACAGGGATTGCTAGAAAAGCTTAACAGGTCTGGCAGCATTTGTGGAGAGAAATCAGAGTTAACATTTCAGGACCAGTGACCCTTCTTTAGATTAGGTTCCCTACAGTGTGGAAACAGGCCCTTCGGCCCAACAAGTCCACACCGACCCTCTGAAGAGTAACCCACCCAGAGCCATTTCCCTCTGACTAATGCACCTAACACTACGGGCAATTTAGCATGGCCAATTCACCTGACCTGCACACCTTTGGACTGTGGGAGAAAACCGGAGCACCCGGAGGAAACCCACGCAGATACGGGGAGAATGTGCAAACTCCACACAGTCAGTCGCCCGAGGCTGGAATTGAACCTGGGACCCTTGTGCTGTGAGGCTGCAGTGCTAATGGTTAGGAAATAAATACTATTTGCACCTTTCCTTGGGATGGAAAATATATTGTGTTAGGTAATGAACTTGCTGTCACTAAAATCTCAATGCCATTGCTCAAATCCTCAAGTCTATGTCAGGGCTGAATTAATCAATGCTGCTCACCAACAGGCTAACGTACTCAAGGAGAAAGGAGAGAGCCTTGTTCAGAAGATCATACCATAGTGACCCCATCTGTATTCCCGTACTGAAACTGGACGTAGTGAATGTATCCTCAAATGTACCCATTTTCTCCAAAGTAAGGTCACACATGCAAGCACACTCTCATCATATTTAACCTTCAGAAAGCTGCTTCATTAGGATGTGTCTTTTCTGTTAAAAAGATATTGATTTTAAGAAAAATGTAACAGAAATTCCCTCAAAGGAATTGCCACTAAAGAAACCAAAACGTTTTAAATTCCTGACAAAGCTGCCCTTGGGCTGAACAGGTAATTTAATAATCTTTAAGTTATTGAAAAGGTACAAACTAATTTGAAATAACGACAGGAGAAATCCCTTCTCTAAACCTTCCAAACATATATAAGGCAACATGTGAATGCATGAGAGCCTTCAGGCATTCTCATAGAAACGAAGACAGATAAAAGCACCATATCTCAGGCTAACACCAATGTTCGGAGCTGTGACAAGTACAGCTGAAGTCAAGGTACTTGGAATAATGCAAATTGCCTGAGTGTCTGTCACAAAAGAACTTCTGCTAATAACCCAGAGTCTGAGAATAGTGGGGAGACCACATCTGGACCTGTACAATAACTAAATTCCTTTTCCTTCTTTGTGACAGCTCATAAGAAATTGCAGGGTGTGGACTTTGTTGAGTTTGAAATTTAGATTTGTTGCTTTGGTCTTAAGGGCCCAAGCTTTGATTCCTGCGATCAGGTATGAGGATCTTCTCTTGGTTTTGAATGATAAATTTGTCAAACGTTTGCCTGAAGGGAAGTCAATATCCCCACTCTATATACATTGGGTCTCAGTTGTGACTTCAGTCAGAACTTCCTTAGGGGAGGAATGATCAGAAAACATTCTGGTTGCTTTATTTTCGAAGCCAAGGTCCAGCTTTTAAACTGTTGTTTGGAAACCAATGTGATTTGAAAATCATGGTCCCAGAGACTCATCTCAGAATCACAAAACTTTCAAGCTGCTTGAACATTGGCAGTGGGGAAGGTACAATGAACTTGTTCACCTCTAGTTAACAGCTCAAAAGAAGGGCTTTCAAAATAGAGTTGGGATTCCAACACCTGGAAACATTCTGTGCCTCAACTGAGATACTTTTTTTAATGCAGATGTCTAATGAGCTTGACCTGAGCACCTCCAACTGGTGAGGGACAACATTTCAGGCACCAGAGCAAGAGGCAGATGCAGCTGCGTTGAGATCAAACAGAGCAGGCAGTCCTGCAGAAAGCCAAGTAAATAAATTACTGAGACTCAGGATGATCAGGCCACACCAAAGGTATGTTCTGGAATGGAGTACCAAACTATCCCATAACTTTCGCTGTCAAATAAAAATCTTTTCATTCATTTTGTGGTCCCCTTACCTGAGGAGGGATGCAATTGCATTAGAGGCAGTTCAGAGAAGGTTTATTAGATTGATTTTAGAAATTAGAGTTTTGTCTTATGAAGGGAGATTGAGCAGTGTAGACCCACACTCTCTGGAGTTTGGAGGAATGAGAGGAGAGCTGATTGAGGGATAAAGATACTAAAGGGATTGACAAAGTAAACATAGAGAAGCTGTTTCCTCATGTGAAGCAATCTAGAACTAAAGGTTGTGGTTTCAGGGTAAGGGGTTGCAGATTTGAAACAGGGATGAGTTCTAAAGGTGACATGGTGTCTCAGTGGCTAGCACTGCTGCCTCACAGCGCCAGGGATCAGGTTTCGATTCCAGCCTTGAGTGACTGTCTGTGTGGAGTTTGCACATTCTCTCCAGGTCTGCGTGGGTTTCCTCCGGGTGCTCCAGTTTCCTCCCACAATCCAAAAGGGAATCTAAACTAAATCATTGATGAAAAATGTTCAACTTTACAGAGCAATACCTGGAGGGATGTGCTCTGTGGTAGAAAAATGCAAACTTTTACATGCAGCTCCCACCTAATGCAGACTGGCAGAATGGTTATTTCAATGGAATAGAGATCTCTTATGCTGTTTAGTGCAAGATGTTCCATAAAATTGTCTGGAAGTCCACGGATTTAAATTACCACCAGTTTAACATTAGTTGTCAATTTCACAGAGAGCAGATATATGACATGGTTCAAAACACGTAAAGGTGCAAAGGGAATGAAAACAGTCACATTCCACTGAGCTCGGCACTGAAAGACATTGTTGGTTGGTTATAGTTCGGGTGTTTGACATTGTCTCATATAGCCATGGAAGTCTGATATGGTCTCTGCCCTCAGTGTTTACACACACTTTAGCAACCACAGGCCAGCATTTTGATGGCTGTTTCATCCGCTAGCAGCAGAACAAACAGGGAAGCCCCGTCAGAGTCTAATGGAGCCATGTAGCCTTCGGACACTGGACTGGCCACCACCAGGCCTTTCCCATGATTGAAGAGCCCAGCAGTGGAAGTCCCACCTGTTGAGAGCTGTTCATTTCCACCAGTCTCAATGGGGACAGTAATATTTCAAGACAACCCAATCAATCCATCCCCTTGGGATTGTTTAGCCTTATCTATCTCATGTTGTCTCTACTGTTTCACAGTGTACATTGTTCTTCATTATGACTTCAGCAAGTTGACACCTCATTGAAGTGAGGAAGGTCAGCAGAGTGGAGGATGTGCCAGGCAGTGGGGTTACAGATTGTGGTTCAATACAATTCTCTTGCTGCTAAGCACTTGTTGATGCCCAGTTGTGTGTTGCTAGATCAATTTGAAACCTATCCCATTTAGCATAGCGGTATTCTACAAAAGACAGTGGAGGCTATTCTCAGAATGAAAGTGGGACTTCCTCTCAACAAGGACTGGGTGGTGGTCACTTCTTCCAATGCAATTATAAATTGTTGCATCTGTGGCAGGCAGAGTAGTCAGGAGGAGGTCAGGTGTGTTTTTCCCACTTGTTGGTTCTCTCACCACTTACTGCAAAACCAGTCAAGCAGACATGTCTTTTTTGGACTCAGGAAGTTCAGTCAGTAGGTGGTGCTATCGGGCTACTTTTGGTGATGGACATGGACATTGAAGTCCTCCACTCAGAGTACATTCTGTGCCCTACCACTTTCCTCCAACTGGTGGTCAACTTGAAAAAAGTACTGACGCATCAGCTGAAGGGGTGGAGCAGGAAATGGAAATTTGCAAGATGTTTCCTTTCCTATCTTTGACCTGTTCCCATGAGCCTTTATGGCATCAAATTCAAGAGCAACTTCCTTCCTCCTGTATACCAACGCATACATCAGCTTGTAGATGTGTTTGTACAACCATCAGCAAAGGTTCCACAATCATCATAAGACCAGCTTTCGGTTTGTAATTATTTTTCAATGGAAGTCAAATGTCATTAATTGCCAGAGTGGGTTTGCAACCCAGTCTGGTAGATTGGTTAGCTCAGATGTTTAGAGCATAATGCTAATCACGCTGAATTCATGGTTTCAATCCTCAATGCTAACCAATGCTACTGGCTTCCAATCAAGACTTTTACATTAAGGGTCGTGTGACACAATGGTTGTATCCTGACCTCCTGAGCCATTAAGTCTGGGTTCAAATCCAAACTGCGTCAGATGTTTATAATAACATCTCTGAAAAGGTTGATTTTAACCCACATCTGCAGAACATCATCTGGCATTCCGGATTATTACTCCATTGACATTGCCACCATGCCAACACTGTGTCTTGTTAACACTGGACTTGGATGTTTGAAGATGCCCTCCAGGAATCTACCCATTAACATGGGTCATCCGAGTAGAGGTGTAAGGTCTGAGGGAACAATCTGAAGAGGAGTGGTGAGCTGTCCAAGCCAACATCCTTCCCAGAAACAGCAATACTAAACAGGAAAACTCCTGGCTTTTTGCCACCTAACTGTGCAAGACGGTGGGTTTTTTAAAAAAAAATTCTTTCACAGTACTTACTGCCAACCTCTTGGAAAGTGGTGAATAATTGCAGGCCAGTTGCAAATGCTGATATAATAGAAATTCAGTGAAAGTAAAATTCTTCTGAGATCTATCAAGGAAAGACTGCAAATTGCTACATAAATGGAATCCTTACACTTTTATATTCCTTTGGCAAAATAAGGCTTTACATGGATTATTAGAGAAACCATTTACTGCTTAGAAGTCTGGTCCAGACTCAAGTCAGTTCAGTTGCACAGAAAGTGAGCTGTTCCAATGAGTTTCTTACACATTATTGATCAATTACAACAGATGAATAAATGGTCATGGCAATTCCATTTTAACTATTGATTGCATAAAAGATTCTCTTTTAATAGTCACGCTACTATAAGAGTAATATCCAACCACTTCTGCAGTGTTAGACTTCAGGCAAAACACTATAACAATAAAAAGGGACATTCATCACTGCTATCCATGAAACTGAAAATATGGTTTGAAAGGCATTTGTGGCTTTAAATTTATGCTTCACAAACAAACTATAATTTCAACAAATAATTTTAAGAAGGTGAATGATTGTAATGTTTGGGATCATACATTAGGAAAACAGGAAAGTGTATCAACACAGGGTAATGTGAGGCTCAGGCAGCGCAGACATAACAAATTTGGATGAGCTACAAGCTGGACAGCAAAGGAAAACACACATGGAATTCTGGCACCAAATCCTTTATGAAGAATGTCTAGAAGATGATCAGTAGCACATTCATTTCTGAGTTAGATAATTGTGGGTTCAAGCTGCACTCCAGAGAAAAGCCAGGCTAGCACTCCTCGTGCTCCGAAAGCTAATACTTCCAAATACATTCTATTTTGTTCAAAAATCCCACAGTCTGCAGGCAATCAATCCATGTAACTTTTTATAAGTTTCTACTTTGGAAATAGACATCTGGCTCAAGATTGGGTTACAAACAGACTCTAACTTCACATCTTTAATGCTTTGTCTGAGCTGAAATGTCACCTTTTTTATATAAAAAACCTTAAGTTATCTTGAGAATGTGACTGGAAATACATTAATGAACCAAAACCTGCAGCCCATTCTAAAAGATGAAAGACTTAACAGAAATCCAGGTTTGTTCAATATATCGTTTCAGTTTCATGACATTGAGATCTTTTGCCATAAATTCTGTGTCTAATGAATCTGCTCCACAGCTCCCTGATGAAGGAGCAGCGCTCCGAAAGCTAGTGATTCCACGTAAACCTGTTGGACTATAACCTGGAGATCTGTGATTTTTAACTCCGAGTGTCAGCAGTGAGAGAATGATCCATTGTTGGAAGTGCCAACATAAGCCACTGCCCTATCTGAATACTCACAGGGAAATTAAAGAGCTCAAGGGACTATGTTGAAGAAGAGTTGTCTCTGGTGCTCTGCTCAAAATGTGTCCCTCCGTCAACATTGGCCTCCTCTTGGGATCTGTCATATCGCAAATTGGAGTCTTCAGCTAAATTGATCCTCTATACGTGATATCAAGATAACGCTGAAACACTGGATACAGTAAAGGTTATGGGATCTGACAATGTTCCAGCAATAGTGCTGAAGACTTGTCCTCCAGAACCACCGATGCCTGCCCAGCTGTTCCAGTATATGGACAGAAATGGCATCTGCACAACTGGGAGAAATAAACCAGGTGTGTTCATGTCCACAAAAAGCAAGACAAATCCAATCTGGTCAATTGTAATGATCGTCACTAAGCTGATAAAAGAAATTGTTGACAGTGCTATTAATTTATTGCTTCACAATAACCTGCTCAGTGATGCCCAGTTTGGGTTCCACCAGAGTCATTTGGCTCCTGACCTCATTACGGTCTTAGTCCAAGCATGAGAACTTGGATCAACATTCAGGGCTATGTGCTAAGTGCTGGAAAGTGGGCCCAGTGTAGATTTAGAGTAGTTTTGTCAGTGCAGACTCATTGGCTGAAGGCCTCTTCTGCAATGTATGATTGTATTGTTCTATGGACAAAAGGCTTAAACTCCAGACTGAAGCGAAGAATGACCACCATTAATATCAAGGCAATGCTTCACTGATCGCAGCATCAAGGAACGCTAGCAAAACAAGAGCCAATGGGAATTGGGGAAATGTTTGGAGTCATACCTGGCACATAGCTAGATGGTCGTGATTGTTGGAGGTCAGTCATCTCAGTTCCTCAGGGTAGTGTCCTCAGCCCAGCCATCTTCAGCTGCTTCATCAATGACCTTCCCTCCATCACAAGGTCAGAAGTGGGGATGTTCGTCAATGATTGCACAATGTTCACCATCATTCGTGACTCCACAGATACTGAAGAAGTCTATTTCCAACATCTGGGTTTGGGCTGATCAGTGACAAGTAGCACTGACACCACATGAATGTCAGGCATTAACCATCGCCAACAAAAGAGAATTGAACTATCATTCATTAACATTCAATGGCATTTCTGCTGTAGAAACCCTACTTACAATATTATGGAGGCTAGTGTAACTAGAAACTGAACTGGACCTCACTTTGAAATACTGTAGCTACAAGAGAAGATCAAAGGCTAGGGATTCTGTGGCAAGTAACTCAGCTCCTGTCTCTTCAGTGCCCACTTTATGTTTGTCTTTGGTTTTGAAAACTTTCCCAATCCTTTGACTTACCACTAACAAGCCACCAGAGGAAGTGATGGAGGCTGGCACAATTGTGGCATGTAAAAGGCATGTGGTTGGGTACATGAATAGGAAGGGTTTAGAGGGATATAGACCAAATGCTGGCAAATGGGACTAGATTAGGTGAGGATATCTGGTCGTCGTGGATGAGTTGGAACGAAGGTTCTGTTTCCTTGCTGTACATCTCTATGACTCTATGATTTACCATCGAGAAACACAAGTCAGGAGTGTGCTAGAATACACTTACAGCTACTCGAGAAGCTCAACAAAGCAGCCACTTTGATTGGCATTGCATTTGCGGCCTTCCACTCTCACACCCTCTCCATCACAGTAGTAGCAGTGGGTACGATCTATACAACTCACCAGAGCAATTCACCCAGGCTCCTTCAGCAGCATCTTCTAACCTAGCAATCTCTACCTTCTAGAAGGACAAGGGAAGCAGATGGATAGGAACACCACCCCCTGAAAGTTCCCCTCCAAGCCACTCACAATCCTGACTTGGAAATATCTCACCGTTCCTTTCGTGTTGTTGGGTGAAAATCCCGGAACTCCCTCACTAATTGCACTCTGAGTGTCCTTACAATCCAAGGACTCCCACAGTTTAAGAAAGCAGCTCATCAGCATTACCTACAGGACAGTCAAGGATGGACAATAAATATTGACCAATCCACTATCGTCCACATCCCATGAATATATTTTGAAATTCACAAAAAGCCAACGTATGATTGTTATCTTACTATTATTTGTGGAAGTCTTCTGTAACCAAACTGGTTACAATTTTTACTCCATTACAACAGTAGCAGCACATCAAGACTTTACAACTACGTGACATTTGAAGATCATCAAATATTATAGATAAACCATTTTTTTTCTTTGAGAAACAGAAAGAAATGGCACTGACACATATCCTTTGAGAACAACATTAGCTGTGAGCTAGACAAAAGCCATCCTCCAAATCTCATAGAATTTAGAATGCAGAAACATGCCATTCAGTCTACCATGTCCACGCTGGTCAATAAAGACCTGACTACATTGATCCTGTTTTCCTATACATCGTCCTTACCCCTGGGGTGATGGCAATGCAAGTGAATAACTATTAATTCACTGTTATTGAAGTCTCTGACTAAACAACTCCTTCAAAAAGTGAGTTCCGGAAACCAACTACTCTCTAGGAGAAATAAAATTCCCAACTCTCCTCTTAGCTTTCTCACTCTTATCTTAAATCTATTAAATTCAAATTACCTTTACCTTTCTTGTAACTTTCTCCTTGCATCTCCCCCACTGTTCTGACACACTTTCATTTGTAAATTCCTGCTCCCAGTCTACTCTGAACTATCTTACTCTTATACTACTAACTCCACAACCACCTGATGAGGAGCAGCGCTCCAAAAGCTAGTGCTTCCTAATGAACCTGTTGGACTATAACCTGATGTTGTGTGATTTTTAACTTTGTACACCCCAGTCCAACACCAACATCTCCAAATCATAACTATATTACTGTAGTTAAATTAGCTTTTCCCCAATTTTTGGTCCATTGTTATCTTTTTCTACAACGATTCTGAATCTAACTGACTTATTTCCACCATATCCAAAAGGTTTCACTGCTGATATGTCTTTTATCTGTCCAGTCTCTTTTCCATACATTACAAAGGTAATTCTGGAACTGCCCTCTTCTTGTGGAGCTTTCTGTGCATTGGTGAAAATAAATACTCAGTGCTGCTGGTTGAGAATTATTCTCCATCCCAATTTGTGTACCAAAACCATTCCAGTTAATAATGAGTTGTTAAGATCCCTTACCATTACATTTCTCTGAAATTTGATCATATTGCTACTCCTCTATCTCTCCCTCACTGTTTTGGGGCCCATTGTACACGCCCCACAGAGTGTTTGCCCTTACTGTGTTTTTTTCACCCTATCCATATTACCTCATTTGATGATCCTTCCCCAAGATGTCTTCCCCACTCACTGCTATCATCTATTCCTGTGTATACGCACACACAGCCACACGCACACAGATATACAGACTCAGACATACATACACACACTCAGACACAAACACATTCAGACACATAGACTCTCACACTCAGACAGATGCACACACACTCTGCCACACACTCAGATACACACACATACTCTCTCACAAACTCTCTCTCTCTCTCACACACACACACACACTTCTATCCCCCTCTCTCTTTTTTCTGAATATTCCATATTTCACCAGTCTCAACCTTGGCTATGATATCATACTTCCACGTGCCTGTCTGTGCATCAGTTTGTCTGTCTTATTCCTGAGACTCCTTTTATTAAAATATACTCTATTTAGCTTTGTTAAATTCACTCCCTTCTTATCTGGCCTATGTTTCCTCTGCCTTTCAAACTCACACACATATCTCAATTTTTAATTCCATCCCAGCTTCTGTCCACTCTGAGCTACTTGTCAGAATCCCATCCCCTTGTTGATCGAGTTTAACTTCTTCCCAAAACTCCGGACAAGAATGTTTGTCCCCTTCCTGTTCAGATATAATCCTCTGTTTAGATCGTACCTACCCCAGCAACACCTTCAAAACCTCAGGAATCTGAAGCTATCCCACATGCCAGCCCCTCAATCATCCACTCTGTTCCTCTATTCCTGTCCTCAGCACTGCGGGGGCACTGGGACCACTTCTTAAAGGGATACTACATGGAGTAGTATATGGATATTTCTTCAGAGACTGACAGCAGCTAATTTCAGATTTATTATATAATATGATACACACATTCTACTTGAAGTTAAAAATCACACAACACCAGGTTATAGTCCAACAGGTTTAATTGGAAGCACACTAGCTTTCGGAGCGACGCTCCTTCATCAGGTGATTGTGGAGGGCTCGATCGTAACACAGAATTTCTAGCAAAAATTTGCAGTGTGATGTAACTGAAATTATACATTGAAAAATTGATTGTCTGTTAAGCCTGTCATCTGTTAGAATACAGTGATAGTTTCACTTCTTTCATTCTAACAGACAATCAATTCTTCAATGTATAATTTCAGTTACATCACACTGCAAATGTTTGCTATAAATTCTGTGTTACGATCGAGCCCTCCACAATCACCTGATGACGGAGCGTCGCTCCGAAAACTAGTGTGCTTCCAATTAAACCTGTTGGACTATAACCTGGTGTTGTGTGATTTTTAACTTTGTACACCCCAGTCCAACACCGGCATCTCCGAATCAATTCTACTTGAAGAATTACCTTTGTGCATAACAAAGAAAGAAGCCTGGGGGTGTCATGGGAATTGAAATGATTGTTGCTTACTCTGATGATGTTGAGTTAAATAGTTGCAAAGTCTGGGTTATAAAATGAATTTTGTATGACCATCTTTTATATGGATTAACTTGTTGCGTGTATTCCCAGTCAAATGGAATTTACTTGTAAACCCCCAGCACTGTTGCATGTAACCAAGTCCAATTTTACTGACAGAATTTATAATTAATTATCTTTCACTCATTGCATTTAGAGTGAGCAAAAAGCTTGTTTTACTGTAGTTGCTGTAGTTTGAGCAACTGTGGTCCATCGGTTTACTGTGGTCCATTGTGATCCTTCTATAAATAGATTCTGTAAGGTAGGAGCAGAGGTAGGCCATTTGGCCTCTCAAATCTACTCCAACAGTCATTACGATCATGGCTGATCTAACTTTTCTTATGGGAGAAAGTGAGAACTGCAGATGCTGGGGATCAGAGCTTAAAAATGTGTTGCTGGAAAAGCGCAGCAGATCAGGCAGCATCAAAGGAGAAGGAGAATCGACGTTTCGGGCATAAGCCCTTCTTCAGGAATGAGGAAAGTGTGCCAAGTGGGCTAAGATAAAAGGTAGGGAGGAGGGACTTGGGGGAGGGGCGTTGGGAATGCGATAGGTGGAAGGAGGTTAAGGTGAGGGTGATAGGCCGGAGAGGGGGGTGGGGGCGTAGAGGTCAGGAAGAAGATTGCAGGTCAAGAAGGCGGTGCTGAGTCTGAGGGTTGGGACTGAGAAAAGGTGGGGGGAGGGAAAATGAGGAAGCTGGAGAAATCTGCATTAACTTTTCTTATGTCCACTTTCCTGCCCTTTCCCCATAATCTTTGATTCCCTGCCGATTAAGAAGTTCTCCATCTCATCCTTAAATATACACAAGGACTCTGCCTCCACAGCTCTTTGTGGCAAGGAATTCCAAAGATCCACAACCCTCTGACAGGACAAATTCTATCCTCATCTCAGATGATTATACTGTCATGGACCAGAACAATTACTTTCAACTATATCACGGAGCTAGCCTAGACCCTAACCTTTGTCTTGTTTAAAGGCAAGTGTAAGGTGCTGTGTTCCAGATGTAATTTAATTGTTTCCATTACTCGGCTTTAAGAAAAACACACTTCATTCTTACCCCACTGTTAAAGTACAAACAAAAGGAAAAATAATTGGTAACACTAACTCTACTGTAAAAAATAATAGAATAATAGATTATTGAATTAGTGTTCAGCAATTGTTCCAATACAGTAACACACCTTCAACATCCTCTTGGCAAAGGCAGCAGAGAGAGAAAATTCTGGTATAGAGGGAGAGAGAGAGCTCCCACAGTCAACTTCAAAAGCCCAACAACTACTGAAAGCTAAACTAAAATCCTGGTTCTGTGGGAGACTGACTTTACCCATTCATGATGTTTTTATTGTTCAAACCTTTAAAAATAAAACACCCAGGGACCTCACAAGCTGCTCACTCTATTGGCTTGGACCAGTCCACTCGGCACGATTAGCTCAAAACTACTCTTCAGTGAAAAGGACAAAATACACCTCTTAAAACCATAGTATCATCACAGCACATCACAGACTCCATAATTAAGTAAACTTTTTACCTCAAAATGGAATGCTTTGTTTAAGTCATAAGACCCACTGCTCCTCATTGTTTGTCACAACATAATTTATTTTTTGAGGCAGCGGCATCAATGTTTTGGATTCATTTGAAATTTGAGAACAACAATTGAAGAAATTCAACAGGTCAGGCAGGATTTGTGGAAAGTAAAACACAGTTATTGTTTCAAGTTCAAAATGACTAAAGAGAGTTGTATTAGACTCAAAACATTAACTCTTTCATTTTCCACAAATCCTGCCAGACCTGCTGAGTTTATCCAGCCTTTTTTGCATTTTTCTTGTTTCAGATTTCCAGCATTTGCAGTTCTTTTAAGTTTTAATTAATGCAATCAGCCTCTTGAGACATGCAATCATACAGAGACAAACCTCCAAGCAATTGGAACCCCTGAAAAATGTTAAGCCAGTATAAAGTAAAACTCCACACTACTGACCAAACACTTCTGAGGAAGGGTCACTGATTTCTCTCTACAGATGTTGCCAGACTTGCTGGCCTTTTCCAACAATTCCTGTTTTTATTGTTGTCATTAGTTTTTGCTGTCAGGTTGTTCCATGCACGGGAAGACATTATTTTAATCTCATGTGTAATTACTTTTATACTCTTATACTCAGATTCTGCGGGTTAATGAACTGCTTAGATCCATATTATCCATTCTTCCCCTCAATTTAAAATCCTGAATTGGATCTTATCCGTCTTTCTATTCCCATTGAAAGCAAGTACAGCTTTCATTAGCTGAAAGCGCAAGTCTTAACATCATCTGCGCTATTTCTTGGTGAATTCTTCTCCATTTATGAGTTCCTTTCTGAAGTGAGACTGGTCAAGGTAGTACAGTATGATAGATGTGATTAACCATCACAGGTTTTGTTGAACACAGCCAAACAAATTTACTTTTTTTTCCCAACTTTTCCAATTAGACTAATTTATAACATGGTCATATTTTATTTTTCCTGTCTCAGTTTACATCACCTTGCATTTATCTCCATAAAAGCTATCTAACTATCTTTCTTCATGCATCTGATTCTTTTAGCTAGATTCTTTTAATGCTATTATTTTGGATGTAATGAGCCTATGGTTCAATCAATGAAGACACAGTTGGACTGTAATAAATGTCTTCCACTCTGCTTTCATACAGGATGCCATTTTGCTACCACACAATCCATTCACTTTAGCTCAACATCTCTTAATGGACATCCATAAATCTCAGTTTTGAAATACTCAGGGTCAACATTCAATATGATCATGGCTGATCTGTTGATTTGCAAATTCCATATTCCTGTCTATCCCTGATAACCTTTCCATGACCTTCTCCATTCAGAAGAACAAGGGCAACAGATACATAGGAACACCATCTCCTCCAAGTTCCCAAGCAAGTCACAAATCATTCTGATTTGGAAAAATATCGCTGTTCTTTCAGTATCACTGGGTCAAAATCCTAGAATTCCCTCCTGAAGGACATTGTGGGTCAACCTACAGCACATGGACTGCAGCAGTTCAAGAAGGCAGCTCACCCTCACCTTCTCAAGGGGCAACTGGGGATGGACAATAAATGCTGGACTGACAGTGAAGACCAAGTCTCACAAGTGAATAAAGAAAGTTTCAATATTTAGCTAATGATTAAAGCAGTCAATGCGAAGGGTAGATTCAATAGAGAATTCAAAATAGGAAAATTCAGGAGAGACCATTTCCACTGGCAGAAGGATTAGTTACTAAAGAGTAAAGAATATAAATTGCCTGGTACATCACACACATCCTCAGACAGGTGAAACAAAGACAGGTACGAGAATTCTTAGAGGCATGGCATTCTAACCAGAACTCCATCAATGAACACATCGACTTAGACCCTATCTAACTTCCCCTGAACAAAAGAACCGGAAATGACATCACCCACCTTCAGAAACCAAGACCTATAAATAGAGAGGCGGGACAGAACACAAGCACTTCAGCAGAGACTCACTGATGATGTTACCTAGTATGGTGACGAAACATCTGAAAACAAACCTTTAAGCTCAGCGAGCTAATTTACATCCAGAACCTCAACCTGAGCTACAAATCTTCTCCAAAATCACAAATACAAATAGTTGCCAAAAGAATGAGACAACGGGTGAGAAGAAATGACTTTACCGTAGAGTGGTAGTGTCCTTGCCTCCAGACCAGAATATCCTGGCTCAAGTCCTATCTGCTTCAAATGTGTCAGAACATTTCTGAAAAGGTTGACTGAATGCCTACTTTTTGTTACTGGGTTTTATGACACAGTGGTAGCGCCTGGGACTCTGGGTCAGAAATGCCAGGTTGAAGTCTCACCTGTCCTGGAGATGTGTCATAACATGTCTGAACAGGTGGATTAAAATAACTAAAAATTATTTTGTCTGTTGTTTTGTCTCATCTACTAAGAGATTACTGAATTTTAAAATAACAGCTATTTCATATGAGCAAATAAGAGTCAGCCCAAATGTTATAACTTCTACAAAGCAATATAGGGACAAGGCTAGGCCATTCAGCCTGTCGAGTCTGTCCCACTATTCAATGAGATCATGGCTGATCTGTGGCCTAACTCCATGTACCTGCCTTTGGACATATCCCTTAATATTCTTTGCTTAACGAAAAATTATTGATCACAGATTTAAAACCAATGACTGATGTAGTATCAACAGTGTGTGGAAGAGAGTTCCAATCTCTACCACCCTTTGTGCGTAGAACTGCTTCCTAACATTTCTCTTGAATGGTCAATCCCAAATTTTTAGACTGCATTTCTCAGTTCTAGAATCCCCAACCAGTGAAAATAGTTTAACTATGCTGTCTTTTCCAGTGGATATCTTGAAGACTTCAATCAGATAAGACCTCAGCCTTTTAAATTCTATAGAAAACAGGTCTAATATGTGTAATCTCTCCTCATAACTTAACCCCGAAAGTCCAGGTATTATTCTTGTAAATGTACATTATACATCACCCAAAGCCAATTTATCCTTCTTAAGGCATGGTGCCCAGGTCTGCTCACTGCACTCCAAGTGGGACCTAACCAGAGCTTTGTACAACTGCAACATAACTTCTAGAGCCTACTACTCCAGTCCTTTTGATGTAAAGCTCAGCATTCCATTAGCTTTCCTGATTATTTTTTGCACCTGTTTACGGCATTTTAAAGATCTATGCACCTGAAACCCAAGTCACATTGGACATCCACTGCATTTAACATCTAGAAGGTCCCTTGATCTATCCTTTTTGGTCCAAACTGGATAACCTCACAGTTGCCAACATTGAACTCCATCTGCCACACTTTTGTCAATTCATCGAGCCTATCAATATCCCTTTGTAATTTTATACTATCATCTACACAGTTTACAGTGCTGCCTAACTTTGCATCATCACCAAATTTGGATAAATGACTCTCTATGCCATTATGCAAGTTGTTAATAAATAATGTGAATAATTGAAGCCCTAACACACATCCTTGTGGGACACAGCTGGGCACATCCTGTCAATTTGATTATGTACCCATTATCCCTACTTTCTGTCACCTGCCAGTCAACCAATTTCCCAGCTATGTTGATAATTTGCCCTCAATTTCATGGGCTTCTGTCTGAGTTAACAGTCTCTTGTGTGAGACTTTATCAAATGCCTTTTGCAAGTCCATATAAATAATATCCATAGACATGCCCCTGTTCACTACCATAATCACTTCTTTAAAAATTGAATGAGGTTTGTCAGACATGACCTAATCTCATGTATCCATGCTAATTCTCCCTGATTAACTGAAAGTTTTCAAAGTGCTCTGTTACCACATCCTTAATTATGGACTCCAACAATTGCTTTACACAGATATTAGGCTAACTGATCTGGAATTTCCTGGTTTTCCTCTTTCACACTTCTTAGAAGGCAGAATAATGTGCAGTTTTCCAGTCCAGAGGGATAACTCCAATATCAAGGCAATTCTGAAAAATTATAATGGGGATCTTGGGGTGATTGTCCTCCAAGGTGGACTTTGAGACAGGCAACTATGCAAATTGATCCAGCAGAGGCTGATAGCCAAGTTCAGTACCCATGAAGATGGTCTCAACTGGGACCTTGGGTTCTTGTCACACTACAGGTGACTCCACTGCATTACATACACACACACGCTCCTACATACACACTCATACAAACCCTCTTTCATACACACACACACACATGCCCCATACACTCACACCCATGCACACACTTTACTAAGCTTGCACACACACAAACACACACTCTCTCACATGCACAGCCTCTCTCTCTCTCTGTCACACACACATAGAACATAGAAAAGTACAGCACAGAACAGGCCTTTTGGCCCATGATGTTGTGCCAAGGATTAATCTTAATGTAAAATAAAATAACTTAACCTAAGCACCTCTCAACTCACTGCAATCCATGTGTATGTCCAGCAGTCGCTGGACACTGCTTCCACCACTACCGCCGCTGGCAATGCATTCCATGCATTCACAACTCTCTGCGTAAAGAACTGTCCTCTAATGTCTCCTCTATACATTTCTCCTAATATCTTAAAACTATGACCCCCATACCAGTCAATCCTGCCCTGGGGAAAAGTCTCTCGCTATTGACTCTATCTATTCCTCCCATTATTTTGTACACCTCGATCAGGTCACCTCTCTTCTTCCTTCTCTTCAGAGAGAAAAGTCTGAGCTTATTCAATCTTTCTTCATAAGGCAAGCCCTTCAGTCCAGGCAGCATCCTGGTAAACCTTCTTTGCACCCTCTCCAAAGCCTCTGTATCTTTCCTATAGTAAGGCGACCAGAACTGAACACAATATTCCAAGTGTGGTCTCACCAGGGTCTTGTAGAGCTGCAGCAAAACCTCGCGGCTCTTAAACTCTATCCCCCTGTTAATGAAAGCCAAACATCATACGCTTTCTTAATAACCCTATCCACTTGGGTGGCAACTTTGAGGGATCTATGTACTTGCACACCCAGATCCCTCTGTTCCTCCACACTGCCAAGAATCCTGTATTTAATCTTATATTCAGCATTCGAGTTCGATGTTCCAAAATGCATCACTTCGCATTTATCCAGGTTGAACTCTATCTGCCATTTCTCAGCCCAGCTCTACATCCTGTCTATGTCATGCTGCAGCCTGCAATAGCCCTCTATACTATCAATGGCACCTCCAACCTTTGGGACATCTGCAAATTAACCAACCCACCCCTCAACCTCCTCATCCAAGTCAATTATAAAAATTACAAAGAGCAAAGGCCCAAGAACAGAGCCCCACTCAACACTGACATCCAGGCAGAATACTTTCTATCTACAACCACTCTCTGCCTTCTGTCAGCCAGCCAATTCTGAATCCAGATAGCCAAATCTCCCTGTATCCCATACTTCCTGACTTTATGAATGAGCCTACCATGGGGAACCTTATAAAATGCCTTGCTGAAGTCTATATACATCACATCTACTGCTCAACCTTCGTCCACCTGTCTTGTCACCTCCTCAAAGAACTCAATAAGATTTGTGAGGCATGCCCTGCCCCTCACAAAGCCATGCTGACTGCCTTTAATTACACTATGCTTTTCCAAATAGTTCATAAATCCTATCCCTCAGAATTCTTTCCAAAACTTTGCTGACCATAGATGTGAGACTGACTGGTCTGTAATTGCCATGGATTTCCCTATTACCCTTCTTGAAAAGAGGAACAACATTTGCCTCCTTCCAATCCTGCAGTACAACTCCCATGGAGAGTGAGGAGGCAAAGATCTTCGCCAACGGCTTAGCAACCTCCTTTCTTGCTTTCTGGAGGAGCCTAGGATACACCTGGTCTGGCCCTGGGGACTTATCAATCTTAATGCTTGCCAAATATGCACACACACATACATATAAGTCTATGAGGTGCATTTGTATTGACAGAATTATATTTTCAGATACATTCTATTTGGCTCAAAAAATGAGTTGAGAGTGGGTTGCTGGAAAAGCACAGGTCAGGCAGCATCCAAGGAGCAGGAAAATCAATGTTTCGGGCTGGAGCCCTTCATCAGGAATATTTATTCCTGATCAAGGGCTCCGGCCTGAGATGTCAATTTTCCTGCTCCTCGGATGCTGCCTGACCTGCTGTGCTTTTTCAGCAATACTCTCCCAACTCTGATTTCTAGCATCTGCAGACTTCACTGTCTCCTGGCCAAAAAATGCACAGTCTACAGGCAGTCAATGCAGGCAGTAAAATCATGTAATATTTTGTAAATTACACTTTGGAAATAGAACCAGTCTGCATCAAGATTGGGATACAGACAGACTCTGACCTCACACCTTAAATGCATTGTTTGAGTTGAGAATGTCACCTCTTGTTATAAAACCTTCAGTGATCTCGAGAAGGTGACTTATAAAAAATTCTGGAATTTACATATTAATGAACCAAAACTTGCAACCCATTCTAAAAGTTGAAAGACTTAACAATCCAGGTTTGTTCAATATATCACTGTATGACACTATAATCTTTTGCTATAAATTCTGTGTCTTACAATCCTATTCTCCACAACCACCTAATGAAGGAGTGGCGCTCTGAAAGCCTCACATCATCCTGACTTGGAAATATTGTTCCTTCACTGTCGTTGGGACAAAGTCCTGGAATTCCGTCTCTAAGGACAATGTGGGTCTACCCACAGCATATGGACTGCAAGGGTTCAAGAAGGCAGCTCACCCCCACCTTCTCAAGGATGGGCAGAAAATACTATCCCAGCCAGTGACACCCTATGTCCGATGAATGGAAAATAAAACAGCATACTCTCTGGTTACTGAACCTCCTGGCTGTGAAAGTCTGTTTATTTCAGCAAATTGCCTCAACATTTTGTGCAAATTTACAAAATATTGCCTCAATGTTCTTTATTTGAAAGTGAGTAAGCCTCTCTGATCTCACCTTAGCAATACATATCCCTGTGGTGAGATTGTGCTGCACTATCAGCAGTTTTGCACTTCTGGCCTCCATCCACTTAATATGGGAACATGGACATGTCAGATGGAATTTTTCACTGACTGGTCTCAGCAGGGTTTGAACATATGCTCCTGAGGTGAAACACCATGGTATGTTTCAGCAAAAACTCTGAAATAACTCTAATGAGACTGGCAACCCATCACCAAGTCAGCCTTTATATACACATGGAGAATCCTTGACTCTCGTACTGCCTCTTCAGAGCCAGCTCTCAGAGTGACACAGTCTCTCACGCTCTCTTTTTATCTGTCAGCCAAGGCTCTCTGATTGGATCAGATTAACAGCCCAATTGGGGAACTCAGATTCGATGATGTCCAGCTGGCTGACCTCATTATAATCACAACATCCCTGCATATTTGTTTCTCTAATTCCTGTTGACTATTTGGAACCTACAGTACAACCCCAATAAGAGAGAAACAAAACTGGTGCACAGGTTCAAGGTCTAAATTGGGGCAAGGTGAATCATGATGGAATTAGACAGGAGCTTGCAAGGGTTAATTGGAGTATTTGTTTGCAGGCAAAGGGAC
The DNA here is from genome assembly GCF_037043375.1 of Chiloscyllium plagiosum. Lineage (NCBI taxonomy): Eukaryota > Metazoa > Chordata > Chondrichthyes > Orectolobiformes > Hemiscylliidae > Chiloscyllium > Chiloscyllium plagiosum. Next base: position 4,921,185 of record NW_028270160.1, read on the forward strand.
CTCTGGTAAGGGGGAAGCCTTTAAGAGTGAGCTATCTAGAGTTCAAGGTCTGTATGTTCCTGTGAGGGTGAAGGGCAAGGTTGGCAGGAATAGGGAACCCTGGATGATGAGATATTGAGGCTTTAACAAGAAAAAAGAGGTGTGGCTCAGGTACAAGCAGTTGGGATCAAGGGAATTCCTGGAGGTATGCAGGGAATACAGGAGTTTACTGAAGAAGGAAATCAGGCGGGCGAAATGGGGGCACAAGATAGTCTTGGCTGAGGAGATTAAGGTGAATCTAAAGAGTTACATTCACTATTTTAAAGGAAAAAGAATAACTAGAGAGAGAATAGGGCCCCTCAAGCATCAAAGTGGACATGTATGTGTAGAACCGCAGGAGATGGGTGAGGTTCTCAATGAATATTTCTCCTCTGTGTTTACCATGGAGAAAGACATGAAGACTTGGGAACATGGGGAAGTTAGTGGTGATATCTTGGGGACAGTCCATATCACAGCAGAAGAGGTGTTGGATGTATTAGAATGCATGAAGGTGGATAAATCTCCTGGTCCTGACAAGATATATCTAAGAACACTGCAAGAAGCTAAAGAAGAAATTGCGGGGGCCCTGGCTGATGTTTTTGCATCATCGTTAGCCATGGGTGAGGTCCTTATTCAAGAAAGGCTGCAAAGAAAAACCTGGGATCTATAGCCCAGTAAGCTTAACATCTCTGGTGGGTAAGTTGCTTGAGAAGATTCTGAGGGATACGATATACATGCATTTGGAAAGGCATGATTTGATCAGGAGTAGTCAGCATTGCTTTATGCGTGGGTGATCATGCCTCAAAAATTTGTTAGAGTTCTTTGATGAAGTGACCAGGAAGGTTGACATGGACAGGATGGTAGATATAGTCTACATGGATTTCAGCAAGGCCTTTGATAAGGTTCCACATGGCAGGCTGCTCTGGAAGGTTAGATCGCATGAAATCCTGGGGGGACTGGCAAATATGGATACACAGTTGGCTTGATCGTGTGAATCAGAGGGTAATAGTGGAAGGATGTTTTTTGGACTGGAGGCCTGTGATGAGTGGAGTGCCTCAGGGGTCGGTGCTGGACCCATTATTGTTTGTTATCAATATCAATGATTTGGATGGGAATAGTAAAAGGCATGATTAGTAAGCTTGTTGATGACACTAAAATAGGAGGTATCGTGGACAGTGAGGAAGGTTCTCAGAAATTGCAGCAGGACCTTGATCAGCTGGGGAAGTGCGTCAAGAAATAGCAAATGGAATTTAATAGAGATAAGTGTGAAGTCTTGCATTTTGGCAAGTCAAATCAAGGTAGGAGTTTCATGGTAAATGGTAGGGCCTTAAGGAGTGTAGTGGAACAGAGGCGTTGGTGAGGCCATGCTTGGGGTATTGTGTTCAGTTTTGGTCACTTTGCTATAGGAAGGATGTTATTGAACTGGAAAGAGTGCAGAAGAAATGTATAAGGATGTTTCCAGGACTCAAGGGTCTGTGTTACAGGGAGAGGTTGAACATGCTATACCTGTTTTCTTTAGAGCGTAGGATACTGAGGGGGGACCTTATAGACGTGTATAAGATCATGAGAGGCATGGACACCACCCCGACCCCGACCCCAACACACTCCCCAACACACCCCGCCCACAATGTTGGGGGCAGAGTGTGTTGGGGGCGGGGTGTGTTGGGGCGGGGTGTGTTGTGGTCAGAGTGTGTTTGGGTCGGGGTGGATTGGGGGTAGGGAGTGCTGTGGTCGGGGTATGTTGGGGTCAGGGTGTGTTGGGGTCAGGGTGTGTTGGATGGGGGGAGTGTTCGGGGTGGGGAGTGTTGGTGGTGAAGTGTGTTGGGGGTGGGGAGTATTGGGGGTGGGGTGTGTTGGGAGTTGGGAATGTTAGGGGTGGGGAGTGCTGGGGGTGGGGAGTGTTGTGGTGGGGTGGGTTGGGGTTGGGCGTGTTGGGGGCGGGGTGTGTTGGGGGCGGTGTGTGTTGGCGGCGGGGTGTGTTGGGAGTGTTTGGGGTGGGGTTTGTTGGGGGTGGGTTGTGTTGGGGTTGGAAAGTGTTGGTGGCGGGGTGTGTTGGGGGTGGGGTGTGTTGGGAGTGTTGGGGCTGGGGTGTGTTGGGGTGGGTTGTGTTGGGGGTTAGGGTGTGTTGGGGGTGGGGGTGTTGGGGCAGGGTTGCATTGGGCGGTGTGTGTTGGGGGTGGGGTGTGTTGGGGTCGGGGTGCGTTGGGGATGGGGTGCGTTGGGGGCGGGGTGTGTTGGGGCAGGGTGTGTTGGAGGTGGGGAGTGTTGGGGCGGGGTGTGTTGGAGCGGGGTGTGTTGGGGTCAGGGTGTGTTGGGGTCAGGGTGTGTTGGGGGCAGGCTTTGTTTGGGGTGTGGTGTGTTGTGGGCAGGATACGTTGGGGGTGGGGTGCGTTGGGGCGGGTTGTATTGTGTGTGGGATGCATTGTGGGCGGGGTGTGTTGGGGCCGGTGAGAGTTGGGGGCAGGGAGTGTTGGGGAAGGGAGTGTTGGGGGCAGAGTGTGTTGGGGGCAGGTGTGTTGGGGGTGGGGAGTATTGGTGTCGGGGTATGTTGGAGGGAGTGTTGGGGTCGGGGTGTGTTGGGGGCAGAGTGTGTTGGGGGCGGGTTGTGTTGTGGTCGGGGTATGTTGGGGTCGGGGTGTGTTGGGGTCAGGGTGTGTTGGGGTCAGGGTGTGGTGGGGGTGGGGAGTGTTGGGGTCGGGGTGTGTTGGGGGCAGGGTGTGTTGGGGGCAGGGTGTGTTGGGGGCAGGGTGTGTTGGGGTCGGGGTGTGTTGGGGGTGGGGAGTGTTGTGGTCGGGGAATGTTGGCGTCGGAGTGTGTTGTGGTCAGGGTGTGTTGGGGGCAGGGTGTGTTGGGGGCAGGGTGTGTTGGGGTCGGGGTGTGTTGGGGGTGGGGAGTGTTGTGGTCAGGGTGTGTTGGGGGCAGGGTGTGTTGGGGGCAGGGTGTGTTGGGGTCGGGGTGTGTTGGGGGTGGGGAGTGTTGGGGTCGGGGTGTGTTGGGATCAAGGTGTGTTGGGGTTGGGGTGTGTTGGGGTTGGGGTGTGTTGGGGACGGGGCATGTTGGGGCAGAGTGTGTTGGGGGTGGGAAGTGTTGTGGTCAGGGTATGTTGGGGTTGGGGTGTATTGGGATCAGGGTGTGTTGAGGGCGGGGCGTGTTGGGGCGAAGTGTGTTGGGGTGGGGTGTGTTGGAGGTGGGGAGTGTTGGGGGTGGGGTGTGTTGTGGGCAGGGTGTTTTGGGGTGGGGTGTGTTGGGGGCGGGGTGGGGTGTGTTGGGGCAGGGTGTGTTGGGGCGAAGTGTGTTGGGGCAGGGTGTGTTGGAGGTGGGGAGTGTTGGGGGTGGGGTGTGTTGGGGCGGGGTGTGTTGGGGCAGGGTGTGTTGGAGTTGGGAGTGCTGGGGGTGGGGAGTGTTGGGGCAGGGTGCATTGGATGTGGGGAGGGTTCGGGGTGGGGACTGTTGGTGGTGGAGTGTGTTGGGGGTGGGGAGTATTAGGGGTGGGGTGTATTGCGAGTTGTGAATGTTGGGGGTGGGGAGTGCTGGGGATGGGGTGTGTTGTGGTGGAGTGTGTTGGGGGTGGGGTGTTTTGGAGGCGTGGTGTGTTGGGGGTGGTGTGTTTTGGGGTTGGGGGTTGGGTGTGTGGGGGGCAGAGTGTGTTGGGGTGGGGTGTGTTGGTGTGGGTGTGTTGGGATCAGGGTGTGTTGGGCAGGGTGTGTTGGGGAGGTGTGTGTTGGCGGCGGGGTGAGTTCGGGGTGGTGTGTTTTGGGGTTGGGGGTTGGGTGTGTGGGGGGCAGAGTGTGTTGGGGCGGGGTGTGTTGGTGTGGGTGTGTTGGGATCAGGGTGTGTTGGGGCGGGGTGTGTTGGTGCGGGGTATGTTAGGGGTGGGTTGTGTTGGGGGCAGGGTGTGTTGGGGGTGGGGTGTGTGGGGAATGTTGGGGGTGGGGTTTGTTGGGGGTGGGTTGTGTTGGTGGCGGGGTATGTTGGGGGTGGGGAGTGTTGGTGGCGGGGTGTGTTGGGAGTGGTGAGTGTTGGGGCGGGGTGTGTTGGGAGTGGGGAGTGTTGGGGCGGGGTGTGTTGGGGTGGGGTGCGTTGAGGCGAGGTGTGTTGGGGCGGGGTGTGTTGGTGGCAGGGTGTGTTGGGGAGGGGTATGTTGGGGGCAGACTTTGTTTGGGGTGTGGTGTGTTGTGGGCAGGATACGTTGGGGGTGGGGTGCGTTGGGGGGGGTTGTATTGTGTGTGGGATGCATTGTGGGCGGGGTGTGTTGGGGCCGGTGAGAGTTGGGGGCAGGGAGTGTTGGGGAAGGGAGTGTTGGGGTAGGAGTGTTGGGGGCAGAGTGTGTTGGGGGCAGGTGTGTTGGGGGTGGGGAGTATTGGTGTCGGGGTATGTTGGAGGGAGTGTTGGGGTCGGGGTGTGTTGGGGGCAGAGTGTGTTGGGGGCGGGGTGTGTTGGGGGTAGGGAGTGCTGTGGTCGGGGTATGTTGGGGTCGGGGTGTGTTGGGGTCAGGGTGTGTTGGGGTCAGGGTGTGGTGGGGGTGGGGAGTGTTGGGGGCAGAGTGTGCTGGGGGTGGGGAGTGTTGGGGTCGGGTTGTGTTGGGGGCAGGGTGTGTTGGGGGCAGGGTGTGTTGGGGGCAGGGTGTGTTGGGGTCGGTGTGTGGTGGGGGTGGGGAGTGTTGGGGGCAGAGTGTGTTGGGGGTGGGGAGTGTTGGGGTCGGGTGTGTTGGGGGCAGGGTGTGTTGGGGGCAGGGTGTGTTGGGGGCAGGGTGTGTTGGGGGTGGGGAGTGTTGTGGTCGGGGAATGTTGGCGTCGGAGTGTGTTGTGGTCAGGGTGTGTTGGGGGCAGGGTGTGTTGGGGGCAGGGTGTGTTGGGGTCGGGGTGTGTTGGGGGTGGGGAGTGTTGGGGTCGGGGTGTGTTGGGATCAAGGTGTGTTGAGGGCGGGGCGTGTTGGGGCGAAGTGTGTTGGGGTGGGGTGTGTTGGGGACGGGGCATGTTGGGGCAGAGTGTGTTGGGGGTGGGAAGTGTTGTGGTCAGGGTATGTTGGGGTTGGGGTGTATTGGGATCAGGGTGTGTTGAGGGCGGGGCGTGTTGGGGCGAAGTGTGTTGGGGTGGGGTGTGTTGGAGGTGGGGAGTGTTGGGGGTGGGGTGTGTTGTGGGCAGGGTGTTTTGGGGTGGGGTGTGTTGGGGGCGGGGTGGGGTGTGTTGGGGCAGGGTGTGTTGGGGCGAAGTGTGTTGGGGCAGGGTGTGTTGGAGGTGGGGAGTGTTGGGGGTGGGGTGTATTGCGAGTTGTGAATGTTGGGGGTGGGGAGTGCTGGGGATGGGGTGTGTTGTGGTGGAGTGTGTTGGGGGTGGGGTGTTTTGGGGTTGGGGGTTGGGTGTGTGGGGGGCAGAGTGTGTTGGGGCGGGGTGTGTTGGTGTGGGTGTGTTGGGATCAGGGTGTGTTGGGGCGGGGTGTGTTGGTGCGGGGTATGTTGGGGGCGGGGTGTGTTGGGGGTGGGTTGTGTTGGGGCGGGGTGTGTTGCGGTCGGGGTGTGTTGGGGCAGTGTGTGTTGGGGGCGGGGTGTGTTGGGGGCGGGGTGTGTTGGGGGTGGGTTGTGTTGGGGGCAGGGTGTGTTGGGGCGGGGTGTGTTGGTGTGGGGTGTGTTGGGGGTGGGGAGTGTTGGGGCGGGATGTGTTGGGAATGGGGAGTGTTGGGGGTGGGGTGTGTTGGGGCGGGGTGTGTTGCGGTCGGGGTGTGTTGGGGCGGGGTGTGTTGGTGTGGGGTGTGTTGGGGGTGGGGAGTGTTGGGGCGGGATGTGTTGGGAATGGGGAGTGTTGGGGGTGGGGTGTGTTGGGGCGGGGTGTGTTGGGGGCGGGGTGTGTTGGGGGCGGGGTGTGTTGGGGGCGGGGTGTGTTGGGGGCGGGGTGTGTTGGGGGAGGGGTGTGTTGGGGCGGGGTGTGTTGGGGGCGGGGTGTGTTGGGGGCGGGGTGTGTTGGGGGTGGGGTGTGTTGGGGCGGGGTGTGAATAATCAATTATCTGAACAAAATAGTGCCCGCCCATCACATTCGGATTATCGAGGTTCCACTGTATTCACTTGTTTTATTTCAGATGGTTTACTTGGGCCTTTCCAAACCTACAACCTTCAAGCAGGGTTTGTAGGAACGGGGAGATAACTAATGACCAAAGTCCATCTAGTTCTCCTTCCTCCGTCCTGGTAGTCACATGCTGTAGTTAGAATGAAATCATTAACTAACAATAATCTCTCGCAATATGTCCACAACAACAGGAGGAATAACAGTGATGAAGAGTTTTGGGAGCAGTAAGTCAAAAGTCAGCTTTTTCAGCTTAGGCAATGCTGCAATTACTATGTGTAATTTCTCAAATCCCTTACTTTAAATATCCAAAAGGCAAATTATATAAAAAGCTCCATAATGAGTTTAATAAATCTTATGCATATTGATAGATAGGAGAGTTGATACCCTGTAAGTTATCATTCTGAATGCACACACATCCAGACATTTTGTGTGTCAGAGCTAAGCTGATGATTTAATTATGATAGACTCATCCCTGCTTTGTAAAATAATACAATCTGAGAACTGTATTTTTGCAAATGCCACAGGTAGCTTAGACAGATTTTTTTTTATCCAGAGATATTGTACAAAACACAAATGGCACAATGAAAGTTCAGCAATAGAAACACGTGGAGCCATACCAGGTATAACAACACTCAAAAATATTTCAAAATATTGCACACACCAAGCAATTGCTTTCAGGGGTTGCATGAAAATGCCAGCTTTTTTAGATTTTTTTTTAGATTACTTACACTGCGGAAACAGGCCCTTCGGCCCAACAAGTCCACACCGACCCGCCGAAGCGCACCCACCCAGACCCATTCCCCTGCATTTACCCCTGCACCTAACACTCCAGCCAATTCACCTAACCTGCACATTTTTGGACTGTGGGAGGAAACCGGAGCACCCGGAGGAAACCCACGCAGACACAGGAAGAATGTGCAAACTCCACACAGTCAGTTGCCTGAGGTGGGAATTGAACCCAAGTCTCTGGCGCTGTGAGGCAGCAGTACTAACCACTGTGCCACCGTGCCACCCAGTTGATGGCTACTGCTGGTGTGGCACAAACCCAAGGCCTCAAACTGAGAAGCATGAGTGATGGGTGGGAAGGGGATTTGAACAAGGAACTACCTGCTGGGGAGGTGCTTGCTCACATTCCCCATTTGGGAGCCCCCTAGGTGGATACAGGGTGGTCTAAAGGAGACCTGACACAGATCTATTCACAACATTTGGAAGTGAGGAAGGGACAGGGTGCTGATGTGAGATTAAATACCTCCTTGCGGCCAAACTAGACATGGGTGTGAGCACAAGATCCTGCTGTATTACCATTAATTATAGTGCAGCATTGGTTATGGTTGTTCCCAGTCTCTATCGCAAGGTTCTTGTTATAAAGAGAAACACAAGGAGCATCAAACTCCCTGAGCACAGGCAACACTACCACATCAAGAAATGGCAGCATGGTGGCTCAGTGGTTAGCACTGCTACCTCACAGCACTAGGGTGTCAGGTTCAATTCCAGCCTCGGGTGACTGTCTGTGTGGAGTTTGCACATTCTCCCTGTGTCTGCGTGGGTTTCCTCCCACAGTCCAAAGATGTGCAGGTCGGGTAATTGACCATACTAAATTGCCCATAGTGTTAGGTACATTAGTCAGAGGGAAATAGGTCTGGGTAGGTTATTCTTCGGAGCGTCAGTGTGGACTTGTTGGGCCGAAGGGCCTGTTTCCACACTGTAGGGAATCTAATCTTTAAAAAAAACTCAGTGAGAGATATCGCATTGACTTGACATTCAGATATTTGACTTGTTTCAGACATGTTTAATGTGCGCCTAAGTTCAAGATACAGCTCAATAGAAGCTTAGATAGTCAAACACTGATGTCACCATGCCAACAGAAAACATATCAAATTGCAAAAAAACGCAGCCAAAGCTGGAAATGGAATCAAAGTTTTAAAAGTTCTGCAAATACATCAAACAGTCAGCATCAGAAAAGAGAAAACATTTCACATTGGAGCTCCTTTGCTGAACGCAGACTGAAGGTTGGAGAGCTGTCATGGGACTCAGTCTGCCACACCCTCCCAATCCCACCCTGCACATATCCTGACTGTCTATCAATTAACAGCATTCTGCTATCCTGCTAAAGCAATCAACAGTCACATTAGTGGACTGATAAACAGGAGTAATAGTGGTGACACTGGTAAAGGAGGAGAAAGGGAGGACTGCAGATGCTGGAGATCAGAGTCGAGAGTGTGGGGCTGGGAAAGCACAACAGGAGAATCGACGTTTCAGGCATAAACCCTTCATCAGGAATGACTGATGAAGAGCTCATGCCTAAACTTCGATTCTCCTGCTCCTCGGATGCTGCCTGACCTGCTGTGCTTTCCCAGCCCCACACTCTCGACGCTGACTCTGGTAAAGGTAAAGTCACCAGAGTGCTTCCAGAAAAGAGGGCTGCTCTCTCACTGGTGATGCACAATTGGTGGTGGTTTAACCCAAGGGTTACCACGCCTCAGACAAGGGGAGAGGTGAAGGAGGAGAATCCTTCGTGGTAACCCTAGCTGGTAGTGGCATTGAACCCACAGTTGGCATCCATCCAGCCAACTGAGCTAACATGTAGTTATCGGGAGCAACGAATACAATAAATGATATTGGTGGATGTGCAGGTGAAACTAGGATGGATGTGGAAGGCTCCTTTAGGGCCTTGGATGGAGGTGAGGGAGGTGGTGTGGGCACAGGTTTTGCAATTCCTGCGGTGGCAGGGAAGGTGCCGGGAGGGGAGGGTGGGGGGGGAGAGGGGGTGGTAGGGAGGGCGTGGACCTGACCAGGTAGTCACGGAGGGAACAGTCTTTGCGGAAGGTGGAAAGGGGTGGGGAGGGAAATATACCCCTGGTGGTGGGGTCCGTCTGTAGGTGGCGGAAATATCGACGGATGATTTGATTTTTGCAAAGGTTGGTAGGGTGGAAGGTGAGCATCAGGGGGGTTCTGTCCTTGTTACGCATGGAGGGGTGGGGTCTGAGGGCGGAGGTGCGGGATGTGGACGAGATGCGTTGGAGGGCATCTTTAACCACATGGGAAGGGAAATTGCAGTCTCTAAAGAAGGAGGCCATCTGGTGTGTTCTGTGGTGGAACTGGTCCTCCTGGGAGTAGATACAGCAGAGCCGGAGGAATTGGGAATATGGGACGGCATTTTTGCAGGACGTAGGATGGGAAGAGGTGTAATCCAGGTAGCTGTGGGAGTCAGTGGGTTTGTAAAAAATGTTGGTGTCAAGTCAGTCGTCATTAATGGAAATGGAGAGGTCCAGGAAGGGGAGGGAGGTGTCAGAGATGGTCCAGGTAAATTTAAGGTCAGGGTGGAATGTGTTGGTGAAGTTGATGAACTGCTCAACCTCCTCGCGGGAGCACGAGGTGGCGCCAATGCAGTCATCAATGTAGCGGAGGAAGAGGTGGGGAGTGGTGCCGGTGTAATTACGGAAGATCAACTGCTCTACGTAGCCAACAAAGAGACAGGCATAGCTGGGGCCCATGCAGGTGCCCATGGCTACCCATTTGGTCTGGAGGAAGTGGGAGGATTCGAAGGAGAAATTGTTGAGGGTGAGGACCAGTTACGCCAAAGAAATTAGAGTGTCAGTGGAAGGGTACTGTTGGGGACGTCGGGAGAGGAAGAAATGGAGGGCTTGGCGGCCCTGGTCATGGCGGATATAGGTGTAGAGGGATTGGATATCCATGGTGAAGATGAGGCGTTGGGGACCGGGGAAACGGAAGACTCTATAGTTAGAGGGACGGACAGGTGGTTCTGTGGACATGGGCGAGACTCTCGGATGGTTTGTTGCCTCCCGGGTGCCAGGGTCCGAGACGTATCGGACCATGTCTTGAGAATCCTTAAGGGGGAGGGTGTGCAGCCAGAAGCCATGGTGCACGTTGGCACCAACGACATAGGTAGGAAGAGGGGTGGGGAGGTCATTCAGGAGCTCAGGGAGTTAGGCTGGAAGCTAAAAGCTAGGACGGACAGAGTCGTCATCTCTGGGTTGTTGCCGGTGCCACGTGACAGTGAGGCAAGGAATAGGGAGAGAGTGCAGTTGAACACGTGGCTGCAAGGATGGTGTAGGGGGGAGGGCTTCAGGTATTTGGACAATTGGACTGCATTCTGGGGAAGGTGGGACCTGTACAAGCAGGATGGGTTGCACCTGAACCAGAAGGGCACCAATATCCTGGGAGGTAGGTTTGCTAGCAATCTTCGGGGAGGTTTAAACTAATTTGGCAGGGGGATGGGATCCGGACTTGTAGTCCAGCAAGTAGGCTAGCTGTTTTTTAGGACGTCCAAAAATGTAGGGAGGCTGTGGAGAAGGTAGCACTGACAGGGAATACTTGCGGACACAGAGATGGGTTCAAGTGTGTATACTTCAACGCAAGGAGTATCAGAAATAAGGTGGGTAAACTTAAGGCGTGGATCTGTACCTGGGACTACGATGTTGTGGCCATCACGGAAACGTGGATAGAAGAGGGACAGGAATGGTTGTTGGAGGTTCCTGGTTACAGATGTTTCAGTAAGATTAGGGAGGGTGGTAAAAAAGGACGGGGGGTGGCGTTGCTAATTAGAAATGGTATAACGGCTGCAGAAAGGCAGTTCGATGGGGATCTGCCTTTGGAGGTAGTATGGGCTGAAGTCAGAAATAGGAAAGGTGCAGTCACCTTGTTGGGTGTTTACTATAGGCCCCCCAATAGCAGCAGAGATGTGGAGAAACAGATTGGGAAACAGATTTTGGAAAGGTGCAGAAGCCACAGGGTAGTAGTCATGGGTGATTTCAACTTCCCAAATATTGATTGGAAACTCTTTAGATCAAGTAGATTGGATGGGGCGGTGTTTGTGCAGTGTGTCCAGGAAGCTTTTCTAACTCAGTATGTAGATTGTACGACCAGAGGGGAGGCCATATTGGATTTGGTACTTGGTAACGAACCGGGACAAGTGATGGGCTTGTTAGTGGGTGAACATTTTGGTGATGGTGACCACAATTCTGTGACTTTCACCTTGGTTATGGAGAGAGATAGGTGCGTGCAACAGGGTAGGTTTTACAATTGAGGGAAGGGTAAATACGATGCTGTAAGACAGGATCTGAGGAGCATAAGTTGGGAGCATAGGCTGTCAGGGAAGGATGTTGTGGAAATGTGGAACTTTTTCAAGGAACAGATACGACATGTCCTTGATATGTATGTACCTGTCAGGCAGGAAAGAGATAGTCGTGTGAGGGAACCTTAGTTGATGGGGGAGGTTGAATGTCTTGTATAGAGGAAGAAGGAGGCTTACATAAGGTTGAGGAAACAAGGTTCAGACAGAGCGTTGGAGGGATACAGGAGAGCCAGAAGGGAGCTGAAGAAAGGGATTAGGAGAGCTAAGAGAGGGCATGAAAAATCTTTGGCGGATAGGATCAAGGATAACCCCAAGGCATTTTATGCGTATGTGAGAAACATGAGAATGACGAGAAAGAGGGTAGGTCCGATCAAGGACAGTAGTGGGACACTGTGTATTGAGTCGGAAGAGATAGGAGAGGTCTTGAATGAGTACTTTTCTTCAGTATTTACAAACGAGAGGGACCGTATTGTTGAAGAGGAGAGTGTGAAATGGACTGGTAAGCTAGAGGAGATACTTGTTAGAAAGGAAGATGTGTTGGACATTTTGAACAACTTGAGGATAGACAAGTCCCCCGGGCCTGATGGGATATATCCTAGGATTATGTGGGAAGCAAGAGAGGAAATTGCAGAACCGTTGGCAATGATCTTTTCGTCTTCACTGTCAACGGGGGTGGTACCAGGGGACTGGAGAGTGGCGAATGTTGTGCCCCTGTTCAAAAAAGGGAATAGGGATAACCCCGGGAATTATAGGCCAGTTAGTCTTACTTCGGTGATAGGCAAAGTAATGGAAAGGGTACTGAGGGATAGGATTTATGAGTATTTGGAAAGACACTGCTTCATTAGGGACAGCCAGCATGGATTTGTGAGGGGTAGGTCTTGCCTTACAAGTCTTATTGAATTCTTTGAGGAGGTGACCAAGCATGTGGATGAGGGTAAAGCAGTGGATGTAGTGTACATGGATTTTAGTAAGGCATTTGATAAGGTTCCCCATGGTAGGCTTATGCGGAAAGTCAGGAGGCATGGGATAGAGGGAAATTTGGTCAGTTGGATAGAAAACTAGCTAACCGGTTGAAGTCAGAGAGTGGTGGTAGATGGTAAATATTCAGTCTGGAGCCCAGTTACAAGTGGAGTTCCGCAGGGATCAGTTCTGGGTCCTCTGCTGTTTGTAATTTTTATTAATGACTTGGAAGAGGGAGTCGAAGGGTGGATCAGTAAATTTGCAGATGATACGAAGATTGGTGGAGTTGTGGATAATGAGGAGGGCTGTTGTCGGCTGCAAAGAGACTTAGATATGATGCAGAGCTGGGCTGAGGAGTGGCAGATGGAGTTCAACCCTGTCAAGTGTGAGGTTGTCCATTTTGGAAGGACAAATAAGAATGCGGAATACAGGGTTAACGGTATGGTTCTTAGTAAGGTGGAGGAGCAGAGGGATCTTGGTGTTTATGTTCATAGATCTTTGAAAGTTGCCACTCAGGTGGATAGAGCTTGTAAGAAGGCCTATGGTGTATTAGTATTCATTAGCAGAGGGATTGAATTCAAGAGTCGTGAGGTGATGTTACAGCTGTACAGGACCTTGGTTAAGCCACATTTGGAGTACTGTGTGCAGTTCTGATCGCCTCACTTTAGGAAAGATGTGGAAGCTTTGGAGAGGGTGCAGAGGAGATTTACCAGGATGTTGCCTGGAATGGAGAATAGGTCGTACGAGGATAGGTTGAGAGTGCTAGGCCTTTTCTCATTGGAACAGCGAAGGATGAGGGGTGACTTGATAGAGGTTTATAAGATGATCAGAGGAATAGATAGAGTAGACAGTCAGAAACTTTTTCCCCGGGTACAACAGAGTGTTACAAGGGGACATAAATTTAAGGTGAAGGGTGGAAGGTATAGGGGAGATGTCAGGGGTAGGTTCTTTACCCAGAGAGTGGTGGGGGCATGGAATGCGCTGCCTGTGGGAGTGGCAGAGTCAGAATCATTGGCGACCTTTAAGCGGCAATTGGATAGGTACATGGATGGACAAGCAACAAGTCCCTCTGAGACCGTTAGAACCCCTTTCAGGGCTGAGACACTCATAGTCTGCAGTCGTTGGGTAGGCATGGGTGGGGAGGGTGGTTGTGTAATTCTTAAAGTATAAGTACCATGTGAACTGTGTAAGATTAAAGATTTATGGTGTGTCAGCTGCACTTTTCTTATATTTTAAACCATAACATAGAGTACAAGTTTCATCGAAGTATTGTACAGATTGGACAAGTTGATTTTTTTTTCTATAATAAAGTTCACTGGGTAATTTTGAACTCATATTTGAGTCCATCTGTGCTCCTTCTGGGTACACCAATTCTGCTTGAGCTCACAGCAGATCCCAGACTGTAATCCCAGTGTCAAGGACCAAAGGGTGATCTGGGTGATTTGAACTGCTCACTCAAGGGGGATTGCTGGCCAGGGCAAGTAATTTGACCTCTCTTCTGTCTCTCGGGGGTACTGCCTGAGTGAGTATATATCAGGTGGCCGTTGTCACACCAACAAGAGAGGGAATCGCCAAGACATTGGTGGTGGTCGCAATTACTGTGTGGAAATAAGTTCTGACTCACTGGTCAGGCGATAAACAATGAGTTCAGTTCAGCGCTCTCTCTCCAGTGGAGTTGCCCTAATGTGGCATTCTGGGTCTTTGAAGTTTCAGAGCCTGCTGGATGAAGACCACCACAGTAATCGGCGAACCCCGGACACCGGCCTGAGTGCAGGGTAAAGGAAAGAGACCCCTCTATGCTGTTTGTGGAAGCGTGCTGTCTGATCATTGCTGCGTTACTTCAGAAGTAACCTTTTCACTGGAAAACTTTTGCAATATTCTTTTCTTTTAAAGAAGTAAAATTTGCAGCAAATTGTTACTAACGTCTCCAGATGATCTGTCCATCTGTAACCCCACTGTTTCTAAGCACATACCTTTAAGTCACCTCTTTACTGGAATTCTATATCAAAGTATTGTCAGGAATATCTGAGAAACTGCATTTCAAATAATAGGGGAATTAAGCGTCTCGTGTTTGATTTAATTATGGCGTAGATTATGGACGGCGTGGGTCAACATTGTCTGACAGTTAAAAGCTACAAGTTAGAAGCAATGCATTACAAATAATGATCAACAGTAATTGGGTGGCATGGTGGCTCAGTGGTTAGCATTGCTGCCTCACAGCACCAGGGAACCGGGTTCGATTCCAGCCTCAGGCAACTGTCTGTGCGGAGATTGCACATTCCCCCCATGCCTGTACAGCTTTCCTTTGGGTGCTCCTGTTTCCTCCCACAGTCCAAAGGTGTGCAGGTTGAGTGGAATGGTCATGAGAAATGCAAGAGTAGAGGGTCGGCATGGACTTGTTGGGCCGAATGGCATTCTTCCACGCTGTAGGGATATTATGATATGTGACACAGAGCTCAAGGCTCTCCTGAAGTGTTGCAAACAGATCTCACCAAGCTGCTGGCTCACATCCCTACCCAGACTTCAACCCTATAAGCTCCAAATCTCTGCTCTCCATCTCCTTGAAATCCACATCGCATTTGCCAGCAGAACATGTCTAGTCACTTCACTGGGTAGAAACTGAAGCACAGAAGGAGTTATCCGGGCAGGTGATAAACATTTTAGTCAAAGAGGTAGGTTTGAAAATTTGCCTCAGAGCAGGAGAGAGACTTGGAGAAGTATTAAGGTTTAGGGAGGGAGTTCTGGAAATTAACATCTAGCTAATTACCCCAGTCTTGTTGACTTGCATTGACTTCTGGTCCAGCAACACTTTGATATTAAAATATCTGCCTTTTGTTTTCAAATCCACTTTATCTCTGAAATTTTCACCAAATAGAGAGATTTCCAAGATTTTTCGTCCTCTAATTCTGCCCTCTTACACATAGACAATGTTTTACCTTCCACTCCTGGTGCCAAGCCTTGAACTGTCCTGAAGCTAATTTACAGAATTCCCTCCCTAAACCTTGATACTTCTCCCACGTCTCTCTCCTGCTCTGAGGCAAGTTTTCAAACCTACCTCTTTGACTAAGATGTTTATCATCTGCCCGGATAACTCCTTCTGTGCCTCAGTTTCTATCCTGTGAAGTGATTTGGCAAGTTCTGGAATGCTAAAGGCTTTACTTAAATGTAAATTGTTCTTTTTATTATTGCAAATATATTACTTCCTCTTTTTGTTTGCCAACAAAAGGACTGTCCTTTAAAACAGCCTTCTAGATAAGGCAACATGGCTGTTTGATGCAAAACAGTATTCCTGAGGTAAATGATCAAAGGCCCACTGGGGACCTGAAAAGAAAAGTAAACCTCTGACATGCATTAGGATGAATCCACCCATCTGAATCCTGTTCAGAGAGACACTTAGACAGAGTGCCTCCTGCTTGTTTCACTCAATGCAGTTGCAATTTAGATCCATCAATATTTGAATCAGGGCACTGTATTTCTTTTTAACGCAGTATATGCCAGTCAGAATGCCCACGTATTCTCATTCACTTTTAATCTCTTCCTGGATGATTGCTTTGTTCACCTTCCACACTTGTGCATTCTCGGCACATTCTCAGCACCACAGTGATAGCAGAAGCATAGGGGCTGTCTGAAGATTTGAAAGCTTGATGGTTTCTCACTGTTTAGTCAGAGGGACAGCAGGCTGACAATGGCCTACGGGAAGAGGGAGGTTCTAATTGGACAGCACATCAATTTCCCATTAGACTACACCGCTGTATTCCTGTGAGTTGTCCCACCATGCTGCTTGTCTTGAGGATTGACAAGGGTTTCATTACGTATGTAGTTCACAGATTCAAATGTCAGCTGGGCACCAACAAAACTGACAGTGATTGATTTATTAGTGTCAGCCAGCACTGATACTCAAAAGAACAATCCTGGAAATGAGGAGCCGGTCTCAGAAGTGTGGTACTCCCAAACAAAGCAAGATTCAGATTTCTTACACAAGGGAGTCTACTTGCACTCTTGGGGTCCAATTTACAGCAATTCGATATTGAGAGAGCCAACATTTTGTCAAAATTGTTGCTGTAATGATATTCTGCCTTCAGGTATCTTTAGGTTGGTTTGTAAATATGAAATGATACAATTCTCACTAATAGTCAAGTGACACTGAGTGACAGAATATCAATAGCTCACCAACTCCTTATCATTAAATTGACAAGCTGTCAGCTTCTCAGAGATCCTGGATCCTTCCTCAAGAATGGAATTGAAAGGTTTCCTACCTGTCCTGCAGACAGCAAGGAAATCTTCTGGACTCTTTATTGTACGCCATCTGGAGTCGGTTCTTGTTGCAACATCTGAGAATGTTCTGCAGGCTTTCAGCAAGCTCAGGGAACTTTGGATGCCTGCAGATTGAACTGTGATCGGACAGAGCAGGGTGAACATCCACCTACCCCTCTCATGTCCTTCAAAATCAAAACACAACCAGCACATTTGAGCCAGAATATTGCAGTAGACGGACAAAGCAATTACCATGAAGTGAGTAAAAAATAATCAGAACACATTGACATCCTAAACAAGGAACACAATAAAATCAAATTGTGATGCACTAATTTAAATACTGACAGGACTGAATTACAAGATTTCAGAGTTTCCTTTGTTCAGATGACTTCACTGTACAAAACATCACATTTTGGAAAATCATTAAAGATTGTAGGAGAGGTTTTCTCAACCTCCCTGGCAAAATTTGATGAAAAATCATAAGACATTCACCTCGAGCCACAGCTAATACAGATCGTTCTGCTATAATGTGGATTTTGTTAATGCAAATTCATTCTAACGCGATTGACGAATTGGGGATACTGTTTCTAAACTGAAAACTTTTGAAACGTGTGTTGACTGTAATGTGATTAAATCGGCAACACCTTAAGCGCTGTTTCTAAAACACGATTTTTCAATAACGTGGGTTTGCACAAGAATGAAGTCATCGCTTTATAGAACTACCGGTAGTTACAGAGTGTGTTGAGAAACCTGGACAGTTTGAAGGTAACTCAATTGCTGAAGGACTGGGATCACATCTCACCAAACAAGGCCACAGGGGCAGGGTTCCTTTCCTGAATGATATTCATAAACTCATTTCATTTTATATTACAATCTGAGAAATTGTTTATTTCTGATTTTTTTAAGAACTGGATTAAAATACTCTAACTACCATGATGGATTTTAGACACACCTTCACTTGGTCGTTCATTCAGTGCAGCTTTCTGTTCCTAAATATTGTCATATTCTGATTTAAAACTCAATAGATGAACAGCTAATTTAGCGGTTGTTAATAGACCACTTAATTACTTTTTTTAAACTAAGTCACTTTGCAAAGTCATAAAGTCTAGGAGAAAGTGAGGACTGCAGATGCTGGAGATCAGAATCAAAAGGTGTGGCACTAGAAAAGCACAGCCAGTCAGTCCCCTTGGGCCCCCCGCCACATTCCTGATGAATGGTTTATGCACGAAATATTGATTGTCTTGCTTCTCAGATGCTGCCTGACCTGCTGTGCTTTTCCAGCACCACACTTTTTGATTGCAAAGTCATAAACCCTGTCACATAGTGGGGCTGAGGGGTCCATGGCTGTATTGTGCCTGCAGAAGGGTGTTTTATCTGAAGTGCTAAGTGCTATATCCATTGTAACACATAAAGACATATCGTGGAAATCAACAGGTTTAATCCAGCCAAGGCTGATATATGAGAATTAAATTCACAGTCACATAAATGTCTGGACGTACAATGAACTATTGGACTATGATCTTTGGACTACTGAAGGAAATGAGAGCACCTGGAGGAAACCTACACAGACACAGGGAGAACATGCAAACTCCACATGTACAGTCACCGAAGACTGGAATCAAAACCGGGACTCTGTGAGGCAGCATTTCAAACCACTGAGCCACTATGTCTCCCAATCATATCTTCAAGAGACATGCTAATTAAATCATGACTGTATGTGACCTGAGATTATAAAGGTCTCTGATTCCATCTTAAAGGGGATCACTTGAAGCATGACATGCTCTTGAAACCAACAGTGCTATTGATGATGTCAGATTATCTGGTCAAATTACTGTTGGTGGGACCTTGATACATGCAAATTGGTTGCCTCTTTACAACAATAATAATCTTACATATAAAGCGCTCTGGGTTGAGAAACGTACTACAGAAATTAAGGGTCTTTGTTCACTAGATTTTTAAGGAAGGCACTTGCAAGGAGAGCTTGTTGATGCACCAAAATGATAAGCTGGAAGCTCACATGTCTATTCCCACAGAAAGACCCAATAAGACATAACCACGTTTTCAGGAAAGGAAATTGATCCGATTAATCAACTGTGATGTTTGGGTTTACCCCTTGAGGATTGGTGCTCTCAGTTTCTGTTCAAACTCATTGTTATAGATCGAGCGAGCTGCTTTACATCTTCCATGTTATGAGGTTCCATATAAAGCAGGGAGCTGTCCAGCCCAACAAACAGATATGGACAGCATCCTTTTTTAAAATGGGAGCTGTGTGGAACCCATGAATCTGTATGAGACATTGTTTCACCTTGCAGCTTTCAAATTCCAAACCCTGAATTCACTTAGAATGAGTAAGTTGATCAAATAGGTTGTTCAGAATATGCAAAGCAGAAAGGTAATTGCTTTTTGCATTTTATAGCTCAAGATACTGTTTACTTAAATATAATCAATGGGCAGAAGATTCAGTTGTTTCTGTAGTATCTGGATTTCTATAACACAGTTTTATTGAGTTTCACAGAGGATTTCCCTCTGTAAGGCCATGGTACCCAACTCCAGTGGTATCTCTTTCATTTGATTCTAGCCCTGTCTTACCTCTCCAGCCCCACCGAACTCATCTCTGCATACCTCGACATGGTCCTGTCCCCCTTAGTCCAAGAACTCCCACCTACGTTCGGGACACCACCCACGCCCTCCACCTCCTCCATGATTTTCGCTTCCCCGGTCCCCAACACCTTATCTTCACCATGGACATCCAGTCCCTGTACACCTCCATCTCCCATCACGAAGGACTCAAAGCCCTGCGCTTCTTCCTTTCCCGCCGTACCAACCAGTACCCTTCCACTGACACCCTCTTTCGACTGAGTGAACTGGTCTTCACTCTGAACAACTTCTCTTTCCAATCCTCCCACTTCCTCCAAACCAAAGGAGTAGCCATGGGCACCCACATGGGCCCCAGCTATGCCTGCCTCTTCGTAGGATATGTGGAACAATCCATCTTCCGCAACTACACTGGCCCCACCCCCCACCTTTTCCTCCCCTACATCGATGACTGTATCGGCGCTGCCTCATGCTCCCACAAGGAGGTTGAACAGTTCATCCACTTTACCAACACCTTCCACCCCGACCTCAATTTTACATTGACCATCTCAGACTCTTCCTCCCCTTCCTAGACCTTTCCATTTCTATCTCAGGCGACCAAATCAACACGGACATTTACTATAAACCGACTGACTCCCACAGCTACCTAGACTACACCTCCTCCCATCCTGCCCCCTGTAAAAACGCTATCCCATTCTCCCAATTCCTTCGACTCCGCCGCATCTGCTCCCAGGAGGAGCAGTTCCAATAACGAACAACCCAGATGGCCTCGTTCTTCAAAGACCACAATTTCCCCCCAGATGTGGTCGACGATGCCCTCTACTGCATCTCCTCCACTTCCAGCTCCTCTGCTCTTGAGCCCCACCCCTCCAATTGTCACTAGGACAGAACCCCACTGGTCCTCACCTATCACCCACCAACCTCCATATTATCTGTCGTCATTTCCGCTACCTCCAAATGGACCCCACCACCAGAGATATATTTCCCTCCCCTCCCCTATCAGCATTCCGGAAAGGCCACTCCCTCCGTGACTCTCTCGTCAGGTCCACACCCCCCACCAACCCAACCTCCACTCCCAGCACCTTTCCCTGCAACCGCAAGAAATGCAAAACTTGCACCCACACCTCCCCCCTTACTTCCCTCCAAGGCCCCAAGTGATCCTTCCATATCCACCACAAATTCACCTGCACCTCCATACTCATCATTTACTGCATCTGCTGCACCCGATGTGGCCTCCTCTATATTGGGGAGACAGGCCGCCTACTTGCGGAACGTTTCAGAGAACACCTCTGGGACACCCGAACCAACCAACCCAACCACCCTGTGGCTCAACACTTCAACTCCCTCTCCAACTCCACCAAGGACATGCAGGTCCTTGGACTCCTCCATCGCCAGACCATAGCAACACGACGGCTGGAGGAAGAGCGCCTCATCTTCCGCCTAGGAACCCTCCAACCACAAGGGATGAACTCAGATTTCTCCAGTTTCCTCATTTCCCCTCCCCCCACCTTGTCTCAGTCCCAACCCTCGAACTCAGCACCACCTTCCTAACCTGCAATCTTCTTCCTGACCTCTCCACCCCCACCCCACTCCGGCCTATCACCCTCACCTTAACCTCCTTCCACCAATCGCATTTCCAACGCTCCTCCTCCAAGTCCCTCCTCCCTACCTTTTATCTTAGCCTGCTTGGCACACTTTCCTCATTCCTGAAGAAGGGCTTATGCCCGAAACGTCGATTCTCCTGCTCCTTGGAAGCTGCCTGACCTGCTGTGCTTTTCCAGCAACACATTTTCAGCTCTGATCTCCAGCATCTGCAGTCCTCACTTTCTCCTGTCTTACCACACGCTATACACAGACATCATCCCACTCCTGGGATATCTTGGTGCTGAGGACATTACAGGCAGCAGCACCATCCTAAGAAGGCTGTTGCACACTGGGACAAACACTGTCAGTTATGAGCTGCTCTGCACAGGCCCTGACACTAACCCTGGACACGGCAGAGAAGGGAGAATTGGTGCTTTGCCTTGGGGACCATGACCTGGAGGCCTTAGACGGGGTGGTGAAGTAGTCAAAGTTCCACTTCCCTCAGGGACCAGCAGAGGAGCCCATGACCCAGCCTGAGGTTACTGCTGGATCAGCACAGTCTCAGCCTCGAGACAAATACCCAATCAGGTTGGAAGGGCTCAGTGACCTCCACTCCCACAGTGCAGATGCCACCATCTTCTGGCTGATACCTCACACTCACTCCACTATTGACTGTATTGAATGGCGGAGCAGATTCAAGGGGCTGAATGGCCTACTCATGCACCTATTTCTTAGGGACCCCTGCACCCACCTCCTACCAATGTCTGTGCTCTGCCACCCTCACTCTCATTGACAGTGCTAACTCTGTGTACCCTCAGTACTGCCTCATCACTCACTCGGGATATCAGCATGAAATGTGTCTCTCATTTCCAGCTCCCTTAATACCTGTCTCTCTGTCTGTCTGTCTGTCTCTCTCTCTCTCTCTCTCTTTCATTCCATGAGGAAAACAGCCCAAAACATGGCAGAAAGGATCAAGATGGGGACATTTTCCCCCTCAGCCCTCATGAGGAGAGGAGTCTGACTCCCACTGCCCGAAGCAGATAACTGGATTGTGAACTTGGTATCTCTAACTGAGGGCTTATGCCCGAAATGTTGACTCTCCTGCTCCTTGGATGCCACCTGACCAGCTGTGCTTTTCCAGCGCCACACGTTTTGACTCTGAGCTCTCACTGAGCAGCAAGGTGCAAAGAGACAAGGCATGGCAGGTATGCTGGGAGCATGCAGGTCAGCTCAGAGTGAGTGAGTACTATGATAATGGGGCACAGGGGCATAGAGATACAGCCTGGTACAGTCCACATGAACCGTGAGGGTTTCCCTGAGCACAGTGTCCTTGATGCAGCTATACAATAAGAGTTACCGGGGCAATCCAAGGGACAGCACCGAAGGGCAGAGTGTCCTGTAAGTGGCTTGGAAATAGGTCATGAGGCTGCATAGAGGCTGGTACATGTTAGATGCCAATGTCTGTGACCTGGTCAGCGTCCAAGAAATGTGGCCTGAGAGGTTATCAATTGGTTTCGAACACAAAGGTCTTTTGGAAAGGTTGGAAGCTCAGGTTGCTAAGCACCTGTGCTTTAGGTCATTATGTCTCTATGATTTACCCACTATTTTTAAAACCCCATGGATACAAAACGATTTTAGTTTGTAAAAAGTGCAAAGGTAGAAGGCAGGTTGGGATGAGCCAGGCAAATCTGAAAAAGAGCAAACCCATTTCTGTTAAAGTTTTGATTAGATTAGATTCCCTACAGTGTAGAAACAGGCCTTTTGGCCCAACAAGTCCACACCAACCCTCTGAAGAGTGATCGACGCCCCATATTTAACCCTGACTAATGCACCTCACACTATGGGCAATTTAGCATTGCCAATTACCGAGCCTACACATCTTTGGACTGTGGGAGGAAACCGGAGCACCCAGAGGAATCCCACGCAGACACGGGGAGAATGTACAAACTCCACACAGAGAGTTGCCCGAGGCTGGAATCAAACCTGGGATCCTGGCGCTGTGAGGCAGCCGTGCTAACCACTGAGCCACCGCGCCACCCCTGCTTTTCCCTATCCCAGTTTTAAATTCAATCTTTCTTTGAATTAAACCACAGACCAATCAGAGCCTTACTTCTGGCAATTGAAAAGCTTTCTTCACTGAGTTGAACTGCCTCAGTCACCAAAGAAAATTATATTCTCAATGGCAACTTGTCATTTGGAAATCAAATGTAATGTTGTGAACAGCGCTAAAATTACTGATGTGAATATGGAAACACCACTAGAAATGAAACGACTGATAATTTCATGACTTTATTTTCCCCTGGTAATGTAATGCTGCTAGGACTGTGTGCTTGGAGGTCGGTGACCAGTGGTATCCCGCAGGGACCTGTTCTTTGGCCGCTGCTTTTTGTAGAATGTGATGCTGGAAAAGCACAGCCAGTCAGGCAGCATTCGAGGAGCAGGAGAATTGATGGTTCGAGCATCATTCCTGATGAAGAGCTTATCATCGAAACAGCAACTCTCCTGCTGGACCTGCTGTGCTTTTCCAGCACCACACTCTCAACTCTGACCTTTGGCATCTGCAGTCCTCACTTCCTTCCCTCTGCTGTTTGCAGTTTTTATAAATGTCTTGGGTGAAGAAGTGGAAGGGTGGGTTAGTAAGTTTGCCGATGACACAAAAGTCGGTGGTTGCTGTAGATAGTGTGGAGGGCTGTTGCAGGCTACAACAAGACACTGACAGGGTGCAGAGCTGGGCTGAGAAGTGGCAGATGGAATTCCACCTGGATAAATGTGAAGTGATTCATTTTGGAAGGTGGAATTTGAATGCTGAATACAGGGTTAAAGACAGGGTTCTTGGCAGTGTGGAGGAACAGCATGTTCTTGGGGTCCATGTACATAGATCCCTCAAAGTTGCCACTCGAGTTGATAGGGTTGTTAAGAAGGCATATGGTGTTTTAGCTTTCATTAACGGGGGAACTGAGTTTAAGAGCTGCAAGGTTTTGCTGCAGCTTTATAAAACCCTGGTTAGACCACACTTGGAATATTGTGTTCAGTTCTGGTCACCTCAATATAGGAAGGATGTAGATCCTTCAGAGACGGTGCAGAGGAAATTTATCAGGATGCTGCCTGGATTAGAGGGTTTGTCTTATGAAGAGAGGTTGAGTGAGCTAGGGCTTTTCACATTGGAGAGAGGAAGGAAGAGAGGTGACTTGATAGAGGTGTACACAGTAATGAGAGGCATGGATAGAGTAGATAGCCAGAGTCTTTTCCCCAGGACAAAAATGGCTGTCACGAGGGGGAATAATCTTAAGGTGATTGAAGGAAGGTATAGAGAAGATGTCAGAGGTAGGATCTTTACACAGAGAGTGGTGGGGTGAATGGAATGCACTAGTAGCGGTGGTCGTAGAGTCAGAGACATGAGGGACATTTAAGTGACGGCTGGACAAGCACATGGATGGCAGTAAGCTGAGGGGTGTATAGGTTAGGTTGATTTTAAGTTAAGATAAATGCTTGGCACAACATCATGGGCCAAAGGGCCTGTACTGTGCTATACTGTTCTATGTCCTAATTGCTTCCAAGTTGAGTGGATAATTTTTCTCTTATATTTAATTCTAATTATTTGATTGTTATGCAAATTATATTACAAAACATTATCTTGAGAAAGTAGCGTTCAATATGGAGGTTGGTACATGTAACTACTGTTGGAAACTTAAACCAAAACAAAAATAGGCACCGCATGTCATTTAAAATGGTGAAGTTGCCCATATAAAGCAGCTAAGAAACAAACACATCAATTCTAGCAAATGAGGGCTGACAGGACAGTGAGTGGTTCTTTGGAACTCAGTATCTTGACAGGTGTAGAAATGCCTGTCAGATGGTGTGGCTAGACTTTGACATGCCTGTGTGCGCCTGTGATGACCATAAAATGTAACAGGCCCCAAGCCAGAATGTGCCTGTGCCTTTAGCAGTGTGTAAGAAATGGCTTGTTCTAAATTTATTGTAAAAAAAACCCTTCTCCCTGGAAGAACTTAAGTCTGTCTCAATCTGGAAGGCTTCAACATCGAGGCATTAGTAACCAGAGTCAGTGCCAATTCTTCCCAAGTCAGGATTAACTAATGCAAATAGAGAGTCTGTTTTGCTCTATTCTGTACAGCTTAACCTGAGACTGACAATCTCTACTGTCAAACAGGTTGACACTTCCATTTGTCATGCGTGAATGAAGTTTCCAATTTCATATAAAATACCAACTTCTGGTCTATTTTGTGCTGTAGACCTGTGATTAATAGGAAGTTGTTTGAGAGTAGTTAGACAGTTTTTATTTACCTTTAAAACCATCCACTTTGTTTCATCAATGCTGCCTTCACTACATTCTTACTCAAATCTCCAAGATAGAGTGACCTTCTCCTAAAGCCACAACCCTCACAA
Organism: Chiloscyllium plagiosum; assembly: GCF_037043375.1. Taxonomy (NCBI): domain Eukaryota; kingdom Metazoa; phylum Chordata; class Chondrichthyes; order Orectolobiformes; family Hemiscylliidae; genus Chiloscyllium; species Chiloscyllium plagiosum. Next base: position 4,946,154 of record NW_028270160.1, read on the forward strand.
TCCTAATCAGTCACAAACTTTATCCTTGCTTTAGACTTAGTCCTTTCTTTAAAGTTTGAAGGTCAAACATGTTAAAGATTATTTATCTTTAAATTAAAATCAAGTGAATAGTTGTCTCAATGTAGCATACATGGAGGGGCTTTATATTTTCTCTCTCTCTCCTCCTTAAAATCTACTTCTTTGAACAACTGTTCAACTCTCCTAATGTTGTCTAATATGACAACTTTGTCAAATTTTATCTGATGGCACACCTCTGTAATGACTTGAGTCATATTACTCTGTTAAAGGTGCTATGTAAATGCAAAGTGTCATAATTGTCACACTATGAGTCTTTTATTCTCTCTTTAATGCTAACTGAGCTCCTTAATGTTCAAGCATTTTTAACTTTTAATTTAATTAAAACTGCCAAAATTAGTTTCAGAAATGGTTTCCATGATCAAAAAAGAATTTGAACATCACTGTAACATATCCAGGTCCCAGGACTGAAATGAGATGTGCTCTAATAGCCAATTCCATTTGCTACGTTTTCTTTTGGTAAACTGTCAACTCTCACCACGTACACTGAGTTTAGTCAGCAGTTGTAACAGCAACTGAATGGAGGGGAAATGATCTGAAAAAATGGATGCTTTGATCTGTCAAAAGCTGACATGCTTTTTTGTGGTTAATAGTATAAACAATGTGTGGAAGTTGGTCTGTATTTTAACAAATATATGTGGGATTGACAATGGATTTTCAAGGTTTTCGGACTCCGGAGTCAGTCAAGTGTCAGTATCTTTCAGAAGAAAATGTCAAGTCTAATGTGATAACCATCATAGACAAAATGTCAAGTTCATATAAAGGGGGTTGAATTTGTAATTTAAATTGGTCAACAAGGAAGTGAACTTAGCAATTTCATGGAAAAATGCTTAGTCCCTATGAAAAATATCTCAAGGCATTTATAAAATAATTCTCCTGCTGTCATTATGTAGGACGACAATAATGGTAAATGGAAGCAGCAAGATAAGATGAACTTAAGAAATAGGAGCAGGAATAGATCGTGTGGTCCCTCTGGCCTGTTCTGACATTCAAAATGATTTTAGTTGATCTTCTGCATCAACACCACTTTCTTTCACCCTCATTAATATCCATTTGTTTGCAAGAGACCAGAAATGTGTTTTTTAGCCTTGAGTGTATTCAATGACAGAAAGCTTCAGCACCGTGGAGGAGAGAGTTGTAAACATACGAAACGCCTCAAAGTGAAGACATTTCTTTTCATCTCAGTCTAAAGTCATCTCTGTGACAAGGAGTTCTAAAGACTCTCAACCCTCTGACAGAAGAAATTCCTCCTCATCTTAAATTGGCATCTCTTTATTCGGAGAATATGCCTCCTGGTCCTAGACTTTCCCATGAGGGGAAATTTCCTTTCAGCATTTACTCTGGGAATTTCCTTACGAATCCGCAATGTAGGAAGACATCTTTGTTTTTGTTTTCTAATCCCCTTGCAAAAAATGTCAACACGTCATATGTCTTCCAATTTATGTTCCATACCTGTATGCCAACTTCCTGTGTTCCTTCTGCACCTTAAGTGGCTCAGAACAAAAATATTCTGATATTTTATGCCTTTAAAGAAAATGTTCTGCATTTTATTCTTACTGCAAAAGTGAACCATCTCGCACTTTCCCACATTGTACACCATCTGTCACCTTATTATCTATGCAGTTAACCACCTGTTGCCTCTTTTCAGCAACTTTATGTTCCTTCTCACAGTTTATGTTTCTACCTTGTTTTGTACCCTCAGAAAGCTTGGATGCAGTTCTCTCACTGTTTTTATCTGAGGAATCAATATAGGTTGTAAATAGTTGTGGCTTTGTCACTAATCTTTGAAGCACAACACTGATTATAGCTTCCCAATTTGAAAATGCTCTTTATATCCCTATTCTCTGCTTCCTATCTGGTAACTAGTTATTTATTCATGCTAATACATTACCCACTCCATTAATTTTTCTCGTGTCAAAACATTTTGTGTGACACCTTGTCAAATGACCTTCTGGAAATCCAAGTGCACCACATTGCTGACTCCAGTTCATTTAGGTGCATCCTGAAGAAATGCAATAAATTTGTCAAACAGAATTTCCCTCTCCTACGGACATGTTGATTTAGAATGCAAAAACAGAAATTGCAGGAAAAAGCTTAGCATGTCTGGCAGCATCAGTGGAGAGAAATCAGAGTTATGTTTCAGATCTGGGAAGGAAGGGTCACTGGACCTGAAACGTTAACTCTGATTTCTCTTCACAGATGGTGCCAGACCGGCTGAGTTTTTCCTGCAATTTCTGTTTTAGTTTCTGATTTCCAGCATCTGCAGTTCTTTTAGTTTTGCTTCAGAATGGTCCACTTTACATCTGTTATAATTTTCTTATTTCAGCATTTCCTGACGACTGATGTCAGGCTAACTAGTCAGCAGTTCATTGTTTTACTGCTCCCTTCTGTCCTGAATAGTGGTCAAAGTTATTTGGAAGGACCATAACCTGAGGTTGTGAGATTTTTAACTTTGTCCACCCCAGTCCAACACCTCCACATCTCAAATAATGGTATTATGGCTGCTAACTTCCAACCTGCTGGGACCATTCCAAAATTGAGGAATTTTGGAAATACATAACCAGTATATCCAGTATCTCTGCAGGAATCTCGACCAGAAACCTTGGATGTAGGTCATCAGGTCCCAGGGATTTTGATGGCACTTAGTCCCTGAAATGTTTTGGAGGATTTGTCTCTGTTGGGATGAGTTGTCTGTACATTTTGCCATTTTTCCTGAATTTATAAAGGTGTTTTGAAATAGAAATAAAAAGATAAGAGACGCGCTGCAGGAAAAGAAAATTCTTCATGTTTTAAAACCATACCTCATACATCATCAATGTCACAAATAGAACTGTTTCCCCTTTCTCCCATAGATAAGCCAATAAATATTGGTGAGTGAATTATTAATCTTAGAAAGGCTGAAAAATATGCAAACTGAGGATTGATCTTTTAAAAAACAATACTATACAATAATTAATAAGTGGTACCAGGATAATAACTGAACATTATCTAACAGGCCTCTTGTCAATATTACAAAGGAAGCTTTGTAATATTGATTGCAGGAACTGCACATTAATGTTTGGTTTCTGCAGTAACCAAGAGAAATTACTGCCATCAATTCAATGGTACCGGACAGAGAGAAAGATAACATGCAACTTATAACCAGGTCTCAGTACGGGGTTGACCTATAGAAAGCGAATAAAAACATGGAGATTGATCTGCTCTAACATTCAGTCATCAACCCCTTCTTGCCTAATTGAGATCTTTTCTCATACTGTTTTGCATTGTTTGAAGAGCAAAACATCAGGGAAAGGGTAAACTATAAAATATCACTATCATATTCTGGAGATAAAGTAATTTGTCACTCCTCATATCCAATCACTATTTGTGATTTCAGCAAGAATTCACATTTATGCAACATGTTATAACATAGAATCATTGAATCCCTACAAGGTGGAAGCAGGCCATTCGGCCCATCGAGTCTACACTGACCCTCTGACCTCAACCCACCTCCCGGCCCTATCTCTGTAACCCTGCATTTCCCATGTCTAACCTACGTAAGCCTGCACACTTGGGCAATTTCCCATGGCCAATCCACCTACCCTGCACATCTTTGGACTGAGGGGGGAAACCAGAGCACCCTGGAGGAAACCCACGCAGATACAGGGAGATCTTAAGGATATCCCAGAAGTATTTTGTGTACTTCTATAACACTGGGCTTTTCCAACAATCCGCAATGGATTCATGGTCATCATTAGATTCTTAATTCCAGATTTTTGTTGAATGCAAATTCTTCCATCGTGGGATTTGAATCTGGGTCCCCAGAACATTATCCAGGTCTCCAAATTAAAAAGTACAGTGATAATACCACTTGGCCATCATCCTCTCTATTTTACCATAAATATTTTGCACCATTTTCCCACAGAATGTTTTGACAATATACTATTATACGTTCTAAGAAATGGGTTCAGATCCAGTTAAGGCACATTGGTAATCTCTCAGCTTTAAACCTCTTTTGGAAAATGCACATGGGAGTCATAACATAGCTACTGACAATCATGGGTGCACAAAGCAATATGTTCACAATGTGAGCCACTAATTGGCACTAAATCAACAATGTCACTCTGAAAGAGCCTGAGGATACTGGGAGGCAGATGGCAGGTTGCTGCAGTAGCAATTTATCGCCAGGACCCAGGATGAAGGCAGACCTAAAGAGTTGTACCTGAATGCTTGACGATGCTGCTTGATGGGTAATTAGAGACAGAAAAACTGCAGGTGCTTCCTGAAGAAGCATTATACCTGAAACATTGACTTCTCCACCTCCTGATGCTGTCTGGCTTGCTGTGTTCTTCCAGCCTCCTGCCTGTCTACTGATGGGTAATTGCAGATGGCCTACAGGAGTCTCAGAGATGAGAACCGCAGCTGTGTTTCAGCTTTATCTCTGATCAGTGTTGCCAATTGCACCTTTGGTACAAAGTGGTGGACAGTTAGTTTCACACACTGCAAATACAACTATGCTTCAAATAGAGAGAGAGAGACTTGGGGGTCATGGGAAGTAATATGTAAAGCCTTTTATTTCTTTGAATTATTCTGCCTCCCTCAATGAAATCTATAACAAAGTTAAATGCTTCACTAAAAATGTAAAAACTGAAGTGGACTGATCGCTTCACTTCCATTGATGAGTCCGACTGTGGACATCTAATGGAAATCCTTGTTGTCTGATTGGGCCAGACTTTGAAAGCCAAGGTCCAAACATTGAATAGAGTTCCTTTTTGTACTGTGACTTCACCTGAAAAATGATTGGATCCTTGCATCCTGGAGGCAATGTAAACTCTAGGCAGGAGAGGCGGAAGAAATTTCACTTTTATTGGTTTACATGGTCAAGAGTAGATCTTGTGCCTTGGTATTATGCTGGGTTATGTAGCATAGCCAAAACTTTTGATTTTGTCCAGTTTCTGACACTAAGTCCAGATAATTACAGAGGTCAAGCTGAAAATCTGATCCAACACCATAATCCCAGAGGAAAGAATGAGGTCTTTCCTGTCCCATTTCAAAGGAATTTGGATAATTGTTTCAGCCCAACAATTTGCATTTATATAGTGCCTTTAACACGGGAAATATCCTGGTGTTTCACAGGAGTACTGTCGAACAGAAAGCTCACACTAAGCCATAGAGGTGATATTAAGGCAGGTGATAAAACAGCTAGGTTCTAAGGAGTGCTTTGAAAGAGGAAAATGCAATGGAGAGGGAGAGAGGCTTTGCTAGGGTCTCCAGGTCTTAAAGGGACAAAGTCTTTCTTTATTCACTCGTGCGATGTGGGCGTGGCTAGCTGGGCAGCATTTGTCAGGGTGGAAGTGGGTACTGCAGATACCGGAAATTAGAGTCAAGATTAGAGTGGTGCTGGAAAAGCACAGCAGGTCAGGTAGCATCTGAGGAGTAGGAAAGTTGACGTTTCGGGCAAAAGCCCTTCATCAGGAATCCCTGATGAAGGGCTTTTGCCTGAAACATCGATTTTCCTGCTCCTCAGATGCTACCTGACCTGCTGTGCTTTTCCAGCACCACTCTAATCTGGGCAGCATTTATTACCCATTCCTAGTTATCTTTGAATTGAGTGGCTTGCTAGGCCATTTCAGAGGACAGTTGAGAGTCAATCACGTTGCTGTGGGTCTGGAGTCACATGTAGGCCAGACCAGGTAAGGATGGCAGATTTCCTTCCCTGAAGGATATCAGTGAACCAGATGGGTTTTTCCAACAATGGCTTCATGGTCATCAGTGGATCCTTAATTCCAGGTTCTTATTGAATTCAAATTCTGCCATCTGCCGGGACAGGATTTGAACCCGGGCTCCAGGAAAGTTAGCTGAGTTTCGAGATAACAGTCTAGCAATAATACCATTAGGCCTTCACCTTTTGGAATGAAGAACACTGATGCTTCATAAAAAGCAAGAATTAAAGGAGAGCGGAGATTTCAAGGGGTGGTGGGGCTGGATGGGGAAACTAGAATTATCGAGAATAAGGACGGGGGGAAGGGGCATCGTGTTTCTATGTCACCAGTCTCTAAAGCCACGCTGGAGGTTTGAGAATAGTGATAGAATTCTAGAAGAAGGACACAAATTGATGGAGTAAATGGACATATGGAGGAGATAAAACTGAAAGCTGAGATGTGTGAAATGTTAAGTGTTTGGAATGGAAGGATGAGGATAAGCAATGTAAAATAAAGGATACAATTTCAGAGGGATCTCTAGATACATACGAGCAAGTCATTAAAAATGGTGAGTCAGAGTGAAAAAGTGTTTTAAAAGGCATTCAGGCTTTATACCATGAGGAAAAACAATTAAGTTGTCATCTACCTTCATACAGTAACTGGAATCATGTCCAATTCTAGGGCTTGCACTATTGGAAATAGGCAGTTATTAGAGAAATTTCAGGAAACATTTCAGAGAATGGTTCTAGGATTGAGGGACCTCAATTAGGTGAATGCACTGGGGGGATGCAAAGGGGTAGGATAGGTTGTTAAAGAGTCATGCTTGATCAGATTTGCAGTAAGCCTCCTGACAAGGATCCCACAAAAAAAGCTGGATACATTTCACACATGGCCAGAAAAAGTAAGATTCAGTCTAATGATTCTGCATCTATTCTGTGGAGTTAGGTGAGTAGACTGGAGAAACGGGAATTGTTTTCCATAGAGAAGAGATTTTGCAAAGAACTTCAAAGTCACAAGGAGTCTTGCAGAGACCTGGTAGAGCTTTGAAGCATGAAATGGCTGCCTTCTGTGCAGTAACTATTCTGTAACTCGGTGTGCATTTTTATTTTCCTACATATGCCAATATTTCTGCTTGAGGATAAACTAGCTATTGGATGGACAGTGCAGTCAATTGAGAAGGTAAAGGCCAACATGATTGATCTTGCAATTAACAGAAAAAAAGACCCCTTCTCACTCGACCTACCTATAAATTAAAATTGATTAATAACAAATTGCTTGCCTGCGGTAAATACTGTTTTGATCTAAAGTGGCAAATAATAGCCTGAGGAATTAAGCATTCCGTGGTTCCCCCGTTGTAACCACAATGAGCAGTGATAAAGCAAAGCATTGTAAATGCTGGAGATCTGAAATAGAAACCAAAATCGTTGGAGAAACTCAACAGTTCTGGCAGCCATTGTGTAGAGAAAGTAGAGTTAATGTCTTGAGTCCAACATAACTCTCCCTTGGAGTTCCTAATGGATAAGCTCCATTGGCCAGTTCAAGAAAAATCAATGTCAAGTTACTGTTCCTAAAACAATGGGCCCCCAGTGACAGAAATTTGGCTTAAAAGCAAGATTAAATTAACTTTAAGTTAACTCTTAACTTCTGAACGTTAAAGCAAATAAACTTTCAAAAGAGCCAAAATTTTGAAGGATCTAGTTTAAAAAAGTCAATTAAATTTTAAGACTGCGGGGACCATAAGACCATAAGAGCGGAAGAAGAACAGTTGGCCATCTTGGCTGTTCTGCCATTTAATGAGACCATGTCTGATCTGATAATCCTCAGCTCCACATTTCTGCCTTTCCCCACTAATCCTTGATCTACGTTCTGAAGAAGGATCACTGGACTTGAAACATTAACTCTGCTTCTCTCCTCACAGATGCTGCTAGCCCTGTTGAGTTTCTCCAGCACTTTCTGTTTTTGTCTTGATTTCTTGACTGATTAATAATCTGTCTATGTCAGCATTGAATATGCTTCATGACTCAGCCTAGACAGTGCACTGTGGTAAAGAATTCCATAGATTCATTACCCACTGAAAGAAGAGATTCCTCCTCATCTTTAACTTAAATGTGTGAAGCCTTAGTGTGAGACGATAATCCCTGATCTGAAACTCTGCCAGAAGGGGAAACAATCTTTCCAACTAATAATATATAGAACAAGTTTCAACAATATTATGTTGTAATTCCTATAAAGTTAATAAAAACTACACATGATAGACAAATCAACACAGTGAAGAATAATTTTCTGAATAGGACTATTCTGTGCTATACCTTGGTCAATTCTAAGAATGAATTGTCAAGGGGAATATAACTCCATTTTTGTTTAGGTCATTGTATCCAGTATTCACTGGAAGACACTTTCAGTCACTCAAGTCTTTGTTCCATCAATAAAATATTTTGCACTTTCATCTCTGCCACTGCTTCAATGAAAGCTGTTTTACTGACCTTTCCCTTTGTTATTTCTCTGCAGAGTTTTTGATGCTTAGCAGAGGTCAAGGCAATTGCAACAAAACTAAAACTTTAGATTTTTCAATATCTTTTCAGGAGAACTTAGAGTTTATTCACATGCAAGTCTGAACATCCTGTCTCGTTTTTGCGGATCCAATTTTCTTTAGAGTAAATGGGGGGAGTAGGAGTTGAGTTGGAGAAGATCAGCACCAATCTAACTGAGTGGCAGCATACTAAAGGGGCTATTTGACCCATGAGGTGGAGGAGCCACTATTGGACCGGGGTGGACAAAGTCAGAAGTCACACGGCACCAGATTATAGTCCAACAGGTTTATTTGAAATCACAAACCTTCAGGACACTGCTCCTTCGTCGGGTGAAGTCACTTTGTGTGCCTTCTGACAATTTGAACCACTTCAGGTTCTGATTTCCCATAGCTTTTGGGGTTTTCAATTTATATTTTGAAGATGGAGTATTGGCCTTAAAAAATCTTTAAACCAGATCATTTAGGGTTAATTGTTAAGACAATGAGCAATTGAAGAAAGTGGAAAATTACATGGAAAGCAGGGGAAAGGTTGAGAAGGTGGGTGAGGGGGTGGGAGTGAGGTTGGTTGGTTGGTTGGTTGGTTAGCTAGCTCAGTTGTTTGGAAGGCTGGTTTGAAATGTAGAGTGATGTTAACAACCTTGGTTCAAATCCCACACTGACCACAAAGAACTCTCCTTCTCAACCTTTCCCCTTGCCTGAGGTGTGGGGACCTTTAGGTAAAACCACCAACCAGTCATCTGTGTCTAATGAGAAAGCAGACCTATGATCTGTTAAGACCGTGGCAACTTTATCATTCTATGGTTTTGTGTTCCTTTAATACTATGGCCATTGGATTTCTCTTGGATGATGATTAGTATACAGGGATTGCCTGATGAGCAAAATTTAAACAGGTTGGGAGTCCATTTACTGGAATTTAGACGAGTGAGGGATGATCTTGTTGAAACACACTGGATCCTTAAGGGGCTTGACAGGGTAAATACTAAGATAATGTTTCCCATCATGAGAGAGTCTAGGACTGGAAGGCATCATCTTAGAGTAAAAGGGCAACAATTAAAGACTGAGATGAGGAGGAATTTCTTCTCTTAGAGGGTTGTGAGTCTTTGGAACTCCTTGCCCCAGAGAGCTGTAGGAGTAGAGTCTTTTGTGTATATTCTGAGACAAATAGATTATTGATCAGTTGGGGAATCAAGGATTACAGGGAAAGGGAAGGAAAGTAATATCAAATCAGCTATGTCCTATTGAATGGCAGAGCAGGCTCGAGGGGCTGAATGGCCTACTCTTGCTCCTATTTCTATGATCTTTGAGCAACAGGAATTGAAATAGTAAATTCCAAAAGGTAGCTGGATAAATATTAAAACAGAAAAGAAATGAAAGGGATATTGAAGAAAAGCAGATGAGTGGAACTAATTAGTTAACTTACTCAAAGTGCTGCTCAGATCTGGCTTACCAAATGATCTCCCTCTGTGTTGTATTAGTCTATAATTTTACGAAGAGTATTTTCTACACTAAAACATTTTAGTTTGTTTTTACCCACTCAAGGGACACTGGCCTTGGGACCTGGGCCAGTATTTATTGTCCATCCTTAGCTGTCCTGCAGGAGGTGGCAGTGAGCTGCTTTTATACAGGTATTTTTTTAATTGAAAAATTAAACTTTATTCATAAAAGCAATTACCTATAAGGGTATCCAAAAAGGTTCTCATTCTATCTGTACAATCTTTCCAATGAGGAAAAAGGAACACAAATGATTCATTGGAATTTTACATCTCACATTTGTAACAGTGCAGTTGCAAATAACAGGAGCATTTTTAACTCCCGCAGGGAGAAAATACTTATATCTCGAGGCAATAGCGGGATCTGAAAACTGAACGGATCTGGTATACTGTGGCAGATAGAGGTCAGACAATGGTTTTGTGCTTTGGTATTCATTATTCCAGTCTGCATTTTGCAGCTGAGTTGTAGTATTATGGCAAAGTTTTTTTGAAAAAGCCCTTTATGTACGAATTATGCATATCTTTAAAATGTTATCAAGGCAACATAACACAGTGTAGTTTACAGTCAATGAAAGAGATTAAAGCAGCATCAGCTTGATGTTTGTTTCCACAACTCAAAGAGACAAGTTAGGCTTTTCAGAACATGTAAACCCCTCCCTGAGCGATATACCTCTGAAATTTTCATTCCTTAAACACATTGGAACAAAGGCTGAAATAAAGTACAGTTGCCAAGTGAGACCAAGCACAAGGTTTAATAATTCAAAGCTTTCACCCATCAGAATCCGTGTCATACAAATCTCCCTGACTCACTAAGAGATGTTAGTCACCGCTGTCTGGGGAAGGAAATGGTCTCATTGATTCTTTTTGTTATTTCATGCAAATAGCAACAAACACAGTGAACATTGGAGGAGTCAACAGGTCTGGCAGCATCAGTAGTGAGAGAGAGCAGAGTTCACATTTTGAGTCCAATACGACACATTTTCAGAACTGGTAGTATTGATTTTTTCTACATGTATATTTTTAACAGAGACAGAGTCAAGTACTAAAAATCAAAATGTTATTAATGGTGGAGAAAGGGTAAAAGAGATGTAAAATGGGTTTAGATTAAGTTGTGTTAGGGAAAGAATGGATTCTATTTGCTAATAACATTATATTCCTTGGAGCAGAGAAGCTTAAGAGGTGATCTTATTGAGATGTTCAAAATTATGAACAATTTTAACTGACAGTTGATATGTCAGTAACTAGGCAGCACAATTTCAAGATTGTCAGTGAGAGAGATAGGAGTGAGATAAGGAGAAATGTCGTTAATCAGAGAATCATTCAGATTTGGAATGCGCTGCCTGGGAGAGTGGTGGAGGGGGATTCCACAGAAAATTTCAAAAGAGAGCTGGAGATATATTTGAAACGGATGAAGTTAGAGGGCTACAGAGAAAATGCTGGAGACTGGAACCAGCTGGGTGTGTCTTTCAGGAGCTCGCACAGACACAATGGGTTGAAGGACTCTATCTGGACTGGAACATTTTATGGTTCTATGAATCTAAAATTAAGCTGTGCAGGGGAGGGGGTTGAAGGATGTTCACTGAGGACAGAGATGTGGTTGTGAAAGCACGTTTTAGCTCACCGCTGATGGGTACATTTTCCCCAAGATCCCATGATGGGACAAAACAATGATGCAGATAGTATAATCAGAACTGAGATCCCCATTTTAGCAATCTGACAGGGGACTTCAAACGAAACCACACAAATTCAATCCTCCTCTTCAGAAAGAAGACCAGTCTACGTTTCTTATTGTCATGGAATATCTTATGGGAGTACACAAGCACCTGATTATTATGCAAGCTAAGAATCAATCAATTGGTACACGCCAGTTCCTACAAATAGCAGCATCGAGATAAATGACCAGATCAACTCTTTCAGATAATGTGTCACATGAAGGAAGAATATTGGCCAGATTTGACAGTAAAACCCCCTGCTGTTCTCCTCTCAGAGCCAAACATGTCAAAGAACGCAGCCAAATGTTTCCTTCAAAAAATGGCAATGCTTAACATTACAATGCTTGCTCATCCGACACTGCGCTGGAGGGTCACCTTCCCCCTATACTGTACTGGAGGGTCACCTTCCCCCTATACTGTACTGGAGGGTCACCTTCCCCCTATACTGTACTGGAGGGTCAGCCTCCCACTATACTGTACTGGAGGGTCACCTTCCCCCTATAATGTACTGGAGGGTCACCCTCCCCCTATACTGTACGGGAGGGTCACCTTCCCTCTATACTGTACTGGAGGGTCACCTTCCCCCTATACTGTACTGGAGGGTCACCTTCCCCCTATACTGTACTGGAGGGTCACCTTCCCCCTATAATGTACTGGAGGGTCACCCTCCCCCTATACTGTACTGGAGGGTCACCTTCCCTCTATACTGTACTGGAGGGTCACCTTCCCCCTATACTGTACTGGAGAGTCACCTTCCCTCTATACTGTACTGGAGGGTCACCTTCCCCCTATACTGTACTGGAGAGTCACCTTCCCTCTATACTGTACTGGAGGGTCACCTTCCCCCTATACTGTACTGGAGGGTCACCTTCCCCCTATACTGTACTGGAGAGTCACCTTCCCCCTATACTGTACTGGAGGGTCACCTTCCCCCTATACTGTACTGGAGAGTCAGCCTCCCCCTATACTGTACTGGAGGGTCACCTACCCCCTATATTGTACTGGAGGGTCACCTTCCCCCTATACTGTACTGGAGGGTCACCTTCCCCCTATACTGTACTGGAGGGTCAGCCTCCCCCTATACTGTACTGGAGGGTCACTTTCCCCCTATACTGTACTGGAGAGTCACCTTCCCCCTATACTGTACTGGAGGGTCACCTTCCCTCTATACTGTACTGGAGGGTCACCTTCCCCCTATACTGTACTGGAGGGTCAGCCTTCCCCTATACTGTACTGGAGGGTCACCTTCCCCCTATACTGTACTGGAGGGTCACCTTCCCCCTATACTGTACTGGAGAGTCAGCCTCCCCCTATACTGTACTGGAGGGTCACCTTCCCCCTATACTGTACTGGAGGGTCACCTTCCCCCTATACTGTACTGGAGGGTCACCTTCCCCCTATACTGTACTGGAGGGTCACCTTCCCCCTATAATGTACTGAACGGTCACCTTCCCTCTATACTGTACTGGAGGGTCACCTTCCCCCTATACTGTACTGGAGGGTCACCCTCCCCCTATACTGTACTGGAGGGTCACCTTCCCCCTATAATGTACTGGAGGGTCAGCCTCCCCCATTACTGTACTGGAGGGTCACCTTCCCCCTATACTGTACTGGAGAGTCACCTTCCCCCTATAATGTACTGGAGGGTCACCTTCCCCCTATACTGTACTGGAGGGTCACCTTCCCCCTATAATGTACTGGAGGGTCAGCCTCCCCCTATACTGTACTGGAGGGTCACCTTCCCCCTATACTGTAATGGAGAGTCAGCCTCCCCCTATAATGTACTGAACGGTCAGCTTCCCCCTATACTGTACTGAACGGTCACCTCCCCTCTATACTGTACTGGAGAGTCACCTTCCCCCTATACTGTACTGGAGAGTCAGCCTCCCCCTATAATGTACTGGAGGGTCACCTTCCCCCTATACTGTACTGGAGGGTCACCTTCCCCCTATACTGTACTGGAGGGTCACCTTCCCCCTATATTGTACTGGAGGGTCAGCCTCCCCCTATACTGTACTGGAGGGTCACCCTCCCCCTATACTGTACTGGAGGGTCACCTTCCCCCTATATTGTACTGGAGGGTCAGCCTCCCCCTATACTGTACTGGAGGGTCACCCTCCCCCTATACTGTACTGGAGGGTCACCTTCCCTCTATACTGTACTGGAGGGTCACCTTCCCCCTATACTGTACTGGAGGGTCACCTTCCCCCTATACTGTACTGGAGAGTCACCTTCCCCCTATACTCTACTGGAGGGTCACCTTCCCCCTATACTCTACTGGAGGGTCACCTTCCCCCTATACTGTACTGGAGGGTCACCTTCCCCCTATACTGTACTGGAGGGTCACCTTCCCCCTATACTGTACTGGAGAGTCACCTTCCCCCTATAATGTACTGGAGGGTCACCTTCCCCCTATACTGTACTGGAGGGTCACCTTCCCCCTATAATGTACTGGAGGGTCAGCCTCCCCCTATACTGTACTGGAGGGTCACCTTCCCCCTATACTGTACTGGAGGGTCACCTTCCCCCTATACTGTACTGGAGGGTCAGCCTCCCCCTATACTGTACTGGAGGGTCACCTTCCCCCTATACTGTACTGGAGGGTCACCTTCCCTGTATACTGTACTGGAGGGTCACCTTCCCCCTATATTGTGTTGGAGGGTCACCTTCCCTCTATACTGTACTGGAGGGTCACCTTCCCTCTATACTGTACTGGAGGGTCACCTTCCCCCTATACTGTACTGGAGGGTCACCTTCCCTCTGTACTGTACTGGAGGGTCACCTTCCCCCTATACTGTACTGGAGGGTCACCCTCCCCCTATACTGTACTGGAGGGTCACCTTCCCTCTATACTGTACTGGAGGGTCACCCTCCCCCTATACTGTACTGGAGGGTCAGCCTCCCCCTATACTGTACTGGAGGGTCACCTTCCCCCTATACTGTACTGGAGGGTCACCCTCCCCCTATACTGTACTGGAGGGTCACCTTCCCTCTATACTGTACTGGAGGGTCACCTTCCCCCTATACTGTACTGGAGAGTCACCTTCCCCCTATACTCTACTGGAGGGTCACCTTCCCCCTATACTGTACTGGAGGGTCACCTTCCCCCTCAACTGTACTGGAGGGTCAGCCTCCCCCTATACTGTACTGGAGGGTCACCTTCCCCCTATACTGTACTGGAGGGTCACCTTCCCCCTATAATGTACTGGAGGGTCAGCCTCCCCCTATAATGTACTGAACGGTCACCTTCCCCCTAAAATGTACTGGAGGGTCAGCCTCCCCCTATAATGTACTGAACGGTCACCTTCCCCCTATACTGTACTGGAGGGTCACCTTCCCCCTATACTGTACTGGAGGGTCACCCTCCCCCTATACTGTACTGGAGGGTCACCTTCCCTCTATACTGTACTGGAGGGTCACCCTCCCCCTATACTGTACTGGAGGGTCACCTTCCCCCTATACTGTACTGGAGAGTCTCCTTCCCCCTATACTGTACTGGAGGGTCACCTTCCCTCTATACTGTACTGGAGGGTCACCTTCCCTCTATACTGTACTGGAGGGTCACCTTCCCCCTATACTGTACTGGAGGGTCACCTTCCCTGTATACTGTACTGGAGGGTCACCTTCCCCCTATACTGTACTGGAGGGTCACCTTCCCTGTATACTGTACTGGAGGGTCACCTTCCCCCTATATTGTGTTGGAGGGTCACCTTCCCTCTATACTGTACTGGAGGGTCACCTTCCCTCTATACTGTACTGGAGGGTCACCTTCCCCCTATACTGTACTGGAGGGTCACCTTCCCTCTGTACTGTACTGGAGGGTCACCTTCCCCCTATACTGTACTGGAGGGTCACCCTCCCCCTATACTGTACTGGAGGGTCACCTTCCCTCTATACTGTACTGGAGGGTCACCCTCCCCCTATACTGTACTGGAGGGTCACCTTCCCCCTATACTGTACTGGAGGGTCACCTTCCCCCTATACTGTACTGGAGAGTCACCTTCCCCCTATACTGTACTGGAGGGTCACCTTCCCTCTATACTGTACTGGAGGGTCACCTTCCCCCTATACTGTACTGGAGGGTCACCTTCCCTCTATACTGTACTGGAGGGTCACCTTCCCTGTATACTGTACTGGAGGGTCACCTTCCCCCTATACTGTACTGGAGGGTCACCTTCCCTGTATACTGTACTGGAGGGTCACCTTCCCCCTATATTGTGTTGGAGGGTCACCATCCCCCAAAATATTGTATTAGAGGGTGAGCCTCCCCGTATACTGTACTGGAGGGTCACCCTCCCCCTATATTGTGTTGGAGGGTCTCTCTCCCCCTATACTCTACTGGAGGCTCACCCTCCCCCTATATTGTGTTGGAGGGTCACCCTCCCCCTATACTGTACTGGAGGGTCACCCTCCCCCTATACTGTACTGGAGGGTCACCCTCCCCCTATATTGTACTGGAGGGTCACCCTCCTTTCGGCACTCAGTAGTGTATAAACTTGCAAGGTTCTGCCTCACGGTTTTGAGGAAACACTCTCTTGCCTTTGAGATTACAGGGATATTCCCCTCAAAATCTTTATCCTGCTAACTCACTGAAGCAGTTGTCCTATTTTATAAGTTTGTTAAGTGAGCTACTGCACATAGCTGATAATAATTAATTAGCTGGTGTATGTTCATGACTACTGATACACATTCGGTCTGACTCGTCACAAAGACAACAGAAGTGAAGTCCCTGGGACCTGTCACTGTAAAACACCAGTGATTGAAATTCCCAACTCCAGGTTACAGGAGCACCATAATCAAGGTGAGTTATGCCTGTCTAGGTTGGACAATACCAGATCCACATGTTTGTACAATATGGCGCTGACGTTTACTGATGCATAACGCTCCCATCAAGTTATTATGCCCCATTTTTGACAGGTAACAATAGGTGTATATTTAATATCTAATGGGACACAATACCTTTCCTGTACAGCATTCCCGTGTCATTGTATAATCAGACACTTTGACATTGTGGAATAATGCACTCTGGTCATTGCGATTACCTTGACCATTATCACAATGCCCACAAATCCTTATTCCTAG
Organism: Chiloscyllium plagiosum; assembly: GCF_037043375.1. NCBI lineage: Eukaryota > Metazoa > Chordata > Chondrichthyes > Orectolobiformes > Hemiscylliidae > Chiloscyllium > Chiloscyllium plagiosum. The sequence goes on from NW_028270160.1 coordinate 4,962,724, forward strand.
TTTGGTCAAGACTCTCTTCCATTTGTACAGGCAGAACAGCCAACCTCAGTCAAGTACACTGTGCAGTCACATTAATCTGACAACATCACAACAGGCCTCTTTCTTTGCAACAATGTGCAATGCTTTTATATGTGAACTATAGCACATGAAAGAGCATTGTTCTTCCACACCACGCATTAGACTTAGTGCATAAATGTATGAAAACTGCCGTACACTATTGGATAAAGGCATTCCGGAGTAATCAGGGAAGTAATATAATGCCATATGTTGTAGAAATAGATCTACGACAGCCAACTCTGTAGAGAAAGTGGACAGCTAGTTTCCTTCCTCTCTCAGTTCCTGTTAATAAGATGGGCAGTAGAGTGAATAGACAGCAGTAATTCTTCTCTAGAAAGCAGTGCTGTGAATTAATGACAGCGACTTCACTTCACAAGGTGTCAAGGGCATTGTCTACCTCTGTGGATGTATATATTGCTTGAAGGGGGAGGCTCTTGGCCCCTCTCCCCTCCACAGTCTTTGTGTTTTGGGAATGAATTGTTTTACCTTCCTTTTGTTGGTAGGACAGACGTACAGGTAACTCAGCACAGTTTTCAGGCCCACTTTATCATTGAGTTTCTCATATGTCGTTCCATAATCAGTCGACCTGAAATTAAAATTTGAAAAGAAAAATGAAATGGTTTCGGCATTTATGGTGCCATTAGCCCTGACTTATGATTTGTTTACTTACATGAAAGCAGTTTATAATATGGAGCTATAACACTGGGTAATTCATATTCACAATAATGTTCTGGCTCTCTGGAGCATTAACTGTTGTATAAAATATGTATTCTTAATGCTAATCTATTGTCAAAGTAAAGCTGTTAATCAGAGTTGGAGTTCCAACAGAGTTTGCTTCCTTAAACAGCTACACAATGTACGGAATGGCTGATTCAGTCACAGCAGACCCTGAACAAAATATTTAACATCCATCAATTATTGCAGTCTACCATTTTCCCAATCACTTTTCTCACTTCTCAAAGAATACGAAGACTGTCGAGGTAATTTATTATCATTGTTCTGTGATACCTTCACTTCACGGCAACTTCATTAAAACTTTTATAAAATTAACTGAAAGCCATTTGCTATGAACTGTGCTATCACTTTTGAATTATTCACTTGTTCTTTTAAGAATCATACAGTCATACAGTACAGAAGAGGCCCTTTGGCCCATCAAGCCTGCACCAATAGAAAACTACTTTAAATCTACACTCGTCCCACTTTCCAGCACTTGGCCCATAACCTTGAATGTTATGACATTTCAAGTGCTCATGCAAATACTTTCTGAACATTGTGAGATTTCCCACCTCAATCTCCCTCCCAGACAGTGCATTCCAGACACCCATCACATTTGACCCTTTCTAAACTTCCTGCCTTTCACCTTAAAATAATGCCCCCTCATTATTGACTCCTCAATATAGGGGAAGAGCTGCTTCTGTTCCACACTGTCCAAGCCCCTCATGCATGATCTTCTACTCCTCAGTCAGGATTCCCAGCCCATCCAACTTTCTCTGCTCGAAAGAAAACTTATCCAGCTTATCCAGCTCTCTCTATGGTTGGACTGCTCCATCCCAGGCAACATCCTGGTGAATCTCGTCTGCGCCCCTTCCAGTGAAATCACACCCCAGCTCAGCACGAGACAGGTAGAGGAGGGTTGCTGTTTTGCAACAACCTTTTGCTGTTTGGAATGGGGCAATAGGTGACAGTGTGGTTTATACAACACAGCCATTGACAACAGGGCTGATGAAGCACTCAGGGTCTGAGCTAAAGGGTGAACAGAACTCAAAGAATCATTTCAAACTTGTCATGCTAACTCTGCTTCTGTCTTCACAGAGGCTTCCAGTGACTTCCTCCAGCATTTTCTGTGTTTCATCGCTACCTCCTGATGTCAGGCCCCCGATCAGGCACAGCACTGCGTCTCTTTGAATAAGGGACCCATCTACCTTGGAGAAGACATGCACACCAACGTGGCACCAGGTCAGCCTGCAGCTGGGTTAATCTCAGTCATGGAGGGATCAGGCATTTCAATGCCCATTACTTGGCTGCCTAAGGCTCCCAGCTAGCGTTAGGGTGTGACTGGAAGAATGAGCCTTCCTCTTGGAATTTAACTCCAACACAGGACAAGGTGATGGGGTCTGCCAATATCTTATCCCAGTGAAATGCCCTCTCTACATCTGATCACCCCTCAGGAGAGTCTACCCGAGATGCCTGTGGTGGGGAAAGTGATAGGTCAGACAGGAGGTGGAGCGGATAGGTGGGAAGGAAGATGGACAGATCAAGAGAGTGGTGCCGAGTTGGACAGTTGGATCTGGGTTAAGGAGGAGAGAGGGAAATGTGCAAACTGGTGGAATCCATATTGATGCCATGTGGTTGGAGAGTCCCAAGGTGGAAGATGAGGCGTTCTTCCTCCAGGCGATGAATGGTTAGGGTTTGGCGATGGAGGAGGCCCAGGACCTGCATGTCCTTGGTGGAGTGGGAGGGGGAGTTGAAGTGTTCAGCCACAGGATAGTGGGTTTGGTTGGTGCGGGTATTTCCAGAATGTTCTCTGAAACAATCCGCAAGTTGACGCTCTGTCTCCATGTAATTCACTCGATGCCTGGAGGAAGAACATTTCATCTTCCACTTTGGGATGAATGTGCATTTCACCAGTTTCCTCATTTCCCCTCCCCCACCATATCCCAGTCCCAAGCCTGTCCACCTTTCTTCCTACCTAACTGCTCCATCTTCCTCTCTGACATATTACCATTATCCCCACCTTCATCTACCTATTACATTTCCACCCCCCTCCCATTTATCTCTCCACCCCCCTTTGCTTGAAACGCCGACTCTCCTGCTCCTTGGATGCTGCCTGACCTGCTGTGCTTTTCCAGCACCACACTCTCGATTCTGTCTCCAGCATCTGCAGTCCTCACTTTCTCCTACCCTAGATGTCTGCATTAAAAACTGCCAAGTTGTGGTGGAGGTGCCTCTACTCTGCTCATTGAGTAGACTTTACCTCATGACCTTAATTTCTTTTGTATTCATTCACAGGATGTGGGAACATGGGCCAGGCTAGCATTTATTGTCCATCCCTAATTACCAGAGGGCAGTTAAGAGTTAACCACATTGCTGTGGGTCTGGAGTCACACATAGGCCAGACCTGGTAAGGATGGTAGTTTTCTTCCCTGAAGGACATTCATGAACCAGATGGAGTTTTCTGACAACTGGCAAATAGATTCATGGTCATCAGTAGAGTCTTAATTCCAGACCTTTTTTGAATTCAAATTCCACCATCTGCCCTGGCAAGATATGTACCCAGGTCTCTGAATTAATAGACCAGCAATAATATCACTAGGCAATTGCCTCTCCTAAAAACAGGACAGCCTGCTCCTTTAGTTACATTACCAATCTCCACATGGAGAATTAATTGCTTTTATTGAGAGACTTCAGCTTGAGGGCTGGTGACTTGAAACAGTGAGCTGTGTTGTTGCATTTTTGTCAAGGTGCTGGTTAAATCATTCTGTTTGCTAATTGCTGAGTAAATTTGGTTCCCTGAAACATAGACTCAGTGACTGCATGCCCTACAGCCTCCAATCCAATGGTTAGTGCAGTGTGACCAGGTGGCCAAGATAGTGCAATCAATTGGTTGGCACATTGGTGTCAATAAACAGAGCGAGGGAAACAGTCCGAGCCCCTGGAAGAGCAAACACTGCATTGGAAACCCAGCAACCTGTCAGTTAGTGGAGCTTTTATTCATTTGCAACAGCTCCCTGCATTTCCTCTCCAGTTAGAGTGAGCAGGCTGTGGGCTATTTCAGCGCCTGAACTCCCTGAAGCACATTCCCACTTCCTCATCTGACCAACACTCATCCTGATCTCATTGCAATGTCACACCCAGTCCCTCACAGCAGCAGGATACAGGCGGTCACACTGTGGGCCAAAATACAAGTCAGCCACATTCATGCCACCATTTATGAATGTCCTCAGCTGATTCCTAGAAGGAGCTGGAGGTGATTAAAAGGTACGCTGTGTTGATCTTGACTATGTCTCTGATGGGGGTGGTCATTAGATGGGGAAAGGAAGTGTAAACCCAAGGCCAGGGGTGGAGGGGAGGTTAGATGGATACTGTGCCCTGATGAGCAGCAGAGTGGTCAGTCTGTCAGGGGTTATTTTATCAGTGATGGTGGGTCTATATCACATGGAGAGGTTACAAGGCGTACCCTGCCTGCTCTTTGGTTCTGTCACATGTCGATAGCACAGCCTGACCTCGATATCCTGTTCAGGGTATCACCTCCCACAAACAGACAGTCCTGAGGGTGGGGAGAGAGGGGGAACAGGCAGCCCCGAGGGTGGGGAGAGAGGGGAAGCAGGCAGCCCCGAGGGTGGGGAGAGAGGGGAAGCAGGCAGCCCCGAGGGTGGGGAGAGAGGGGAAGCAGGCAGCCCCGAGGGTGGGGAGAGAGGGGGAACAGGCAGCGCCGAGGGTGAGGAGAGAGGGGGAACAGGCAACACCGAGGGTGGGGAGAGAGGGGGAACAGGCAACACCGAGGGTGAGGAGAGGGGGGAAACAGGCAACACCAAGGGTGGGGAGAGAGGGGGAACAGGCAACACCAAGGGTGGGGAGAGAGGGGGAACAGGCAACACCGAGAGTGAGGAGAGGGGGGAAACAGGCAACACCGAGGGTGGGGAGAGAGGGGGAACAGGCAACACCAAGGGTGGGGAGAGAGGGGGAACAGGCAACACCGAGGGTGAGGAGAGAGAGGGAACAGGCAACACCAAGGGTGAGGAGAGGGGGGAAACAGGCAACACCGAGGGTGGGGAGAGAGGGGGAACAGGCAACACCAAGGGTGTGGAGAGAGGGGGAACAGGCAACACCGAGGGTGAGGAGAGAGAGGGAACAGGCAACACCAAGGGTGAGGAGAGGGGGGAAAGAGGCAACACCGAGGGTGGGGAGAGAGGGGGAACAGGCAACACCGAGGGTGAGGAGAGAGAGGGAACAGGCAACACCAAGGGTGAGGAGAGATGGGGAAACAGGCAACACCGAGGGTGGGGAGAGAGGGGGAACAGGCAACACCAAGGGTGAGGAGAGAGGGGGAACAGGCAGCGCCGAGGGTGAGGAGAGAGGGGGAACAGGCAACACTGAGGGTGAGGAGAGAGGGGGAACAGGCAACACCGAGGGTGAGGAGAGGGGGGAAACAGGCAACACCAAGGGTGGGGAGAGAGGGGGAACAGGCAACACCGAGGGTGATGAGAAAGGGGGAACAAGCAACGCCAAGGGTGAGGAGAGGGGGGAAACAGGCAGCCCCAAGGGTGAGGAGAGAGGGGGAACAGGCAACACCAAGGGTGGGGAGAGAGGGGAAACAGGCAACACTGAGGGTGAGGAGAGAGGGGGAACAGGCAACAACAAGGGTGGGGAGAGAGGGGAAACAGGCAACACCAAGGGTGGGGAGAGAGGGGGAACAGGCAACACTGAGGGTGAGGAGAGAGGGGGAACAGGCAGCGCCGAGGGTGAGGAGAGAGGGGGAACAGGCAACACTGAGGGTGAGGAGAGAGGGGGAACAGGCAACACTGAGGGTGAGGAGAGAGGGGGAACAGGCAACACCGAGGGTGAGGAGAGGGGGGAAACAGGCAACACAGAGGGTGAGGAGAGAGGGGGAACAGGCAGCGCCGAGGGTGAGGAGAGAGGGGGAACAGGCAACACCAAAGGTGAGGAGAGAGGGGGAACAGGCAACACAGAGGGTGAGGAGAGAGGGGGAACAGGCAACACCGAGGGTGAGGAGAGGGGGGAAACAGGCAACACAGAGGGTGAGGAGAGAGGGGGAACAGGCAGCGCCGAGGGTGAGGAGAGAGGGGGAACAGGCAGCGCCGAGGGTGAGGAGAGAGGGGGAACAGGCAACATCAAGGGTGGGGAGAGAGGGGGAACAGGCTGTGCCGATGGCAGGTGGTGAGGGTGAGGTCAAACCCATGTTGGGAGTGTGAGTCCGGCACGGTGCTTACAGACTGTGATGTCAACCTGTTAACTGTGTTTTCTTTGTTTTCCTGTGTTTTAGTCAGAAGGCTTGGAGTATTTCACTTCTGAGCTTGTTTCCTTTGTTTTTCTGCTTTTGCCCAGGATTCTGAGCCTGGGTACAATTGTACCGAAGGTGGCGCCCTCAGTGGCAGCTTGAAAACTGTTCACTGGAGATAAAGAGTGGAGCTGAGAAAAGCATAGCAGGTTAGTCTGGCGAAGGTTTCCATCCTGAAACATCGACTCCCCTTCTCCTCTGATGCTGCTTGACCTGCTACGCCTTTTCCAGCTCCACTCTTGATCCAGTCTGACTCTCCAGCATCTGTAGTCCTCAATATCTCCAACCTTTCACTGCACTCATGTGAGTGAGGACATGTGACGATAAAAGTTAATTCCAATTCAAACCACCTCCAAAGCAGAAAAAGCACATTCCTGGGACCAAGCCCTTTAGCAAAAACTATTTACTTAGGCAAGGAAGTCGTTGGCAGAATTCCAAGTTTTGTCTTTGCCAACCAATTCCATGCCCCAGTGAAGTTGGCTATAATCTCCCCTTACCCTGCTCGGCCTGAATCAAGGACACAATGTCTTCTGCCTGAGTTGTATGATCAGCCATGTTCATATTGAATGGCAGAGCAGGTTCGAAGGTCTGAATGGTCTACTTCTGCTCCTATTTTCTTTGTATCTATGTCTATGTTTCAGAATTAAGGACTGAGTTAATTCTGCGTTAGAGTCATAGAGATGTACAGCATGAAAACAGACCCCTTCAGTCCAACCCGTCCATGCCGACCAGATATCCCAAACCAATCTAGTCCCTGTCAGCACTTGGCCCATATCCCTCTAAACCCTTCCTATTCATATACTCATCCAGATGCCTTTTAAGTGTTGTCATTGTACCAGCCTCCACCACTTCCCCTGGCAACTCATTCCATACACATACCACCCTCTCATCCTAAACCTATGCCCTCTAGTTCTGGACTCCCCCACCCCAGGGAAAAGGCCTTGTCTTTTTACACTATCCATGCCTCTCATGATTTTATAAATCTCTATAAGGTCACCCCTCAGCCTCCGACATTCCAGGGAAAACAGCCCCAGCCTGTTCAGCCTCTCCCTATAACTCAAATCCTCCAACGCTGGCAACATCCTTTTAAATTCTTTCGAACCCTTTCAAGTTTCACAACATCCTTCCGATAGGAGGGAGACCAGAATTGCACACAATATTCCAGTTAGATTGGTAGTTAGTGTGAATTTAACGTGTGTAAATGTTAGAGCCGGCTGTCCTACGCTAACCAGATTGACAGGTTTCTGTCAGTTCTTGACTCAAAGCAGATTCTGATATTTTATCCGCCCACCCGTGGAGACATTTAAGCGACTCTTGGATAGGCACATGGAAGATAGTACAATGAAGGTTATGTAGGTTAGTTTGATCTTAGAGTAGGATAAAAGGTGAGCACAACATTGAGGGCCGAAGGGCCTGTACTGTGTTGTACTGTTCTATGTTTTAAAACCACACACAGGCAGGTTAAAAACTCAGCCTAGTGAACCCTCATTAAAGGCAAGGCATCTGCAAATTTGCTGCATTAAACCTGCTATCACTGCTGCCACTTAGACAGTGAACTGACAGGGGTGGGGAAGTCCCTGGTGACCCTGCAATAGTCTGATTTATGGACTTAAAGACTCCATCCGCAGTTCAATTTACAAGTTTTGAAGAAAAACTGTAGGAAATTACTTTGCCTACCAGCTGGGAGATTTATCGTGATTTCATTACCTTGGTAAATTAGTCAGAAGTTTATTATTGCGGTCAGATTTAATGAATCCATTTAAAATATAGCTTGTCGTGATAACCTTTCAAACCAAGTGCAAAAATATATCTGCCAGGTCTGTTTAGTGGTGTTTAAGGAACCATCAGTTGATTGAAACGATGATGTTGCTTTTTGAGTGTTGAGGCTTGATCAAGATAAAGGTCTTTTAAATAAATAGAAGCAAAATGCGGCAGATGCTAGAAATTTGAAATAAAGACAGAAAATGATGAGAAAACTCAGCAAGTCTGGGACCTTCTGTGGAGAGAGATTGAGAGAGGATATTTCGAGTCAAATATGACGTATATATCATGGCACGGTGGCTCATTGGTTACCTTTGCTGCCTCAGCGATGGAGAGTGACAATTCCCGGCCTGGTGCAGTGGCCTCTCACAATGGTCTCCCAATGTGGCGTGTCACGGGCACAGTCTGGAGTCAGGGCCTTTGTTTTGGTTCATTTTTGTGATATGTGGGTGTTGTTGATTGGTCCCAGCATTTATTACCCGTCCCTAGTTACCCTGAAGGCGTTGGTGAGCTGCCTCCTTGATCCGCTGCAGTCCATGTGCTGTGGGTTGACCCACAATGCCCTTAGGGAGGGAATTCCAGGACTGTGACCCAGTGACAGTGAGGGAAAGGCAATATTTTTCCAATTCAGGATGGTGAGAGGCTTGGAGGGGACCTTGCAGGGGGTGGTGTTCCCATGTCTCTGCTGCCCCTTGTCCTCTGCTAGGTGTGGACTGGAAGCTGGGTACCAGTGTGGTCTTTTGTATCGAGTTTTTATTTCTGTAATGCTGAACATTTTATTTCTTTGTTGTCTAAGAACTTGTAACTAAAGAACCTGTGTATAGGTACTTTTGTATCCAAGTCAGCGCTGTAATTGGTGATGTATAAACTTTTCACTGTACTCATTGAGTGCATTTGAAAATAAAGGCAATGCTATTCTAATCTATTCTATTCTATTCACTGCGCCAGAGACCTGTGTTTGATTCATCTCACATGTCTGTCTGTGAACAGTGTGCACCTTCTCCGCGTGTCTGCGTGGGTTTCCTCCCACAGTCCAAAGATGTGCAGATTAGGTGGATTGGCCATGCTAAGTTCTCCCTAGAGTCCAGGGATGTGCAGGCTTAGTGGCTTAGCCATGGGAAATACAGGGTTACAGGGATAGAGGGGAGATGTGGGTTTGGGTCAAAAGCACTTTAGATGGTCAGTTCAGACTCAATGGGCCAAATGGCCTCTTGCAGCACTGTAGCGATTCTATGACTGCTCTGTAGGAGTGATATTCTACTCAAAATGTTAACTCTGTTTTTCTCTCTCTGCAGATGCTGTCTGACCTGCTGAGTTTCTCCAACAACTCCTGTGTTTTTTATTTAAGATCCTTTCGGTTCAGTTTGAATCCTGCTTCAAGACGTTCTCTATTACCTGTCCAGGAACCAGGAAGACCAGCTTGTTCTTGGGGTTTAGGCAAGAGTTCTCAGAAATGGAAATGTGTTCCTAACATGCATATGAAGAGCCCACCTTCTCAACCTCACGCCTCTCCAACGGCAGAGTGACGCTCAGTTTAAAGTCACCATCAGTCTCTCTTTCTCTCTCTCTCTCTCTCTATGAAAAGAGTGGCCCTATGTTCCTGTGGAACCACAACAAACCTATCTTCCATTGAATAGCCATTGTATAAAGATGAACTGCAAAGATTATCAGGACATCTTATTGGACAGAGACCAAATAGAAACTGCAGCTTTACATAGAAGTATAATGAAAAAGCAAATTTACAGCAGCCCGTAAACATTGATAACTACCCCTCTGTGCTATAAAAGCACTAACTGTATTTTTGTCTAACTTTAGTCTGAATGGCTAGTATTGTGCAGTTGATTAAAAGCAATGCATGGGTAATGATTCCCTTGCATTTTCAGCCACATGACACAGCAAATAAATAAACTGATGCATATAGACATTGCAGACCAATAAAGCCAAGTCAGCTGTTCAAAAAAAAAGGAGATACTGTGGGATAAACACTGGTCAATTTACATCAAGAAATTCAAAGTGCCTGTGATGGCTCTATGAGATACACAAGAAGGCTGTGGTCAGATCGTATTTGGAATACTGTGAGCAGTTTTGGGCCTCATATTTAACGAGAGACGTGCTGGTATTGCAGGGAGGCCAGAGGAAGTTTACAAGAATGATCCTGGGTATGAAGGGCTTGTCACTTACGGACTTTGGATCTATACTTGATGGAGTTTAGAAGGATAAGGGGAGAATCTGATTGAAACTTACGGAATACTGAGATGCCTGGGTAGGGTGGACACGGAGATGATATTTCCAGTAGTAGGAGAAACTAGGACCTGAGGTCAGAGCCTCAAAGTGAAGGGATGATCCTTTAGAACTAAGATGAGGAGGAATTTCTTCAGTCTGAAGGTGGTGAATCTGTGCAATACATTGCCGGATAAAGCTGTGGACATTAGTCATTGAGTTGTACAGTCATAGAAGTCATAGAGGAGAAAGTGAGGTCTGCAGATGCTGGAGATCAAAGTTGAAACTTTATTGCTGGAACAGCACAGCAGTTCAGGCAGCATCCAGGGAACAGGAGATTCGACGTTTCGGGCACAGGCCCTTCTTCAGGAAGTCATAGAGTAATGCAGCATGGAAACAGACTCTTTGGCCCAACCTGGTCCATGCTGACCACAGTGCCCATGCTGACCACGGTGCCCACATTGATCATGTTGACCACGCTGCTCACGGTGCCCATGTGCCCATGGTGCCCACTCAACTAGTTCCAATTACCCACATTTGGACCATATCCCTCTAATCCTTCCCATCTATGTACCTATCCAAATGTTTTTAAATGTTGCTATTGTACCTGTATTAACCACTTTCTCTGGCAGCCCGTTCCATATACACACCACCCTCTGTGTGAAGAGTTTGCCCCTCAGGTGTTTTTAAGACAGATATAGATATGTTCTTGATTAGAAAGGGGATCGATGGTTATGGGGAGAAGGCAGGAGAATGGGGTTGAGAAACATATCAAACATGATTGCTGGTGGATCAGACCTGATGGGCTGAATGACCAGTTATGTCCCTGTATCTTATGTACATTGGTGTAAGAGATCCCCAGGAGGGTCTTTGGTTGTCCCATCATTGAAATTAGCAGATGAAGTACTCATTAACAGAGGTGACAGATGCTCCGCTGTGAACAATCCTGTGAACTATAATCATGTGAGATGGACACTGGGGATAACGCTCTCTCACACAGCTTCCCCTGACTGACAAGGTAGATAAAGAACCCTTATCATTTCACCTCAAAGCCATCATCAGCTGTTCGGCCAATAGTAAGGCATGTGGTAAAGGTGGAATCCCCGTGGACCTGCTCAAACATGGAATGTCCTGTTCTATTGGCACATATTTATAACATTCTGATGGTGAAAAGCAGGAGATATGGAGGGATTGGCAGAAAAATGATTTTCATCCAGAGAGAATGGTGAGAATCTGGAATGCACGGTCTGGGAGGGTGGTTGAGGCGAGAAATGTATAAACCTTTAAAAAGTACTTTGGTGAGCACTCAAATTGTGATAGTATTCAAGGATAAGGTCCATGTGCTGGAGAATGGGATTAATGTCAATCAGTCGGTGCAGAGTCGATGGGCTGAAGGATCTCTCTTGTGCTGTCAGAGTCTCTGGCCTTCTGCCTCACTGCACGAACCTAGGTTCCATTCCACATGAGATGCATAATGTAATTATCAAGGGTAAAAACAATGACTGCAGATGCTGGAAACCAGAGTCTAGATTAGAGTGGTGCTGGAAAAGCTGTATTCCTGATGAAGGGCTTTTGCCTGAAACGTCGATTTTACTGCTCCTCGGATGCTGCCTGAACTGCTGTGCTTTTCCAGCACCACTCTAATCTAGACTAATGTAATTATTATCATACTGTGCAAAGTCATGTGCAACAAGACACTGTAACAATGACAGGGGCATCTCACATCTCAGCACCATAAGGTAGGACTTTTTTGGGTCATACCTCAAAGGAAAAAGCTGAAAATGTGTTGCTGAAAAAGCGCAGCAGGTCAGGCAGCATCCAAGGAGCAGGAGCATTTTCGGGCATGAGCTCTTCTTCATACCTCAAAGATTTCATCCAGCTGCAGACCAGGTGTGGCAGGAAGCACAGAGTGGCTTTCGTGCTCAAAGATCAATTGTGCACATTGTCTTCAAAAGCCAGTTAGAAATGAATCGTAGGAAACAACGTTTTTCTTATTTTCCTAGATCCCATAGAGCCATTAGTGGGGCAGGATACAGAAGAGTTTTGTGGAAAATTGACTGTTTTTAGCCTCATCTGTTCTATACACAACATCCTGTGATGTTGCTGGCTACATGTCCAGTAGTCTCAACGTGAGGCATGGACTGTGCCAGTGCCCACTGTGTTTGGAATCTTCCTCTGCTGCCCTTTTCCTTCCTTACAGATTTTGAAGGTGTCAGCTTGCACACTGGGTCAGACAGCAAACAGTACAATCAATCAAGATGGAAAGTGAAGTTGAGAACAGAGTGTATCATGATCAGAAACCTTCTCCGATGTTGATGATGCTGTGCTACCCACCCACAGAGAAAGCTAACTGCAATAATTCATGCATTGCCTCTTTCATGCAGATAACTTTTGCTCTGGAGCACAAGCATTACATAAAACTGTTGTCATAGGACAGACACTATCTTCACTCCAATCACACTCAGTGCCAATCCACTGGAAGGGATAAGTAAACCCGACTGCCTCAGGTTCACAGTGACAGATGACCTGCAGACTTGAAGCCAAAACACCAGTGCTCAAGCAAATAGAAAATACAGCGGATGTTAGAAATCCAAAACCAACACAGAGAGTGTTGGAGAAACTCAGGATATCTGGCAACATCTGTGGAGAGAGAAATATATTTAATGTTTCATGTCTGGTATAACTTGATAGAGTCTCAGAAGAAGTCATACCAGGCTTAAAACATCATATCTGTTTCTCAAAACTTAGAATCGTTACAGTGCGGAAGCAGGCCATTCAGCCCATTGAGCCTGTACCGACTCTCTGAAGAGCACCCCACCTAGATCTGCCCATAACTCCGTCAGCACCATAGCCACCCTGTACATCCCTGGACACTCTGGGCAATTTAGCTTGGCTAATTCACCTAAGCTGCATGTCCTTGAACTGTGGGAGGAAACCCATGCAGACATGAGGAGAATGGTGGGTGTGGGAGCAGGGTTTAAATGCCAACTCTGCCCCCACAGAAATCCTGACTATTGCCCACAAAGAATTGTTCACCAATTGTAGGAATGTTTGTCCATCCCACCAGCTGTAAGCTGAAGGGAAGGACACACGCTGAAGAGCTGAACTAATGCAGGAGAGAACACAGCCGGGGAATACAGCAGGAGTAAGCAACTAGCTCAGCATGTGCAGACAATGAGAGAATCTCTGAGCTCAGAGCTTGCTATCTCAGCCTCTCCAATCACAGATTCCCACTCTGCCGCTGTCACTGCTCTGAAAGATAGAGAATCTTGGATTGGAGGAGTAGCAGGCACAATGGGAGAGAGCAACCTGTGATTGGATGGAACCCTCTGCCTCTCACATACTCCTTGTTCCTCCAATCACAATTCTGTAGTCAATTCCCACTCTCAGCAACTGTCAGCTTAACTGAATATTAATGCTTTTTTGTCAAAATAAGAGATCCTGAAAGTCACTGAGAGTAGAAAATACCTATGGACAGCTTCATAATTAGTTGGCAATGTTTTTTTAAAAAATGTCTTTTTCATTGTCTTTCCAAATGTTGTCACTTTACAGATAATTGCTTACTTTAGATAGTGATTGCACCAGCCATACCTATTCCCAAGCTAACCAGGACTGACGGGATGACAAACTGCTGTCTCGAGGTGTGTGACTAATTGTGATAAAGCTCACTGCCCATCCAATGGATGGTGCGCGTAGTAATGGGATTCTCAAGGTGACAGGGCTACTGCTCTTGGGAGATTCAAAAGTAATCCCAAAGTATTGGACTTAATTCATCTGACCACAGGAAGTAATTGAAGTACAGCGAGGCAAGTATGAGACTTAACATGAGTTGCTGCATTTTGGTTGTGTTGAAGCTTGTGGGAGTTTGAGACCAGGAGGACCTTTGAGATGATGAAGGAATGAAGAAGGCTTTCCACGTTGCCTGGGTGGGACTGACTCTAAACCACAAGATGGCAGGAGTAAGTACAGATTATTTGATGCACCAGCTAATCTTTACTAGTGAGGCCTTGCTAAGACCATAAATACAGAAGCAGAATTAGGCCATTCAGCCCATTGAGTCATCTCCACCATTCGATAATGGCTGATATGTTTCTCAACCCCATTCTTCCATAACTCTTGATCCCCTTACCAATCAAGAACCTATCTATCGCTGTCTCAAATACGTCTAATCACAGCAATGATTTTCGCAGATTCATCACTCTCTGGCTGAAGAAATCCCTCCTCATCTCAGTTCTAAAGAGCCATCACTTCACTCTGAGGCTATGCCTTCATGTCCTAGTTTCTTCTACTTGTGGAAATCTCTATCCTGGCCTCTGAGTATTCTGCAAGTTTCAGTCAGATTCCCCTCATCCTTCTAAACTCCAGTGAGGACAGTCCTGGAGTCCTCAACTCTTCCTCACATGACAAGCCTTTCATCCCTGGGATCATTCCTGTAAACCTCCTCTGGACCCCTCCAAGAGCAGCCTAAAACTGCTCACAATATTCCAAATGTTTAACTTTCTTCACAACTAAGACGTAGCTATTGTTTTTTAGTGTCCAATTCCTGTTTGGATGAGCTAAGTTAATCTGCACACTGTGTCTGTTGGACTCTGAGATGAATAATTCCTAATTGTGAAGAGATTACTCTTGAATTTCAACTCTGTGGTCTTTTCAGTTAAACATGTTCCTTTTTCCTCATGTCCTGGTTCAACATTAAGTTCATCCATCTTATCGATTTCTTCCATTATGTTAACAAGTCAGGTCGTGTTTCCTGCTTAATCTTATTGCCGAATGAGGACACATTTATCTTGACACAAAGTCACAAAGATCTGAAAGACAATACCAATCCTATCGTCTTGCTCTGAGTTGGTTCAGCTGCCTGTGTACCTTTTAGTACATGCAATGATTGCAAGTAGTCAATTTACTTGAGATTTTAGAGTCATAGAGCCATAGAGATGTACAGCATGGAAACAGACCCTTCGATCCAACCCGTCCATGCCGACCAGATATCCCAACCCAATCTAGTCCCACCTGCCAGCACCCGGCCCATATCCCTCCAAACCCTTCCTATTCATATACCCATCCAAATGCCTCTTTAATTTTTGCAATTGTACCAGCTCCACCACATCCTCTGGCAGCTCATTCCATACATGTATCACTTATATTGTAATGGATGAGAAAGCTCAGTAAACACATGAAGATTTTTTAATATTCATCATGGAGCCATGGGCATCATTGGCAGGGTCAGACTTTATTGCCCATTCCTAGTTGTCCCTTGAGAAGGTCAGGGTGAGCTGTCTTCTTGAATCGCTGCAGTCCATGTGCTGTTAGATAGGTCGATCCACAATGGTGTTCAGGAGGGATTTCCAGGATTTTGACCCAGCGACAGTGAAGGAACGGTGGCATATTTCCAAGTCTGGATGGTAAGCAGCTTGGAGGGGAACTTGCAGGAGGCAATGTTCCCATGTATCTGCTATCCTTGTCTTCTAGATGGAAGTTGTTTGTGGTTTTGGAAGTCTCCATCTGAGGATCTTTGGTGAATTTTGGTGCATCTTGTAAATAGTACACATTGCTGCTACTGAGCATCAGGGATTCTTAATCCCACTGACACCAAATACATGAAACAAAGTAACCTTCAGAGCACCAATAGTTGAGAGACAGCATCTCCCATTCCCACTGTGCCTTTAAAACTGCACCTCCACCATTTCACCCATCATAGGCCTGAGAGAACTGCTCGAAATTCCCAAGGACACCCTCCATACAGAAAATCCACCAACTCCTTGCCTTCCTCCATCACCAACTGACAGGGTTGTACCGGACTTCACCGTGCCTTCACTGTTGTTGGGTCAATGTCCTGCAACCCTGCAGTCAGCACGGCTTTGTGAGGGGCAGGTCATGCCTCACGAATCTTATTGAGTTCTTTGAGGATGTTACTACACAAGTTGATGAGGGTCGAGCGGTGGATGTGGTGTATATGGACTTCAGCAAGGCATTTGATAGGATTCCCCATGGTAGGCTCGTTCAGAAGGTCAGGAGGAATGGGATACAGGGAAATTTAGCTGTCTGGATACAGAATTGGCTGGTAATTACTCTGTAATTTTTATTAATGACTTGGATGAGGAGATTGAAGGATGGGTTAGCAATTTTGCAGATGACATAAAGGTGGGAGGTGTCGTTGACAGTGTAGAGGACTGTTGTAGGCTGCAGCGTGACATTGACAGGATGCAGAGATAGGCTGAGAGGTGGCAGATGGAGTTCAACCTGGATAAATGTGAAGTGATGTATTTTGGAAGGTCAAACTTGAAAGTTGAGTACAGGATTAAAGACAGGATTCTTGGCAGTGTGGAGGAACAGAGGGATCTTGGTGTGCAGGTACATAGAGCCCTTAAAATTGCCACCCAAGTGGACAGGGTTGTTAAGAAAGCATGTAGTGTTTTGGCTTTCATTAACAGGGGGATTGAGTTTAAGAGCCGTGAGATCTTGTTGCAGCTCTATAAAACTTTGGTTAGACCGCACTTGGAATACTGTGTCCAGTTCTGGTCGCCCTCTTATAGGAAAGATGTGGATCTTTGGAGAGGGTTCAGAGGAGGTTTACCAGGATGCTGCCTGGAATGGAGGGCTTATCTTACAAAGAGAGATTGACTGAGCTCAGACTTTTTTCACTGGAAAAAAGAAGGAAGAGAGGGGACCTAATTGAGGTGTACAAGATAATGAGAGGCATAGATAGAGTTGATAGCCAGAGACTTTTTCCCAGGGCAGAAATTGTTAACATGAAGGGTCATAGTTTTAAGCTGTTTGGTGGAAAGTATAGAGGGGATGTCAGAGGCGGGTTCTTTACGCAGAGAGTTGTGAGAGCATGGAATGCGTTGCCAGCAGCAGTTGTGGAAGTGAGGTCATTGGGGATATTTAAGAGACTGCTGGACATGCATATGGTCACAGAAATTTGAGAGTTCGTACATTGGGTTTACCTCACATGAGAATCAATGGTCGGCACAACATCGTGGGCTGAAGGGCCTGTTCTGTGCTGTCCTGTTCTATGTTCTATGTTCTAACCCCATTGTCAGTTTCAAAACACATTTCACTTCTTGCCCTGAGACCAACTTGCTGGTCATGAAAATTCATTTATCAGTCAGACAGTTTTTTTTTGGAAACAAATGAACTTTTATTAATAAGTTCTCAAATAAAGTCACATTAACCATCACAATGTAGTTAAAAATGTGATTAATTAGAACTCAAATTATCATAAATCATAACTTATATACAGAAGATTAGTTGTTGAGGAACGAAGGTTAATCGTGATAAATTAATTGAAAATCCATTAGTTTAGAACTAATTATCCACATAAGGATACTTATGAATGATTGTTTTATTGCACCTTATATATTTTGGACAACTTTCTCACTCCATCCACAAACTAATCATCTCTCACCTAATATCAAGTTGCAGAAGTTGGCCATTTTTTTTTAAGATTAGATTACCTACAGTGTGGAAACAGGCCCTTCAGTCCAACAAGTCCACACTGACCCTCCGAAGAGAAACCCACCCCCCCCCTATATTTACCCCTGACTAATCCACCTAACACTACAGGCAATTTAGCATGGCCAATCCACCCTGACCTGCACATCTTTGGACTGTGGGAGGAAACCGGAGCACCCGAAGGAAACCAACGCAGACACGGGGACAATGTGCAAACTCCACACAGACAGTTGCCCGAAGCGAGAATTGAACCCGGGTTTCTGGCGCTGTGAGGCAGCAGTGCTAACCACTGAGCCACCGTGCTGCCCCTACCCATTGAACTGCTCTGCCATTTAATGGGATACGGGCTGATCTGATAATCTTTAATCCACTTTCCTGCCTTTTCCTCACACTCTTTGATTCCATTGCTGATTAAAAATCTATATCAGTCTTGAATGTACTGAATGACCCAGCCCCAGCAGCCATCTGTGGTAAAGATTTCCTCAGATGCTTTATTCTCTGAGAGAAGAAATTCTTCCTCGTCTTTATCTTAAATTTATGACCTTTTATCTGAGATTATTCCCTCTGGATTCTCCTGCAAGGGAAAACAACCTTTGTGCATCTACCTTGTCAAGTCCCAAAAACCTTATATGTTTTAATATGGTTATCCACCATTGTTCTAAATTCCAATAAGTACAGGCCCAACCTATTCAACATCTCCTCACATGCCAGTCTCTCCATGTTTGGTGCACCTTGCCTGGATTCCAATACCAGTATATTTATTTCTGGAAACAGGAAAAGAAAAAATAATGGGGAGCAATAGAAGGGAAACAAATTAGTGGTGACCAATATATTGGATCTAACATGACTTTTAAGGAGAGTTTTAACAGAGGGGAAGGGGTTAGAGAATTTCAGAATCTGTAGGCCAAGGCACCGTCACTACTTATTGGATTAAAGATAAAGTATACAGGTAAGGTTTATACTCGATGGTTTTTCCTCAAAGTAAGACATTGGCCTAGGGCAGTTGATACTTGGAAGGTTTGTGAAGTGCCATATTTCCAAGACAGGGAAAAAATTATTTGAAAAGTAAAATAAAACGGAATATTAAAAGGGTAAGGAGCAGGGAGAGTGACTGACTCATGTGAAGAGTAGTACCAACATAGCTAGACAGACAGAATGGTCTGCTCCTGCTCTATAATACTCCATCATTCAAGCTGTACATTTTCCCACTGTGCTTATCTCCAGCTTGCTAAATGGGCTGCAGTTCTTAGCTTCATGTTTATTGGCTACATTTCAAATGTGCACTGACAGTTATAGCTGTGCATCCTTTAATTTGATTACTAAAATTTGGTTAATTTTTTTGTTATATTAAAAATTTGACACAGCTTACATCAACTTTAATGAATTAACATCTACAACATTGATTTTGGCGAAGCAGCAGTTTCATCGCTGATATGTTAATAACATTGTTCCATTTACGTATATTTCAAATGAGACATTGGAAATTTACAACAAAAGCACTATCAGACTACCCTGAATAGTGCTACATCCACGTAAGAAATCCTCTCTGTCTACATCAATCTCTGAGGCCTCAAAAACTATGGGGAAGAAAAGGGCTATTTTCCAACTTAGAAGTTCATTCACCTCAGTGCAATGCAGCAAAATGGCATCTAGACCTGTCCTTGAAAGTAGTGATGGGACTAAATCAGAAAGCTCAATGTTAGTCCAAAATTGTACCTCAGACCTTGAAAGACCTGCCCATTCCACAAAAGATATTTTGGATGTCAATCGTCAGGTACCTTGAATACGGTACTCTGGAGAAGCATGGTTTAGTGATTAGGATGTTGGGAGAAGGGAATTTCAAGCATTAGGAATGCCATGGAGGAGCCATGGTTGTGTGCATCTTGGCTCCACATGAATGTGAAGAGAAATCTAGGCCTACCCTGAGATGGAAAAGTTCCTGAAAGTAATCTTGTGTCAGTCCAGCCAACTTACTCGGAGGTCTTGGAAAATAGGATTTAGCTCCTCACTAATGAATGCAAATTTTGGATAGCCATGAGACGCCTCAAAATTATCCTCAGAAGGGAAAAGAGTCATGCAGGTCATTCTGTTATAACATGCGTTTCGTCAATGCGAATTCACTGTAACGTGATTGACAAATTGGGGACACTGTTTCTCCAGCACAAACATTTAAAACGTGTGCTGGTTGTAATGTGATTACATCATCAACACTTTAAGCGCTGTTTCTAAATTGCGATTTTTCAATAATGCGGGGTTGCACAAGAATGCTGTCATCGTGTTAGAGAAGGACTGATTGTAGCTGTTTTGGAAATTTGTCACCTTTAACCCTTCCTTGCCTCTGGGAAATTGATGCCACAATGACCACTTTGTCTTAATTTTGCTTTTGCTAACATTGGCTTCATCGAACAGATTGCTTTGAAATCTGAGAATAGCGATGCCTCCTAATTACTGTCTTAAATAGGTGACCCCTTACTCTGAGGTTATACCCTCTGGTCCTCTGGTCCTCCGAACCTCTGAACTTCAGTTCTGAGGAAGGACCAGTGGGCCCAAAACTTTAACTCTGATTTCTCTCCACAGATGCTGCCTGGCGTGCTGCAATTTTCCTGCAATTTCTGTTTTTGTTTCAGATTTCCAACAACTGCAGTTCATTCAGTTTCTCCTCGGAATCATGTTCCAGTAAGGATCATCCGGCTTGCCTTTAAGCTCTCCCTAAAACTCATATATTAGATCCAAGCTATCGGTCACCACTGCTAATTTCTCCTTCTCTTGCTCCCCATTTTCTTTTGTTTTGTCCATAATTCTCTTTGTGGAGTTTTCCCTCTATTAAAGGCGTTATATAAATGCAGACTTTTGTTCTTGAACTGGTAAAACTGAGGGAAAAAGAGTCAACCAGAAAGACCTAAAGAACCTTCCACCATGAATGGAAAGTTTTGCTGCATCTTCTGAATACTCTACAGCTCTGCTCAACTAAACATTACGCATTCATATTGAACGAGGCAATTTAAAGGATTGTGAAACCAGCATTTTACAAGTGCATCATAATTGACCAATTTGCTGTTGCTTCTGACATTCAAGTTGAGCTTTGCAAATTTAACAAGAAAATGACAACCAGTTTCCATTTTAATTTTAGGGCACCTAAATCTGGAACAACGAAGGAGAAAGATCATCAAATACTGAAAAGCAAAATATATTCTTCTAGTTAATCTCAATTTCTCCTGAACTGCAAGATAGGAATCTGCTGAGTTACTGTGATTCCCCTTCCTTTCCCAGCTCTGTGTTCCTGCCTTACTTTGTCTTACTTCTGTCAAATAACTTTTACTTCCAAGTGAGAACCGTGTCTGCCATGCAGATTAAATGAGTCAGCAATAACCTGGCTGATGAGGATGCTGTAATCTTTTGATTAAAATGCAATCATTTCCAAATTTATTTCCTCACCTGCCAGAGCCATCATAGAACCTCTATAGTGTGGAAACAGGCCCTTCGGCCCAACAAGTCCACACTGACCCTCCGATGAATATCCCAAACCCATTCCTTTACATTTACCCCTGATTAACGCGCCTAGCCTCCACATCCCTGAACACTATGGGCAATTTAGCCTGGCCAATTCACCTGACCTGTAGATATTTGGATTGTGGGAGGAAACCGGAGCACCCAGAGGAAACCCATGCAGACACGGGGAGAACGTGCAAACTCCGCACAGTCATCCGAGGCTGGAATTGAACCCAGGTCCTTGGCACTGTGAGGCAGCAGCGCTAACCACTGAGTCAGCGTGCCACCCCATCTGAGCTCCACCATAAGGCACACACCCTGCAGGCACACATCTCAACCTTCACTTCAAAAAGGGTCTCATGTTGAACACACTGCTGTGCTGTATGCTTACAACATGGTATCCCGAAATGATAAACCTCCAGAAGTGGATGAAAAAGCACATCTCCAGAACTGTGCACGGCCACTGAAGAAGACAAAATGAAGATGAGAATTAAAACACTGACGAGAAAAAAGAAGTGATTGCAGCTTTTCTGCTACCAGCTCTGGTTCAAATCACTGCAGATAAGATTGGACATTCTTCTGTGAACATTGACAAAGTTATTGAAAAGTTTTGGCTTGTTTAGCAAACCAGAACAAGTCTAAGTTGCTAAACTCCTATCACTGTTGGGAAGAGACTGTTTCAAATTATATTCCGCTCTAAATCTCCCTGAAGAGCAGAAAAAAAACACACAGCAGAAATTTTAAAAGATTTTAAGGTGTATTTTGAACGTTAAGTGAATGTTTTGCATGAATGGTACTTGTTCGATATGAGGGAACATAGTAAAAAAAGACTCTCTTGGTAGGTAGGTAATACAATTAACCTGATTGTAATGGGGTCAGCAGGTGGACCACAAAGAATTTGAGTTCCCTGATCGGGGCTGTTATTCTGGCCAATCAAGGAGCCCTGGCTGACAGATATACACAGGAGTGTCAGAGGTTGAGAGCCGCCTCTGAGATAGCTAGATGACTGTCAAGGACTCTCCGTGTGTCAATAAAAGATGATTTGGTGACAGGATACTGGCCTTTGTGCAGTTATTTCATTACGCAGCTTACAGAAAGCTGTGAATTTGTGCAAATCAAGGATGAGCTCATTAAACACAGGATTGTACCAGGAATAAAGAATCCAGACATGAAAGCACTTGAATAAAAACAAAATAACGCAGAATTGGAAATCTGAAAGAAACACAGACATAGGGCAAAGGTGCTTACAGCAAAAGGTCCTCGAAAAGGTGAAAGCAAGAGCAGCGATGCAACCATGAACTGATGGAAAAGCTGTGCAACAATTTGTTGGATTCATCAAATATTTCGTGAAAATCTCACCCAATTTGTTGTTAGCATCTGAAGCTTAACCCAATTATATTAGGGCACAGAATAACAAGCAGCATTTACTAAAATCCAACAACTAATTGTTGGTGATACCCATGCTGAAATACTGCAGTGTAAGTGATTTAGATACTCTGCAGTTTAATGCCTGCACAAGAAGACTGGAGGCAGCATCAATGCAGCAAGGACAATAATTGCATCCAGGGAAATAACACAAACAGTGAGATGTTGTGCCCAGATTGAGAAATGGTGCTCAGTCATTGCCTTTGCGTCCATCAACACCTATTTGGAAGAGACAAAGTGACGATCCATTTGACCACAAGCTACCTCAAAGCATTTTCCTCAAACTGGTACTATCTGCTCAAAGTATCTGCAGAGAATGTTAGTCCATTTACAAGGACATCATCTCAATGTGACACACAAGCAAGGGAAGCTCTTTGCATATTGTGGATATGCTGTCAAGAGCAGCACTTCTGATAAAGGAAGTGGAAGATTTGAAGGTGGAGTGTGGAATCTTCCAGATACAATGTGAAGCATCAACTCATCATGCTCTGGAAGGTATCAATCCAGCAGAGATAGTAAAAATAACGGCAAGCACCTTGATCAAAATCAAGTGATTAAAGTTGCAAATTTCCAACAAGAAGTCATGATAAAAGGATGCTCAGAGAGTAAAGGACAATCCTGTTGCTAGAAGAGCATATTGGGCATGTAGTGATGAACTGACAGCCCAAGTTGGAGTTTGTACAAAATAAATTGAGCAATTATCCTGAAGGAACTGATTCACTTGTCACAATAGTCTACTATTCTTCATAGAATCCCTACAGTGTGGAAACAGGCCATTCGCCCAACAAGTCCACAGTGACTCTCTGAACAGTAACTGACCCAGACCCATTCTCCTCCCCTATTACTCTACATTTACCCCTGACTAATTCACCTAACCTACACATCCCTGAACACAATGGGTAATTTAGCATGACCAATTCACTTAACCTGCACATCTTTGGATGGTGGGAAACACAGGGAGAACATGCAAACTCCACACAGACAGTCATCTGAGGCTGGAATCGAACCCAGGTTCCTGGCACTCTGAGGCAGCAGTGCAAACCACTGAGCCATCATGTCACCTGATTTCCAGCTGACTTGAATGACTGCTGATGTGACGGTAGAATGCTTCAAACACATTCCAGCTGTTATGACTTTCCTAACAGTTCATGAGTGACAATGGCTCTCAAAGATAATCTGTCACTTCAGAAGCTGTCACCTCTCAGCCCAGTTCTGCAGCTTATCTATGTCCCTCTGTAACCTGCAATATCCTTCAGCACTATCCATAACTCCACTGACCACAGTGGGTTAGTAAATTTGCGGATGACATTAACTTCGGTAGAGTTGTGGACATTCCAAAGAATATTGCAGGTTACAGAGGGACATAGATAAGCTGCAGAGCTGGGCTGAGAGGTGGCAAAAGGAGTTTAATGTGGAAAAATATGAGGTGATTAACTTTGGAAGGAGCAACAGGAATAAAGAGAACTGGACTAATGATAAGATTCTTGGCAGTGGAATTGAGCAGAGAGATCTTGGTGTTCATGTACACAGATTGAAAGTTGCCACCCAGGTTATTGGGTTATTAAGAAGGCATACGGTGTGTCAGCTTTTATTGGTAGAGGGATTGAGTTTCGGAACCACAAGGTCATGTTGAAGCTGTACAAAACACTGGTGCTGCTGCACTTGGAGTATTGCTTACAGTTCTGGTCACTGCATTATAGGAAGGATGTGGATGCTTTGGAAAGGATTCAGAGGCAATTTACTAGGATGTTGTCTGGTCTGGAGGGAAGGTCTCATGAGAAAAGGCTGAGGGACTTGAGGCTGTTTTCATTAGAGAGAAGAAGGTTGAGAGGTGACTGAATTGTGACATAAAAGACAATCAGAGGGTTAGATAGGGTGGACAGTGAGAGCCTTTTCCCTCGGATGGTGGTGGCTAGCACAAGGGAATGTAGCTTTAAATTGAGGGGTGATAGATATAGGACAGATGCCAAAGGTAGTTTCTTTACTCAGAGAGTAGTAGGGGCGTGGAATGCACTGCCTGCACCAGTAGCAGACTCGCTATCTTTAAGGGCATTTAAATGGTCATTGGATAGGCATATGGATGATAACGGAATAGTGTAGGGTAGATGGGCTTCAGATTGGTTCTACAGGTCAACGCAACATCATGGGCCAAAGGGCCTGTACTGCACTGTAATGTTCTGTATTCATGGAGGATCAGGAAATTGAACACTGCAAATCCTTTCCACAGTCTCCCCAGCAAATGGCAAGGCTAAGGTGACACTGAAAATTGCCAAAGGAATTTGAAGGGAATTGAGTAAATTTTGCAGAGATGACTTAAAGCAGTCCTTGAGTAAGAAACACAACATTGAATGCATGGAAAGTTGTCCAGAACACAGAGTAATGTCGTGCTGCACACAAACTGCTCTTCCACTGGTAAAAGCTACAGAAGCCAGAACCAATGACAGCTGTGAGCTAAAAGAAACAAGGTGAAAAGCTAGAAGGCCAAATATCATTTTGACAAGGTTGCAAAATTATTGCTAAAGCTGAGTATTGGTAAGTCAGTCAGGGTACATGCATTCGATGTAGCACCTTGATCACATGTGATGGAAGTGAACCATTGTGACCACAGGCACATATACCCTACTACAGGAGTTCATCCTCAAGTGTAGGTGGCTGATCAGGAAGAGGTGAACACACCATCTACACAGGGCACACATCAACCATCAGACCCAGCAACCTGGCAACTAAAATGGAACAAAAATGGTTACCACAGCAACAACAAATGATACAGCAACAACACTGGTGACAGTATCATCTACTACATCTTTCCTGTCATGGACATTGAGACATTCCCCAAACAAATTATGCGATCCAATTGTCCTTTGTGTTCTTCTCTGGGCAAGATCCTAATTCAAGTTTCACTTGGAACTCTTGATCCATTTCCAAAAGAAATGCTTTTGAAATTATTCCCTCTTTGGGGTTTGCCTCACGGTTGTAACCTGCAAACTGTCTTCTCCAAGATTAGAGAGGTGTACCTCATTTTACAAGGGTGAGAGGTCACTTACACTTGTTGGAGGTAAGGAACCCTCACTGAAAATTGATGTAGCATTCAGAACATCCAATACCTTCTCAGCAGAGTTTTCTGAAGGAGAGTCTGAATCCAAACTTCAAACCACATAATGGATTTATTGGTGCTGCCACAACAGAGCCAAACCATTCAGAACCAGTAGAAAGAATTCAGACAGAGGTCGGTATTGCATTATCCATCTGTTCTTTCATCGTTAACCTTCTTGTCTGAACTCTGTTCTTTGTGGGCCATAGATAACATATAAACAAATTATCCTATTATATTCCAAGCCATCTGTACATCAATTCTTTTGCCTCTTCAAATTTCAAGTAAGATTTTTTTTATATGTAAGAGTTGGAAATTTTAAGTCAGGTACATAACAAGTATGGCAGCACACAAAGTAGTAACACACTCAAAATATGGACCATTTCCTCTCTTTTCAGTTTGACCTGAACTCAGAGCTTTTCCAACATTTTCTGATGGATCTTTCAAATTCTAATGAAGACTGCTAGAATTTGCTGTCTTTCATTTTCACTTGAAGTATCGTCTTTATGCTCATTAAGTGTGTGTTTGAATCTATTACTTTATAATAGATTCAATCTTTCTTGTAATTGGGACAGGACTTCTATCCCAGACAATGTAACAGAGATCAGTTCGCATGTCTACCATTAAGGTTATAGTCATTGATGATTTGAAATTATGCAATGATTCAGAAAGTTGTACATGTGAAATGCACCCAGATTCTGTCGGCCCTATTGAGAAAACTGGACAATTCCAACAATCACTGATTTGAAATTCCAGATATCATTACAGATGAAGCCTACAAAAACATAATAATCAGTAACTTTGGCCTTTGTCTTGTCTACATCCTGTTTACATCATGTGTTTCAGAACTAAATATTCCAGATACTGAAAGGATTGTGTACACTTGTTATTGTCAACATTGTTAAATATTCAAGTTCACGCAACAACTAATTCCAGTGTCGGTTCCATAAGTTACGGCAATGTTTTACTTGTGTCTGTCAAAATCGATACCAACCTTTGAGTATAACCTAAACACAGGCAACTTGGGCCATTAGTTGCTACAATTCAGAAACAAATCCGACATAGTTGACTGTCCAACAGAAGTTAATTGTAAGTTTCAACGACATGAGGCAGCTTAATACCCTGGTAATAGCTGGCAATACCTTGTGAAAAGGTCAAAGTCCTGAATCTTAATGAATGTTGCGTAGAACAAGGTATTAATTTTGATAACATTTCGATTTGCACTTTCCTCATTTTCTGAAGGAGACTTTGTTGAGAGA
The DNA here is from genome assembly GCF_037043375.1 of Chiloscyllium plagiosum. Classification (NCBI taxonomy): domain Eukaryota; kingdom Metazoa; phylum Chordata; class Chondrichthyes; order Orectolobiformes; family Hemiscylliidae; genus Chiloscyllium; species Chiloscyllium plagiosum. The sequence continues at coordinate 4,989,500 of NW_028270160.1, forward strand.
AATTGTACAGACAAATATAGCGCAACACCCTCCCCTACAACTGCTTCATGCCAAAGACAACTCTTAACCCCTGGGTGGCTCAGTGGTTAGCATGCCGCCTCACAGTGCTAGGGACCTGGGTTCAATTCCAGCCTCAGGCGACTGTCTGGAGCTTGTACATTCTCCCCGTGTTTGCATGGGCTTCCTCCGGGTACTCCAGTTTCCTTCCACAATCCAAAGACATGCAGGTTAGGGTGGATTGGCCAAGCTAAATTGCCCATAGTGTTCAGCAATAGGCAGGCTAAGGAGATGAGCCATGGTAAATGAGAGGTCACCGGGATAGTGTGTGGGTCTGGGTGGAATGCTCTTCTGACGGTCTGCAAGGACTCGATGGTTCTTAACCTATGAATTCAGGCAGTGAAGTGACACCCACTGTTTGTTTATAATGGGCATCACAGGGAAGAGGTCCATCTTAAACTTGCCAAAAGCTCACAGCTTCACGTATTGTTAATGACAGTGAGATTGAGCCCTGGAGGATTCTGCTCTGTCTCCCTCGGTTCAAGTCCTACCTGTTCCAGAGGTGTATCATGACATCTCTGAACGGGTTGATTAGAAAATATCTGTACCCTATACAATGGATACTGGAGCTGATTTTGATTTGGCCACGGAGGTGTGATTGGAGGTGGGTGAGACTACAATTTTGTGCTAATGATCACCTTTCCAACATGACATTTAATCTGGTGCACAGGGTTGAAAATAAATCAAGATGGTAAGAGACGTTTGGAACACTTTTCCAAAAATGGATGCAAGTTCAGTTGTTAATTTTAAATCTGACTCAGGCACATTTTTGTTGAGAAAAGCTATTAAGGAATATGGGCCAAACACAGGTCTATAGAATTAGGCCACAGATCAAACATGACCTCACTGAATGGTGAAACAGGCTTGAGAGGGTGAATGGCCTTCTCATGTTGCTATGTCTCTGAGAGGCAGATCATAAAACCACAATGGCCTCAAACAGCAGTGTATTTAATTGGTTTAGCCAGAGACCTCATTCTATTTGCATAGTGCCATTCTGAAGGATACCCACAACTATGGCAGTACAGATTGCTACATTTGCACCCCCAATGTCTGACAGTGCAAACTCTCTTGACTCTCTTTATTAATTTGTGACGAGGCTGACCTGACAGTGTTGAACAGCCTGATATTCCAATTCAAAGCCTGCCCATCATTCTTAATGGGATGGAAAGTGCAGCCCCAGCTCGATCTGCCCATCTTTTTAAAACTGCCTTGGACATCAGGAGCCAACTCAGTGCTGTAGTGGGGCCTTGAGAGTCACAATCCAAACCAAAAATTGATCTTCAGGTGAGTCACCCTGATGTAGGTTAAATCACCATTGTTCTAGCAGACCATAACGCTGCTCTCCTTACATAGAGGCAACTTGTGGTAGTTTAACCAGAGCATTACCACATCTCTGGATAGATGAAGAGGAGTTCTTTATGTGAACCAGCAATGTGAGAATTGAACCCACGCTGTTGGCATTGACTCGGCATCGCAAATTGGCCATCCAGCCAACTGAACTAATCAACTCCCTCACTGTGATCGAATCCTGGCTAAGATCAGTTCATTCAGAACAGATAAGCAGTTGGCAATGGCAAACTTTGTCTTAGCATTACCTGGCCATTCTGCTGACCAGATATTTGATACCTACCCTGCATTTGACAAGACGGACCTTTATATAGATATCAAGGTTTGTTTTGGCTCTGGTTCCCTGGCTTAGTGTTAACATTCTTAAACAGTCATCTGTCCTCCATCTCTTCCCCCTTTAAGTCGGATTGTCTTCTGTTATTAGAAAACCAGTCAGTCAACACTTTCAAAAGTGACTCTACCTTTGAATGTATTTCTTTTTTCTGGATGATAAATGAGTAACACTTGAATATATTGTCCTTAAACCCTCTCAGTATCATGGAAGATCTTCATTGAAGATGAAAAGCTTTTCTTTCGTTTCATGAATCGGTGACTTCCAATCTGCTTGTCTAATGACGTATTAGAGGGTGACAGATACTGCAATCTGTCTCACCTCAGACAGCGCACAGGAACGTTCTATACAAACATGAATGCTATAATGAGGATCTTGGCTTCCGTTTCTGGAAACGAAGAATTTATAAGTGAATGAAAGGGAGGAAACAAGATCTCACCAATGGAAAATGCATGAACTCAGATCTGTTTAAACGTTGCCCATCACTGTCTGCTTCATTTGTGTTTTGAGGCACCTCATTGTTTTTTATCAGCTCCTTGATCAAAAACTGAAGCATTAGGTTTTCCAGGAAGCTTCTGAACCAAGACGCCTCCAAGTCAATAAAATCTTGGAAGGCAACTTTCTCGACAGCAATATCATGTTGTTATCATGCTGCGAATATTTTTACATCTTGGGACTGCAGCTTTAAAGGTAGCATAATGGAAGAGGGCTTATCTGCAGTCTGCCCAACAGGAATCCTGGGGGTTTGCTTGTTAGAAATCTGAACTAACTGCACAGAGGTCTATGAACCCCCACTAGGTCAGTTTTTCTTTGCCTGTGGCCAGCTAGCTCAGAGCCGCTTCCTGAAGTGAGGAGTATCTGAATCTTCTATTTACCGCTGTCAGCCAGGGCTCCCTGATTGGCCCAGATTAACAACCCCAATTAAGGATCCTATAGTTAATCATGAGTGGCATGGATAGGGTGAATAGACAAGGTCTTTTCCCTGGGGTGGGGGAATCCAGAACTAGAGGGCATAGGTTTAGGGTGAGAGAGAAAAGACTTATAAGGGACCTAAAGGGCAACTTTTTCACACACAGGGTGGTGCGTGTATGGAATGAGCTGCCAGAGGAAATGGTGGAGGCTGGTATAATTACACCATTTAAAAGGCATCTGGATGGGTAAATGAATAGGAAAGGTTTAGAGGGATATGGGCCAAATGCTGGTAAATGGGATGAGATTAATTTAGGATATCTGGTCGGCATAGACCAAAGGGTCTAATTCCATGCTGTACATCTCTGTGACTCTATGACTCTAATAAAATCCACCTGGTTCCAGTCATTACAAAAACAAAGGAGAACTTAACATTGTTTCACTGGGAAGAAGTTTCAAAGGTCCTTATGCTCAGGGGCAATGACGGTAGTCTCTAAGCTGTCCATTTTGACGATCAAAGATCATTACAGTAAGGAGGGTAAGACTGCTGACAGACAAAAAGCAGCCCAGTTGGGAAAGATGTCAAGGCTATCGAGAGGTTTAATATAATGAGGTGAGGAATATTGCTTGTGGGAGACACTGGGTAAACTTACTTTATTTTTCAGGAAAGAGAAGATTTAATGGGTGTGCTGAAAATTGTGAAGGGTTTCATCCTGTAAATGACAGAAAATTGTTTCTTTCAGCAAAACAGTGAATAAAGAGGACACAGATTTAAAGCAATTGACAAAAGAACAAGAGAGGACAGGAGAAGTTTTTTTTTAATGAAGTAAGTTTATATCTGGAATGTTCCGCCTGATGAAGAGTAAAATGGGAGTCTCAGTAGAAATTCTCAGACAAGGATTGAATAGGATCTTGAATGGAAGATGCTGCAGGGGGATGTGGACTGGTCGAATGTGTGAGCAAAGAGGTGGGTGGCAGATAGAGTATGACGTGGGACGGTGCACTTTAGCCAGCAGAATGGAAGAGCTGAATATTATTTAAGTGGGAAGGACTGCAGAAAAATGTAGCACAGAGGGATTTGGGAATGGGAGGGGGAGGGTGGGGGAACAGCTGGTGCATGAGCTCCAAGGGGCCAGCATCCATATTCACTGGGTAGTGGGCAAGAGTAATATTGGCCTCCATTTCATGGAAAATAGGTAGGAGGTCTTGCAGGGTGTGAGGCAATGGCCGAACAACTGAGCTCTTTTGGTTCTCTTGTCCAGGGAGGTTTCGCAGGAAGGTTTAATCGGGTATAGAAAGATTTTCTTATACATTGGGGTTGAGGAGGTTGGGTTTATACACATTGGAGTTTGGGGATTGGGGTCAGGAGGGGGTACCGTGTATGTGAGAATCTTGAGTTTTTTGGCAGACAGGATGTCGGGAGGTAGCGAGGTTGCTTCCCCATTTGGGGGAATCCATAACCAAGTATACTCTGGGTCCTGAAGTGTATTTAAAACTGAGAAAGACAGATTTCTAATGATTTGCAGTCTAATTTGTTACAGAGCACACTGCAACAACTGCTGTCTAACATTGTGCCAACTCGATGTTTAAGACAAATATAACAAATATGGCAAAAAATGTGCCATCTTTTCCCAGCCTCACCTTTGAGCACTCCCTGCCCCCTTTTTTTTCTGTTCATTTACAGGATGATTTCGGCATTGGCTAGGCCAGCATTTATTTCCCATAACTAATTACCCAGAGGGTATTGAAGAGTGAACCTCTTAACATTGCGGGGTCTGGAGTCACATGTAGACCAGACCAGGTAAGGACACTAGAGGACCAGATGGGCTTTTCCCCTGACCATCAGCAATGAGTTCATGATCATCATTAGGCTCTTAATTCCAGATTTGTATTGAGTTCAAATTCCACCATCTGTCACAGTGGGATTTAAGCTCAGGTCCCTAGAACATTACCTGGCTCTCTTGGATTAACAGTCCAGCAATAATACCCACTAGGCCATCATCTCCTCGCTATGTAATGCTAGATGACACAGCATATCAGAAATAAGCCAAATGTGCAACACAAGGTAGCTATGTATCATTACCCCACACTGGGAAATCAAGCCCCATTATTCCCAAAGTTCCTACAAGAGTTAAAGACTTTAACAAAGCACTATGCGAGAGAAACAAATGTGAAATGAATCTACAGCACCCATATAAAACTCCTCCTACAGTCAGATAGAGACACAGACAGGCAAAACTCATTGGTGTTGCGTGGGGAAGAGAAGCTAGGATGTTGATTCAGTGGTCCCTGTTCGTAGGATTCATTCGGATGATCTTTTTGCTTGTTAGTATTTGCAGTTTGTTGATCTCTCTTCTCCAGGTAATTTTCACTGTCTTGCAGAAGACTCAGAACAATTGGGTGACAAATTACAAATTCTCTGAATTTCTGGATAAAACCCATAGCTTACAGCAGCTGATAAGAGAAAGTATAGTGGCTTTCTTCTGGTTTTAGATATTTTTACTGCAGACAGAGAGAGAGAGAGAGAGAGAGAGAGGCAACCTCCCCTCTTTGAGTTTCAAAGACGTCTGGGTATACTGTTCACATCCATAAATGGTTCAACTATCTCAGAGTTAATCACATGCCTATTGAAAAGCAGGAAACCTTTCTCATCAGCAACTTTGGAAGGGAAGCTGAGGTGGTTGGAGGGGGCATATTTTAAAATCCAGGTGGGGAGGGCACTATTTTCTGAGAGGTTACCCCAATGAACAAAAGGCACCCCATCCCTTTGAAGATAAGAATCACAAAATCATCAAATCCTGACACTGTGAAAACAGGCTGTTTGCCCATTGAGTCCACACTGACCTTCTGAAGATCATCCCACCTAGACCCACCCCCTACTCTCTCACTGCATCTCCCATGGCTAACCCACCTAGCCTGCACATCCCTGGACACTATGGGTAATTTGGCTCGACCAATTCACCCTAACCTGCACATTGTTGGACTGTGGGAGAAAACTGGAGCACCCGGAGGAAATCCACACAGACCCAGGGAGAATATGCAAACTACACACAGATAGTCACCTGAGGGTTGAAGTGAAAGCAGGTTCCTGGTGCTATGAGACAGCTGTGCTAATCGCTGAGCCACCATGCCGTCCCTGAAAAGACTACATCTCTATCCCACAGTTTAATGAGCTTCCCAAGTGAAGCATTTTATGATTTGGGGGATGAATTGACCCTTACTTATCCCAGAGGGAGTGGATGGGAAGGTGATGAGCTAAACACTAATCCTATTGCACCTACACCCACCCCATAACATGCCCAATGTGCCAATGGAGACACATAAAATCCAGTCCATGGTTGTCATCATTATCTGTACAGACTCCTACAACTTCACACAATATACATTTTCTTAAGTGTTTGAGGGACTTAGGAGAGGCAATAACACATTAGATCAAAATAATCCACTCTATCAAATGCTTTTTACATCAATTGCTTCTCAGAAGATTTGAGTTGTTTTAAGTGATTATTTTAATAGTGTTTAAAATGCTCTGAGAGTTCCATTGGGTTTGATACAAGAGGTCTTTTTTTCCCCATTTATCAGAACCAACGATACAATGGTTTTTGAAAAAAAAAATGGATATTGTGTCTAACACATCAATTAACTAAAACACATCTACAGAAGTCACTTTACCAATACCTCTACTGAACCTGTTCCTTTCACTGGTGTAGCACAGATATAAACAGCATTCGAGAATGTATTAAATCAGAAATACCTTGGATTTTTGACAAATCCATACCAAAATCCAGAAACCTGAAGTGGAAGGAGTAGGAAAAGATTCTCTGGGTATCATACTCAAGTTGGGATGCACTGGAGTTCATGCTCTATATTTAAAGCATAAGCAGACAGTGAAAAAGCATCTATAAACAGGACATGGGATCAGGAATTCAGCCTCTCTAATGACTGCAACATGAATTAGAAATGTGTCATTTATAATCAGCGTACACAAAATACAGCAACATTATTTATAACTGGGACACATTGTCTATAACTAGAGCACCAGGGATCATCGACACATCTGTAACTGGCACATATGGAACAAGATTCTATCCTTATAACGAAAGCAAAATAAAGCAGGTCCTGAAACAAAAACAGCAAGTGCTGGAGAAACTCAGCAGGTCTGACAGCATCTCTGGAGAGAGAAACAGAGTTAAAGTTTTGAGCCTGACATGACTTTTTGAGAACTATGCTTTCACCCTGAATGAGCTTGGGGGGTGGACTACCTTCTGCAGGTTGTTAACTCGCGTTGGAAGGATTTCAGATGAGTTCATCACATGACCTCGGCCTGCCCCCTCTCATGTTCGCATCACTTGACATGACCTGACACATCTCAACTTGTTGGACCCCCATCTTCCCACATAACTGGAAAGCAAAAATGCTGCTCACAATCCAATTGGATGATGCTGGGGTCTTCACAGAATTACTTAATTTCCCAACTCCAAGAAATCATTAATTCAAAGAAAGTGAAAATAAAACAGAATTCCTTGTGGATGCCTGACACTGCTCTCCCATGGTTTTGTGTAGCAATGTGAGGGATATCAATCTTCAATTCTGGAAAGGGTAGTGACTCCTTTACACACAGAGATTCAAGGAGGATGGATGATATCTGTGTATGGGGGATCTCAGCTGCAGTATGTGCAGCTCTTTCGAGGCACACATGCCAACTCTGCACTTGTTAGTGACCAGGCCAAACCCCCTCAAGACACTTTAAGGTGGTAACCCAGACCCTAACTGTTCCTTTTTTTTAAAGGCAGGTGTGAAGTGGATATTCCAGGAATAAAGCAGCTGGTCAAACAACTTGGCTTTAAGCAAAACAGAACTTATTTCCACACTGCGGTTGAAACACAAATGAAAGAAAACAGAATTTAGAATAACATAACTATTTGGAAACCCAACTGACTTGAAAATGCAATTTAATGCAGCAGCTGTTCCAATCCCTGTAACATCCCAAAATCACACCCCTTGGCAAATGGTAAGTTCAAACCGAGGGTCTTACAGGCAGGAGAGATTGCAGAGAGAAGAGCCAGGCAAGAAACATCTGCTGAAGCATGGAATCTTTTTTTTCACAATAACAGCTTCTCTGCTACCAGCAGTTCCTGATTGTCTGCTTAAACAAACCAAATTAGAAAAATCTTCAACTGGGAGAACTGGCCACTCCCCTACCATTTTTTAAAATAGACATTTCCAGATATACTGGTACCTCTGCCTTTACGATCCCTCTTGAGAAAAAACAAGGACAAAGTAACCTTGTTAAATGGGCAGCATTATCACATACTTGACAGGCTCTTTCTGGGGTCCTGCCCACTGAGGGTTATCAGGTCAAGTTGAAACTGACAACTTTAAACAGCAGCATTACTGGGGAAACTGTGACTCCTGTCAGACTGCCTCCTACTGAACGCCAAGGACGCAGGGCACAAGGGAGTGATGGCAGGAGGGGGATGGCTATAAGGGGCTAGCAGCAAGGGCCAGGGGCAATTTGTCACCAGACAATCCCTTTCCTAATGCTAGGCCTCTCAATCAGGTAGTAAGTACCTGGATGAGGGCAGCTGATACATGGGAATACCACCCCATACAAGTTCCCTTCCAAGACACTCACTGTCCTGATTTGGAAATATTCTTTCAGAGTCACTGGGCCAAAATCCTAGAATTCCCTCCCTCAGGGCATTGTAGGTCTACCTACAGCACATGGATTTCAACAGTTCAAGAAGGCAGCTCACCTCCATCTTCTCAAGGGGCAACTAGGGACGGTCAATAAATGCTGGGTCAGTGAAGCTTACATCCCAGGAGAGAATGAAGAAAAAAGTGCCTCTAAAAGAAGGACCCACCATCCTCGGAAAGCTGAGGGAGCTGACAAGCAGATAGGGTTGGCTTGCCCTGCTCCCATTGTGGTGTGTCTCCTGCCTAGTGATGGTCCACATCAGGGTGATGGGGCTGTAACCAGGGTGGAGGTGGGAAGATGGTTACACAGAGCCCTCCCACCTCGTGAAACACCCTTAGTCGGAGCAAATTACTGCAGATGCGGGAATCTATATTGAAAACAAAAAGTGCTGCAAATCCAAGCAGGTCAGGCAGCATCTGAGGAGAGAGAGGAAACTAACATTTCCAGTTATTGCACAAATGCTTCAGCTCTGACAAAGAGTCATCTAGGTTTGAAACACAAACTTGCTGTCTCTCTAGGAATGCTACCTTACCCATTGCAATTCCAAGCATTTGATGAAACACTCCTGTCCACCACCAAATGATCCCACTGGCTTTCTCTCACTTTAATCATATCTCCTTCTCTGTTGGCAAGGACTATCCCCAAACAGAGTCAGATTGAGACTAAAAACTCAATAAGTGCAGAAATTCAGACACACGTACTATTTAGTGACAAAGTATCTGAGGATGCCAATCCACGCTGTTGATTCATAACGTCCCAGATACTCCATGTTGAAGGAAGCCAAAATGTGTGCATTTCTTCAAAATGGCAATTCTTAACTTGGAGTTTGCGTAGAACCATAAAACTCCAAGGTACTGGATTTTTAGCCGCTGTGATGGAGGAGTCAGAGGTCAGTGGATCCAGAGTATAGTGAGAGTTGCCTTTGTCCTGAATCAGAGGGTAAACCGAATCTCTGAGCAGTCCAGGACAAATCCCAGCTGTTTACCGACACAGAGTGAGCTTCTGAGACTAATAGCCTGGTCCATAAATCTGCAGAAATTCATCATGAGAACTCCTCTGTGGATGGTGAGGGTGTTGGGATGATCCTGGGCTCAGGGCCTGGGGAATATGAAGGTATCGGGTTGGGAGGATCTTGAAGCTGGGTTGAGATTTGGGAAACTTTCCATCCTCCCTTGAGGGTCAGGAATCACGGGACTGATGGTGGTGCCATGAGGCATGGAGGTTGTTTAATGTCGCCTGAACAAACCACCATGCCTTCCCATTGCATCCAGCTTTATGGGTAAGTGACTTAGTGTTTTAGGTTGCAGGCAATTTGACAAGCTGATTTCCCCAAGTAACCCCAGCAGTGATCATGTCTGCTTATGGGGGTAAAACAATCTGGTAGAGAAGAATTCTAGCAGAAATTAGACCCATTATATAAATAGGCAAAAGTGAGGATTGCAGATGTTGGAAATCAGAGTCTAGATTAGAGTGGTGCTGGAAAAGCACAGCAGGTCAGGCAGCATCTGAGGAGCAGGAAAATTGATGTTTTGGGCAAAAGCCCTTCATCAGGAACCATTAGATAGATACACAGCACATGTACCTGGTTTGGGAATATGGTCCGGTCACCCTTCCTCAGAATTTGAAACGTTAATTCTGATTTCTCTGCACAGATGCTGCCAGACCTGCTGAGCTTTTCCAGCAATTTCTGTTTTTGAGTCTGATTTCCAGCATCTGCAGATTTTCAGTTTTTATCAGAATCACTTGCTTGTCTTGACTGATTATCTGGTTGAAATTGTACACACACTTCTAACCCCAACTTCTCAGCCAATACCTTTAGCAGTGGAGTGATTATTTTTTAATGAATTCAGGGGCTGTGGGTTCGCTGGCTGGGTCCATCTCCAATAATATAAAAACGGCAAATTGGATGATGAGCTGTGGAAATTTCTGCTGTCACTTTGTGGGAAATACTGACTGCTGAAGGGTAGTAGCAGAAGACCTGACTGGGCAGAACAGGGTAAGTTGGCATTTATATTGCCCTGTGTTTCACTCAGCAACTGATAGACAGCTGACATGTTGTGTACAGCCCTGAAATGTCAAAAGGACCCTTGCAGACATAGATTAATCCATTTGTCTCAATTGGTTTGTGTTGAAAGGCGAGCGATCTTTTTTTTCCTGTCAGTTTGCCAAACTACAATATTAAATTATTGGACAGACCCAGGCTTTTCAAAACAGGAAGGTTGTCAACTATGACATGCCTAGCTGATAGGATTGCCATCATTAACCAGTGTCTAAACTGAATGGGAGGTCAAGGCAAAGTATGGTATAAATAGCATCAAAACAGGAGTTTTCATAAGTCAATTCAAGCCTCAAGTTATGTACAATAATGACAGTGACATTTATTTCCAGATCGAACCAATTTCACTCCCTTTTGAATTTTTCAGGCCAGACTGTGGTTCTGATGTAACTAGTCACATGACTCACCTTCACAGCCCAAGCTTGCACTGTGAGTTATTGCAGTGTGGTAACTCACTTACCTCAGCGTTAATAGATGGGGAGGCGATGCTCTTGAGGTATTATCACAGAACTGTTAACCCAGAGACCCACATAATATTCTGGGCATCTGGGTTTGAATCCTGCCAGGGCAGATGGTGGAATTTGAATTCAATAAAAAATATCTGGGATTAAGAGTCTAATGATGACCATGAATCAATGTCAGAAAAAAACCCATCTGGTTCATCAATGTCCTTTAGGGAAGGAAACTGTCTTCCTGACCTGTTCTGGCGTCTATGTTAACTTTTAACTGCCCTCTTTGTTAACTTTTAACTGCCCTCTGGGTTATTAGGGATGGGCAATAAATGCTGCTTTGCCAGCGATGCCCTCATCTCGTGAATGAATGAAGAAAAAAGACATTCTTGAGATGTTCTCAGTTGACTGAACAGCTGGTTTGTGATAATACAAATATAGGGCTTGCATGTTTCCACAAAGACAAAGGGCATAGATTTAAGTTAAGAAGAGAGTGAGAGATTTATCTTCACCTAGATAGTGGTGGGTTTCTGGACCTCATTACCTGAAGGAGTGGTTGAGTCAGAGACTCTTGAAAATGTAAGCAATATTTAGATATTTACTTACCTTGCTGTAGCCCCAGTGTTATGGGCCAAGTGCAGACAACAACATTATTGCAGTCAAACCTTTATTGACTATCATGGGCATGATGGGCCAAATGGCCTCTTCTATGCTGTAAACTCAATGAGCCTATAAGTCCCATACAAGCTGAAGTTATCATGAAGAAATCTTTTCCTTCCCTTGCCTAGAGATGCAGGAATTCTGTAATGACACAGCGACTGCTTGGTATGGTAGGACAATAGCACTTTCACCTGTAATAGGTGTTAGTCATGTTCCACCAGTTACACTCTGACCTCAGAGTCAGAAAGTTACTAGTTCAGGCACCACCTCAACACAAAATCTGGGCTGGCGTTCCAGCACAATACTGAGGGAGTGTTGCATTGCTGAAGGTGTTGTCATTTGGATGAGACATTATATCAAGTTTCAGTTGGATGATAAAAATTCCAATATGCTATTTGGAAGAGTAGCACAGCAGCTGCCCACCACACCCCCCTGCTCCGTAATGTCCTGCCGGTATCTATCCTCCAACCACCCTCATTTAAGCTGTGTATTTGGTCACAGTCATACTGCTGGGACGTTGAAAAGCATGAACAGCCATCACAGAAATACAGCCGGGACTTAGCAACGTTTCAAAACATACACATAATGGATGTGAAGGGCTTTGAGAAACCAGGAGGTCATGAAATTATCATAAACTTGCTGCAGCGAGGAATGGTTTTTTTGGCCCATTAGCTCTGTGCTGGCCATATGGATGAACAAATATTTATTTTATATGTTTGCCTCACGAACTGCCACACAACCACTCAAGGATGATAAGAGGAGAGTCTAGTCTCTTGATGAAAAGTGTTGATTCCACAATACTGATCGCCTTACCACTGACCCTCAGCTAATTGCGAGCTGAGTTTTATAGTTGGATATGGGAATAGGTGAATGAAGTGAAAATATTGGGAAGTGGGTTGTCAACATAACTTTAACAGGAAAAGTCTTATTTTTGTTTTTGCCAGGATGATTGTACTCAGACCAGCAAATTCACCTCATATCCCTAAAATCCCCAGCTGTTGTTAGACTGATGAATGGACTCTCTCACCTCAAATGATGCTGTCAAGAGTGTGGTGCTGGGAAAGCACAGCAGGTCAGGAAGCATCTGAGGAGCAGGAAAATTGGCGTTTCGGGCAAAAGCCCTTCATCAGGAATGAGAATGCTGGCCTTGTTAACAATGCTCTTGCCGACTGCATGCCCCATGCAATGTAACCTGTTTACCTCTGCCTAAGTCTTTGTGATCTGCACATTCTTGCTGACTACGATCTGCCTGTACTACTCTAAACAAAGCTTTTCATTGTACATCGGTACACGTGACAAATCAATCAATCAATAACTCCACAGAGATTGGTGTCACATCACCTAGTACCCTTATTTACATGTGCGCAGTACATGGGCTCTTACCAGGTAGATCAGAGCCAGTCCTGAGAGTGCAGAGACTCCCTGAGACTCCTGTTTATATCTGTCAGCCAGGGCTCCCTGATTGAGTATTAAAACTGTTAACCTGGCCAATGAGATCTACCTGGCCCACATCCCAACTTGGACAATCCCTGTAGAGGAGCAGGGAAAATCAGCAGCTGAGCAGCATATCCAGCATCAGTGGTGCTGGAAGAGCACAGCAATTCAGGCAGCATCTGACGAGCAGCAAAATCAACGTTTCGGGCAAAGGCCCTTCATCAGGAATAAAGGCAGAGAGCCTGAAGAGTGGAGAGATAAGCTAGAGGAGGGTGGGGGTAGGGAGAAAGTAGCATAGAGTACAATAGGAGAGTGGGGGAGGAGATGAAGGTGATAGGTCAGGGAGGAGAGGGTGGAGTGGATAGGTGGAAAAGGAGCTAGGCAGGTCGGACAAGTAGGAATAAAAGAATGACTAGGGTAGGAATAGGTCCAGTCAAGGATAGTAGGGGGAAGTTGCGTGTGGAGGCAGAAGAGATTGGGGAGACACTGAATGAATACTTTTCTTCAGTATTCACTCAGGAACAGGGCATTGTTGTCGATGAGAATACTGAGGCACAAATAAGTAGAATGGATGGCTTTGAGGTATGTAGAGAAGAGGTGTTGGAAATCCTGGAAAAGGTGAAAATAGATAAGTCCCCTGGGCCTGATGGCATTTATCCCAGGATTCTCTGGGAAGCAAGGGAGGAGATTGCAGAGCCATTGGCCTTGATTTTTATGTCCTCTTTGTCTACAGGAGTAGTCCCAGAAGACTGGAGGATAGCAAATGTGGTTCCCTTGTTCAAAAAGGGGAGTAGGGATAGCCCTAGTAACTATAGGCCGGTGAGTCTCACTTCTGTTGTGGGCAAAGTCTTAGAGAGAATTGTAAGGGATAGGATATATGCACATCTGGATAGGAATAATGTGATCAAGGATAGCCAGCATGGTTTTGTGAAGGGCAAGTCGTGCCTCACAAACCTTATTGAATTCTTTGAAAAGGTGACGAAGGAGGTTGATGAGGGGAAAGCGGTAGATGTGGTATATATGGATTTTAGTAAGGCGTTTGATAAGGTTCCCCATGGTAGGCTACTGCAGAAAATACGGAGATATGGCATTGAGGGTGAGTTGGAGGTTTGGATTAGGAATTGGCTGGATGGAAGAAGACAGAGGGTAGTAGTTGATGGCAAAGTTTCTTCATGGAGTGCCGTCACTAGCGGTGTTCCGCAAGGATCTGTTTTGGGACCATTGCTGTTTGTCATTTTTATAAATGACCTGGAAGAGGGGTTAGAAGGTTGGGTGAGCAAGTTTGCGGATGATACGAAAGTCGGAGGAGTTGTTGACAGTGAGGAAGCATGTGGCAGGTTACAGCAGGATATAGAGAAGCTGCAGAGCTGGGCAGAAAGGTGGCAGATGGAATTCAATGTAGCTAAGTGCGAGGTGATTCACTTTGGGAAGAATAACAAAAAGATGGGGTACTGGGCTAATGGTCGGATACTTGGTAGCGTGGATGAGCAGAGGGATCTTGGTGTCCATGTACACAGATCTCTGAAAGTTGCCACCCAGGTAAATAGTGCGGTGAGGAAGGCATATGGCGTACTGGCTTTTATTGGTAGAGGAATTGAGTTCCGGAGTCCTGAGGTCATGATGCAGTTGTATAAGACTCTGGTACGGCCGCATCTGGAATATTGTGTGCAGTTTTGGTCGCCATACTATAGGAAGGATGTGGAGGCATTGGAACGGGTGCAGAGGAGGTTTACCAGGATGTTGCCTGGTATGGAAGGAAAATCGTATGAAGAAAGACTGAGGCACTTGGGGCTGTTTTCACTAGAGAAAAGAAGGTTTAGGGGTGACTTGATTGAGGTGTACAAGATGATTAGGGGGTTAGATAGGGTCGACAGTATGAACCTTTTCCCGCGTATTGAGTCGGGTATTACAAGGGGGCATAGCTTTAAATTAAGGGGGGGTAGATATAGGACTGATGTTAGGGGTAGGTTCTTCACTCAGCGAGTCGTTAGTTCATGGAATGCCCTGCCAGTAACAGTGGTGGACTCTCCCTCTTTATGGGCATTTAAGAGGGCATTGGATAGGTATATGGAGGATAGTGGGTTAGTGTAGTTTAGGTGGGCTTGGATCGGCGCAACATCGAGGGCCCAAGGGCCTGTACTGCGCTGTATTCTTCTATGTTCTATGTTCTATGTTCTAAGTCCGGACAAGTCAAGGGGACAGTGCGGCGCTGGAAGTTTGAAACTAGGAAGAGGTGGGGGAAGGGGAAATGAGGAAGCTGTTGAAGTCCACATTGATGCCCTGGGGTTGAGCTCAACCTCCTCGCGGGAGCACGAGATGACTGCATTGGCGCCACCTCGTGCTCCCGCGAGGAGGTTGAGCAATTCATCAACTTCACCAACACATTCCACCCTGACGTTAAATTTGCCTGGACCATCTCTGACACCTCCCTCCCCTTCCTGGACCTCTCCATCTCCATTAGTGACGACCGACTTGACACTGACATTTTTTACAAACCCACCAACTCCCACAGCTACCTGGATTACACCTCTTCCTACCCTACCTCTTGCAAAAATGCCATCCCGTATTCCCAATTCCTCCGCCATATCTGCTCCCAGGAGGACCAGTTCCACCACAGAACACACCAGATGGCCTCCTTCTTTAGAGACCGCAATTTCCCTTCCCACGTGGTTAAAGATGCCCTCCAACGCATCTCGTCCACATCCCGACCTCTGCCCTCAGACCCCACCCCTCCAACCGTAACAAGGACTGAACGCCCCTGGTGCTCACCTTCCACCCTACCAACCTTCGCATAAACCAAATCATCCGCCGACATTTCCGCCACCTCCAAAAAGACCCCACCACCAGGGATATATTTCCCTCCTCACCCCTTTCCGCCTTCCGCAAAGACCGTTCCCTCCGTGACTACCTGGTCAGGTCCACGCCCCCCTACAACCCACCCTCCCATCTTGGCACTTTCCCCTGCCACCGCAGGAACTGTAAAACCTGCGCCCACACCTCCTCCCTCACCTCTATCCAAGGCCCTAAAGGAGCCTTCCACATCCATCAAAGTATTACCTGCACATCCACTAATATCATTTATTGTATCCGTTGCTCCCGATGCGGTCTCCTCTACATTGGGGAGACTGGGCGTCTCCTAGCAGAGCGCTTTAGGGAACATCCCTGAGACACCCGCACCAATCAACCACACCGCCCCGTGGCCCAACATTTCAACTCCCCCTCCCACTCTGCCGAGGACATGGAGGTCCTGGGCCTCCTTCACCGCTGCTCCCTCACCACCAGACGCCTGGAGGAAGAACGCCTCATCTTCCGCCTCGGAACTCTTCAACCCCAGGGCATCAATGTGGACTTCACCAGCTTCCTCATTTCCCCTTCCCCCACCTCTTCCTAGTTTCACACTTCCAGCGCCGCTCTGTCCCCAGATTTTGATTTTGCTGCTCGTCGGATGCTGCCTGAATTGCTGTGCTCTTCCAGCACCACTGATCCAGAATCTGGTTTCCAGCATCTGCAGTCATTGTTTTTACCAGCATATCCAGCAGCCTATCACATAACAACAATGAGGAAATATCTCATCCTGAGCCATTGGTTTGGGAACAACAGACATCACAGTATAGATCTCTCCACTGGGTGACATAGTACCTCAGAGTCACAGCATTGTTACAGCACAGAGAGAGGCCATTCAACTCTTCATGTCTGCACTGGATCTATGAAGGAGCAATTCACCTAATGCCTTCTCCTTATAGCCTTTCACATTCTTCCTCTTTAGAGAATAATTAAATTTCCTCTCTTCAATTCCCTCCCTACAATTCCCTCTTTTCAATCTCTTCTCTTCAATGCTTTCATAGAACCTACGTCTGTGGGACTCTCAGGTGATGCATTCCAGACCCTAATCACTTATTGTGCAAAAAAGTGCTCCTCAAGCCACCAACACTTCTTTTCCTAATTGCCTCAAATCTCTGTCCCCTCACTCTTGACCCTTGCACCAATTGGAATAGTTTTTCCCTGTCTATTCTGTCCAAAGCTGTCATGACTTGAAATACCTCAATCAAATCTTCTGGTGAACTGGAAAAAAGATGTAGTTGCTCGGTGTGATCTAAACTCTGATTCACCCCTTGTTGAAGAGCTTGTCAATGCTTATGTCCTGACCCAGGGACGAAAATGGGACACTTTCCACAGTAGTTTGGAAATTCCAAAAGGAAAAGCCTGTATGATATAGTAATTGTGAGTGACTAACACAGAAATTTGAAATGATGGATCTTGATGTATTAAGTGAGGAAAAAAATTCCTCTGACAAGGGTCACACTAACAGTCAGAAGTGTAAAATCATTGGGAAAAGAGATAGAGGAGGAATGAAACCTTTTTTTTCCACAGAGAGTTTTGCTTAGAGCTGGAACACATTACCTGAAATGGTAGTGGAATCTAATTCTAAAGGAACTTTCAAAAGACATGTACTTGAAAAGGAATAATATTCAGGGTTATGTATAAGAGACTGGAGTTTGATATTAACTGTTTGAGAGGACCCTGTAGGCAAGGGGCCAGTTTCTGTCGATTTCTTCTCCAAAGGCTGATTTTTCTATTTAAGAAAACACACTGCAGTAATGTCACATTAAAAATAAATGATTAAAAATGGACATGGGGCTAAATTCTGCGTTATTCCAATGGGTTTAATTGCTCTCAAAATGCCAGTATTGTGAGCTGTTTGGAAAGGATATAGTATCTTTAATTCCAAAGACTATTAAGTTGTCAAGTTATTTTATAGACAGGCCAACTGTGCTACAGACACTTAGAGTTTTACTGCCACTTTTAGCTTCTGCATCAATCCCAATAAAACAAGTAAAATGCTCATGTCACATTTTAATGTTATCATAACTGGGAAGCACAAAACGCAGTGTCATACACTGCATCAATGGAGCATCCCTGCAGGTTTCAATTTGTTTGTGAGGAGACCCGAAACTAATGGCAGAATGGATGAGGCCTTTGGTGTGTGGGAATTTGCAAACCATTCACAAGTCCTGTCTCTCAACATTTGGCTCCCTGTAGGAACATTGAGGCCAACATCACACTTACATTTGTCTTTTTTCTGAACTGGGAGTTAAACCGATGTCCCATTCATCCATTCCAGAGGAGCTATACAGCTCCGACAGCAGCATTCAAAGAGTAGGGGAGCTTTCCCAGGTGACCAGGACAATATTTGTCCCTCAAACAAGACGTAAACCAAGTTATCTGGTCATTGCTATTTGTGAAAATTTTCTGAGCACCAATTGACTGTCATGTCTCCTATTTTATTCCAATGGATAGAGTTAAAACATTCTTCATCAGCTGTGAGGCCATTGAGACATCTCAATGAAAAGTGCCGAGTGTACACTCTTTCTTTTCACAAGGATTAACAGGCAAATTAAAAGTCCTCTTCCCTGTCTTTAAAACCAACAATACAGTAACCAACATGTTTGGTTTAACGTTAGACTTTGAAGAATGTGATTTTTGATTCTAAATGGTCAGAGTTGCTGCTCAATGCCAGTTCTTCTGTGTCAGCAAAGCAAGTCAGTTTTGGTTCTGATCCTTGTAAGACCATGCCATTTGCACTGTGGTTGTTAAGCATTGCCTAGTGTGATTCATTCAGGAACTTCACTCTAGCATGGCAGTCTCTGACACCTTTGCAGTAGAGGGAGCCTGAGAAGGTTCAGGATTTTCTGAGTCCTCAACCCCATCAAATGATTTGCTTGACATCTTGCAATCTTAAACAGTCAGCTCCCACAGGTCATGGCCATCATGTCTGCTAGTTGTCAGGGTCCATCTTCATTTGCTGTTGTCCATAAGACCATAATACCATAAGACATAGGAGTGGAAGTAAGACCAATCGGCGCAACAAGTCCACTCTGCCATTTAATCATGGCTGATGGGCATTTCAACACCACTTACCCGCACTCTCCTCGTAGCCATTAATTCCTTGCGAGATCAGTGGGCGGCACATGGCTCAGTGGTTAGCAATGCTGCCTCACAGCGCCAGAAAACCGGGCAACTGTCTGTGTGGAGTTTGCACATTCTCCCCATGTCTGCGTGGGTTTCCTCCTGGTGCTCCAGTTTCCTCCCACAATCCAAAGATGTGCAGGTTAGGTGAATTGGCCATGCTAAATTGTCCATAGTGTTAGGTGTAGGGGAATGGGTCTGGGTGGGTTGCTCTTCGGAGGGTTGGTGTGGACTTGTTGGGCCAAAGGGCCTGTTTCCACACTGTTCGGAATCTAATCTAAAAATCAAGAATTTACCAATCTCTGCCTTGAAGACATTTAACGTCCCGGCCTCCACTGCGCTCCATGGCAATGAATTTCACAGACCCACCACTCTCTGGCTAAAGAAATGTCTCCTCATTTCCATTCTAAATTGACCACCTCTAATTCTAAGACTATGCCCACAGGTCCTAGTATCCCCACCTGATGGAAACAGGTGCAGGCAGAAGCCCTTCATTAGGAATCATGAAGGGCTCCTGCCCAAAACGCCAACTCTCCTGCTCCTCGGATGCTGCCTGACCTGCTGTGCTTTTCCGCACCACTCTAATCTTGACTCTGATCTCCAGCACCTGCAGTTCTCACTTTCACCACAAAGATTAACCAGCTGATTTCCTTTGAGAGTTCAGTGGTTTAGTGGGTTACCTTTGTTGTCTCGGGCACTGCAACCATTGTGACAATAATCAATTGATAACACCATAGTAACCTCTTGCTAAAGAGTAGGTTAACCTGATCCACACTCTCCCTTTATTTCTATACCATAGGAGCATGGGTGAGGTGCTCTTTGAAGGATTGGTGCAGACCTGATGGGCCAAATGGCCTCATTGTACACTATAGGGATTCTATGAATCCCATACTTTTCAATGAGGTCACCTCTCATTCTTCTAAGTTCCAATGAGTAGACTCTCAACCTGTTTAACTTCTGTTCATCAGGCCATCCCTCCTTACCAGGATTATCCAAACAGAAATCCTGTGGCCGCAGTTTTAAAGCAATAGAAAGATAAGGTTGCCACAGTCCTACCAGGCCATAGAGTTGCTGTCTCATTTGAGAGAGATGAGTGGTTTAATCTGAGGATCACCATACCTCAGGCTAGGGGCAGAAATAAAAAACAATCACACACCAGGTGTGTTTGCAACAGTGTGCTACGCAGGTTATAACTGAAAACAGAGACTGAATCTCCTTGTACTTGCAGGTAAAAGGGTGATGGATGGAAGTTCTCTCACTCTCTGATTGCCAGAAGAAAGTCACCAGTTAAAAGCTATTGTCAAACCGGAAATCAAGGTGTCCAAAGAAACTGCTTAACTGCCCAGAGTTAACACTACAGGAAATAGGTGATACGGTGGCTCAGTGGTTAGCACTGATACCTCACAGCACCAGAAACCTGGGTTCACTTCCACCCTTGGGAGACTGTCTGTGTGGAGTTTGCACATTCTCCCCGTGTCTGCGTGGGTTCCCTCCTACGGTCCAAGAATGTGCAGGTTAGGTAGATTTGCCATGGGAAATTGCCCATAGTGTCCATGGAAGGTTAGGCAAGATACATTAGCTATGGGGAATACAGGACCCTCACGCACTTTTACAAATACGCCTACAGAAAGCACACTATCCGGGTGCAGAACGGCCTGGTATGGCAACTGCTCTGTCCAGGACTGTAAGAAACTACAGAAGCTGTTGTGCACAGCCGAGACCATCACAGAAACCAACCTCCCATCCATGGAGTCCATTGACTCTTCTCATTGCTGCAGAAAGGCTGATAACATGATCAAAGACCCACCACGCCTCAGCAATGCTCTCCTGCAACTCTTCTGTCAGCAGAAGATACAGAAGCTTGAACACATGCACCATCAGGTTCAAGAACAGCTTCTTCTCCGCTATTATTACACACTGATAAAAGGACCTCCCTAGCTTCAAATAATGTTGATCTCGCTTTGTGCACATCCTGTGCAGTGTAACCTGTATACCCCGCTCTATCTAAGCTCCCTATGATGTATATGTCCTCGTTTGTTGTGATTTGCCCATACTGCTCGCAAAACAAAGCTTTTCACTGCATTTAGATACATGTGACCACAATAAATCAAATCAAATGAAATTCTGATCTATGTGCATGTTTGCTGTGTTTTAGTAACTGATAAACTCATTCTTCTTTTAACTCAAGAAAAGCTGATTAAATTGGCTGATTTTGAAACACAAGTACATTGGAACAGGGGAAGTTCCCAAAGGGAAACGATCCTTCATTTTAAGTTAACCTTGTTGTGATCAACTGAGAGAGAATTTATATAATGAACAGGAGCCAGTTCCTCCCTCCTCATACAAAATCCCACCAAATTGAGAGCCTTGCTCAGAGTGTTTTCATAACACTGTGCCCTGCATGCTTCCTCCGAGCAGAGCGCTTTGGGGAACATCTCCGGGACACCCGCACCAATCAACCACACCGCCCTGTGGCCCAACATTTCAACTCCCCCTCCCACTCTGCCGAGGACATGGAAGTCCTGGGCCTCCTTCACCACCGCTCCCTCACCACCAGACGCCTGGAGGAAGAACGTCTCATCTTCCGCCTCAGAACACTTCCACCCCAGGGCATCAATGTGGACTGCAACAGTTTCCTCATTTCCCCTTCCCCCACCTCACCCCAGTTCCAACCTTCCAGCTCAGCACTGTCCCCATGACTTGTCCTACCTGCCTATCTTCTTTTCCAGCTATCCACTCCACCCTCCCCCCCAACCTATCACCTTCATCCCCTCCCCCACGCACCTATTGTACTCTATGCTACTTTCTCCCTACCCTCACCCTCCTCTCACTTGTCTCTCCACCCTTCAGGCTCTCTGCCTGTATTCCTGATGAAGGGCTTTTGCCCGAAACATCGATTTTACTGCTCCTCGGATGCTGCCTGAACTGCTGTGCTTTTCCAGCACCACTCTAACCTAGCTGCATTATCTGTGTAAGATACAGCTCCATGAACATTTATATTTAGAAGTGTCACATCTTTAAAGAATATTCTGCTTTTCCATTCTTATGAGCAATGTGAGTAGCTCACACTTACCCCATATTATACTCCATCTCTCTTGTTGTTATCCAGGTAGCCTGTACACATCACATTGCAGTCACTCTTACTTTTCCAACTAGCTTTGTGCCACCAGCAAACTTTAGGGACATTGTTATCTGTCTCTTCATCCAAGTCATTAATATACAATGTACAGGTCATTTTGCGAGAACACGCATTTCGTTCATGCGAGTTCACTATAACGCAGTTGACGAATTCAGGACACTGTTTCTACAGTGTGAACTTTTAAAGTGCGTATTAGTTATAATGTGATTCTGGCCACATTACTTTAAATGGTGCTGCTATTACGCGATTTTCTTATAACGCGGGGTTGCACGAGAATGGAACTGTTGCGTTATAACAGAACCTATTGTAAATAGCTGAGGCCCCAGCACTAATCACAGTGGCACTCCACTAATCACAGTCTGCTAATGTAAAATTCCATGCTTATACCCACTTTTTGCTTCCAGTTAACCAACTCTACATCCATGCTAATATATTGTCTCCAATTCAATGCACATTCACCTTTTGATTGGCACCTGGTGAACAAAGATTCTAGCTGGAGCTGCGTGTACAATGATCACATCATTAAAGGAATGCTTACACTACCAAATTCCAGCCCTTAACTTTGCACTAAGCTTAATCAGCAATCAATGTGTAATTCCAACAGGTTCATAAAAATATCAGGGTGGCCAAGGGAACATGCCATTTTTATGCTGAAAATGGTAATACAGTAAGATCCCAATTCATGTTATAATTCCTGATCCCCTGAATTTGCTGGAGAATATGTGAATTACCCGAAATGTGTATCAATAACACAGAACATTGTTTCTCCAGAAATAATTGGCTTAAAAGAAGGACCATAGAGGGAGAAGGACATAAAGAATAGAACAGTTGCAGCTTCAAAGAGGAAATTTCAGAACAACACTCAGTCTGATGCAAAAGCAAAATGCTGCAGATGCTGAAAATAGAACTAGAAACTCAGCAGACATCTGTGAAGAGAGAAACAGAGCCAAGGTTTCGAGTTCAATGCACGACTCTTCTTCAGAACTGATGAGACAAGTTGTAAAGTGATGGGTTTTACATGTACGAGAAAGTTAAAAATCACCCAACACCAGGTTATAGTCCAACAGCGTTATTTGGAAGTACAAGCTTTCAGAGCGCTGCTCCTCCATCAGGTAGCTAGTGGGACAGGATCATTGGACACAGAACTTCTGGCAAAAGATCAAAGTGTCATACAACTGAAATCATGAATGTAGGAGAAAGGAGGGGAGCAGAAGAAGTGGAACTGAAGAAGAGATCAGGGAAGGTTAGAGGTGGAGGGTGTCAGTCTTATAACATTGATTGTAAAGGAGAATGCCTTGAAAGTGAGGCAGAGTTGAGAGGCTTGAAACAGGGTTTATTGGAAGGAAATGTGCTCCTTTACTTCAGCACTGTCTGAACATTTAGAAGATTGAAATTCAGTTTCTTGTTTCAGAGTGCCACCGGGAACAGGCAAGATAAATGGTCCAGTATTAATTTCGGTTCAGAAAAAAAGAATCTTGAAAGTAGATAATTGCTCTTAAATGTGAATGCAGCTTGAAGGAATTTATTGAGATATTGATCTGCCATCAGGTATGCGTGGTTGATCTGATTGTGTCACACACGATTCCTAGAATTGTACCTGAGGGTTATGCAGAGAGAATGGTCCATTGCAGACTTCATTACAATAAAGCATTTGACAGACACATTTCTTTAAGAGTCCCCCGGAACATTGGTAGCTAAATGAAACTGTCATTACAGAGGCAGCTTTAAAAGTTGACTCCTTTAATTCCAAATTCACTTGCAATGAAAAAGCTAGATTATAATCATAGGTGGACTACAAATTTTTCTAAAGGAATACTGTGACAGAAGAAATCTGAAAACAGAAACAGATTTTCCATAGCATTGTTCTGAGGACTGGAGGTTGTAGTTTTATGGAGAATTATTAAAACATTCAAGAGTATAGACCAAACCTTAAAAATAATGGCTTACATCATTGAAGACACTTTTACTGAGCATAACCAGGATGCAACAAAGGAACAAGAGATGGCATTTGACCCTTCAAACTTCATTCATTATTCAGTGGGATCATAGGTAATCTGGCTGTGGTTTCAGTTTCATTTCCCACTCAGTCTCCGTAACCCTGAACTCCTTTGTCGATCAAAAGTCTGTCTAACTTACTCAGCCTGGAACAAACTGAAAGATCCAGCCTTCACTACCTTTTGGAGGAGAGACTGTCATGCTCTAAAAACCCACAAAGAGAAAAAGCTTCCTCTTATCTCCACCTTAAAAAGGACACCTCTTACTCGCAAACTGTGCCCCTAGTTTTAGTTTCTGTTTATTTAATTACTTACTTTATTCTTCCCTGAGTAAGCTTCCCTTACATATTTATTTATTAATTATTAATACCGAGTGGGAAATGCTGTTACTCATTTTATTTACTGCTTTGCTGTCTGCACTGTTTCCACCGTATATGCTTCCCCACATTATTATTCCTGGTATCCAGCCTGTGTTGTCCCCTCAAACTCCATACATTCCTGCTTGCCTGCTGTTCAACTGGAGATGTTCATTCACCCACAGGGTGTGGGTGTCACTGGCTTGGAGAAAGTGAGGACTGCAGATGCTGGAGACCAGAGTCAAGAGTGTGGTGCTGGAAAAGCACAGCCCTTCATGGCTTATGCCCAAAACGTCGATCCTCTTGCTCCTCAGACTTGCTTGGTCATTACTGAAAGAATTGTAAAGGATTAGTTATGACCCCGAAGATGTCACTGGTCAGGATCTGAGGAAAACGTGACATAGTTAAAGTACGTGTGGCAATTCCTAACATCGCTTGATGAGTAGAAGTTTGTTTTAATAACAAGACAGTGGGTACACTGTGCCATATTTCACATCACAAACTGCTATCGGTCAGAGTCTACAACAACGTTGTTACAGAAATCTGTTTACAGCATTTCCATATTTTAAATGTTCACATAGGAAGGTTTAATTGACATGAAAAAATGATTAAAACTTGTAACGACTGGAAGTTGATCAGAAGCTTGATGGATCCTTCAATAATTGAAAATGGGGAAATAATAGAGAAGATATGAGGGAGGAATATCGAAATAAAAATAATAATGTGGGGAAGCATATACGGTGGAAACAGTGCAGACAGCAAAGCAGTAAATAAAATGAGTAACAGCATTTCCTACTCGGTATTAATAATTAATAAATAAATATGTAAGGGAAGCTTACTCAGGGAAGAATAAAGTAAGTAATTAAATAAACAGAAACAATTCACTGAAGGAAGAGTAGCAGAACCAAAGAACCATCAGTAAAGATTGAGTGAGGATCCAACAGATTCCCATATCAAGATATGCTCACGTAAATCGTAATAAATATTTAAAAATCTTTTTGAAACTGGCTTCTGAGAACCCAAAGCCTACAGGCGTGCATTGCAAACCCACACCCGCATCCCACATGGATACAAATAGGCTTCACTTTCATGCACTTGAAGAACACTGCAAGACACAACAGTCTTGACTTTTATCTCAAGTTATAAAGGAATTATTGGCAAGTTAAAAGCACAGGCATAGAATATAATCTGTCTGTCGGAGCATTATTTTTCCCAGTAGTTGGCAGATTTGGGATTCAATACTGTCTGGTCAAAGGTCAGGCAGGGAAATTGATTTAGATGAATTCCACACCCCAAATGCAGCCAATCTGATATATGTACCGGAGAATTCAGACCAGGAAAGCTGCAGAATACGTTTGCTGTCCTTCACCTGATTCACCTCATCACCCAAACCGCATAGATGGGACTGCAGACCAGCTCCAGCCAGAAATAATAAAAATTCGTCGAAACAAAAGTGATGGGGGGGGGAACACCCTTCCATATAAAGTGTCATAGCACCATAAACAGAACGGATCTAGCTGATCAACATTCTTAGAGTTTAAAAATAGTAAGGAATCGTTGAATTCATTCACATCAAGTCGTGCATGTTGCAGTGTCATTTAAAACCTTTTTGGAAAAAAAGGTCAAAAATTGTGGTGCTGGAAAAGCAGAGCCAGTCAGGCAGCATCCAAGGAGCAGGAGAATCGATGTTTCAGGCATAAGCCCTTCATTCTGATGAAGGCCTATGCCTGAAACATCGATTCTCCTGCCCCTCGGATGCTGCCTGACCTGCTGTGCTATTCCAGATCCACACTTTTTGACTCTGATCTCCAGCATCTACAGTCATCACTTCCTCCTTTTTGAAAAAGCACCAGGTTTGAAATCTGCTGCAGCATGATTTATGGATCAGGCTGTCTTCCAATTCTTTTAATTTACAGTCCTCAGGGAAAAAGCATTTTTCACCAGCTATCTGGTCTCCCAAGATCAGGAACATCAAAAAATACAGATAATATGAATGAGAGCAGCATGCACCATGTGATTTATTTGAAAGTTTTTTTAGAGTTTGGATTTTCAACGAGTGACATATGGGTGTCAGTTTAATTTATAAAAGAGTTTGAAAATTAGGGATGTCAGTCTTTCTCAAACAATGACTTTAAAACCAGCGTGTGCCAGAGAGTGGGTAACTGCAAGCCTCTTGGTGTGTGGAAGAACGTGCATTTATATTGTGGGGCTTTATGACAGTAGATGGGAAAAATACATTAGCCATTAGCTTTAGCAGAGTCTGGGATGAGCAAATTTTTAAAAACATCAACAGCTTGTCATTCAGTATGGAGAACTTAGAAAATGACACTGTTTGCACACTAACGGGAAAGAGATATCTCAGTGTAAACTGCAAAACCTCCAGATTAGGCGTGTTTGTTTAAAACTCTGCAGATTATTGAAAGTTTGAGAAAGTCTAAGCTCTCAGTTGCATGAGTGTTCCACGATTTTTAAAAAAAGCATCAAAGCTCAAAAGGACAGGAACTAAAAAGAAGCATTTAAGACAAAGTTACAAATTTGTCCGGGATAGAAAATTTCTCTGGATGTTGATGAACTGTAAAGTGAGAGTGCTGGGAAATAGATAAAATTTTGGTTTTGCTGTGCATTTTAAAAGCTTTCAGATGATTAACCCATAGACTCAATTAGTGTTCGGGAGACTTGGATTCAGAACCCACCACAGCAGATGGTGGAATTTGAATTCAATAAAAATCTCGAATTGAGAGTAACGATGGCCATGAAACCACTGTTGATTGTCAGAACCATCTGGTTCACTAATGTCCTTAAGGGAAGGAAACTGCCATCTTTACCTGGTCTGATTCCAGCAATATGGTCAATTTAACTGCTCTGTGCAATTCAGAATGGGGAATAAATGATGGCCTGACCAGCAAGGCCCACATCAAGTGACTACATTAAAAAGTGTGTTTTTTAAGAGAGTTTGGCTTATTTATTTCATTATTTAACTTATTTTATGTAATAAACACTTCTACTGTTAAAACCAAATCTGCAGGATTGTGTGCTTATGTTTCAGTAAAACACCACTACATCACACAAAATTTTAAAAAATGATATGATCATTTATTGACTAGCAGCTGGGATCATAACACACAGGATAAACAAATTACCCTTTTATTGTAATAATTTGGCTAAAAAATGAGCAATCAAATTTAGTTACAAGTTACACAGAAGAGTGGAACACTACTCCAAATTTAAAACTAAATCAGTCCACGAGAGTTTAAATATAATCTCCTAGCATCTTTTATTCTAAGCTCCCATGAGAACTCCTGGAGCTAACAAATTTTCATAGACTTCTTTATGGTATAAATCCTAGGACTGAAGTAACAGCAAGTGTTGCTGCTTCATTTGCCGGACTCTGTCAGGTCATTGCAAGGCATTTCCTTCAAATCATGCTGGTGGATTGCTCTGCACCAGATCGAAAACCAGGCCCCCATTAACCTGGAGAGGTCAGGAAATGTGACAGAATGCAGCTATTTTGCTGTATAAGTTGAAAACCTCCTGTTATGTGGCCAATATAATAATGCAAAGAGGAAGAATGAAATTAAAGTTAATTGGATTGAAAAATCTAGATTACAGTCAAGGGCAAGGTTTTGAGTGAGGCACTTTTGACCGACTCAATCTCTTTTCATTCAACTGTGCTGTCATGGGGCTGGGTTTGACATATTCTCCCACTGGGTGCCCATCTGCCACAATTAGATACACAATTAATGGTATATAGAACTTGGTAAAACGTCCTTGATGCAATATTGCCCTGTCCAGGCCATGTTATGGTTGGTTTTTGAAGTTGGGTGTAGTGCAGTCAATTTAAAAAAAAAAGTTTTTGCAAGGGTGAAGAGAATGTGGACAACTGCTGTCAGGAGATTATCTTTCTACCTGATAGACAGTATGACCCTTTCCTTCCTCCTCCCTGCCTGGACTTTAGAATTCATTTGTCTACCCTCCCAAACCCTTCTCTAAGGTGGCCAAACCTTCCTCAGCCAATGCCTCCCACCCACCTGGTTTTGGCATTCTACTGGGCTTTCTTGCTGGGTCTATTGTAGTTCCATTTGGCATCTGTTTAATCCACACACAGAGGCAGCTTCTTCTGAGTTAATCAACGAGCCAACATTCACTCTTGTGGGTGGGAACCAGCCCGTCCCATTATTCCCAATGCCCATCCATTGTGCATTGTGTTTGCAAAGCATACCAGGAGGTCACTCAACCCATCCAGTCCATGTTGAGTCTCCACAGATTGATCCAGTGAGTTCCCTTTCCTCATTCTAGGTATGTAGCTGTGAAAGTTTAATTTCTTCCAGTGTCTACTCAATTTTCTTCTGAAATCATTCAAGAATGACATGGAAACTCTTTGTCATCTGAATGCTCTCTCTGACCACTTTGCTCATTCTATAGGTAAGCTTGCTTGGGATGAGTAGATGTTTTATCCATAAATATGGTCCCATGGAACTTAATGAAGATGGCCAGTACCATTTTGAATCTCACATGCTCTCTAGTCCATTTGTGTGGTCTCTGCCAGATTATGGTTTTAGATTAGATTCCCTACAGTATGGAATCAGGCCATTTGGCCCAACAAGTCCAGACCGACCCTCCCACCCAGACCCATTCCCACACCCTATATTTACCCCTGACCAATGCACCTAACACTATGGACAACTTAGCATGGCCAATCCACCTAACCTGCACATCTTTGGATTGTGGGAGGAAACCAGAGCACCCAGAAGAAACCTACACAGCCACGGGGAGAATGTGCAGACTCCACACAGTCAGTCGCCTGAGGCTGGAACCGAACCCGGGTCACTGGCGCTGTGAGGCAGCAGTGCTAACCACTGAGCCACCGTATCATCCATGGGACCGCTGGAAAGGCTTTTTAATGCCCATGATGTTTTAGATGGGTTTATCCAATTGTGCAGACTATATTATACAGGAGCTCTTAAATTTCAGAAACGTGATCAGTTTTTAATGCAGATTTCTGAACTTGAAGACTGAACCAAGGTTAATAGGTTACAGCAATGCATTTCTACTTGTTAGACTTGTGCCAGTAACTATTTACCCTTTAAGTAAAAACTCCTTAAGATTTGACTACAGATAATAGGATACCTTCCCAACACTTTTGCTGAGACACCGCTTGGCTCATTTGATTGGCTGTGAGACTGTGCGAGGTAATCCCTACTCCAGTCTCATGGTGGGTGCAATGGGAAACTCCAATCTAGATCAGAACCTGGAATATATTCCAACCTGATTATGATGCCATTTTGTCAGAATCACTGCAAAGTTACGGAATAGTCCCAGAATTCCACCCTTTTGCTTTTAGTCCATGGGACTACTTTAATTTATGGTTCAATAAAGGGTCCAAGGTTCTCATTAACTAGAGAGACAGTCTCTGACTTCCCAACAAAGTGGGGTGAGTGGGACGTCACTGGTGTGCTTAATGGTCTTGGGTTTCTAACCTTGTTGTCATACTTCATCAATCAATCCCCTGAGTCTCTGTTGGCTGACCAAGAAAGGGAACTTAAGCTGAAACATTTCTGAAGTACGAACACTTCCACTTAGACCTGCCCCTTAATAGACAAATAATAGTATTTGCTGATACGATGGTACCACAATATCATAGCTATGAAATTGGCCAGCTACCCAGTTAGATGCTTCAGTCTTTCCCTTGCTGCCTCTATAAGATTCTTCAAAGTGAAACCGATAGCTTTTGAATTTGAAGCGTGAATCCACTCTGTGGCAGTGAAATCCAGCTGCAATACATTGTCCCGCTATACTGTTGTAGTTTGATATGACTAATATTTTCTTGCAATGCATGATGCCTCACATCAATTAATGCCATTAATTAAAAATTAACTTGTTAATCAATACAAAAAAGGAAGGAGAGACATTAATAACCAACATTAGAGAAATTAATATGGATAAAGACCAATAAGTCCTTAAGACCTCACAGGATATATCCTAGAATATTTTTAAAAAGTGGGTACACAGGTAATGGATGCACTGGAAGCAATTTTCTTAAAAAACCCTTAGATTCTGAAAAAGTCACACAGGACTGGAAAGCTGCCTTTATTTAGAAACGGGAGGAGGCAAGAGAGAGAGGTAACTGTAGATCAGTTAGCTTAAGGCAGTTAATGGGAAAATGTTAGAGTCTTTTATAAAGAATGCAATGCAGAGCATTTAGAAATATAGAAACTTAGAAAATAGGATCAGATGTGGGCCATTTGACCCTTCAAGTCTGCTCCACCATTCAATATGATCACAGCTGATTATCCGACTCAGCACCTCGCTCCCGCTTTCTCCCTATACTCTTCAGATCCCTGTAGCCTGAGGAAGTATATCTGATTCCTTCTTGAAAACATTCAATATTTTGGCCTCATCTGCTTTGAGTTGGAAAGAATTCCCTAGGTTCACCACTCTCTTGGTAAAGGAATTTCTCATCTCTGTCATAAATGACCTAGTCCATATCCTTAGACTGTGACCCCTGAATCTGGACTCCCTGGTCATTGGGAACATCCTTCTTACGTTTACTCTGTTAGAACGTTGCAGGATTATATGAGAACCCCCTCATTCCTCAAAACTCCAGTGAATGTAATCCAGCCAAACCAATGTCTCCTCACATTTCTGTCCTGCCAGCCCAGGAATCGGTCTAACTTTTGTTGCAACTTCTCCATAATCACAGCATTCTTCCTGAGATAAGGAGACTAAAACTCTCCACGGTACTCCAGGTGGTCTCACCAAGACCTTGTACAATCCCTTCTGCTATTCTCAAATCCTCTCACTGTAAAGGCAAACACACCATTGCTCACCTGCTGCATTTCATGATTACTTTCAGCGGCTGGTGTATGAGGACACCCAGGTCATGTTGTACCTCTGTCATTTCTAATCTATTGCCTTTCAGTTAATAATCTGCCTTCCTGTTTTTGCTATCAATGTGGCTAACCGCACATATGTCCACATTGTATTCATCTGCCATGCATTTGCCCACTCACTCAACACAGTTCACCCTCCCACCCTATTTTGTGTCACCTGCAAACAACATGAATGCACAGAGACAGCATGGCTTCATAAACAGAAAACCATATTTGGCAAAGTTATTTGAATTCTTTGTGGGGGTAACAAGCAGGATAGATAAAGGGGAAGCAGTGGATATAATATATTTGGATCTTCAGAAGGTGTTTGATAAGATTGAACAAATTAGATTACTTAGTAAGGTAAGAGTCCTTGGTGTTGGGGGTAATTTATTACCACAGATAGAGGATTCGCTAACTAATAGAATGATGGATAGTTAAACTGGGGTGAGTTTTCATAATGGTAACCTATTGCTGGTGGCATCCACAGGGACCAGTTCTGAGGCCACAATTATTTACTAAATATTAATGAGTCAGATGAAGGAAGTGAATGCACTATGGCTAAATTTGCAAACGGCCCAGAAATAGGTGGGAAAGCAAGTTGTGAGGTTGTCACAAAGAACCTGTCACAAAGAGGGATGTGGACAGGTTAAGTGAATTGGCAAAACCTTGGCAGATAGAATATAATGTAGGAAAATGTGAGGTCATGTAATTTGACAGGAAGAATGGAGGTGCTGAATAAGGGTAACAAGGGTTATCCTCAGCACACTAGATTATAGGGAAGGCAAATGAAATGGTGGTGATAATTTCAAAAGGAATGGAATATAAAAATAGAAAGTCTTTCTAAGTCTATGCAAGGCATTAGTAAGACCATGGCTGTAGTACTGAGAGTACTGTTTGGCCCCTTATCTAAAGAAAGATACACAGCTATTGGAAACGGTCCAGAGAGGGTTCATTAGGTTGATCTTGGGTATGAAGGGATTGTCTTATGAGGAGAGGTGAAATGGGTTGGGCTTGTACTCATTGGCAATTTATAAGATTGAGAAATGACCTTATTTAAACATACAAGAGTCTTCGGAATCTTGACAAGATAGATGTGAAATGGTCGTTTCCCGTTGTGGGACAGCCTCGGAATAATCTCAGAAAAAGGGGTCACTCTTATAAGACAGAGAAGGAATCTCTTTTCCGAGAGGGTGGGGAATTTGTGGAATAGCTGGAAATAGCTGGAATAGTCTGGAATGTGCTGCCAGAGGAGATGGTGGAGGTGGATACAATAGCAAAGTTTATGAGGCATGTTGACCGAAACATGAATAGGCAGGGAATAGGACCACGTAGATGCAAGGGATTTTTAGTTTAGAAAGGTGTCATGATTTAGCACAGTCTTGTTGGGCAAAAGGGCCTGTTCTTCTTTGTCCTTTGGCCTCTTTGAGAGGTTGAACAAACGTGGATTATTTTCACTGGAGTATCAGAGGCTAAGGGATGACCTGCTAGAAGTTTAGAAAATTATAAAAGGGTGGATAGTCAGAGTCTCCCTGTTAGGGTGGAAATGTCAAATATTAGGGGCCACAGGTTTAAGGCAAGAAGGGAAAAGTTTAAAGGAGATATGTGAGGCAAGTTATTTTTACAGAGGATGGTCAGTGCCTGGATTGTGCTACTAGGAGACATGGTTGAAGCAGCAACATAGAAGAGCTGGGGAAGAGACGGAGCAAATGCAGACAGATGGGATTAGTTTCGAATGGCAACACGGTCATCACAGAAATAGTGGGCCGAAGGGCCTATTCCTGTTTTGCGCTGTGCTAATTCTGCGTTGAGTGATCAGAAAGGTTAAATTCAAAGTTCTTTTGCATTTGCAGTCTAACATTAAAAAATCTAAAAACACACTGTTGGAACACCCAGACTAAATCCTGGAACATTGCTGAATATATGTTTGTGTACTATCAGAGAAAATGCTGAAAAGCATGAATATTACAAGAAGCAGAAATGAGAAGATGGAGGTATAAATCCTCCAACATACATCACAGAACATTTTTCAATATCTAGGGAATAAGCAAAAGCAATAAAATAATATATTTACAACAAACCCTTGTGAATTTCATGACAGCTGAGAATTTGTTCCCTTGCTTCGTGACCTGAGGTCACTGCTGATGTGGGAAGATGGATGTCTGGAAGGTGGAATGAGCTTACATACTGGAGCCATAGGAACAGTAATGAGCTGAGGACAGTCCGAATGAGAAGCAACTACCACCACCAGAAAGATAAATAACTCTTTTCCTGCATGAGCATCGATATCTACGGCAGACTTTTAGGCGTGACTGGAATTTTATTGATTGGATTTGGGAGGATTGGAGATAATTGTGTTTCTTTAAGGAGTGCTGCATGATCTTCTTGTTGTTTGCTTTCTCCCTGTATGGTCCATTAGTATTCAGGCAGCTTTAAATGATCTCCTGTGGCATTACTGATTATTCCTCATTGGGGAAATGAGACCTAGTGGTATTATTTGAAGGCTGTTAAGCTGGAGATCCAGCTAATGTTCTGGGGTTCTGAGTTTGAAGTGTCAGATGGTGGAATTTGAATTTAATTTCTGCAAAAATGTTTCTGAATGAATGATTGGAAATTCTGTGCAAAAAATGTCCAATAAAGAATCTAATGATGCCCTCTGGTATAAAACCCATCTGATTCACTACTGTTCTTTAGGGAAGGTAACTCCTGTCCTGACCTGTACAGACTCCAGACCTACAGCAAGGTGGTTGACTCTTAACTAGCCCCTGGGCAATTAGGAATGAGCAATACATTTTGGCTGAGTCAGCAACATCCCACATCCCGTGAATTAATAAAAAGATGTTAAAATAGTCGGTGCACCAGTGGGAGAGATTTGTACCTAATCCAGCGAGCACCGATCTGATGGCACCGAATAGTCCCTATCTGTCTCATCTACTTGATTTTCCTATGAACGCAGCAGCTCTGTTCCTTCAAATTACAATCTAAACTGCCATAAATGGAAACACTCTTATGTCAGTTAGACGTTTGATTTTCCTGCTCCTCGGATGCTGCCTGAACTGCTGTGCTCTTCCAGCACCACTAATCCAGAATCTGGTTTCCAGCATCTGCAGTCATTGTTTTTACCTAGACGTTTGACTTACCCATTCTTGGTTGTGGACTGCGTTGATGAGGCCAATATTTACTGTCCACCCCTTATACTCTTTGAGCATGTGGTGACGACCTGAGGAGAGGGGTTGTACAAATTTGCAACTTGGCAGATGCCTGGAGACGCTCCTTTGTCTGATAGCTGAAGTACAATCTCTGGCTCATGAGATACAAAATGTGATGGAGGTGTGTTCGATACCTATTGTTTGAATGGAAAGAATCATTGACTTTTTGGTTTATGGTTAGAGGCAGCATGTGTCAGTGGCTAGCACTGCTGCCTCACAGAGCCAGGTATCCAGGTTCGATTCCACCCTTGGCTGACTGTGTATGGGGAGTTTGCACATTCTCCCTGTGTCTGCGTGGGTTTCCTCTGAGTGCTCCAGTTTCCTCCAGTCCAAAGGTGCGCAGGTTAGGGTGGATTGGCCATGCTAAATTGTTCACAGTGTTCAGAGATGTGCAGGCTCGGTGGATTAGCCATGGGAAACATAGCATGACAGAGAAGGGGTTGGATCTGGATGACATGCTGTTTGGAGGGTCAGTGTGAACTTGATGGGCTGAATGGCCTGCTTTCACACTGTATGGATTCAATGAAGCACAAATTATGGATTGCGTCCATAATTCTGATCTCTTAAAAAGAGAGAAGTAAAGCTTTAATAAAACAATACGGATCACATTCAAAGTGCTGATGGTTCAAGTTGTAGCCTCAACTAAACACTGGACTCCTTTCTCTGCCATTAAGATTAGAATTATATGTAATTAAAGAGCTCAATTATCTTTGCTTTTGAACTGCTGTTGTAAAAATATTGGAGTATTTGAAGAGCAGAATAGCGGTTTAAAAAAATCAAAAAGCACAGAAAAATCAATATGCTGTAACAAGCCCACAAATTCCAATGGGCCGTACATAATTTACATTGTCATGCATGATCTCTTGAGGAAAGAAAACACTGTGATACTGTAGGTTTAATTTGGAGTGTCTGCAAAAAAAGCTTTGTCCTGCAACTTTATTGTATGGTTGTCAGTTCTGATACATGCCTTGCTATTCATCACTTGTCTACATTTCTCATGAAGGCTATGTTATCCTTTGTATGGCTCAGAATAAGAACTTTCTAATATTTATCCATCCAAGAATCGCATAAAGAACTACATACACTGATTTAAAAAAAAGCCTTATATAATTCCAGTTGCACTCAATAATTCCTCACTTATACAGCTGATCTGTGATGAATCAGTAATATTCAACTCAGAACTTTTGCCACTGAGAAAATATTTATCAGTACTTCTTTAAAAGCAGAAAGAATTTTTTAAAAACTTACTGAGTGGCACTACGAGCCCATGTTATAGTTTGTTGAAAGTTTTCAAATAAGCATTAAGTTCTTCGTAATGTTTCAGCAGGGTGGTAGGTGTCGGTTCTGGCTCAGGAAGTAATATTCCAGGTTCCAAGCTCACAGAACATGGGTTTGAGCATTGCTCCAGATATTTGAATAGGTAATCAAGGTGCTGTGATATACTGCTGAAATATCAAATCACAAAATTGTCCACTCTCTCAGGTAGAGGGGCAGGTTTATGGCAGTATTTTGGAAGTTGGAAGTTTCAACATTAAAATAGATTATCTAAACATCATCATCTTATCAGAGGCTGAGGGATGATCTTATAGAGGTTTATAAAATCATGATGGGCGTGGATGGGGTGAATAGTCAAGGTCTTGTCCCCAGAGTGGGGGATCCAAAACCGGAGGGCATAGGTTTAGGGCGAGAGGGGAAAGATTTAAAAGGAACCTCAGGGGCAACTTCTTCACACAGAGGGTGGGCCTGCTGGAGATGGTAGTGGAGGCTGGTACAATTACAGCGTTTAAAATGCATCTGGGTGGGTACATAAATAGGAAGGGTTTAGAGGGATATGGGCCGGGTGCTGGCAAATGGGACTAGATTGGGTTGGGATATCTTGTCGGCATGGACAGGTTGGACTAAAGGGTCTGTTTCTGTGCTGTACATCTCTATGACTTGATGACTCTATGAATGGGAGCTTGCTGTGCACAGATTGGGTGTCATATTTCGTACTTTATATTAGTGATGACACTTCAAAATGTTTTATTGAATGTAAAGTGCTTTGGAACATCCTGAAACGTTGAAGGGCACTACATAAATGCAAGTCTTTCTTTGTAGTACAGCTGAAGACTGACCTTCATATGGAGCTGGCCGTCCCATTCGAGACAAGTTATTGAAGTTGTCATACAATTGGCTGGACCTAATCTATTTCAGTGAAAATATTAATGTGATTTATAGTTGGAATGTAATAATACTGGAGGACAGTGTAGTAGGTGTGAACTTCCAATCACCTGTGCATGAATATGTGACAAGCCCCCAGTCAGAGAATGATTTTGATGAATTTGGCAGGTCACTCTCCTGAACTGTCCCTTATTAGCTTCCCTGTTCCCTGTTGTTTCAAACTGATATAAAGCAAACAGCACAACCAAACCACAGTCTGAAAAATCCATTTCACCCCACCTCTCATTCTCTTAACAATTGCACTCCACATACAGATGTCACAAAGTGGACACAAGATTAGAACGCGTGATTGCTCACAGCAAATACCAGGAGTGGCTAAATATCTGAAATTATTGAGAGTATTGTAGTCCACAAACCTGCAAATAAACATGCAGTGGTTAATATCCACCAAGTTTATTCACATCCCCTTTACCATTCTTTAAACAGATATGCCAAGTGGATGATCCATTTCAGCCTTCTCTATTGGTCCCCAATGCCAGGATACAGCCAATTTGATTTGCATCACATGGTGATATTAAGAAATAGTTGGAGGCGCTGGATACCACAAAGGGGCCTGACAACATTCCAGCAAAAGCACTGAGGAAATGTGTTCCAGAACTTTCCATACCACGAGCCAAGCTGTTCCAGTACAGATACAAGAATTTAGACCAGTGTGGTGCTGGAAAAGCACAGCAGGTTAGGCAGCATCCAAGGAGCAGGAAAATCGATGTTTCGGGCAAAAG
Organism: Chiloscyllium plagiosum; assembly: GCF_037043375.1. NCBI lineage: Eukaryota > Metazoa > Chordata > Chondrichthyes > Orectolobiformes > Hemiscylliidae > Chiloscyllium > Chiloscyllium plagiosum. Next base: position 5,026,917 of record NW_028270160.1, read on the forward strand.
CCCTTCATCAGGTCTATTCTCTGATCTAAACTCTGGTTTCCAGCATCTGTAGTCCTCACTTCTGCTCAATACTGATACAACACTGGCATCTACCCGACAATGTGGAAAATTGCCCAGGTACACAAAAAAAAGGTGAAACCTAACACAGCCAACTGTGTCTCCACTCGCACGGCAAGTCTTGGTCTGGCACTGAGAGTCTCAGCCAGGCACTGTAGGTCTCTGCCTGGCACTGTGGGTCTTTGGAGTCCCAGGCTAACCACACGAAGACACGTTGATTGTGACAAGGGTTACACTGTGTAAAGGGCTACAAAGCAAAGCTGGAGAGAATCACTGACAACAACACATCTCTTCCCGATGAGCTTGATGCACTCCACACTCGTTTTGAACAGAAGGTCAGTGAACAATGTCACCTGCCCAGATAACCTGGGGTGTCCCTGTACTCACAGTCACCATCGCAGATGTCAGAGCAGCCTTCTGGAGGGTGAAGCCACAGAAAATGACTGGTCTGGATGGAGTCTCAGAGTCTGCCAGACCCGCTGGCGGGAATATTCACGGACATCTTTGACCTCTCCTTGTCTCGATGCGAGGGTCCTACCTGCTTCAAGACAACGACTATCACCCCAGTGTCAAAACTCAATGACTCTGACCTCCATCATGATGAAGTGCTCCAACAGGTTAATAATGGCGCACATCAAGCCCAGCCTCCCAGACTGCCTTGATCCATGACAGTTCACCTCTTGTCATGACAGGTCCTTGCAGATAGCATCTCCCTGGCCCTATGCTCATCCATGGAACCCGGGAGAAAAGGAGGGGAGGGAAGGGAAGAACGGTGAACTGAAGAACCATTGGAATGGGAGTAGGTAATTTAAGCAACTATTTTTGATAGCCTACCTAACTCCATGAACCCATCTTTTGCCAATTTACCTCCCAAAATATTTTATTCATTCATGGGATGTGAACTTCACCACCTTGATCAGCATTCATTCTGTGTCCTGAGTTGCTCTGGAGATAGAGTCATAGAGTCATTGAGATGTACAGCACGGAAACAGACTCTTCGGCCCAACCCGTTCATGCCAACCTGATATCCCAACCCAATCTAGTCCCACCTGCCAGCACACGACCCATATCCCTCTAAACCCTTCCTCTTCATATAACCATCCAGATGCCTTTTAAATGTTGCAATTGTACTAGCCTCTACCATTACCTCTGGCAGATGGTAGCAGTAAACTGTTTTCTTGAACTGCTGCAGTTCTTGGGGTATAGGTACACCCACGGTGCTGTTGGGAAGGCACTTCCAGGATTCTGATCCAGTGATGCTGAACAAACTTGACATAGTTCCCATGCATATGCTAGACTCGTCCTCCGAGGTGGTCATGGATTTGAAAGGCACTGTCACAGAAGGCTGCGCGAGTTGTTGCTGTGCATCATATAGAAGGCACACATATCTGCTACTATGCACCAGTGATGGAGTGAGTGAATGTTGAAGGTTGGGGCTGAGGTTCTAATCAAATGAGTTGCTTTGTCCTGGATGGTGTCGAGCATCATGAGTGTTGTTGGAGATGCACCCATCCAAACAAATGGGGAGGGTTACATTATATTCCTGACCTGTGCCTTGTATACAGTGAGCAGGCTTTGGGGAGAC